>NC_071478.1:759324-1404949 GCF_028500815.1 Rissa tridactyla
TAGGTTATGCAGTTTAATACTACATGCTTCTTATCATGCTTTGATTGCTAATGCAGTGAGGATCTGCAGAAGCTTCTCCCTTGGGGGTGGGGTAGAGGGCAAGCTATGAGTGTGCAGATGAAGATGTTTCCCGCAACTGCAAAATCCATTTCAATTTGTATACTTTATTGAAGGAAAGCAGAGAAGGCTCTGATGGCTTTGTTTTAGACCCACAGCTAATGTGTACAACTTGGGAGATGCTAGTTATTTACAAGTGCATTGTGCCATAAGGCTTGTTATACGGAAAACAAGTGACTTAACTCTTAAAATCCTTCACTCTTTTCCTTGTTTTTCCCAATTCTGATATCTCTGGATGAGGGAGTTGAAAACAATAAAATTCTTTTAATTATATTACTGAATAAAAGGGCAAATGAAGTATTCTTAGGGTAGTGCTCTTACGGTCAATCTTCCATTTTGATTTTGCAGCAGGGAGAATAGTGTTTGAGAAATATTGATCGCAACATAAAACAGCAGCACAGGAAACAGAGGAAGATGTTGACCGAATAGATTCTACGCGAGTGTTCTCTCATCTGTATCTGAAAACCCTTAAAGGCATTTAACTGTTTTCCCTAGTGCAGTCATTTTTAACATAATCAGGTTTTGAGTAAAAATAAACTTAACAGAGCAGTATATTTACTGCTGTGTTGTGGTTGCACTTTCTCAGCTTTGTAAGCAGAAAAAGCATGTTATCAGGCAAACTCACATCTTCATGTCCTCCAGTTAAACTCTGCCAAAAATGTTCATCCTTTGATACAGGCTTGCATCTTACTTGGAAATTTTGTTGCTGGGGTTGCAGTGGGTAATAAGTGCATATCCACGTCAGTGTCCCTTTCCAACCTAGTTTTTTCTTTTCAGTATTTCTGCCTGTAAAAATAGGGGACGACCACAGTGCAAACAGTTTTAGCCAAAATCCTCAGCACTCTCTAGGACTGCAGGACAGTCTTTGAGCAGTTTAGTCATACAGTCATGTTTATTACTCTGAATTAATTTATCCAAATATATGCAAATGTTGTGTTTATTATTTCTTCTTCCTCTTCTCTATTGCTTAAGAGCTGTTTTCAGGGGTTTTGGTGTGAAGTTCTTTATGTGACTTTCAGTGATAGGGGATCATCAACCTCAGAGTCAGCTGGGACTGACTTTTCAGACCAAGTCTGCAGTTTCAGAACTACCTTTCAGACACAATAAAGTGTGAAAGGTTTTTGAGAGTGTTTCTTCCTTCCCAAATGTGTGTGTGGTTTTTTGTTTGGTTGGGGTTTTTTATTTTTCTTCTTTTTGCAAAAACCCCAAAATCAACCTGTTAACAGGCCGTACTTTAAACGCACTGAAACAATGACAAAAATATGATTATGTTGAGCTTTAAGTTTCCAGTGTGACTTGCTCTTTATCCAGTTGCTCAGTGGTAATTTGGCAAGGATGCTCATTAGGGAGTTTAAAACAAGTAAGCTTTCTGGAAAGAAATGGTGAATGGGAGCGTGACAGGGATATTCTGTTTTTTGGAAGTCCTTTTTGTTATCATGCTTACGTGAAGTATTATCACTGCTGCAAGTAACTGCATATAAATAATAAACATGAAAGCAGTTGGAAGAAAATCTTGAAACTCAAATCTTGTAGTTGTTGGCCTGAATTTGACTGGGTTTTTACAAAGACATCTTTGTGTTACTGATGTGCTGTAGAAGAGTGATATTGGAAGTTAAGGTAGTCAATAGATGAATGTTAAAGTAATACTGAAAAGAATATTTAACACAGTAGGCAGTAATTTTTCCAAAGTTCTGCTCCTTTCTACTGTCAAGGAAGAGCCTACTTTTAGAGGATAGATCATTTAAAATGAAGTCTGAGAAGTATATCCGTGAAGAGGCTTGAAACAGAACAAAAATTGGCAATAGAACCATCTGCAAGGTATACATTTTTATATTAAAAGATGAAAATAGAAAACTTGATAGGATCAATGGTTGCATAATATTTTCTTTCGAGATAGTCCAATGTTAAACAAAAAGGTAGCGTTTGCATCCCTCTGTGAGGGTCAGATTGGTGATCTGGGGTGGACTGCTTAGTGGCAAAGATCAGAAACAGCCTATAATTTTTTTGTGTTAGCTATTGCATTGATCTGGAGAGACAGAGCAAGTATACAGATTCGTGTCCCTGTTTATGTGTGCTTTTAGGGAGCACAGGTTTGGTATGTGTGTTGATACCTGGCAATTAACATGTTCTGGTCTGTGTGATAAGGAAAATAGTTAGCCAACCCTGACAGGTCCTCCTTAGTGCAGGGATCAGAGCAGAGAATTAAGGAATGTAATTGGTGGCTAGTTATCAGCTTCTTCCCCCCAGGAGAAGGCCGAGGTAAGCATTTCCCTTCAGTCACTCAGACTTCTAGCACTTGCTTAGCCTGATGCGGAAGCAGGAGCGGAGCCATTGGAGCTGCTTTTGCTGCTCTCCCGGTGATGCGGCAGGCAGTTGGCAGGCTGTGCAGTAGGCTCCGGGGCCGCGACAGCAGCTCCCTGCTCCCCTCCGAGCTGTCTTTAAGACTGATGGAAGATGAGAGGTAGCAACTTCTCCCATCTGCCCAAAGGAATGGGATGCAAGCTTAAGAGGTGAAGAGTGCGGCTCAGGGACACTTGCGTTTTATAAATAAGTAAACATTTTCTTAACATAGCATGATCCAGCCCACGCAAACAGATAAAGATAACTTGTGTTATTTTTTTAAGCATGATTTATTAAGGAAATAAGGCTTTTGTGTTCATACTATCTGTATGTCATTGCATTGGTCTGTCTCCTGTGTCCCTACATACAGCTCTTGAACCTGTTGCCTGCCTTCCATCAAATCTGGCAGATAGCAGAAGTCTTAAAGATGGAAAGTTTCTGCAAGTTTCTTAAAAATAGGTATTTTGCTAGAGTGAAGAGATCCTATGTGCTGCTCCCCTGAGGAGGAGACTGCATCAGGAGGTCACGTGTGAGAAGTCAGACTCCCCCAAAAAGCCATGACAGATGCCCCAGTTTCACAGGTGGATTTATTGGTACTCTCGAGACCAGAAATGTGTATTTGTAGGACACCAGGCCCTGTTAGTTCAGTGAGCTCCTTGTTTAGGAGTGGGTTCTACAGCCCATAGTTAATACTTACCAACTGAGTAGGTGTACAGCTCAACTTGAGTTGAAAACTAATACTTTGCCAACATAGTAATTTTTTTAATGCTTTTTATGTTGATGATTTGTCATAGCTTTCAGCTGTGATCTAGAAGTGAAATTAACTAATCAATTTGATATTTAACAAAAATATTTTATGACATCTTGTATGGAGTATTTCACAGAGTAGTGTCGGTTGAAAGAGCCTTCCTTAGGTTGTGTAGTCCAACCTCCTACTCAAAGCAGGGCTGATGTCAAAATTAGATCAAGTTGCTCAACTTGTCCACTCAATATTTCCAAAATCTCCAGGGATGGAGATTCCACAACATCTCTGGGCAGCTTCTGGTTCTAGCGTTTAAGCAACTGCCCTGTGAAACTTTTGCCCTTAAAAACATGAGAGTTTCTCTTGCCGCAACTTGGGACCATCGCCTCTTGGCCCTTGTACGTCTTACCCCTGAGAAGAGTCTGGATCAGTTTTCTCTGTAATCCCTCTTTATGTGACTTTAAACAGCAATTAGATCCTTTACCCCCCCCGCCCCCTTTTTTTTTCCCCCTTCTAGCCTATACAAACCCAGTTTCCTCAATTTTTTTTTTTGTATGTCATGTCCTTCGGCCCCCCGTGCATCCTAATGGTTTTCTGCTGGACTTGCTCCAGTACTGGGAGAGAGGAAGACTGGATGCAGTATTCCAGATGTGGCCTCACAACAGTAATCGTTTTCCTTGACCTGCTGGCTATGCACTTAATAATGCAGCCCAGTCCATGGTTAGCCTGCATCGCTCTGAGCGGGCACTGCCAATGGATAAAGTTGGATGTCGCTCTGGTAGTCTAGAAAATACTTTTACTTGCTCTTAAGGTGAGGTATTTTAGGAACTTTTCAAATAAAGCCTGAAAAAAACCTCCAAACCCTACAACATTTAATTAAGTTGCTTCAATTGTATTTGATTTTGACGTCCAAATTGTTCAAATGAAGCATATGGAGCCATAAACATATTTTTAGAATATAACTTTACTTTTACTGTGGTGTAAGGTAAATTAAAGTAATAGTATATGTGAAATGCAGCAAAGTGTAGCTTGTTTCAGGTGATTTATCTGTGTCAAACCTAGATTCTATTAATTGTTAGGTGAGTTATTAAAAGGAGTTGTTTGCTTGTGAATGAATCTCCTTTTCAGACGGGAGCTTATTTTCCTTTGCTATATTACAACTTTTGTTCATATAAAGAAGCTATTCTCAAACTCATCTATTTGCAAGGTATGTTAAAAGCCAAATATGCATTACTTCATTATCGGCTTCGACCAGGCAGATTAGTAAGATTCAAGCAGTAATAAATGTCGTTAATTCAGATGGGGTTATTTGATGAAATGTTGGTAGATAGTTGGGTGAGCCGAGGCTTCTGCTACTCCATCAGGAGGTTGGTCCCCGTTCCAGAGCATCCCTGCCCACACCTCTTTCCCAGGGGAGTGCCCCGGCTGCTGCCTGCTGCGGACGTGTGCCTGCCCAGGCCCTGCTGCCTTCCACGGGGGAGGAAATGCTGATTTCTGTCGGTGTGCATACATATATATGGCTTGTAGAAAGGCCTTACTAGAAATACCGTTCTCTTAGATTTGGGCAGAGGCTTCATGACAGCCCTGTTTTCAGTGGAGTTGTGCATGTGTTTTTACTACCTATCTTGTTTAGCAGTACCTAAAATCACAACAACCTAAGTTCTGTTAAGGGAAAATCTCTTCTCTTGGAGTTCTTCTTTTGTATTTTAAGAGAATTTCCATAAAATACTGAAATACTTTGTGGTGATTAGAATGCAAATGAGAGTTTTTGTTACATCGTAGAAAGTAATTCGTCTGTGTTGTGGGTATGTTTTAAGTACCAGCAACTTGCAATTAGGCTTACAGTTTATAATATGCAATTACTTCATTTTGCAGTTTTCCTTAAAATTAGCAGCTGTCTTTGCAGTACCTTACTTCTCGCTTGTTTGGTGGGAAGGCAGTGTGCTCCACCAAATATTGCTGATGTGTCCTAAGCAAAACTCAAAGTCATTTGAGCACCACAAATCAATACTTCCCCAAACTGCTTCAGTCCAGAATTTGCCCGGTTTATTGGGATTTGGGTGGTGCAGAGAACCCCAAATGACATTCAGACTGACTTTTATATTGGATTTTTCTGAGTGTTTCTTAACTGTGAAATGTCTTCCTTTTAGTTACAGTAGCCAACATGTCTTAATGCTGATGCCCTGTCTGAACAAAACTCTTAATATATTGAGGGGCTAGGATTTACTGTTGGCATGTCTCTTTAAAAAGATGGAAAAAACATGCAAAAAATGCCTTGTAAGCTGATACTGAAGGGAAGTAACTTCTGGTAGTGGTGAGATGCACAGTTGATGCTAGTGGTTTGGTTTTTTGGTTTTGTTTTGCAAGTGGAATACTGAACTACCCATGGCAGAGTGGGCAGTAGCAATGAGCTTGCTTTCTCTAGTGCTTTCTGGTAGTTTTCATTTTGCACTGATGTTTTTACAGGTTTAGGAAAACCTCTGCTTTCAAGTATGCATGAATGATTTTGTATAGTTATTTATTTCTTTATTTCTTTTCTTTTGGAGTGAAGTACTGTGAACTATCTCCTCTGAAGTTTTATATCATGTGGAATCAAATAAACTAATTGCTGAAAAATATAGTAAGTGTCTGAATCTTTTTCCTTTTTCTAAGGCTGACTTTAGGAGGAGTATTTGGGGTGCAAATCAATTAGAGCCTTGTCAGACAAAAGAGTAAACCACGCTGGGGTATTTGTTAGTACCATTAGGACTCGCAGCTCTCTGGTAGTGCTCTCCCTTCTCCCCAGCAAGGGAGGCATTCCTGCGCACACAGACAGTGTCTGCTTTGCTGCTCGGGTGGCGATTGTGTTCCAGGCCCTGCGGTAATACTGCTCACATAACTGACCTGCCACCACTGGCCTGGCGGCGTTTTGTTGCCTCTCGCAAAGCTGTGAGCAGAGGAGGAGGAAGTCAGCACTTCATGGGCTCGTGTGCGGAGGTTTAGCTTTCATGGCGATCGGGCTCAGGCAGGCTGTGGTTGCCATGACTGACTGTGCTGATCTTGGTCTGTGCTGCTTCTAAAGGGGCAGCCTTCCCTTCCCTGCGTGGGGTCCTGTCATTCCTTCCTCCACTCTTGTGCTGCTGCTTATGCAGATGAAGAGTTAGCTGTGCTCGAAAACTGATTTGGCTGAAAAGTTACTTCATAAAAAATAAAATAAAATTTAAAGGTGGCAGGTTGATTCAACTGACGCAAAACCCTGTGAGTGCTAGTGCTGACACAGGAAGGGAATTAGGAACATGCCGGTAAAGACTTCTTTACTGTTGCTATTTGTAAGCTACTTTGACTTGGAGCTGCTTCAGTTCTCTGAACTCTCACAAAGCAAGCCACCGCTCCAACCAAAAAAGTGAGAAAGGGGCAGGGTTGTTAGGCACGAAAAGGAGAGTGAACCACAACCACTCCTTTTAATTCACTGAGCACTTAGGTTGTCTCATGTTGCTGAGTGCTTACAATTTTACCTTGAAATTGATTCCCCCAGGAATTGGCTTTAAGTTTATACAGAGAGAAGAAAAATATTGATATTTAATATCATAATATCTTATCAAAAGCAATGGGTGCATTTGGAATGAGGGGTTTATTTCGCAGATAGCCAGAGGGCCTTTAAACATAGCAGTGAAGTTTGCCCAAATGTTCAATTTGGCATAGATGCTATCAAAAGAAACATTGGCAGCGGAGAACCTGTAAACTTCTAAAACGGGGAGGATAAGTGGGAAGGCAAGAAGTAGGCAAAATACTAAGATGTAAGAGTTGTCTATTTTCTGAAGACCAACTTGAACTGAAGTGGCATGGAGTAGGCATATATGATGACTTGAAGTCAGAGCGCTTCACAGCTAAAGGTACAGAAAGAAAAATACATATTAAAAGAAATTGAGAGAAGTGATAATTTTTTTCGAACAACTAAAATTGATCAGAACACCATGAAGTTAAACGACATCTTTAGCCAAAAATACAGAACCTTGGGTGAAACGGCTAATATTTTTCTAATGCAAAAGTTAAGGTGTAGTTCTAGAATTGCTGCTCTTCAGAGTTCTGCTTAGTAGGTGCTCACAAAACACAAATCATCTGGTCTGCCACACCCAGGATTATGAGCTGGCAAAAGTAATTTATTTAACAGACTCCATTTTGCATGACTAGCTATTTGTTTTCAAAATACTAGGAGTGATCTAAGGAATTATACTATTAAGTCATTATTATGTGCATGGTAAGTAGTTTAAAATTGTAATGATTTGGAAGGTTCTATCAGATTTTACTTTTCAAATTCTGAAAAATAAAATCGTACCTTTGTAACCTGTTTGAATTCTTTGAGTAGATATATGAAAACAAATCTATAGGAGATTACAAAAGTGCCTTAAGAATTTGTGGTGTGAAGGGCAATAACCTGTAGTAGATCAGAAACTGACAAGGAGTAAAATCACTTATTCACTTTTGTCATGGGAGGAAAGAGTTGGCATAATTGTGCCAGAAACCTTTAATATTAGGATTGATTTTTAATGTTATGAGAAAAGTGACTGAAAAAGTATGTTGTAAAGGTGAAGGTAATGTAGTTACATTTTGACCCGGTATGCTTCAGAGGTTAAGGAAAAGCATGATAGAGCAGTCTGCAGTGGTCACTTGGGCATCTTGCTATGGACTTGTGATAAAATGAAGGACACTGGTTTAGAAATTATATTTATTTTTCCCCTTGTTGGAAAAGAAAAAAATAATCAACTTTGTAAGAAATACCTAAACAAACTATTTTTTTTTGTATCTTCTATAATCAAAACAAAACTGTAGCAGTGATCATTTGGTGATGAGCAACAGACAAAAAGGGATTAGGAGTATGGATAAACTCATGAGGAGTTTGTAAAGTATGACAGGTGCTTTGCAGAGGGGTTGTAATAAAAGGTTTAGAAACAGGGATTCGTGTTTTCTTAGCCCCAAAGCAATAATCTATCCACTGATGCTAGAATTCTGACAAATGTAAAACTGCTTAAAAAACCCCAAAACAACACCGAAACAAACCCAAGATTTTTCACATAGTGTGCAATTAGGATTTTTCAGGTAGGGCCAGATTAATACTACTGCAAATTGGATCACATCTACTATATAGTTATTTCAGTGTTCTCTTGTTGCTCAGTCTTCCTCCGATGCCATTTTTGTAGCATGAGATGCAAGAAAATGGGGAGAAATTGTCAACGAGTGTCAGTGTCTGCAGGCAGCTGTATTTCACAGCAGCACATATTCTTTCCCCATTTTCTTTCCTCAACAAAAACAAGGCTTAAGATAACTCTGAGGTCATCCTGTAATTTATACCTTCAGGTAGTTTTCTGACATGCTCAACGAATGGTAGAGAATTCAGCAATCCGGTAATGATGAGAAGAGATCCATTTCTTAAACACTCAAACTTTTGGCAATTCACTACATAATTCATGTATCTAAGCTTATTCTGAAGTATCTCAATTTTGAATTCAAGTTTTTGGCCTCTTTCATTATAAGCTACTAGTGCTTATGCATGTTTCACAAAGACTGAGAAGATAATACGTACAGCTGTCTTTTAATAATCAATGTGGGGTGTCTGTAGCATACCAATAGATAATTAAAAAGTGCAGAATTACAACTTATTTGACTTTTGTCCCTCAGAGTAGAATGAAAAAGTACGTGGTGCTCGTGTTCTTAAAGTTATTATAATATTTTCATAGTTTGAAAAGCAACTAGAGCGTCAAGGCTCCATTGTTTTTTGGTGTTGTTTGGTTGGGTTTTTTTGGTTGTTTTTTGTTGGTTTTTTTTAAGGAACTAATATTTAGGTAGCTCTCCATTTTCATGGATATACTACCTTTCCTACATGGTAGGAATTAGTCTGTAAAACTGAATCTTTAATGGAGAAAAGTAGAAGCAGATTAAGATGCCCATGTTTCTGTAGTCTATTTCCTGAATTTACAGCTGAGAAGCCTGGGAGATGTTCAGTTCTGGAGAACCTCTTCTAGAGAAAGCTAATAAATCAAAACAAAAGCTCTGAGTGAGTCATGGGTTGTCTCTTCATAAACTGAGGTGTGATAGAACAGTCCATCTTAATGTGAATAGGCACATATTCCTTTTAAAACCAGGTGCTGATTCTGTTAAGTTAGTGCTAATAAAAAAGGTCTAATGAATAATATACTTACTTATCTTCAAAAATATTATGATTAAATGGAACGAAGTAACAAATATTTCTAGTAACCGTAGGTGTTTACAGTTGGGGACAAAAAGTATATTCAGTGGTATAAACATGACACGTTACTGGATGTCCTGAAACCCAAAACTGTCCTTGACTACTTTTATCCTTTTTCCAGTCTTTTCTCTTTGGTAAAACAATAGTACACTGTAGCTGCTCCCTGTATTTTAATCACCAAAATCAGAAACTAATTGTTCTGAAGAATCTGAAAGGGTTAATATTTGATTATAAAAAACCCCCACCCAAACCAAACCCAAACAATCAAAAAACCAAACAGTTCCCTCCACAAATCTGCACCCATAACACCACCTTCCCCCACCCTCAAAAATTGTAGTGAACAGTCTGTTATGGTACTGCTGGTTATTACTGTATCAAAATACTGCATTGTTTTTACTACAGCAGTCTTAAAAAAAAGTTTAAGCTATTTGCATTTTAACTTGCTAAGTGTCGGCGTGTTGTAGAAATGTCCACAATTTACATTGTCCACAAATGTAGACTGAAGGAAAAGATTAAACACCTTCATAGATCATCTTCTTTGCTGGGAATTATTTTTTGCCTTT
This sequence comes from Rissa tridactyla, assembly GCF_028500815.1. Lineage (NCBI taxonomy): Eukaryota > Metazoa > Chordata > Aves > Charadriiformes > Laridae > Rissa > Rissa tridactyla. The sequence goes on from NC_071478.1 coordinate 769,310, forward strand.
CCTCTCCTGGTTGCAAGCAGAATTATTCAATATTCAGAAAGATTCTTATCCCTGGATACGCCCTTGGAATCTTGTTTCCACAGCAACACAAAGCTACTGATAAAACATCCCTTTTAAACTTCAAGTCGTTCTTTTATTTTGAGCTGTAATTAGGCTGTTTGCCGGTAGCACTGTGTGTTTTTATGTGTATGCGTGCGTGTGCTGAGAGCAGCCTGTAAACCAGCCGTAAGGTGAATAATCCTAGAAGTGCTGGAAGAATATCCCGCGGTGGGTGAGCCCTCGGGCAACGTGGCAGAGGAGTGCGCTGGGGCTGGGGTGCCATCAGAGTAGGCAGTTGTTTTTCCACGGGTATATGAAGAAACAGCCCTCTGTGGGATGTGAGTATTGCCAGGAGCTGGCTCCTCTCCTCCCGGCAGCTGCAGCATGCTCTCACTTGTTCCAGGCTGCTCCGAAGCGAAACATGTGGAGAATAGAAATGGGTGGAAGAACACGCAGCAGCCATTGTGGGTAGAAGGAGCTGAGCTTTGGCACTCATCCCGATCTGTCTGGTGAAAAGCTTTCCTTCCTGGAGAAGGAATTAATGGGAGAGGGGCTACGTGTCAGAGGTCCGACTGAGCAATTAGCATGCTGTTTTCTGTAGGCTGCTCAAATACTGTGGTGTGCTTTCTGGGTGCTGCATCTGGAAGCAGCCCCACCCTGGGCTTCTTTTTAAAAAGGAAGTTGGTACCGGAGCAGGAGAAGCATGAAACGCTGGCTTTAAAAGTTGTGTGGCGCAACCTCTGGGGTTATAAATGCTCATTTGTTTATTTTGTATAGCTGTGCAAGATGTTTCACTTAGTCAAAACTTTGTTATATATTTACAAGATACTTAATATTAGGAATGATAAACTGTCCTGCTAGGGCTTGTGTTGATTTTCACGTGGTGTCTTAAAAGTATCTAAATAACGGTGCTGTTGCAGGTTGTCACCATATAGGAACCACAGCTTGAAATAGGAATAAAATTGTGTATACTGGAGTTGGGCAGTTGCAAAATCTATATTTAAATTTATCACATTACAGATAAATAGCACTCACAGCTGATTGGTTGCATCAGCTTGTGAAGCTGCACATCATTGGGGTGGAAATAAATCCTTCCTTCTGAATATTTAAAGTGTCAGTAACTAGATTAATCATAATGTGAATGACACACAGGCTGTTCAAGGGAAAGTTCTCTGTGCAGTGATTGGTACATGTGGTTAATGATTAGAAACTAAAAGCTATAAATTAGCACTCTAAATGTTGTTAGTATGTAAACTGTTATTCCCACTTCACAGGTTTTTATCTTCTCTGGAAAAAAGTCTAGCTAATAGAAGGTTCTTGCCTTTAGAAGGAGTCCCAGTTAACTGTCTCAGTGAAAATAGAAGCAGTTGTGAGATGCAGTAGAAGCTGAAAGGCTAGGCAACGAGGTTAGACTGTGCTCACTGGGACAGCGCTTCCAGAATGCAAATAATCTAAATTTAGGACGTGCTGGGTGGTGGCTGGGATGTATACGTGGAGCTGTTCCTTTTTGGACTGTAGGGGGAGCACAGGTGATTATTAGTCGTAAAATTAGATCTCTAATTCTAGCTAAGGCTAAGCAAGATGAATCCTGCGTCAAGTGATAAGCTGTTATATTAACTGCAGTGAGTTAGTGCATCGAGGCTTCGGATTTGCACTTACAGTTGTTTCACTGTGTTTGAGCAGCATCTTTCTTCAGCAGAGTTCTGGAGAGTAGTGGGTAAATCTGTTGTTGATGGTAGATGGTGGAGGGTGGAGGTTGTGAGGAACAGGGAAAGCTTGGGGAAATGGTTCACTCTGACCTGTAAAGGACCCAATGTTGTTAGTTTACTGTGTTTCCGAGGTAAATGAAACAGTTACTGCTATATGGTTTCACAGGTCAAATAGGTATCTGATTGTAGCACATGAGCACGAAAGAACATGACTCATTGGTTCTACTGAAGTTCAGTCCAATCTGTAGCTTTTACAGTTTCCTATAGCCCGCATCAAGTTGAAAAAACACGTTTTTTTAAAGGGTCACAGGGTTTGCTCAAAGCCTTATTTGCTTTGGGGGCTGTGACTCTGAGAATGTGAAATGGTGTTAACTTTATAATACAGATTCTCTGTGTACCTGCATTATGCATGATATTTAAAATACTATGCATAAGCAAGCGTACCTAACTGCTTGTATGATTAGCTTCTTGCTCATAGGAATTGAGATAATCTTTCATACGTTTAATCAAGTTATGGAAAAGCTCATATTTCAGAAAGTGTGACAACAGAAATAAATCCTGTGCCTCTTTGAATGTTTCAACTAGGTCGTGTTTCGGTTTTGCTCTCCTTAGCTGAGCATAGCTGCATTAATGTGGTGAGATCTTCTGATACAAAGAGAAGAAATGACTGTGTGCAGAACATAAACTGAAGAGGAAATTGATTGCATCTTTACTGCACATAGTCACCTTTTTTCCATGCTGAATCATGTGTTTTATAGTCGAACCATCTGAACGCAAAATTACCCATACTTTTTTAAATAACAGCATAACCCTTTTGCTAAGAAAATGCTTCAAGAACTGTCAGTGAAATGGCTACAAGAGAGCAAATCTTTGTATATTTAATTGACGGATTCAAGTTCACTGAATCTGTACGAGGAAAAATGTATATTTTTCATCAATAACCAACCTTTGCTTGAGAAGCAATAACTTAGAGATTTATCAAATATTGTAAGAGATTAAGAGCTTTTATCTAAGCAGCATCAATTGGTAAGTATTGGCATTTTGCCTTTTTCTGCTCTGCATAGCTGGTGCTGTCCAGTACTTTGAAAGGAAGTAAGATTCTGCATTGTGGGAGAGTAAAATATGCCAAAGTCAATACAAAGAAGGAGGTAGGAGGTTTGTTTTTATATGATAAAATGGTCCGTAGGATTCTTTCATTTCTTTCTGAAATACAGGTTGTTCACGCTTCAGAATTATTTCTAGTTTTGTTTTTTGCTGGTGACTTACTTTACGGGTATATTGTAAACACCACAGGTGATTAACTGATTAACTAAGAATGTTACTGAAGATGAAGCATTCTTGAAGGCTCTGCCAAGTTCCAGTTATGGCACTTTGTTATTATCTATTTTGGGACTTATGAACTGCTAACGTGGTATCCATACATACGTAATAGCAACAGTTGGAATGAATACTTGCTTAGCATGTGGAATTTCAAAGCACCCTGTGGAGCATTTGAGTTCGGTGTTTCTAGAGGCAAATAAATGGTGCAGTCTGCCTGTGGTTATAGACTGGAGTTACGGATGCAGACAGGTCAAAGTGATTCCACAGAAAAAGCATGCAAAAAGGGTGTCACTACGTATGCATGAGCTGTATGAAGATATTACTGGCGGCACAAATTGTGTGTCGTTCTTAATAATGAAAGTGAGAAATGTTAAACACTCTTGCATGCAGTGGTAGCCGTACTGTCTCAAACACACCTGGTTGCACCATAAATCTGCTTAGTGGTAGAAGAACCTTGACGTGGCCAGGCATCTGAATTCCTTCTAGGTCTCCATTTCTAATTGGATTTTCATATTTCATTCTGCTTTACCTGATCACTGGATACCTGGCTATCTCAGCAGACTAAGGCCAATTAAGAGGGTATCGAAGAATGTTCTGGGACTTGATTGTAAAAAATTGCTGGAATGTAAAGCCTGTTTGGCTAGTATGTTTATATTTTTATATGGAACACTTGAGACTAACAGAAATGTTTAGATGTAGGCTTGATTACTTTTTAATTTCCAAGCAATACAGTAATGAGCAAAAAGAAATTTTAAAGGAACAAGAATCATACACTCATATTTAAATTCTAATGTATTAAAGTACCATATACTTTTAATACAAAGAGAAGTTATTATAATGAGATGCTTTGTCATTCATATAAGCAAGACCATAGAAAACATCCTAAAACTTGTAAGGATTCATAACATTTTTACTAAATAATAACCTGTGTCCAAATTTTAGAAATCTGTGTGTGTTTTACTGAGACTTTTTACTAGGCTTAGGCTGTGATATTCTTCATAAATGGCTAGGTGTTTTGAACAAACACTGCTTTATTTGTATAGCTATCAATGCTGTTCTGAGCTTCTGAAATCACAGTACTGTAAGAGCAGCAGCCAGTGTGTTCGTTTAATGTGGGCCTCAATCACCCAATTACCTTGTACTGCTGCTTGCGTTTGCTTCACATGTGTAGTCTAATACATTCTTTCTCTTCTTGATCTCTGTTATCTTTGGGATTGTACTTGGAATGGTGTTTTCACAAATTCTCCATCCCTTTTGTTCTTCAATGTCTGTTCTTCATGGAGGTGCCAACAGCGTAGCTCGATGGAGGAGTAGAACGTTGTGGCAATTGGAATTACTTGCAGGAGTTAGGCATAGGGTGTGGAATTCTGCTGCTTGAAAGATGATTTCTGAAGGCTTTTCGGCGCCACAAAGTGAATGGGTTAACGGAAGATGAACTTTTTCTCTCAAACTTCTTGATTACAGCATATAGAAAAGACTCAAACTTGTTTATTCCACAGGCTGATAAAGAAGGCGAATATTTCTTTCTTTGTTCAGGTATCCAAGAATCAACAGACTCTAAGTCAGTTGGGAAAGCTAATGACTTGTAGATACCCAAATAGGTTGGTGATAGAACAACAGGATTTTGTCCGTCAAACTAAAAGCTATGTGCCACTGTTGACTCTCTTCATTTGATAAAAATAAATGTAAAACAAATGCACTGCCCCTATATTCAATTGAATTCACGTTCTTGCTTTCTGAATTGAATTAATTTAATATTCATTATAACTAATGTTATTGATTCTATTCTAGTTCTGCCTATGATAACGTCAACAAAGTTCGAGTTGCTATAAAGAAAATCAGTCCTTTTGAGCATCAGACGTACTGCCAGAGAACTCTGAGAGAGATTAAGATCCTACTGCGCTTCAGGCATGAGAATATTATTGGAATAAATGATATTATCCGAGCTCCGACTATTGAACAAATGAAAGATGTGTATCCTTTCGAAGTTTTAAGTTACTCTGCCTAGTTAGTGATGGTTGCCGCCTTCTCTGTTTTGATCATTTCTCCCTTTTCATCGTCTTCCTTACTAGATGTTAATAAAAGTTGGCTTCTATTATTGTAAATTGGAAGTTCATCCTGTTTGATAGATTTATAGATACATAGATTTGATATGTAGATGAACACTACTTTTATTTGTTCTTTTTCAGGAAAAGAAAAAAAAGAAGTTAATTTCTGTCTTTCAAGGCAAAGAACTCAACATCGTAGAGATGATTTAGTTTAGTCACTTAATCCTAAAACTATATTTGCTCTCAATAGAGCTGTTGTTAGAACTATCTGATTGCCTTGAGGATAAAATAAAATGTCCAGACTCTTCCATAATTGTCTAAAATTTTCTTAAAGAGTAGAATGGGTACATCATGAGGGGGGGATTAAAATAAAACAAAATGCAACCCCAAGTTTTGCAGTGCTTCCTGCATATGTGAAAAGTCTGAAAGTGCACATGGGTAGGTAAACATGATTGATCTGGACTTTTTGTTGTACTAATTGTTCTTTCATGGGAAACTTGGCTTTGTGCAGATGTGACTTCATGTGGATATCTAGCCTGTGAAGTGGTCTTAGCTGGGAGACTCTGCCGGAGATACAAGGCTTAGTTTGGAGTCAGCCAGCTTAATTTCCCCAAGCCCGTATGCGCTGGTGTCTATTGGTTTTGCGGGTCTTTGCAGATGTCTGCCCAATAAAAGGCATAAGTGCATGCAGGCAGAAATTGGATTGAATCTAGGTCAAATGTTTTCCAGTTCATAAATTATCAATATATTATTTGAGTTCAGTTGGTCTTATGTGGGATTCTGAGGTTGCCTTTCTGTGACCATTTTGACTAACGTAAGTGCATCGTGCCTGTGAGAAGATGTCCTGGTTGTGTGATCCAATCTGAATACCCAGAGGAGGGGATGGGAACACCCCACTGGAATGGCAAGAGTAGTGTGTTTTCACAAAATCCTATTTCGGTGAAAAGTGATCATGGAACTACACCCCAAGGGTTTTGCAGCCAAATTGAATTAAGGGAGAAGAAAATTTTACTTAACTCATTCCTGACAAAGCAAAAAGAAAACTCCCTTTTTTTTAAGTTCATTCCAATCTTAAGCTGAAAATATTAGGATTTAATTTTGGTAAGCAAAGGACTGTTGTTTTCAATCTAGCATAATACTTATATAGTAAAGGAGAGCAACAGCTGAATTTTTGAAGTACAGAGATGGCAGAGAAGACTGATCGGAAATGACCAGAACTTCTACCTTCACGCTTTTATGTAACTGGAACCAAGTATCTCAGAAACTTTTTATTCGTTAAACTAAAAACCAGTCTTTATTTTTGGCAAGCAGGATAGGAATCTGATCACATTAAGATTCCAGTGAAAATCAGGCTCTAAGATAAAGAAATAGAGGTTTATGATGATTAATTTGAGGACCGCATGCTGATGCCTCTTAATTCTGTAAAGGGCTGCATCATGTAACAGGATTGACTTTATTCAAAACTTGTAAAGCAAAAAGCAACTACACAGTTTCATAATTGTCATGAAACAGACAAACAAGAGAGAAAAATTGTTACAGAAGTTTCATCTGGTACTGTCTGTTGATATCTAACATGATACCACATTTGTTTTGCTGCCTTACATCTGATGCCTGACAGATACATTGTGCAAGATCTCATGGAGACAGATCTTTACAAGCTCTTAAAGACTCAACACCTCAGCAACGACCACATTTGTTATTTCCTTTACCAGATTCTGAGAGGGTTAAAATATATCCATTCAGCCAATGTGCTTCATCGTGACCTCAAACCTTCGAATTTGCTGCTTAACACCACTTGTGATCTCAAGGTTAGTTGAAATTTCTTACAAATTTTGCTCCCATCATCTTCCTAAACTACCTACTGTAATCTTGAATATGGTTTTGTTACTGGGGGTTAATGTGATTTTTATCCTGGAGAGATTGCCAAAACGTTATTGGTTTTGATAAAATAATTATTAAGATTTGAGTGACTAAGAACTCACTGTTACGCGATTTTGATGAGTGCATCACTGTTTCCATCTGGAGGCTGACTTTGAAACAGCCTCTTTGAGAGCTAGGTGAAAATACTTGTCTGAAGCAGAATTGTGTTTACCTAGAAAGTAAACTCAAAACTGTATATATTCCAAGTCTTGGTTTCTCTGTGTTTAAACTATTAATTGTTCAGTGTTGGAAAAGGACTTCATATTAGTGGGCAACTAAAATAGCATCTGAAATTCAGTGCTGATTAAATGCACAGCAATTACTTGGAGAGAGAACATTCCTAATTTACATTTCCAGTGATGGGCTCTGCGCTAGCTAATATTACAGAAGGATGATCTTAGAGCTGTTACAATTCTTGGAAAATGTCAGCTCAATGCTTAGTGGCATTCAGTAAAGCAAACCAACTGTGAAGAATTAGAACAGAAATAGACAATAAAACAGAAAACATGCCATTCTATAACTTTCTGTTGTTTCTGAGCCTTCAGTTCTGTGTGATCCTAGTTATCACACTTCTCTATATGATATCCTTTTAAAATGAGGAGACCAGGACTTCAAAGTACTTCTCTCCATACCAGGAAGAACTATTTAGCCTAGGTCTCCTCTGCTGGAAAATGTTGCTTGAGGAAAGGCAAGACTACAATAGAATTTGATAAAATTGTTGTAGGGAGGGTGAATAGGGAACAGTTGTTCACTGTATTTACCTATTAAAAGTCAGGGCTGGGGGGGAACAAAAGGGGCAGGTGGCATGCTCGGGGTGAAAGGACGTAGGAGTTAACTTGCAGCATTGTTAAGCTGTGGAATTTGGTACCACAGAGCACTGTAGATATTACAGATAATGTGACTTACAGGAACACCAAACAATTTGGTAGAAGAAAAAGCTATTGAATGCTGCCTCTGGTTGAGAGTCCCATGGCAGCAAACCCGTGGAAGATGTGAGAGACTAGTGGAGAAGCACTGTTACGCTTTATGTTGTGTATTTGCCATTGGCCACTGGTGCAGCGAGATGACAGGGCGTGCGTTACTTTGATCTGACGTGGTACAACTGTGTTTGTTGCATGCTGAGTTGCACCTAATTACACTTTGTTTTTTTATAGAAGCTCTAGCTTTCTCATTTAAAAAAACAAACAAACAAAAATACTGTCTTCAAAATGTAAACCAGTTGCTGGCCGTCCAAGTTTGTCACAGTTCCAAGAAATGTCCTTGCTGTTCATACGCTGGTCCATTCTAAATGCTGGCTACACCATCGGTTTGCTTTACATTCCCACTGCTACTTGTCAGCTTTTCCTAATGCATGGTACTGCTGGCCTGGTCACCTCTGACTCCTGCGACGGGATTTCAGCAGCTGTTATTACATCAGATCCTTTCTAGGCATTAACCTCTTCATGAAAGAAACGGAGTAAAATCTATGATGACTGTGCAATAGAAGCAGGAAAGTTTGAATGTAGCGCTGTGTTATGTGCAATTAAAGGCAATAAAATATTAAAAGGCAATGTTTTAGCACAAGTAAGATGGTCATGAAAAAGAAGGTAAACTCACTGTATGGCAAAATAATACAATATAAAAATACAGGACTGTTCCAATTTCTTTTATAAGGTTTTAAAAACAGCGTTCCACTGCACTATGTGCTTCCTAGTGCAGAATATGGTAGTCTATGTGACAAAGCACATGCTTTTTCGTAACCTAAAGGGAACTCTGGTGTTGTATTAATACCACATCTAAAGTTTAAATAACAGGACTGGAGAGAAAACTAGTACATGCTTAGGCCTTGTCTGATGAATGCTGAACTTGTACTAACTTGTTTCTTTTAGGGCTGTTCTCTAAGTTTGTATGTCAGCTACGTACATGCTTACAATGTTGATTATTGTACTTAAACTCAAAACACAGCGTACTGTGAAAATGAACAACTTAACTTTCATCTGAAAGTGTAATTTTCATCTTCGGTGGTAATGGTGTTAGGTTCTTTCTTTAATGGTGTTTTGAGAGAGCTGTTGATATCTTCCAGAGCTCAGAGTCCTACAGGTTGTAACAAGAGCTCCTTCTTTCTTCTCCCTTAAATATGATCTTGACTTCTGGATCATAGATTCCATTTCTAGGAAAGAAACGTATGAGTCTCCATTGACACAATTTGTCTGTGAACCTTATTGCTTGTCCTAAGCAGCTGAAAGGCTCCGGGCAGAAGTGCAGAACCTAAAGCCATTTCTCTTTCCTTAGGCTATACTACAGACTTAAATGCGACCTTAAATATAACTTACCACATAGTGAAGGAAAGTTTGTGAAAGTACATAATTGAACTTAACTACTGTCTCTTGATACATATTTTCAGTGAAAGATTAGATTTGAGAGTCCATGAAAACTATGCCTTGGAATCTCTCTCTGGTGAGAGTCTGGGGTAATACAGATACTGGTCTTCTTTTTCGCAGCCTGGCATCTTTCCCACGAATGAGATTAATGTAGGCTGACATGCTACAGGCTGGAATATACTCTAAAATACTAACTAACATTTTTAAAATATTTCCCCGTGCTTTCGTGATTATCTGCATCCAACAATTTGACTTGGTTTACAGTGTTGTAAATTAAATGTTACGTAAAAACTATCATGACTGTATAATTTTCCTAGGCCAGTGGCATTAATATGTCAGAAAAGTCAAAGTTATTTTAAACAGATTCTCAACTAGTGTGTTGCAGTGTCTTCAGTGTACCAGCTTACTCTGGCAGAACCTACTTCATTGCATTGGTTAAAACGTTAACACACTATATCAATATTATTTATAAATTGCACTTTTCTATCTACATAGCGAACACTCCCAAGTATTAAACATCCAAGAATTGTTAGATACTTTGATAGGCTTGAAAGGAAGGTAATGTGGGGCGGGGGGGGGGTTGAGGAAAACTACAACTTATTGTTTGTTTCAGGATTTTAATGATTACTCTAGAGATGCAACTGTTTCAACTTATGATTAACAGCTAAACCGAATGGAAACCTCTCCTTTTCCTTTTATACAAATCTATACATACACACGCACAGACTAATCAGTGATACAATAATCAGGTATTTCAGTGTGTTAGTAGTGTTTCATTTGCTTAGTAAATGGTCATATGTACATGACCCTCATAAATCTTCCCATTTGCTTTACAGCTTCATCCATTTTTAAGGCATCTCTGTTAAAAAAAAAAAAAAAAAAAGAAAGAAAGAAAAGCATACCTGATATTGATTACAAGAATGTTGTTTTGAACAACTGTAAGCTAAATATATAAAGAAGATGCTGGCATTTTATTTATTTATTTAGTGGGGAAGTTATTCCTTCTCTCTTAGTAGCATCTGTTCTGTCTCTCCAAGGCATGAAGCACTGACTGACGTACCTGGGTCTTTCATTATGCATTTTTTTATTCTCTGCTATGACTTAGTCAAAATGCCAAGAAAAATTTGCCTGTCATTATGTTGCTCTCTCAGATTCTTTCTTCTTTTGTTTTAGTTCTGATTGAGAAGTCTACCTCCTCCTGCTGCTTTGACTTTTACCAATTATTACTTGAACAGGCAGAGGGGACTCACAATTTTATTATTTTTCCCCCCAGATAGGGCAGCTGCATTTTTAAATGTGTTCTGTCACCACAGGGCAAGAACTGTATCCTCAGCAGGGCAGAGTCAGGCGCTGTGCCTGGTCCCTTGCACCCAGCAGGACGCTGGCCCCTCCAGCTTCTCTCCTCTGCCTGCTGATGCTCCTGGTCAGTCTGCAGCTGGTGAAAACGCTGCGACAGCCTCTTTCTTGCTGCTTCAACCTTGATGCTTTTCTCACTAATGGTGTTTCTTCTTTTCTGCTTAACCTGTTTCTTCTCTATTCAGCAGGAGCTTTTTGTCGTTTTAATGATCTCTCTCTGTCAATAATCTTCCTTTCCACCCCATGTGCATTTTTCTACTTGAGAGATTCAACAGACACCTTGTTTAACTCAGTTCTTTCTCCTCACTGTGGACCGGAGAGTGTCTTTTTTCTTTTGTCTTAATAACAAATCGTAGCACTTTGCTTATGTGTAATACTATAATTCTGCACAAGCCTCTTGCCTATGGTCTTATCTAGCTTTTTTCTGAGGTTAGGAGGAAGAGATTACAACAGTTTTGTCTGCCTGCATAATTATTTTCTGAAGTCCAAAAAACTGTCTTCTGCAGTTTCTTCACTTCTGTCTTTACGGGAGACTCTTCCTATTATTTGGACTGATTCTCTTTATGCAAGCTGCTAATTGCACACAAGGCAGCTGCTCTGTTTCTGTAGCCTGGGAAAACCTTGACATGCTTAAAAGGAAGGATTCTTTTTGGTTTTGTTTTTAAGGATTGAGGGTTCTGTGTTTGGATTTATTTTTTTTTTTAATTTTTTTAAATATGTAGCTAAACTCAGAGGAGTCGTCCCACAGAGCCTGGCTTATGAATTTCATCATTGCCTTTTCTTCAGTCCCTCCGTTTAACAGCTGCTGAATCTTGTCTTTCAGCTGTAGCTTTTGGTTGGCTGAATCGCTTCTTCCTTAGCTGATCTACCAGTTGTTTCACAGGCTGGGCCTCCAGGAAAACAAAGGAGGAGGTTGCCAGGGTGCATTGGGCTTTCTGCGTTTTTGGTAGGGTTATCCGTTACAGTCTTTATTGACTACAGCATATTATTACTACACATTTTTAATAAAATCAGTGTCCACAATTAACTATTAAAAAGTAAGCTATTATCAAATGTGTGCATCAGAGGAACCTCCTGTTTGCTACTCCTACGTTTGGTGCCTTGATTTTCTGAGAGTACATACTCTTTCATGCAAATGCATTTTGTGTGGAAATTGATCATTATCATAAACTGATATTTTTTTGGTGGTAGCAAAAGCATATGAATGTGTCTAATGTGCCACTCAACAAGCTTGCCATTTACCTTTCAGAGGGTAAGAAAAGAACAGCTGCTGCGCTCTAGAACACTGTCTTCCTTCACGTTTTCAATTTTCTTGACTTCTCTCTGGAGAGAGGACACTAAATAGCTCTGAAAGCCATGGAGCCTCCTTACCAGAGTATAGATAAAAGCACATTTTCCTTTGTTCTGAATTCACTAGTCTAGATCAGAGTTTGGTTTTGTTTTCATGATTAGATAAAACTATTTTCCTCATACAGGGTTGAGAAATATTTTCTTGTGGTTTTGTTTTCAAGCTCATGCTTCCTTCAGCAACCTATATTCTCTCCAGTCTACCACTATCTCACAGAATCACACACAGAATCACAGAACGGTTCGGGTTGGAAGGGACCTTAAAGATCATCTAGTTCCAACCCCCTGCCCTGGGCAGGGACACCTCCCACCAGCCCAGGCTGCTCAAAGCCTCATCCAGCCTGGCCTTGAACCCCTCCAGGGATGGGGCATTGACAGCTTCCCTGGGCAACTTGGGCCAGTGCCTCGCCACCTGCACAGGAAAGAATTTCTTCCTGATAGCCAATCTAAATCTATCCTCTTTCAGTTTGAGGCCGTTACCCTGTGTCCTATCAGATAGGAAGTTTCTCATGCAAAGATGCAGTTATGATAGCAGCTTTTGTGAAAAGGGGTATTGAACTCTGCTACAAATGCGTTGGTCTGTAATTTTGTTTTCTGGAAATCTTAATCTCTCTTTTTGTTTCCTGGCACATTTCTAATAACAGGTTGCAGCAGTGTACCTTGCCACCACCTGGCAGAGAAGGTGTTAAGTAAACCCATAGTGGAACATAAATTGTGCACCAGGAACATCTTCTTTCCCCAAACCATTTATTCTTCCTATTCCCTGCCTGCATGGCCTCATTGGATACTCTTTGTACTTAATCCAAAACATTTTTCTTAACCTTTGTGCAATAATTTGTTGCTAAAAATATAGGTTACCATCCCTGTATTTGTAGGTGTTACATCATGGGTTGGGGAACGGTGAATTAGTAGTGTAGTACTGGAAGCTGTATGTCTCACGTGCTCTTTTGTGTTTTTTTTTTTTTCTTAAATTTCTTTAAAACCAGATTTGTGACTTTGGACTGGCTCGTGTTGCAGATCCAGATCATGATCACACAGGATTCTTGACAGAATATGTGGCCACACGTTGGTACAGGGCTCCTGAAATCATGCTGAATTCTAAGGTAAGAACCATAGTGCACTGCTGTGGTGCTTCTGTTGCTGGTTATCCACTTGTGAGTACCAGTTTTTCTTTCCCCTTGCCTTCTGTGTTTTTAGGATCAGAACGCACGCATAGTCTTGAGGAACTGCGGTAATGGATTTGCAGTACAGCTTCTTGCTTGCAGTAAATTTGTGATTCCAGATGCAATTATTGGATAGTACAACTGAGTAATCATGTACATGAGCTCCCATGTGTCCAGTTCCTTGTCAATCATGAGACTTCTTTCCATCAAATGCTTTTCCACGGAGTAGAAGTACTCGTAACAAGAGCATTTTACTACTGTCTTCATCAAGGCTTGCAAATGTTGCCTTAATGTTATCTTGACATCTTGATTTAGGTGTAGAATGTATAATGAGGGTGAATCTGATTCTGAAGGCATGTGATCTTTGTTGTATGTCGATCTTAATTGCATTCCCATAGTCTTAATAAAATGATCCCTTTGTTTTTTTTATACTTGGAATAATTCTTATGTTCTTCTGTGGCTGTTTTAACGGGTATCCAATCCCTGTACGGTGTGAGTAATGGATAGCCTTCATAACCTTTGCATTAGTTCCTACAGCCGTATGCTTGTTCACAAAAATGTGACATCTGTGTCTGTATTTTGTAGTCCTCAGAGACTTTGTTGTTTCTGTAGGGTTACTGCTTCATTGGTTGTTGGGTTTGATTTGTCGTGGCAATAGTGTGTCTAATGTGCTTCTAGAAAACATTCATCTGACCACCGAGGGGGTCTGGGGGTTTTTTCTTGCCCCGCCCCACGGTTCTTGTATTTTAAACTTGCATTGAGGCCATAAACATAGGGCAACGTATCCTTATTTCTAGGTATCAACGTACATTTGTCAGCAGCTTTTACAAGAAAATACTTTGTTTCTGAAGAGGTGGTCAACTTACAATTTTCCTGGCCTGTAGCCCGATTCCTTTTAGAATCGCAGTGCTTTGCAAACAAATGGTGAAGTGACGGGGTCCTGAGAAGCGGGTGCTGAGCTGGCTGGGGGATTCAGCACAGTTACTGGCTTTTGTTGGCAGCTCCCAGCTAATGGGAGTAGGGGACAGCAGGCTGAGGGAGAATGGGGCCAGGGCTTCTGGAGGTGAACTTGCCCCTGTGTCCCTCAGGCAGCAGTGTAACTGGTGTGCTTCTGAATAAAAGCCTCTTATGGATAGCGCAGGTTTCCATACACGTGAAAATATGGGCATCAGTTTTGTTCTTCTTGTATTGCATTTACTGTTGTTGGTCTTCTCACATCATCTTTACTCCTTACTTACCTGTTGTGGTTTACAAACCAGCTAACCACCAGCCTGTCTGGCCCTTTCGCCCCTTTCATACTGAGGGCTTCTTACTTGTGGGGGATTTAGATCCTGTTAGGAAAAAGGATGGGTTTTTTCACATGTGTTTAGTATGATGTTGGGAACTGCAGAACTAAGAAGAATAGCTTATTTCCAAATTTTGTTAGTGTAAATTTGCTGTAAAATTAGGGACTCTCAAAAATTTGCAGTTGGTAATACCTTTAGCTAAACTTAGAGATTCCCTTTGGAAAACCATATCTTGCATACTTCAGTTCTTGCTACCCTTTCAAAGTAGTGTTTTGATATACAATTCTTAATTATTTCATTCTGTACAGAAAAATCAAACAGCATGAACAAGCATGACTCATCTAAAGAAAAAGATTTATTTGCGTGCACTTTCAAAATTTACTGAAGTAACATGTTGCTGCAATTATGCAAAAATTTCTTTGACAAAAATATGGTTTTGCTTTACTTGCAGGGTTACACCAAGTCTATTGACATCTGGTCAGTAGGCTGTATTCTGGCAGAGATGCTCTCCAACAGACCTATCTTTCCAGGAAAACACTACCTTGACCAACTTAACCATATCCTTGGTAAGCTTTTTGTAAAAGTAGCATTTCCACATCCCTCTGTCTCTCCATCTTTTCTACCAGCTAAACTGGTCTTGGTCACTCCTTTCTTTCTGTTGTTGGTCAGTGTATGGACCTGTAGGTCTATCATCTGTTCCCCATAGTTATTTCTGCAGTGATTCCTACAAAAAATCATTGATTTGGGGGGCTACTTACCAGTTGATTTACTACATCAGCAGGGATGTTTTTAAAATAAAAAAAAATTTAAAAAGCTCAAATATACTATTAAGTCCAAGTCAATTGTTTTTAAAATGTCTATAGATACGCCACTTAATTGTATCTTTTAAGCAGATTACTGATCATTAGAAAATTCAAATGCATTTGTTTATTTACAAGAAAAAAACAACCTTTTTAGTAAAGGTTTCTAAAAAAATTCTAAGGTATTATGTACTCTTAAAACATTTAGTCTGAAATCTTCTTCCCAGCAGTTTTAATATTGAGTTTTAGCAAATGAGGTATAACCATTTTAAATGTGCTTTTTATAGGATGCAGTACTGTTTGTATTTATTTTTTTTAGGTATACTTGGATCCCCTTCCCAAGAAGATTTGAATTGTATAATCAATTTAAAGGCCAGAAACTACTTGCTTTCCCTACCACACAAAAATAAGGTACCATGGAACAGGCTGTTTCCGAATGCTGATCCCAAAGGTATTTCATGCTCTATTACATTGTACCACATCTTCACAAATGGAAATAAGCAGCAAAAGTAATGGCAGGATGGGATTTTTAAAACCACCCTAAGCATTTATCTATGTTGGAAATGCAACATGCAGCTCCCTTAAAATGGCCTTATAAACCAGCATGAAACACTCATAGTAGCTTATCTTTTTAAAGCAATTTTTAGTAACTAAGATTACGTGTTGTGGTGTTTGATCTTTTAACTTACATGTAAAATGTAAATCCTAACTCGTGTTATCGTCTTCGAAAGCATGGTACGTTACTCAAGTACTGAACATCGGCATTGGATTTCGACATTGAACTTTGTTTCTAAAATCAGCTAGCAGATGGCTGTATATTGCTGAACTCAGAGTAGATTGTGCAGCCTGTGTGTCAGCTCCAGAGCAAACAGCAGAATGTCAATCAAAGCACGGGTCCTTCAGCAGTATGAAAGGTTAAAATGTAAAGGGTTAAAAAATTCAGTTATGATAAGTGGAGCAGAAGTTATAAAGGCAAGGAATGTAATAATTTTGCCTTTCTTAACAAGGATTTAGTGAAGGGTAAATATGATTTTGTTTTGCTACATAGCTTTTAACTTGCCTTTTAAATTCTACTTCATGCAGTTTAAGGGTGGTTGTATTCATAGTACAGTGCTCTTTCACCTGCTCTGACACAATTCATAAGTCGCTTTTTTAAGATACTGATGTGATAATTTACTCGTAGTGAACATGGTCAGATACGGAACTACCATGTAAAAGCTAATTTCTGCAGATGGAGCTGGGTAGAGCTGATTATCCTTATCATTCAGAGAAACAGCAGTGATTTATTCTGCTTTTATTATAGTGCTTGTCAATGTGAGAATTTTTACCGTGGGCTTCTGACAGCTCTCATTGTAGCAGCGCTGCTCTGCTCAGCTGCTGGGGGAACAGGCCGCTTGCACAACTTCTGCAGCACCTTTTCTTCTCAGTCTTCAGAGTAGCTTTGACAGAGCAGTTTTTCAAAAAGCTGTTTGTCAATCATTTCAGTAAAAGGCGTTGTGCATGACATGCTTTAGCATGGAGTGAGCATGTGAGTTTCCAGTGTTGAGAAAGCCACATAAAAATATTTAATGTAATTGCTGTGCAAGTTTGCAGCTTTTTCAAGCTGCCATTGAATGCAGTGGTAAAGTCCTGTCTCTTCTGCGATGGTTGGTGTGCATCTTGTCCTGATGCAACACTGCAACTGTTTTGCTACAGTAAGAATCATAGAAAGAAGCCTCTATTTAAGTTCTGTGTCATAAATGTTGTGGTAATGAGAAGAAATGGAATGAAATTTGGGATGCTGCAGGTATCTTTGGGCTTCTTGCTACTATGATCATTCTGGTTTCCTGGAGAAGGAAAACGTGTTCTAATCAAAGTAGCTGAACAACTGCAGTAACTCTGACTTGTAACATTTGTCCAGAATTTCATCAGACCTCACTGTCTTACTAGATCTTCAAGTTCTCTATGGATTCTTTATGAGTTGTCTTCAACAGATTTTACCTGAATCTCATGAATATGCAATATTTGCATTTAGCAGGAGAGTATCTTCTGAGCTGCTAGTCATGCTAGAATACTTCACCATGGTGATCTAGAACTCCTAATGACTTCTCGATGACATTTGCGTCATTAAACAGCCAAGTTTTCTTTTCAGAATGAGAACATATTCTTGATTACTTACTCATTTCAGAAAAGCACTATCGCGGTTTGGATATTTGGCACAAAAATCCGAAGCATCTATTTGAGTGAAGAAAAAAGCCTCATCTATTAAATTTCTGCTGTAGTTAAAAGCACATTGTACCATAGGGTTCTACGCATTTCTTGCCTTGACATTCATTCTGATGCTGAGGAGCCTTTGGAAGGGTCTACCTCCATTAGAGCTGACCGTGCCAAAGGGACCCGTAGCCATGAATGCCCATGAGGCGGGCAGGCGAAGCTGCTGTGCCCAAGGCCTAGGAAGCAATCTGCTGCTGCTGCTATGGCTGGGGATTCCAGCTGGAAATTGAAGTTAGCCCCAAACTTAGGGTACCATGTATTTTCTGTGGAGTGTCAGTGTTTGTAACACTTTTGTACTTTGGAGTGCGTATTAAACTCTTGCTCACTTATTTTTTTTTTCCTCTTAGCACTCGATTTGTTGGATAAAATGTTGACCTTTAATCCTCATAAGCGGATTGAAGTGGAGCAAGCTTTAGCCCATCCGTATCTGGAGCAGTATTACGATCCGAGTGATGAGGTAAAGACATTGTTAAAATGGAAATGTTGATTAAATGATGCAACACGTTATTTTCTTCACTAGTTTAAGGGCAGTGTTTCTACTGCTCTAATGGAGTTAGAAGAATGAATTGCATCAATTTACCAAAATTTTGTATATCTTGTTGAGGCACAACACAATAAATAAGATGCTAAGGTGTAGTCTTCTGAAAATGGAACTTCTTAGCCTGCTATGGTCTTGTTTCCCAGCGTCTGATAATGAGGAGAATAACCGAGTTTGCCATCAGATGCTGCATTTACAACCCCCCAGTCTGAACTCACTGTAGTTTAGTAGACAATTCTGATGAGATTTAAGGTTACTTTTGGTGAAGAAGTAGGGGAGGAGGAATTAAGCTAGTTATTCTTAAGGGACAGATGTGTTTATTACAAGAAATACAAATGTTTTGGATAATTTTTCTTCAGGTAGATACTAAGTTACAAGCCTCAAACAAATATTTTAACTTGTGGTTTATATTTGAGTAGCTACTTAGAATGGTTTGATATTAAGTTTGGTAAACTAATATATAAAGCACACAAAGGCCTACTAGAATGAGTTCTTCCTTGAAGACTGCACAATATTAGTCATTTTTGTGAAGCGTGTTTTCAGGGTTTTTTTCCCCGTACAGGGACTACATGAAATTCAATACAACAGTAATATTAAAAAAAGTAATAATGTTTTTTTATATTATTAAGCCTGTAGCTGAAGCACCCTTCAAGTTTGATATGGAGTTGGATGACTTGCCGAAGGAAAAGCTGAAAGAACTGATTTTTGAGGAAACTGCTAGATTCCAGCCAGGATATCGATCTTAAATTGTGCATAGGTAAAGTCACAGCAATATGGAACCACTTGGGCAGGGGGAAGAATTTTGGAACTTCGTTACCACTAGTGAAATGTAGAACTTTCCTTTTCTATCGATAGGATAACTAGCTGTTAAAGGACAGCCTTATGCTTGTTCATGTCACCTCACTCCTACGCTGTTATTGAAGAAACAGTTTGTTTTGTCTACAACATTGAGGTGTCTCCAGGGAATCCAGGCAACTACCTGAGATGTTTACCTAGTTTTTAGGTTGCGTTTAAGGAATAAGAATTACATTTAAACAGTGCTTCTCAGAATAAAAGCCACAGTAACACTTTGAAATGCAAATTTTATTCAACCCCCCCCCCCAAACATTTTAAGGGGACAGTGTTCTTCATATGTTGCAGGCTATTTTGTCATATGGCTTCAAGTGCTTTTGAAAAATTCTTCCTCTGTACATTTTGTCCTCTGTACGTTACATTTAATGTAACGTACAGAGGACAAATCCCTTAAATTATTTTAAAGGGGGGAAAAAAAAACAACCATGAAACTTCAGTATGTTTTAGCTTCAGTCTTAAGTACCTGTGAAATAGTGTGAGTAAATAAGAATAGGTATCAAAATACTCAATAAATCAGTTATGATTAATCTTCCTAATCCTTTGAAGATTTTACATTTTAATTAAAAATGTAATGTACTGATATTTACTGTCTGACTTTTTTCTTTTTTTAAATCAATAAACTTAACTGGGTATGCATGAGGCTTGGCATGAGTCTACCATGAGGCTTGCAAGTCTCAGTAGTTTCATACAAAATTGGTCCAATACTGAATTGAATAAGTTTTTGTAATACTTAGAATCATAGAATCACAGAACAGTTTGGGTTGGAAGGGACCTTAAAGCCCATCCAGTGCCACCCCCTGCCCTGGGCAGGGACACCTCCCACCAGCCCAGGTTGCTCCAAGCCCCGTCCAACCTGGCCTTGAACCCCTCCAGGGATGGGGCAGCCACAGCTTCTCTGGGCAGCCTGGGCCAGGGGCTCACCCCCCTCACAGCCAAGAATTTCTCCCTGATATCCAGTCTTATGAAATTTCTGTGATACTAATAGTTTAAAGTATCAAAGTTTTGTGACTGGAAACTAAAGACAACAGCCTAATCTAGATTGCTTGTTCTGTGATCTTAAAAGTAGTTCCTGTGCTATTGTCCGTCAACAGCAGCCTTCTACATTTTTTCTTGGCCGTTCCAGCAGAAAGGTTAAGTTTTGAGACAGTGAACTTCCTCACTGCAAGAAATCCGTGAAAGAAAGAAAGAAAAAGAAAAGTAGAGGAAACTTCTGAAAATACAGTTTTTATTTCAGTAGGGTAACCTCTGTTGCCACTGGCTTGAATATTGAAATGTATAGAAGTCCACAAATGAAGTCATTTTCATCTTTAGAAAGACTGTATTTTGTTTATTTAAGATTACTAGCTAACGTTTGAAACTATTTTAATAATGAAAAGTTAGGTAAATCTGAGGTTCACACATCTGGCTCTTATTAGTTGGGCATTGCCAGTAGAATGAGATGTGGGACACAGTAACGCGCGTGGTGCTTATTTCCCGTCCGTGTTTTCTAAAGCTGATTCTGTACAAGAGGCACTAGCAGTACAAGTGCGCGTTATGGAAGAAAATTACATAAATTTGTAGGTGCAAGATGAAACCCGTTACCAATAGGCTGTAGCATCAAGGAAGGGAGAGCAAGTAGCTAACATTGTGGTAAATCATAGTTTATCATCTCTCCTGCTTGCCTCTTTGCCCAGACCATACTTACAAAAGTTGTATTAGGGATTAAGGGATAAAAGGATTAGGGATAAAGATATCAGTGAGCCGGTGCTAACGGAAGTTTCTGGTTTGCTAAAAATGTTACCTTTAAATGCTACTCCGAAGAATTGATCTGGCTGACATGACACTGAAATTTAAATATCGTACTCAGCTTGGTAATAATATGCTGGCTATTTGTCCTAGTCATTTGTGGTTAGAATCATTAGCTATTCCACATCACAGCAGTTTAAACAGAAGTAGTAAATATCGGTACTGCTGCCCGTGGTAAACATAGTGTACGTAAAGCATAGAAACAGGAAAGTATGCGTGTTTTAAAGGGCAATGTTAAAACTTTCTTCACTGAAATATGTCTCTGCTCTTTTTTGTAGGACAAGGACTTAAAGGACTGGGCGTGCTCAAACGTTGCTGTTCCTCTTCCCAGTTCTTTATTGTTGGTCATGTCTTGTGGCCTCTCTCAGCTTATCCACTAACTCCTTTGAGCCATTCAGGAGGGCAGTTCCTGGTAGTTTTGGCTTTTCATGCTTTCAATGAATCTTTTAAGCCTGAAGAATTGTAATTGACACTCCTATGCGTAATGCCCATTGTTGACCTGTTGCAGTACTGTACTGTAAGTGCACCTACTGCTGGCCGTATTTTAACTGCTTGCTTTCTGGTTTGAAAGATGCAGTGGTTCCTTTCACTCCTGGCTCAGTATCCAAGAAGATAATTCATTAACCTGTAAGAAGTTTACACCATGAACTATGTTCTTCTGACTTTACTGAAGTCGCTGGCATTTTTTTTAGAAAAGCTACTATTCAGGGCACTTTAAGTCAGTGACATCCCAGATTTTTTTTGCACTTCCTTTTTAAATAGAAATGGTTAGCATCCAGCGGAGTTTATACCGTTTGCTATGGATCACAGCATAAGTCCTGTTCATGTTAATCTCGCTTATGCACTTGTTTGGGTGTCCTGTGCTGTACACACAGGTATTCTATACAGCGTAAGAGCCACATGGGAACCCAACTTAATTGAATTCATCTAAGAACCATTTTTTCCACGTATTGACAAAATTTGTACTTTCTTCTCCCTGCCTTTTCTAAAAGAGATCATTTAAAGTTTAACCATGTTGGAGGCATAGTACTTCCAAAGTTCATAGCGCGTAGTAGCGTTCATAAGGCTTGTGCAAAGAGCATGAGTGGCAGCTCGCCAACTTCTATTTACTCACCGTGTGGTGGAAGATTAACAAAGAACATAATGATGGCGTGATGACCTAATGGTGAATGCTTTTCTCTGTGGAAGGCATCCATATGTGGTGGCAAGCGAGAAACCAAAATATGATGTTAATAAACTCAGTCTACACACTGCATACCAATGAAACGCTTCAAATGAGGATCGATAGTTTTCACATTTGACTCTAATCACTGATGTTCAGAATTCTTGCAGAGAGGAACACTGCATCTTTAAATGAGAAAGTTTGATTTTACTTTTGCTCCTACAGCATGTCAGCATCTCAAGTTCATTTCTTGCAACCTACACTATGGTGATTTGTAATCAAGCCTCCATGAGCTCGTGACATGAAGTACTGTTCTGTTGTCAAGTACTATCAAACTTTTCTGATAATGCTGAGTTAGGACAACCAAACAAAGCTAGCACTAAATAATGTTTAAAATTGTATACCTTTTAATGATCTTTTCAAGTATTTGTTACTGAAATTGTATAATGTGGAGTTTACTAGGTGTTATGTTCCAGTGCAGTGCCTCCTTTTCTTTCCCCACTGCTCTCTGTGGTGAGAAATTTGCCTTGTTTAAAATAATTACTGTGCCCTCGCATGACTGTTAAAGCTTTCTGTGCAAAGATGATTGTCTAAGTGCCACATGCCTATGATTGAGAAAAAAAATAATCTATTGTTACCTCTGAGTTGTGTTCAACTGAAATGCTATTCAACAAATAACTTAGGAAAAATAGTTCTATTTTTAGCTTTTCATATCTCTGCTGTCTTTTTCTCATTTTATTTTGGCAGCAGTGAAGAATGGATTGTATAAAGACTGCTTGCTAATATGAACAAAATGCACTTGTAATTCCTGGAAATAAATTTAAATCTTATATCTTCACATTAACATTAAGAATTAGTTTTTGGTTTCCTCTTGGGTAATGTGTTTGAATGGAAATCAGGTTCAGTTGCTCCTGTAGTCTAGAAGGATGCTGCTGGTTATAACTCCAGGCTTCCTCTTACCAGTTAGTCTGCTCTTCAAAGAAATCTGGAAAGCCATTAACTCTCAGACTTCTATAGATAAGGGTGCTTACAAGATTCCATTTCAGAATTTTCTTTTTCCTATAGTTTAAGTGTTAGTCTGCCAAAACTAATTTTTAACAAGCAAGGGTTCACCATGAAAGGGCATTTTCTATTAGGAAGTTCCTGTGGTACATAAACCTCTGTTGCGGGGAACATCTTAGGAGCATTGTCAGGACACTGCACAGGTGATCATCGAATCGGGGTATGGAACCTATGCTGAAAACATTTCTATAGACATATGCACTTGACTGTTGATACTAGTGTAGAAATTTCTCTTGACATTTCTACACATCCTTACCAAAATGCTTTTCTCACTCAGTTTTGAGAAGTTGAAATATTTCTAGAATCTCTGCTACTTGTACGATCATCATTACTACAGGAACCATTTTTGGCATGGTTGGGAAGATGACTGTTACTGAAATCAGTTTGTAACACCTCAGTTTTAATTTATTAAGGAAGAAGTTTGGCAGCTGACTTCACCCTTCTCTTTCCCAATTATTTTTTTAATACTTTCTTTCATTTTGGGTTTTTGGGGAGGTGTAGACTTACCCTTGCATTCTGCCTCCGAGCGAGAAGCCGAGGGTTTGCTTTACCTGACATCTGGTGCTTTCGGGCTTTCTTCCTTAGCTCCTCTCGCTGAATCCAATGGGCTCTGCCAGTATCAGTAACCACATTCATCACTCTTACTGAATTCAGTAACCATCGTTGGGTTGAATCTGTTGATGCGTCAAATGCAGAAGCATGATTTTTTTTTTGTTTGTCAGATTTTGAAAATAGTTTAAAAGAAGGTGCCTATAACAACACTGTGTTAGGTCAGTTATTTCATCATTTTACGTTGATCTTTTTCTTTTCTTTATGTAGTTTTTGTATTTTAGAGCGGAGAACAGCAACTCTTGATCGAAGTAACGTGCATATTTCATGGTAAAGATGTTTTGGGAATAAGGAATGTAAACAGTTCACTGTCAAAAACATTCCAACCTTACAGCTGAAGAAAAATATGCAAACGTAGAATTCTCACGGATGCTTTGGCAAATAAGCGTCTTGCTCTGCTGCCCTGACTGTTGCCAGGCTCCTCCTCCCAGTGGCGCCCGGTCCATGGAACCCTGGCACTCGCCGGGCGGGCTGAGGGTGCGGGCGCTGGGCGCTGCCGGCGGCGATGGCACCACTCGGCAGTGGCCAGACAGAGCCCGAGGAGTCGAGCGGGGTTTTCCCTACAGAATGAGGAAAAGAAAAACCTGATGTTGCTGCCCACTGTAATATGCTACGATATATTTATACCATGTCGAAGTTGTTTGCTGAGCAACTGTACTATAGATTTAAACTTTATTAATATATATTTGCTTCTGTTAGTGTAGTTTATATAGTCCTTGGTTATTGATAAATTTATTGTGTTGTTACAGCACCGTGATATGGTATAAATATAGGTCTATACGTACCCACCATATACTCATGAATTTGGTCCCTTGCATAGTACTTTTATATTTGTACAGCGATGTCTTCAAGCAATCCCAGATTTTAGGGGAAATATTTTTGTAAACGCAGTGGTTTAAACAAAAAAGTCCAAACAATCCTTTTACTAAGTTTTAAATACATTTGTGGTTCAAAATGGTTTAGTTAACGATTGAAGTCAAGACACTAAATTAGTGAAAAGTGCACATTAGTAAAGTGAAGTTACGGTGGTTTTTGTAGCACGTGCTGTGATCAGACGAAGTGAAACGGAGGAGACGTAACGGTTGGACTACCTTTGTAAATCTAGAACAAATTTCTAAAGGTTGCAGCTGGTTTACTTACTATTGTTGCCTTTTCTTGTGTTGTATCGGTGTAGAGCACTCTTAAACTACTCAAACTGCTTTGTCTTTGCTTTGTACTGTTGGTGCCTTCTTAGTCATGTATCCCACAAGTCCCGCATAGCTAATTTAGTTAATGGTAAGTTTAAAATAAAAAAAGCAAAGGAAGATTTTATAAAAAAAAAAAAAAAAAACAAATCATTTTCTGTATGTTCTTATTCATTGTAACAATTAAACGTTTATATTGTGACAGATTTGTGATTTGGTTAATCTGTATAGATCAATTGTAAGTAGCAAAGGTTTATATTTCGTCTTATTCTTTTGATGTTGTAAACATATGTGATTTTCTTTTTTAAATCAGGTAACTTAATGTTCTGTTTTGTTTTTGGCATCTGAATCTTGTAAAAACAAATGCAAAGAAAATCATTAAATTGTGTCCCTGTGTTACCAAATCAGCATAGTGCTGTGCATGTATAGAATGCCTGGAATTTTGCTTTAGAATGAACTGCTGTTTGCTAAACCCTAAACGCAGGGACGTGCATCACATCGGCTTCTCTGAACACCACTGTCACCCGAACGCTCGACAGTGAGCAGCTGGTGCTCAACATCTGTACGCACACAAGTGTGCTCGTTCCGCTCTAGGATTATACCAGCTTGAAATTAAATGAGGGAAACCACGCAAAGAAACACAGGTGAAGTTTCCTTATAGACGGGCGGCAATGTTTTATCTTTGGTGCAAGAAAGTTATGAAACCATCAGTGTTTTGAACTGTTGAGCACAGAGTAATGCAAATAGATTCCAGTGCAGCTGATGATTCACAGGCTTTTGACACTCGTCGTATTGATATTCATATAGCTGTCGCCCTGCTCCCAGGAAATTGTGAAAATAATTACTTGAGCAATCCTTAGGGACCAAATGTTTTCATTTTACTACAGAAAGGTTCTTCTCGGGCCAAGGGTTTGAAATGTAGGATTTCTGGGAGCAACGCAAGTAAACTTACATCACTGGAATGGGCTTGTCATGATTTTTTTGTTTGTTTGGGTTTTAGCCTAAAATCAGACTGTGCCAAAGAACTGAGCTCTTAAAAGGTGTAGTTGGATAATGGATAACGGCTGCCAGAAACTTCTCTAATTAATACGAAAACATAGAAAACGTGACCTGAGAGTAAAGAGAGCTTAGCTGTAACTGACAGGTCTGTAACGAGACTGAGAGTTGGCAGATGATGTAATTTTTCCCCAGAATATTATGGAATGTCAGTTTTTCCATGGATCGGTTTATGCGTGTTCTTTTGTTGACTGTAGCTGCCTCTCGCTTCCTTTGTTCCCTCCAGCAGCACGTACCTCGGCCAGGAGCTGCACAGTGCGACGGCTCCGCGGAGGCTTTGACAGCCGCCGATCGACTTAACGCTCTTGTAATCGGTGTTTAAGGTGCGCTAGTTTGAAATATCTTGCCCGTTTCCTGTATTTCACCAGAATTGGACCCAGTCCTCTCCATCTGTAAGCCTTGAGTATAACGGGCGCTCTTGACCTGTTGGCTCAGAGGCTGCGGCCGTGGGCCTTGCTCTGGGCGTGTTGGGAGGGAGCCCCTGAGCTGAGCTGCTGGCGCCGGGGATGGTGCGCCCAAATACTGGTGGAGGCGGCTGAGGAACGGCCCTTGAGCGCGAGCCGCGTTACGGGGAGAGACGTCAGTGTAGGTTTGATGGCATTGAGCTTTGTAGAGCTCTGACCCAGGACTTTCTCTGCAGACCAAAGATGTCGGCTTCTGTGTTGTGTACGTTTCATTTTCAGTTTTTCTATGAAATTGCACGTATGGAACACTTGATGGGCCTAAAAAATAAGAAAAACATTTGAGGCATGTAGAGGACAGAAACATCGTCACATCAATGCGCGCCGTGTCTGTTGATGTGTGTCTTGCTCTGACGTGTCTTCCCCACCTGTGGAACTCCTCAGCCAGCTCCAGGAGAGCCCTAGGGCTTGAGCTCCGGTTCCGAAGGCGCCGTTGGTGAGTGCGAAACAACATCCTGGTGCTCTGCCGGGTGCCAGAGGCTTCACCCCCCATCATTTGCGCAGTGTGCGTGTGAAGGCCACTCTTGGAATCGCCCTGTAACCACTCTAAATTACTCACTGACCACTTTCCTTCAGGTGTTTCCAGAACTCTGGCTGTTTTTTCAGTATATCTTGCTATTGATGATTTACTTTTCTCTTAGTCTTCCTGTTTAAAGTGAGTCTAAAGTCCCAGTTGTTCCAAAAATCTTTCTTCTATAGGATTCATGGGCTTTCTGATGAAAACCAACAGATTATTGATCCCATTAGTCAGGCTGGTGTAAACCCAGCGAAGAGGGAAGCAAGAAGCTGGACGGTCTTGTGAGGCTCCTGCTGCTGGGAGCAGCCTGTGCCCTGGGGGCTCTGTGTTTCTGGGAAGGCGACACAAAAGCAGATGCAGGGAACAGAAAGGAGCGGCGCTTTTGGTTCACGCATGCCCAGCTCCTCCAGGTTACTTTGCTTTTTGACTCCAAATCTTGAAATACCACGTGAATACTGAAAGCTTCCTGCTGCTTCCCTTAGTTTGCCTCTCATCTTCCTCTCAACGCGCGCATACGGCGCCCGTTTTCCTGACCTTCCCTTTCCATCCAGCCGAAGAGCGTGGCAGAGAAATGGGCACTTGATAGAGACGTAGCTTATGTTTGTACTTAGAGGCTGGAAAAGGACCCCGAAAGGATTTTATTTCTGATTTCCCAGAAAAGGGCAAGAAATACCTTGACAGCATGTTGGGTTTGCAGCACTCTCTCATCTAAAATTACAGAGTTAAATACTTTGGTTTATCTTGCGAGTGTTTCCGTGAGTTTGGGCGGCGCTCAGGTGTATCAGCCGTGGCTGCAGCACTCCCCGTCTCTCCCATCGCTGCCTGGGCCGGGCTCCGGCCGAGTCCCCGTCCTCCAGCCACGCTCCTCTGCCGCGGGGCTGGCGCTGGCCGGCTCCTCTGCTGCGGCTGACTCCGGCTTCGCTTCTTTGTTCTGGCTCTTCTTTATCTGGCGTAGTGGTACGTTACCTGCAGTCTCACACCTTGACTTTCGTTTGCTTTTTTAAAATTTTTTCCTTCTGTGAAGCTGCGCCTGGGTCACGGCTGAGCTGCCCGGAGCTGGGCCCTGGGGGGAGGTGCCGCGCAGGAACCCCCCGTCCCGCTTCAACGCTGGCCGCGAATGCACAACCCAGAAATAACAACGGAAAACTGTAGTCTCGCTAGCCACGGTGCGTGCTGCAGCATGTCTGAAAACTGTTTCAAAATTCAGGCTTTTCTAGCAAAAAAAATTATAAAACCCGAAGCTGTAAGAGAATGCCATAGAATTTTTTTAAATTTGCTATTACTAAAGGACTTGAGATGCACCTTCTAGGGTTTTGTTGTTGTTGTTAGGTCCCACACTAAATGGCTTGTTCTGAGGATGTTTTTCTGCCTTAAAACTGCAAATGCAAAAATGCTGAATATTGAGAATTTTGGCTTGAAGGGATTACAGCACAAGAGAGCTGAACAGTTCAGGGGAAGGACTTTTAGTCAAGCCTTTCTCCTAGTTCTCCTTTAATTTCAATGGCTAGTACTTGAGAGGAAATTTTGACTAAAAAACCTTTCTGTATTCCTGGAGGTGTTAAAACTCACAAATATTCTAACTTGTAGGTGAGACATTGTAGACTCAAGAGTTCAAACTTCAGACTTTTTAGTGCACTCTGTGTTTTTAAAAAGCTTTTTGTCAGTTTTTGTACATGTACATGCTTACACAGGCTTTTTGAGGAGGTGCGTCGCGGGTACGGAGGGAACACGGATGCCGCAGCCCAGCCGGCGCGCTGCGCGGTGCCGCAATGGATGTTGTTGGTGTCACGGAGCTCCGTGTCCAGCTCCGTGTTTGCTCCCACAGGCGGCAGAGGCGCCGCACGCCAGAGAGAAGCGTGGGCATTAAAGAAAAAAACAACTGTGGTCATTTCGTAAGCATTCTTTTGTAACTAGACTTAATTTATAAACTTGTTTTTGCGGGTATGTTTGGTATTTTGGGAGAACTGCATTAAGCTGTTTTTACAGCTGACGTGGTGACATTTCTCTAAGTAGAAACCGCTGTTGTTCCAGCATGGCGAAGGTCTGCATAATTCCTGTGTGCTCGACTTAATCACTGGTTTTCTTCTTGTGACAATTAATGGCATTGTACCAAAAGCAATATATCCTGTGTGTAGTTGGTAGGGGAAATAATTACTACTGTGCAGCTTTTATTTTCGTTGTCTTTCCAGCGCTTGCCACTAGCATGGATCCTGTGCATTGACAGTTCTCCAGGCTATTAAAGATGTCTGGGGGGAAAAAAAGGTCTTGTACAACACTTGTGTGCTTTCTGGAAGCTGCTGCTGTACTGTGAAGCAGAAAAGGGTTGCACCTGATGCTGCATTAAGCTTATTTTCTTCCGAGTCTTGCCATGAGAATACATCTAGATCCAGCACGTTTCTCCGGAATTGCTCCTCCACATCTTTCCTCTGGAGAAAGGCCCAGGCTCAACACCAGCATCGTTAGAGCCGAGGATTGTAAAAGCGCGGAAGGGCTTTTTTCTCTGCTTGATTGTGGGATTCTGCGAAGCTGTGCTCAGCCGCGTTAGGTCACGGCGCTTAAAAAGACTTGTGGGATGCTGCAATGGGCTTTGCTCACCAACCACTTAACTCGAGACCAGATAAGACTGCGCGGGCGACGCGCGGGGACTCTCTGTTCTTGTGTCCTGCCCCCCGGGAGCGATTCTGCGCTGCTGGCTCTGCAAGCAAACCGGCCCTGGGGCTCTTCCCTTCAAAGCGGGAAGATTTGGTTTTCCTTTCTGGGTGCTCAAAAGGGCAAGATACTAACACAGTTTTCTCCCCACCACTTGCATTTGGCTGCCAGCGGGTACTGTTCATGAGACTAAAGTGTCACTGCACAAACATTTTAATGCTGTAGAAATTACAGGGCTGAAGAACTCGCTCTTCTCAATGTGTATATTCCTCCTCGCTTTCAGAGTTTGTAGAAAAATACCTACTTTTGGTTATAACTGAATAGCGTTTCTGGGTTCTCTGTGCACATTTTTCGCTGCTGCCTCCTCTTCTTAGATGTGACTTATTTTACTGCTAACGGTGTTATAAAAACTGTAGTACTACAGGTGTCATGTGGTAACTTGTAAATAAAATTACTGTAAACACGTGGTCAGGTTACTTGTGGTGCTGCTCTGTAAATGTGTGCCGTTACCTTAGCTGTAAATCTCCGCCGCGCTTCCCTGAGGGACCCGTACGCTGCACTTGGTGATTCCAGAGCTGGCGTCTGTGCCTTCGACAAGAAACCTCGAGGTGACCATTCTCCACCACAGTCTGCTCCTAGGAACAAGTTCCAGGCAACTGCAGCATTGACAGCAATTATTTCTAGGCAGTAACTTTGCAGCATAATTTGCTAGATGACAGCAAATCAACACTTATGTCAAACTGATTGTCAGCGGAGCAGTGATACATTTTTATGTAAATAACTCTTAGTAATTTGTATAGCAAGTAGAGGATGCAGGAATACGTACGGCTGGAAGCTGATGAGGGAAGCGTTGCTGCGGTAGCGCTTGTCCGTGGAGCCTCTCGGCTCCAGCAAGGACTGTCCGATGGAGAGGGTGGTGGAAAAAAGCGGAAGAGGTCTGACCTGTGCAGAGAACACGAGGTGCTGTGTTGTGGTTGAAAACCCGCTGCGCTGCCGGGCTGCGTTGCCGTGTGGTTGGCGCTGTCGGGAAGGAGCGAGGTGCGGACGAGCAGCAGCTGGGCCGGACGCCTTCGGCTGCTTCCGGCGCTGCTTCGGGCGCCGCCAGCCAGCGTTGGTCTGTGGAAAGGGGCTGTGCTAACGCAGGCGTCTCTGACTACAACCTCCCTTTGTACTTTGGGTAAGTAATTAAGAAAATTGCTTTCTATTCAAATCAATCCTTTAAACTCGGGGGAGAAGGAAGCGGCCTTTCGGTGTTGCTCATGACTTTCACTGCCCGGACACCATAATATTTCTGCTTCTCAGCTTTCAACGGCTCCTGCAGTTCTTCACCTTATCCTTCGCTGTAAGCCTCCTTCCCTGCAACTGGTCCATGCAGTCCGTGGGACCCTGGTTCTTTCCGAGGTATTTGAGTGTGTTAAGAGGCAAATACCACATGGAACGGTTTATCTGGAAACAGTTCCGCTTCACACGGAGCAAACTGTTTCTCGGAGCAGCAGCTGTGACAGCGGCTTGTGGCCTTTTGCCCTGAGGGGTAATGGAGTTTATTTACAGCAAGCATATTAAACTAAACACTTAGTTCAAAGAATAAACAAAACAAATACAACCCTTTTCTGAATAAATGGCCATGTCTGCGGTAGCTGCTGAATGGAATCTCTGACAACCCCCCGCAGGCAAACAGGTACTAGAAACCAGAACTGCCTGAGAACGGGTGTTCCCGAATGAGTGAAATCAGTGGCGCAGCCGCGAGTGCCTGGGGCAGGGGGTACAGCCCAGGCGGGTGCGGGGCAGCAACGACGGGGCCTGTGGCACATCTTGGGTAAACGTTGCCATCCGCAAACTGCCGCACACCTCCCCGCGCACGGATAGCAATTAATTAACCAGGAGAGTCCGTTTCAGCTCTTGAGGTGCTTATTCAGGATATTCAGGTATTGCCTTGGCATTCACTTGCACTGAGAATGGATTCACGATGACATTTTTGTGTTAAATTATTGACGTTTGGCATGTTTTGGTTTTACTTGAATGCATAAATCACTTGAACACTTAATAATTTTCACTGTGAAAAGGAGCGTGACTGCGTTTCAGCGATCCTGCCTTGCTGTTGCCTGTGACTGCACTTGGATTTGGAGAAGGGGGAAACATTATTTCCTTTTCTTTTGGAGTGCACCCTTCCGTGCCCTGGAATGTCTTCAGAGTAAAATGATCTTCAGGTAAACTAGTAAAAATTGCAAATTCCCTGTATGGCCTGTTCTGGGATAGTAAAAATAACTGTATGGCCTTTGGACCTGCTCAGGCAGTGAAGAGCTAGCGAGTATCTAAAACGCTTGAGAAAACAGGTAACGTCAACCTCGCTCGTGCTCTCCTGTACAGACAGTTCCTATTTCCTGCTGGCGACGCAACCGCGGGCAGTTGGCTTCCAGGGCCTGGTAGTCAGCAGAAGTTACGATGCTTCTGGGTGGCTTTTCCAATGCCACGTTGGCTTTATTACACCAGCCCCAAAGTGGGATTAACGCAGTGCCCTGTCTCCCTCGGGAAGTAACGGGTGCAGTCAGAGGTGCTCCACCTGCTGTGCTCTTGCAGGGGTTTTCCTTTTCCATTTGTTGTCTCCTGTAATCAGTTACTTTCCCGTTTTATTTTTTTCTTTAGTCTTTTCAGACTCAGAGGTTGTCCTAGAGTCAGATTAATGCCTGGCCTTAGCTGGAGAGCCCACGGTCCATCCTGAGAACCGTCTGCGATAGTTTGCAGTTACACGCTAGCTTTTGTCAAACGTAGGCGCAGCTGATGAAGGCAGCCCGAGAAACACTCGGGTTGGCAGGAACCCCTGAAGGTCACTTGGTCCAACGCCTGCTGACAGCAACGAAGAGGTGGTGACCTGCACTGCCTCTGGCTGCCTGGGGCTGAAGAAGGACTGCTCGGGGAAGAGGAGGAGAACTTAGATCTTTAGTTCTTACTTGCTTATGCCTTTGCTAATTTTTGCAGGTCTTAAGAAATACAGTAACTGACAAAGTCAGAGATTTAGCCGTGGAATACACCCTTTCACTTTTGTTTTCACCTGTACTTAGCCACGTTGCCTGTAGGCTACACAGGGCACGACCCCTCACAACACCCTTCTTTCTGTTTTGTTTGGAAAATATTGGGAGCAAAGAACATCATGCGCCTTTGTTCCAGGCCTTTAGCCACTGCCACGATGCCAGCGATGAACCCCCCTCGCTGTGCAGGCTGCCCGTCCCGCCACCACCACCGTCGGTGCCGCCCCTGCTCACGGGCAGAGCTTGCCGTCCGTGCTGCCCGTTTGCTCGAGCACTGGATTTTGCACATACAATCTATAATCTACAAATCAAAAGCCATTTTGTGTAACATTCGCTATTAAGTTTGTCTGCAGCTCAAATTTTTCAGCGACAGCTATATAGCCTCCAGAGAGAAAAAAGAACAGAGATGAAACCGGTCCTATAAAAGATGTAATAATACCTTTTATTCAGCCTCCCACTAGAAACCTTGCCTCTGTGAAATCCAAATAAAAGCTGTTAAAGGAGAAGGAAAAGTGTAACTATGGCTTGGACCCATGTGCTTCAAAGCTCTCCTGCCTGTTGCAGTACCTGTAGAACTCTTGGAACAATTATGGTCTGTAGCCATGCCATCTGCTGGTGGAAAGTTGCCATGGATATCACTTATATAAATAAAAACCTTGCTGAATGACAGTTAAACATTGTGATTAAAGAGCAAAATTTACAATAATAATACCTAGAGTGTTCTGAAAAACATCATATGAATCTTCTAGAATTACAGCTCCAGCGCTTACCGTTAGAGCAGGAACACACGGCTGAAACTGCTAGCGAAGGGTTTATGTCTTTACGTGGCAGGCTTTGGGGGGGTTGTTCGGGATTTCTGGGGGGGGGGGTGTTTCTCTTTTCCTTTAAAGCAGGCCGAGTCTCACAGAGGGTGTGCAGTGTGACTGGCCAAGGTGGCAAGATGAGGATTAAAAGAAAACTTTGTTGCCTGGGGACCGAGTTGATCGTTCTTCCCTTTTTTCCCCAGTTTCTGGTGTGGGTCCAAGCAATTCCAACCACCTACGAATAAAGCACACCCCCGTGTTAGGGAATGAAGCACAGCAGCAAAGTGAAGCATCAGGTACTTTCCTGATATAAATATTAATGATGATTATTATGCTAGTTAAGATTGTCAAACTTTGTACAATCTGTTCTTCATGTCTCCGTACCCGTCCACCCCTCTTCATGCACACTGACGTAAGTATCAGAAGAGCAGCTGAAGACAAAGGACTGAGAGAAAACAGTACTGTGGCTTGATAACATGAAAAATGAACTTCACTAAGCTGTTGGTGTGTTTCAAAGCCCCTGCTTATATGTGACTCGGTTCCTCTCTTGTAATAATACCCAAGGGACCGTAAAATCTTGTTTGTAGCAGCAGCCAAGTGTCTTGCAGGAATTTTCTGGATACTAACACTGAGGGGATCCTGCTGGTTCCAACAGTTTTTCTGGAGGCTTTGCAGTGGTTTCCACGCACGGCTTTGCACCCTGCCCGGACAGGCACTCCATCTGCTCTGTAATTCTTTGGGCTGACAAAAGAGCAGATAGCACTTTCACGGTTAAATGTGAGTTGCGTTGACTTGTGCTCGTGTGCTCCTGCCGGAGCAGCTGGCTTGGTCCTGTCCTGTGCCTCACGGAGCCACGCAGAGGCCTCAGGTGACTTTTTTTTAGAGCCTAAAGGTTTGAGATACCCCAGAAATGAGGCACTGGAATGTGGCTATTTTTGAAGCTCTTGCAAAAAAGGACGGCTGAACAGGGTCTTGACAAGGATAACAGGGAGTACAAAGGCAAAACCCAGGGCTTCATAACGGGCTTCAAAAAAGCAAAGGGCAAGCGCACCTTTGCCAGTTACCTTGCACGGTATGCCAGCATGGACACAACCTTTTGAGAAGACACCGATGCAGGAAAAGCTGCTGAAGACTCTGACCCATAGGCAGTGTGGGTAAGCTATACCTGAGTGCCAGCCTTTCCAAACCTAGGTACCGACTGAGATGGCATTGCGATAGTTGCATCCCTGTATGACCAGTCGACCTTCTATCCCGGCGCACTGCAGGACCAGAAGTGGCAGCATGACCTCTGTCTTTAAGTAATTGTTATCGCGTACTGTGACATAAGCCCGGTAACTGTTATGCTCAGTGCTGGATGCTGCTGTCTCGAGCAGACGGGCGATAGCTTCTCCCACCCTTGGCCCAGTCATTTGAGATGCTAACCGCGCTGTGCTTGAAAAGAAGGACCGAGTCCCCTTTGCAACAGCCCGGCCACCCCATTCCTCTCCCATCCTCTCCTCCCCAGGCTGCCTCACTGGGCTGCAAGCCACACTGGTGACTGTGCCAGGAACAGAAAACATTTTGACAAACATGTAGGTACCAGAGCAGAAGAGACAAAGCATTCAGTATCCGTATGGCATAGCACACAGCACAGTGTCTACCTACTGTGTGCTTAGTACCTTCTGACCAAGCAACACACCTATTTAATGCAAATATTTTTTCTTGGTACAAAGTCTAGCAAGGAATTCTCTATATAAAACTGTAGTGCAGCTATGAGCAAATTTGAGTTATGAAGTGCATATGATGTACAGCAGAAGAAAGGACTTCGGTACTATTAACTCACTATGGGTCAGTCTTGCAAACCTGCACTTATTTTCTGATTTCTGAGCACATCTGCCGGGGATATAAAATGGAATTCTAGATATGGAATATGTGCTCCAGCTTGGCACTTACATTACGAGGTAAGGCTGCTTTGTTACTCACCTTTGGATATCAGGGATACTCTATATGACACCGCAAGAGAGACTGCTCTTGCCAGGCATATTTTGTGGGGCCCGCGACTCCCTGGAAACAGGCACTTTCTTTGTTTCCACGTCGTACGGACCAGGGGATAGATCTTTCATATGAAGACTGCCAAAGTACATGTGCAGCTAGCCTCATCCTGTCATGTACCCAGTAGCCAACTCTGTACCAGCTTCTGGAAATGTAATTTGTATTCTCTTGATCTCTGCAATCTTGCATCTCTGACAATATTTTTAGAGAGATTGATGCAATTTCTAACACGACCGTTAGCAGCTCTACCCAGTAGCGTACAAGCTGGTACGCTACAGAGCAGACAATCCAGCATACCCTGACAGCTCGCTGCCTTCCTGCTGCCAAAGCTGAGGGTGCTAAAACAGAACTACTTACTTTTCCTGCAGTCTGAAGAAAATATATAGTTGTGCTATACACCAAAATATGAACTTACATAAGTGGGATATGAAGAAGGGACTTGCTGGGCTCTGTGGCAGCCTTCTGTAATTTCTGCTGTGTTTTGTCCTTTCCTGTGCTGAGTTCGTGGTTTGGGTGGTCGCGCCGTCCAAGTGGGCAGTTACCAAATACAATTCCAGTGCAGGGACGGCCAGAAGAGCTCTACAGGTAACAGGTTCATTGAAAGGTCTCTGCTTTTTTCCTCTGTTCAAATGCTAACATGTTATTTAATGACAACCACCTGAAAAATATTTGGTTTAGAGAAGAAAAAAAACCCAAAACTGTCAAAATAAACAACACTCATCTGTGTTTATATTTTGGTAGAAATTCTAGGCAATTCTTGAAGCTAAGCGCGGGTTATTCACTGGCCACACCAAGTGAATGCTGCACAGCGACATTGCTGCAGGTTGGAGCAAAGAAGTGCTGACAGATGACGCTTCTTCTGACTGTGCCTGGGTGAGGCTTCTCTAACGCTAACGAGGATGCAATCACGCACTGGGATTGACAGTGTTACCCCGGGAAACAGGCAACGTTTGCTTCAGCTAATCTTGTCTTTAACCAGTCTCCCTATTTCTCTAGTACCAGAAACATTCGGCCCATTTGTTCTAAAAGTCAGAAAGGAAGCTCAGGCGCTTATTTATCGATATTTATATAAGGATGATGGTAAGGAGATTCAACCTGTTACAGAAAAAGTCGGTACGGTTTTAGCCACAAGGTGGAGCCGGTACAGTACCAGCCACATCTTCCCAGCTGAAGAAAATGTTCCGTGCTATTTCGTCTGTAAATCCTTCAGCAGCTTTAAGAGGATTGTTCGCTTCTCACTTAGTTACTGAGAGAGCATTGGAGAAAACAGAAATATCTGGTCGCTGGGGTACAGAGTTCATATATAAATTCCAACCCACGGATGAAACTCTTACAGCTAAGCTGATCAAGAAAAATAAAAATCAGTGATGCTTCTTTCCTGACTCAAAACTTGTCTTTAGATTCAGTTGCATTCTCCGGGGCTTTGTGAAATCAAGTGACTTGAGGAAAAGAAAGAAGGAAAGGTTAAGAAGAGGGAAAAATTAAAGGGTGGCAAATAAGGCCCTTGGGTTAATCTTACAGAATCAGGTGTATCAATATAAGTAACTGAAGAGCAGAGGCAGCTCTAGCAGCTACCACAGTGAATCTAATACAGTAAAAATCCCTGTGAGCAGGATAGGAAGACAGGGGTTGCTCTGTACATTCTCTTTCCAGTGTCTGTTTAGACAATTTTTCGGTAAGTTGTTAAAAAGAAATTCATCAGTTAGGCCTGCCTGCAGTGCACAATCCTGTCTTCTGACAAGTACAGAACATCTATATTTTCTTCTTGTTATTACTGATCTCCTCTCTGTCTCCTCATTCAGTTTCAAAGTTACACTAGATTCACACTAATTACAACAAAAGCTTTTATTTTTGTCCTTCTCTGATAGAACATTTCCATGGCCAGCATTTTTTACTTTGTATAGTCATTTTGACATTGCAAAAGAGAAAAAACTCTTTAATAATATCTGTCTTCATATAATTCCAGAGAATAATGAAGTTTTACCCTGCCCTGCTGCATTTTGCCCTGTAACCAACAGGCTGGCTACCACAGGAGTCAATCCGCCTAATCAAAACAGGTAGCTATTTTTTTTTCCTAGAGTACAGCTTTACTAAAGAGACTTATGTTCTGATTCACCTCTGAAAAAATCCGGGCGACGTGCTGCTCATTCTCGACACAGGAGGCCTCCTGAACGCAGCCAAGCTTTAACTCGTATGGTATGTCTGGACCAATTCAGAAGAAAACACTAACAAGCTGAAAATGTTTTTACAACCTTTTACTAACTTTTTTTTTTGCTTTCCCCTTGTAATAAGTTTCTCAGTAGCGGAAGTCGTCATTAAAGTGTCAGTGCATTTATGAACAGGACAGTCACATCCCCACTTCTTTCAACTGCAGAAGGGATATGTTTGTATAACGTATGATCAGCACAATGGTACTGCTTGTAGACAAGACAGATTAAACATCTGCAGCACTCATTTTAGCTTTCATATATTGTTTATTCAAACAGCTAACTATATTCAAATCATTGCTGTGAAGCTGATGGATTAATAATGGATTAATGGTAACAGAAATATATTTTCTTAGCATTGTCTAAAACAATCTATCGTTGTCCAAAACCGTCTATAAGATGGTCTAATTTTTATTAGATCAGCTACCATGTTATCTGTTCTCAGAAGTCCATTTTGCTTATATTCTCCTAAATGTCAGTGATTTTCAAATCTAATTTGCATTTAAGCTATTAGAGAAACTTTATTATATGTTCCTAGTAAGTTATTGAAAGTGGAGTTACCTCAAACCAGGACAAACTTAAAAAAAATAATAAATTCAACTCAGTGTCTCTGACGTATCCAAAACGCTATTTGTAATTCAGAGAAGGTAACAGACTCATCAAGGTTTTGTTTCCCTCTCTATAAGGCATCTCTGGGCTTTAAACTTTGCAAATGTGCTTGCTTAGAAAGGAAGGTGGAAATAGGCAGGTATTCGTGTTCTTCAAGTGGGAACAGCAATTCTGAAATGCCTTTGGGGATCCCAGTGAAGAATCAGTTGAACACCGGGCAATTAACCAAACAGGTACGATCATCAGACTGTCTAAATAGGAACTGAACAGTCCTGTGTTTGACAGGGACAAAAATCGCTCCTGGAATCCATAGTTCATGAAATAATTTGATAACTTGGAGAAGGATCCAAGAAGGGACGGGGAAACAACTTAGAATTTGAAAAATGTGCTTTAGAAAATGTGGTTACTCAAAAGGATGACTTGCTCTTACATCTATGGTGAGTCCTATTGTCTCCTCAGTCTTACGGATGAAGGAAAAAACAGCTGAAAGACACAACTAGACACATTCAAGGGAGAAATAAGATGCATATATTTGTCAATGAGAGTTATTAATGACTGGAACAAGGAATTAACAATATGTAGAGACAGGATGTTCTGGGATGTTTTCCTAAGGGATGTTCTGGTTTAAATGACAAGTAATATCACCAGTCACATGGCTTCTATCTTGCAGCGAGTGGCACCACATGATTACAGTAATCCCCTTGGCCCTATTTATCTGGGAAACGGTAGAATATGCTTGTGTTGGATGGCCTAATCTGGACAGGCTATAAAATGAGGATGGAAATGTAAGTCTAGGTTTTAAGATGAGAAAGGCACCTCTTGGAGGAAGGGAAAAAAAATTTAAAAAATCAAGCAAACCTAAAAGAGAAAAAGCTTGAATCCCTGCTTTTAGCCAACTGTTTCACATATATAGGCAAGCATATGCAGAATGTGTTTATACAAAACATGTATCAACAGAAAATTAATCTCTGCTTTTCTGTGTCTCAAAAACCACAGGTTTAACTTCTCAGAAAAGTAATAGCTGGCCAATAATTAGCCAAGGAGTCTATAGCTGCAGGAAACAGATGACGATCGTATATAAAGGTAGATTTTATAATTTCTATGTGTATATTGAAAAGCTTATGAAGTTCTTTTTATTCTACCACTTTTTCCTTTTGCCTCAGAGAAACATGACTTCTGCTTTTTTTACTGCTGAACACGGACAATACATGCTAGCATCTGCTTTTGTGCTTTAAAATGCTGTGGTCCTCATAAAGTGCAATTAGTTTGTATGTGTTGTGCTGGTTTATTGTGTTGCCACTCCTGTTTGCATGCTGAATTGAGATTCAAATGTTCCACTGTACTGTGTAATTTACTTACCAGGAGTGAACAGCTGCAAAACTGATAATACCATTTCCAGTCTCATGGCAAAGGGCAGCCTGGTTCTTGTCTACAGTCTCAATGTATCTTGCTGGAGGCACAACCTAGCCCTCCACTATCAGGGGATCAGAATACTTCTGTCTTTTCAGTCTTTGCATGTGATCTAGATACCCCCCATGCCCCCCCAAACAAGCTTGGGACAGTTTAAAATAACTACCCCTTTTTCAGAGAGAACTACCAGGTCAGGCTCTAGTTCACTGACAGACATGTCAGTCAGGGACAGACAGTCGGTCACGTACACCAATGCACTTTCATAATCAGAAATTAAATCCAAATACCGAATTCTGAAACGGGTCACAGACAAATATTAAGACTGCCTACCATTTCATCCTGTTCTCCATCTCTAGTATGCTTTCACAACATGAACTATCAAAATAAGTCTGTATTTGATAGATAAAATCCTTACGCTTATTTCCCATAAGGAGAAACCTGAGGTAGATTGTCCACAAACAGTAAGATTTGGAAGTCGAGAGCTAGGACTGAGAGATATAATGTATTGGCTAAAACTACAGTTTTAATTAAAATAGAAAGACCTTCTAATGTATACTTTTTGTACTGCTTTTTGGTCCTGAATCTTCTTTTGTAGCAGTCTAAAGCATACCAGAATGAGTCAGAACACTTGTGTCCCCAAGCTTAGAACTTTGTTTCTACCATATCTCACCTTTAGGTTGTGATTTGTGAATCCTGCTGTTCTAGAGGTTGTAATGGATTGACTGTGTCAGATATATATACAAATACAGCACTGTTATAAATTCTCTCCTTGGAAAAAAAAGCGCTGTTAGTTTTATGTAGAGAGATACACACACATAATCACACACTGCAATTGTCTGTTCTGCCCCTGAGTCTCTCAAGAGACTTTCTGCAAATCCAACAACAGCCAGAGGAGCAGCAGGAACAGCCAGGCAGGGCTTCCCCACTTACCCAGCTGGGCCAGGGGCGGCCCCAGTCCCGCTGCCTCTGCCGCTGAGGGCCGGCACAGCTTCATGGATCCCGCATCTGCTCCGCTCCACAGCTGGGCTGGCAAAAGAAGCAATTTTCAGGAATGAGTATGGATGTCGCTTTTCTTGCGATCGCTGTTTTCATTACTGCGCTCATATCAAGGTGATTCTTTTGATGGCTTTAAATTTTTGTCTAAAGACCAAAAGGAGTACACAACAAAACCTGAACTCTTGTAAGTGCCTACTACTGTTATCCTGCAGTGAAAGGTCTAGATTTTTCTAGTGACAGTAGATATTTAAGTATTATAGAACAAAATACTGGAAATAAATAAAAATAAATACATATATATTTAACCTAGCTACCAAGGCATGCTGAAGCTTGAAGGGTTTGTATGGTGCCTAATTCCCTGGTGAACTTCTCTGCTTTAGGTAGGACACTTATATCTGTCAGTCTGAATATTAGAAAAGTTTAGTTAACATCTGGTTTTGCTATTTCAGAAGTCACACAAGAGATAAAAGTAGCACTTCCACAGTGATGGTGGGGATAAAAAGAGCAATTTTGCAGATTTCTCATTTTGCAGATGACAAACTACCTTCTGGTTCTGTATATTGCAGGCCTCTGATTAGAGAGAATATATATACTCCTGAAACAGGTATCTAGAGTTGGGTGATACCGAGTTTTTTCCACCTCCCATCCATTTATATGTATAGGAGCAGATGTCTACATCACACAAAAGTCATGATACAAATTTGTTTGATTCATAGCCCCTAAACAATTTCCTCTGCCTGTTCTCCGCTTGAGGATAGCTTGAGACGTCGAAGTATTTCAGGACAGCTGATTATATCACTTGATATTCCCTGATCCACTGCAGCAACAGCTTCACTGCATCTTTTCTGGGTGAGCAGGTTTTCCATTGGTATACGTAGTACAGCTTAATACTTACTCCTACTGATTCAAAAAATCATCCCAAATGGAAAGATACTAATTTATTTGTTCACCTGAAATATCTCCCTACACACAAAGTTCCAGACAACTAAAATCTGCTGTGACAAATACCAGTATAATTTATGACCTAGCAACAAGCTGGTTTGCAATTAGTTTTATATTTTCATATTATATACTCAGAAGTTTTATATTAATTTTGTCAATTATTTCTATATTATACTCTTTAGGTCAGCTGCTGCCATGTCACAAGAAATAGACACATATTTCTTTTCCTTGGAGAACATTTGGAACATGTTACAAACCCAAGTAACTGGGAAAAGAAGAGAAAATTTTTTATTTTTCATTACTAAGCTTACATTTATGGCAAACATATAGGAAAGAAGTAACTGCATGTCATCTCTCCAATTCCCCTACCCCAGTGAATTTCAGAACTACAGACCTTAACCTTGATTAGAATCCTAACGAGAAACAGCAACACCCCTCCCTCTCTCATTACAGAATTATATTTAAAGAGAAGTTTCATGACGCAGAGCTCACAACAAAAACATAAGTTGTCCGTGTCAAATGCAGTCCCATTAAAATGGTGCGCATTAGATTATTGACGATAATGATTGGGATATAATTAGGACCCTACACAGGGTTTAGCAGTAGTAGTAGCATGACGTCTGCTTTGCTGATCAAGATGAGAGTCCTGCTGTGAAAAGCAGACTTTGCCCTGAGAGTTCACAATCTAAGTGGTATAGAAACTAAGAGGCAAGCATTTAATTTCTTCCACGCTTTTTGTTTTCAGTTATCCCACTGTCTCGGTGGACTGCAGGCAGTACTTTGAAGTACATCATGCTGTATCAGAGGTTCATTCGAACAAGCAACCTTAACCTCCTACTGAAAGCGCTGAATACATCCTTGACATGCCCTTATCTTAAAAAAAAAAAAAAAGAAAAGAGAAAAGGATGGTATTCTAACAGTGCAGCTTGTGTATTTGTTACTAGGGAAACAAACAGCAAAGAGAAAGAAACCCTCAGTGTCCTTGTCATTCAGATCTTTCAGTGGAGAAGCAGAGCTTGTGTTAAAACAATGGAAACATTGTTCTGCCGGGATCCTTTGCTGTCCCCGCAGAATGACAGACGCTCCTTTCTGTCCCTTGTCCATCTTGTCATCTCTGAAAAGGAGAGTCACTTCTATATTCAGGCTTGGACTGCTGGTATCTTGTTATTCCTCATGTAGATTTTAATTCCTGTTTCTGTGTAACCTGGTCAGTTCCTAACACCTAAACCAAGGTCACAGTGTATCTCTCAGGGCAAACAGAAGAGAGAAATCAGATACTGCATCCACATCTGTAAAAAAGCATGTAGAGCATCACCACTAATTCCAGGTTTGCGCTTCTTCAAGTCAGTACTGAACCAGAGCTCAGCAAGACTTCAGAGGGTGCAGGAGGCACCGCGGCGTTTGCCACGGGCCATCGAGGGTCCCTGAGGAGCACTGTGCAGCATGGGACACCGCCGGGGGGCCTTGGGGGCTGCAGCAGCAGTTTGCACCAGCTCCAGAGAACCAGCAAGGTGTCAGTCCTGGCTTAGGTGGACTCGCATCTCGCTACGTGGGTCGGGAGGACTACCTGCAGAGATTGGTGTGTTTTTATTGTGACTTTCTGCTCAGTGCTTCATGCTCCTTGTTCCTAAGCCTCAAAAAGAGGATACAAGTTGGAACTATGGTAAATGTGCCATGGTTTAGTACTTAGAACCTGTAAAATACAATATAAGTATTAGCTGTTATTAAAAGGCCAAAGCAATTACTTCTAAAGCCTGCATAAAGGAATATTTTTATAGGCAGTTGCGTAAATAAGGTGTAGGATCAGCCACACCAGATGACAACAGCCCTTCATCGAGTCCGGTATCCTCTGACCACAAAAAGAACACACTAAGGGTCTATCTCCCCTAACAGGGAGAGTAGCAACAGGCCCCTCAAAATAAAGGGCAAGAAGCAGCTTGTTAAAATTTTGTAAAAGACCTTTATGGGATGTTTTTAACTTTTAACAGGCTGAAGCTGTTTCTCAAGCAGCACCTCAAGATTTATGTACTCTCTGCACTGTATCAGATTTAATGTAATTTCTCTGCTAGATGATACTACATCCCTCCTCTTTCTATATTCCAGTTATTATCTTGTTGTATGTCTGTATCGTGTGCCTCATCTAACTCCTCTGTGGCAGCGGGGCGAGGAAGCCTGGTTTGGTGCGCTCTGAAGTGAGGCCGAGTCAGTCAAAAGGATTATTTGTCACCTTTCTCCTTTTTACAGGATGAGAGCTACCAGCAGTGAAGCTAGAGAGAGGATGGGAAAACTGCAATAAAAGCCCTTCACAGTAGTTTGTTTACTGCTGTTTTGCCCAAACATATTTCTACTTTATTGTGCAAGCGTGACTTTTTTTGTTGTGTTCTTCAAGAATGGCTATTAATTTGCCATTAAGAAGGAAGAAGCACGTGACAAAAATGTACAAACATGTGAATTATATTAAAAAATTGATAGCCATAATAGAATCAACTTGTACATGGTTTATTGATTATAGTCACTATCTGAATTGTAATGGATTCTATTTCTCTAATAGCCTGCGAAGTACCAAGGCCCCTTGGGTAAGAAAAACACTTGATAAAGATTTGAAATAAAAAAAAAAAAGATGTCAGTACTGACAGGAAGAAAAGGAGGCGACGAAAATATTATTGATGCTGCATTTATGTAGCATGACAAGAGCCCTGCCTCGGGGTACAAAGTGTAAACGACAGCTTCGACACGGCTCCCTCAGTTTGTGTCTCTGTACTCTTTGTTGGTGGAAATAGAAGAGCACAGCCAAAACAAACCAGGGGATGGCTTTTATTTACTTTTTTTAAGGAAAACAAGATCATTGCTAACAGGCCTCGGATGCTTCTGAAACTACTTGTATGCGAGTTGTATTTTGGTTTCGTTAATCTTCAAAATTGTTCATTTATGCCTGAAAACCCGTGTATTTCTTTACAGGCAATGAGCTCTTTCCAAACCAAGTGCTCTCACCCATTCTGCTTATCTTCCACTCGCCAACTGGCTATTTTTTCTTAATTGTTTTTTCTGCAGCGCTGAACTTTTAACAGGCCTCTCATCTCCCAGGGTTTTACCTTCTTTCAGAAGAGATGTGACAGACAAATAAACCAATCCTACGCTGCTTGTTGCTGTGCCATCCCCCTGAAAACCCCTCTGGAAAAAAGGCTGGGCTGAATCACAGAATGGTAGGGGTTGGAATGGGACCTTTGGAGATCATCTCGTCCAACCCCCAAAGCAGGGTCACCCGCAGCAGGTTGGACAGGAACGCGTCCAGGCGGGTTTGGAGTATCTCCAGAGAAGGAGACTCCACAACGTCTCTGGGCAGCCCGCTCCGGTGCTCTGCCACCCTCAAAGCGAAGAAGTTTTTCCAAAGTGAAGAGAATTTACTCTGCGGCAGTTCGTACCCCTTGTG
Source organism: Rissa tridactyla (assembly GCF_028500815.1). NCBI lineage: Eukaryota > Metazoa > Chordata > Aves > Charadriiformes > Laridae > Rissa > Rissa tridactyla. The sequence goes on from NC_071478.1 coordinate 814,240, forward strand.
CCACCGCGAAGAGCCTGACCCCACCCTCTTGCCCTCGCCCTTTAGATACTGATGGGATCCTCTCTCGGCCTTTCTCATCCCCGGGCTAAACGCGCCCGGGTCTCTCAGCCTTTCCTCAGAAGACAGGACCGAGCTGAGGCAGGGGCTTCGTGGGGGTCCGTCGCCGCAGCCACGGCGTTACCTCAGGGGCCGCGCGCGCTTCCCGCCTCGCCCGCGCGCCCGCCCCGCCCCTCCCTGGGCGGACGCCGCCGCTCCTCCTCCCGCCCCCAGGGAGGGGCGGGGCGCGCGCGCGCGCGCGGCCGCGCGTCCTGATTGGCTGACGGCGGCCGTGGGAGCGGGTTTAACGGGCGGCAGCGCCGCGGCGAGGAAAACAAAGGCGGCGGGAGGAGGAGGAGGATGGCGGCGCTGCCCGGGCCACCCCGAGGGCCGCGGGTCGGGAGGCGAGCGCCCGGCCCCCGTTTATGACACCCTCGCCGCCGCTGAGACTGTTCCTGTGAGGCGCGGGAAGCTGCGGCTCCCCCTCCTTAACTATCCCCTTTGTGTTCTTGGTGAGGCCCTTACCGGCCGCCGCTTGAGGAGAGGGGGCTCCGCCCGCCCCAGCCCCCTGAGGGAAGGGGCCCGGAGCCGGCGCAGCGGTGAGTACGGGGCGCCGGCCCTTCTCGCTGTTGCCGGGGCTGGTGGAATTTTTTTTTTGGGGGGGGGGAGGGGGGCGGGACGCCGAGGCAACTTTGCCGTCGGGAGGAGGGCTCGGGCGCTATTTATAGCGCCTGGAAATGACGGCAGCGCTGCCGGCAGCCTCCTCGTTACCGACGGTTTACATAATTGGGGGGGATGGTGGTGCGGCGAGCAGGGGTTCGGAGGTTCCGCCTCGCTTCCTCACGCCCCCCCCCGGGGGCCGTGCGGCCGGTCCTGCCCAGGTCTGCCGGTCCGCGTCCGGGGGCGCCGCGCACGGCTGCCCGGGGAAGACGAGCCGTTGTCATGCGGGGATGGCGGCGGGTTCGCGCTCCGTTGCGCGGAGGGAAGGGCTCAGCCGCGCTCGGAGCGGCGGCTCCCGGCCGCCGGGGGAGCCCAGCGCTGCGCTGCCGGCAACTTTCTCCCGCGCCTTTTTTTTTTTCCCCCGCCGTTTCTCTGGATCCAGAGCGGAAAATGAGGCTCGCGCGCCTCGGTCTTTAACTTCGCGCGGTTTTTTTTCCTGGGGGAGCCATCGCATGGCGGCTTGCCGAGAGCGCCTGCACGGGCTTTGTGGCGCTGGCCGAGGGCTCTATGGCTTATTTTGTGTCACTTTTTCATTATTTGTTTCTGAGCCCAGAAATGACGGAGAGGCCGCTTCTCACCCGTTCCGTTGCTCCGCGCGCTGCCCGCGACTCGGGCGGCGTTGCGGCCCCTCCGCTCGCTCCCGGTGCCCGCCGGGCCCCCCCCGCCACGCTCGCCGGGGTGTTTGTTTACACATCCGGGAGCCGCGCGGGGCGGGGCGTCTCCCCTGCCTCATTGGCCGACTGGGAGGTGACGTCACGGGGCGGGGCGGCTGGCGCGCGGCCTCCCTGTCGGGGCGGGGGCAGACCCCCTCCCCCGGCCGGCGCTGTCGCGACAGCCCAGGGCATGGCGCCGCCGAACGGGACCGTGGTGGGCGCCGGGGCAGCGCGGCGCACGGGCAGCCTTAGGGGGTCGGGCCAGGCCGCGACCCCCGCCCCGCTGCTGCGCTCAGCTCGTTCCGCTCCCCGGACCGCCAGCAGTCCGAGCTGCCGAGCGCCCGGAGTGCGCTCTTGGCCGAGAATAATAAAGAAATCGCTGTCTCTGGGCTTCACACGGCTTTCACAGGATTCTGGACAGCAGCTGCGGAACCTGCTGCTGCTCCGGACGGTCAGGGTGAAGCGAGGTTGGGTTTATTCACCATTGCTAGAGCAGATTGAGAAATGTTTGCAGTCTGGCCTTTAACATCAGGGCAGCAAAATCTGTGGCTCTTCCGGTGTGTTTTAAGATTGCCTTTTTTTTGAAGAGCGCAATCTCAAATAGTTTTGTCAAAAGAGCTTTGGAAGCCTTTAACTTCTGTAGTTGAAGGACTCAGTATATTGAGTCTGAAAGAGTCTGTATTGCCTTTAAAAATGTGAAATAAAAGAGCTGTTTGGAATGCTTTGAAGAAAGATATATTCCTTTCATGTTCAACTTGCTGAACTCTTGCAAGCATTGAGCTCACGTTTCAGTTGCTGATCTAGAGGGTCTAATCCACAGTCAGAACCTCTTTGCTTGTGGTACCTTTCATTCTGAAACCTGTTTTTTCCATTTCTGTGACACTAAACAGGATCTGTATCTTCTTAGCATTGAGTTCAAGCAGGGAACTTAAAGGGAGCATCATGTTTAACTTCCAGGACTGTATTTCTTATGTCTTCTTTCTCTTCCTTTTTTCCTATAGGAGACATGGGGAGGGAGTGGAGCAATAAGACAAGATGTAGTAGTTTTAAACAGAAAGAGGGGAGATTTAGACTGGATATCAGGAAGAAATTGTTTGCTGTGAGGGTGGTGAGCCCCTGGCCCAGGTTGCCCAGAGAAGCTGTGGCTGCCCCATCCCTGGAGGGGTTCAAGGCCAGGTTGGACGGGGCTTAGAGCAACCTGGGCTGGTGGGAGGTGTCCCTGCCCAGGGCAGGGGGATGGGAACTAGATGATCTTAAGGTCCCTTCCAACCCGAACCATCCAATGATTCTAAAATCTGTTACCTCAAATAAATGTGACTTAATATCAAGCTGTTTTCTCTAAACCCTAATCACTCTTCCCTTTGCACCTATAATTAAGTTATCTTGGGACAATAGCTATCTAATATCTGTTTAAATGATTATATTAATAATTCAGTTTTGCTCTTCGTGCTAATTATTGGGTTGATATTTCAAACATATTATTGTAGCCCTTATCAAATCTTTGTTTTCAATGACTAGCAGAAGTCGAATTGTTCTGATGTGTAGATATGTGCTTTGGATGGCAACTTGTTCCCATTGTTGCTTTATTTTTTGGATTGTGTATGTTCTGCTATGTGTCTTGTTTGTGGCTTATCTCTGCCTTTGCAATTCTTTGTGTAGGAAACTTTCTTGTAGTGGGTCCTTCAGTAGTTCTTGAGTATTTTCTCCTGCTGCTATCATAAGCTTAAGATTAAAAAAACCCCACCAAAACCCTTTAAGTCTTGCTGTGGTTGTCTCTTGTGCTGGGCCTGCTGTACAGATCACTTACACAAGACTTCTTTTGAAGCACAGTGACTGCTTCCTATAAACAATCTTTAATTTATGTGGCTTTCATTATCTGCTCTATTTGTATTACTAGTATCCTACTGCTAGAAGAGTGGTTAACTGCTGCCCTGCACACAGTTTACAACTGTGATAAGTGTTTTGCATGCTTGTTTTAATAGCTGGATCATGATACTGTAAATTCTTTATATTGGCTCTCCTTCTGTGTTTGTGCTATTGACCTACTCTGTCAGTCACCTGATGCTGATGACATAAGTGATGGTGCAGTGTTCGTGTTTGGATTGCTCATTAGCCTGATGCATGTACTGTGGTAGCTGATGGCCTCTGACAGATCAGTAGATGTTGTGGTGACTATTTAGAATCTGTAATTTTCAGGCAAACCCTAAAAAAGGCTTGCTCTCCAGCATAGGGGGGAGGTCTGTCCTTCTCTGTTTATGCATGTAATGTCTCTTAAAGGCACCCTGAGGATTAAGAATGCAGTTGGGTGTTCTCTGTATAGAATATTGCTTTTATTATCTGACTGATTTTGGTAGCATCCATTAAGCATTTATTCTGGTAGAGTGAGGAGGTATCTAATTAGCTTTGATCAGGACACTAGGCAAAAAGGCCTTTGCCTAAAGGCATAATTCTGCTGAGCTTGAAAGAGGAGGAGGCAGGGATCCCTGAATAGGGTGGCAGCATCTTACTTGGTATTTGACTTAAAGCCAGATGCAGTACAGCAAGATTTTTGCTGAAAGCTGAAGTGCAAGTGTCTATTATATGTTTATTGTCGGATGTACCAGTGTTGTCCAAGGTGCCTTGTCACTTGCTATATTGGAACTGACCACTGAAACTTAAAAGAAAATTCACTTTCTTCAATCCCCTGCCTTTTTGTTGTAATTTTTTGCATGGATGTCTTAAGAATACACCTGGTATATTGTACAAGTGCTTGTGTTTCATGGAGAGCTATTTGAGTCTGCCCCGTTGTTAGAAATGTGATGGAGTAGATGCTACTAGTGGCACAGAACTGCTTGTTGCTCTGTTGAATGGAACTTGAATTGAGCAGCTTCATAGAAAAAAGGGGCCTGTAGTGCAGCCAGGCATTTGCTCTAAATAACACTTTGCTTTGTGTCTAGAATTGTTGAATAACAAGTTTATACTGGTCTTGTTGTAAGCTGCTAATTGTTCTGCTCTTTTCACCTGCAGGTTGTGACTGTTTCTCTTCTGTCATTGGTGTGGAAAGTGCCACACACACTCCAGAACAACAACGGCTTTTGCTTGCATATTCCAGTGTTTCTTTTGTCAGCGAGTTCAGCAAAGTTGTAATTCTTCAAGTGCCAGCCCTGAGCTGAGTGAGGAGCCACCAGCAGAGATGGTAAAAATGACAAAATCAAAAACGTTCCAGGCTTACCTGCCAAACTGTCACCGAACCTACAGCTGTATCCACTGCAGAGCCCACCTAGCCAATCATGATGAATTGATCTCCAAGGCAAGTGGCTTGTTTAGAGACCTCACGAATTATTTATTAACCAAAATGGTTATCACTGTATCGCTGCTCCCAGTAGATAAGGGATGCAAGTTGATGCATCCTTCAGAGTATCTTCCCTGGGTTCACTCTTAGGTCATACATATTGTGTACTGAGGACTGGATATATTATGGAAATTTTTGAAAGTGATATAAAGGCTGATCTAATATATTCCCTCTATTAACAACCTCTGTCTGCTGTCAGGTAGGTACTACTTGTGAGCTGTCATACCTGAGAAGTCTGGTAAGGAAAACTATCAGAAGAGAACGTGGATCTCTGGGTAGGGAAATGATTCTGGGCATGGTTATTCCAGATAAAGATTATTTTGGACTCTATTTGACTGAAGGTTGCAAACCTGGCTGTTTCCAGAATGTTCCCCTGCTGTTATGGAATCTGTAGACACACTTGCTTCAGCTGTATGCCAGTTCCTAAGGCATATGATTAGCTAGAGGTGTTCAAAACAGTTGGACTGTCTAAACTTAAGCGTAGAGGATATGTGGATGCCTGAAACAGGCTAGGCCTGTTGTTACCTGTTGCTGGAAGAAACCAAGATTTGTGATGTATGAAATGCATAGGGAAACTTGACATTTGGGATAAATACTTGACAGACTGGCTCATTCTTTGCTTCAAATAAGCTTCTGATGGATTTTCTCGTAATGGTGTCCTGGGAAAAAACCACTTCACTTGCTTTTCAAACCTCAATACAAATTGCTTTCTATATAACTGTTTTGTCAAATAAAATTCTTAGTGGCAAACCCTTTATAACTAACTTTATCTGTTGCTCCTGCCTCTTTGTGTGTTCAGCAGCACTAAGAGAATGCTGCTACTTCTGAATTGAGATTTTCTTTGGGTGAGGAGAAAGTATCCCTGCTGGCTTGTCCCTTAGAGGGTTATGAGGAAGTAACGGGGTTTCCCCATATAGTTTTTCTTGTGTTACTGATCTTTTTGATCTTTTAGATCTCAGACAACTTCTTGATTAAAATAGTAAAATTGGTGATGGCTTTTGGCAGCATTGCTTATTGCTTGCTTCTGCTCTGCTTTCAGTCTCTTCCCCTAAACAATTCTTTCCCTTGACTTAGTACATGTATTGAGGCATGGAACAGTAAATGTGACACATCAAATGTGAAACAGTGAGCTAGCTACATACAAAATGATGGGAAAAAATTAAGAGGGAGGACTTGTTTTGCTTCTATTAACCTGAAAAAAAGTTCCTCACTTTCTTTATAGTTATCTTATTTTGTTTTAAGGTCAGCAAAAACAAGAGAACTATTCAAATAGTAATGTGAATGCATTTGAATTTCATTTGTTTCCATGTTGATTTCAGAATTTGAGTATAAGGGGTCTATTTGGCAACATTGGATTTTAAATTACAAGCAATAATAGCTTTGTTATGCACTACATGTTCTTGGCCAAAAACTAGTGGGAGGGGTTCATCTTTCTTGAAGTTCAGGTTGTAGATGCCTACAGGAAGAATGAAACTTTGCTAGCTGTAGAAATTAATTGAAAATGCAATCCAAGCACATATACTTAATAGGAAGCTCTTCTTTTAGTGGACTTAAGATTTTTTTTTTTGCATGGTGACTAAACTGCCGCAGTTACCACATGAGCCAGTTGTTCTCCGAGGTCTTGGGGGGTTTGGGTCAGCACAATATTTTGAATATGTTGTTAAGCAAATCATGTGTTCATATTATAGCTTTGTAAATAATTTCAAACATTAAAAAATCAAATTGAAATTCAAATAATAGAGTTCTTAAGAGAGTTCTCCATCTAGTAAATAAAAAATACTTCAAGGTGTTTCTAATAGTGTTGGGAAGGGTGTTAGATATGGATTCTGCTTATTTCTGGCTTCCAGTTTTCAGTGAAGACATCTTATAAAAGTTTCTGTACTTGCAGGTTGGCATATGCTTATTTGACAGCTGATCTATATTCTGTCAACATATGATTTCTTGACCACATTTTATTGTCTCAATCTTTGTGATAATGAGAAATATGCTTAAGTGTGAGGTGTATCTCTTTGTTTATAAAATAAAAAGAACATTTCTCATCTATTGTACTTGGTTTTGGAACATAGCTTTAAAAAAAAAACACCCTCCTTTAAGCTTAACTTGTATATATCCCAGCATTGGAGAAGTTCTTCTGATGGCAACAACTGCCAAGAAATAGATACACTCGGACCATTAAAAATAAGTAGTGCTGTCCTGGGGGGTGGTAGGGGGAGTGGTGGGAGGGAGTAAGATTTGATTTAGTTTAAATGAAAACACAGGTTAACCTGGAAAATAAAAACTGAAGACGTATCCTAGACAACACGTGTAAACAAACTTAGGCCTGGAAGAGGACTAACAGATAAGTGTACCTTAGAACATTTTTTTTACAAGCCTTTTTGCTAAAGTTCTCTTAAAGTGCTTTCATTGATGCACACTATATCTGGAATCCTAGTTACTTTAACTACCCAGCTGCAGCAAAAATACTTAAAATAACCTGAAGTGTTGCAAGTTGGTTCTATGCAATCTAAAGTTAACTAAGAGCGGCACAGTTCCTGTGCTGTTTTGGATGTATTGATGGAGCAGAGAATTGGACTGCTCAACCTGACTTCCCACACACACACATACATTTCAAGGGCCCGGTTAAAAGCTCTGGGTAACACTTAGTAAATATGATTTTTCGTTACAGATTTTGTCACTGTTTTTTCCCAAAGTTTTTTCCCAAAAGCTTACTATACCATATCACTCTAGAACCCTCGTGCCACAAATTCTTCAGCAGAAAATGGTAACAGTATTTGGTACCTGGCTGTAACTGCTTTATGTGGGTGTTCCCCCTGCGCAGCATCTCCTGCATGCGTGGTTGTTGCTTTCTTTTTCTCTATGGTCAGGGGAAAAGAGCCAAAATATGTGGTATGCTCTTAATTTAAAGCAGCTACAACTAGCTTTGTAATGTGCTTTGAGATATAAGCATTTGTTACACCTGACACTGTAATGTAGCTGACTTCAAGATGAGAAGATTAGCTATGCAATGAGTGGTGCTTCTCTTAAACATTGGTCTGTCATGGAAAAGCAAAGAGCACTGCATCTTTCTGTCAATCATCCTTTTGATTCTGGTCCTCAGAATACCAGACTTCAATACAGATTTGCAGTTGGTTCTGCTTTTGAGAGCTGTCAATGCCAATTGTCTGACAAGGATGGCAGTGTACACGAATCACCTTTTCATTGTATTTCTGTTCTGTTCGAGCAGCAGGATCTCTTTCTTCCCTTAGAATTAATCATCAAGCTCTCTCTATTTTTTCTTGTGCCTGTGGTGGTGATAAAATGGCAACCATGAGTCTTTGCAATGGCTTAGAAATAAGAATGCAGACTAATAAGACAATATAAAAATGTGCTACCTGCACAAGTGAATTCATAGTTACCTGTAGTTTTATCTTTCTCTGCAACTGTGAAAGGACTTGACATGTTGCCTTGTGTTAAAATCCACTTGGATGTGAGTGATTAGAGCGTGCATCTCTAGATACTTTCACTCTGTAACCTTGTGTTTTCTGGGTCTAGGGAGGGGCAGGAAGAAGAGGGGCTGAGGACAGGAATCCCAAACTAGGGGGTCATTGGCAGTGGAGATCCTGACAAACATTGGTCTGTACAGCTGAACACATGCACATGTGTATGAACAGCTGCCGTAATCTAAATTGCAGTAATCTTGGGGAAAACACTAATTTGAAGGATACGTAATGAAAGAACTAAGAAACCGTAGATGACTTTTAATGGAAAAAAGTGTAATTTTTAACTCATGTTAGGTAGCTTCTAGGCACTACTGATTTGCACTTTTAACAAGTCTGCAAGTGCTGGATTTTGTGTTTCTTTGGTGAAGACTTCGAAGTGAATTTTAAATGCTTTTTAAAAAAACACTATTAGAAGGAACATACCAGTCTTCACTGCGGTGGGGGGCATTCAGAGGACAGAGGAAGAAACTGCAGATTTTTATTTCTTTAAAGAGAGCAAATGGGTAAAGGAGATGTAGACATGGTGCTGGGGGACATGGTTTAGTGGTAACTTGGCAGTGCTGGGTTAACGGTTGGACTTGATCTTAAAAGTCTCTTCCAACCAAAATGGTTCTACGATATTTTTAGACTCATATCCTACTATGACTGCAGGCACAGAAGAGAAGTAACCTCTAGCAGCAAGCAACCGCAGGTCTTAATAGAGAGCAAGGCAAAATATGGGTGACATAGGAGGCACTCATTGGACTTAAAATGTTCAAATAGCACATAAAAAGTGACCAAACAGTACATGTTAATAATTCTAAAAATCCCAACAACTTAAAAAAATTGACGTAATTAAGTTTTGATGTAAAACTTTTATGTCCAGGAGAGGTTGTTGCTTTGTGGCCTGTAGAAAATGTTATAGGTATGCTGTTCTAAAAGTGATTATGAAATAAGTTTTGTGAAAGGTTTAATTGAAAGAGTTTTCTTCTGATTTGTTAGTAAATGATAGGGAATGTGCGGTGCTTATTAGCAGTAGTTAATATTTTATAGGTGGCAAATGTTTCTTGAAGAGCGTAAGCTTCAAAGCACTAGAGAATGGCTTGTACCCACTAAGTTCCAGTAATTGTTTAGAAATTCAGTCAAGGTCCAATGAACTACAAAGAAATACAAATACCTAATAGACATTTTGGAACCTAGTGCATATATTGCAAAGTATAATGCTTTGTTACTCAGGGCTGACCTGCTTGAAAGACTGTTGAATCATCTTACAATGGATGGAAGAAAATCTGGATTACTTTGCACAGATGCCTGTATAAATACTGTCACTTTCTTCTGTCTCATTCGTGGCAAAGCATATTGACCAGAGGGGGGGAAAAGTCATATGAAGTCACAGAGGAGACTAGATGTGTCAATGTTTTCAAGAACAAGTTCTGCATAAAGGTATATATACATAACTGTCACTGACTTCACTGGGAAATCCTTGCACCTTATGGGTAAAAGAACAATCTTGGTGGTTAAATTTACTTCTTCAAGGCATTCAGTATGTCTCCTGTTATATTATTGATGAGAAGGAAAAGTCTGCAGCTTACATAGATGCCAAAACGTTTTTAGCCTTGCTTTTCAATCTGTGATTTTGCCCTCCTCTGTTCAACTGATGAGTTCAGGAGGGATTTTTTTTAAGGGTTTGTGGTCTTTGCGCTGTTCTTAGCTTGATTCAATTTGGTGATCCCCCTTCGCTTATGATATAAGGAGTACTTAGAAAGATAGTTGGGCCTGTTGTATGCTTGAAGGCCATTTTTGTTTCCTGCTGAAAAAGTTGAGAATGGGCTTAATCTAATAAATATTCTGGTGCTATTTTTTTTTCTCTAAGAGGCTTCTAGTTTTTTGGGTTCTGTTTTGGTTTGTTGTTTTTTTTTTCTTCTCTTGGGGGAAGAATCTAGTTTTCAGAAGAGAAGCAATCTTTGGAAAACACCCAAGAATAGATTTGAAGACTTAAAGGAAATGGAAAGTGTGCAAGGCAAGTGTTCTACTCTATGGGTGTTTTGACATAATTATTTCTGAAATGCATTTGAGATGCTGTATAACTCAAGATAACTTGTCATGCCTGACAAAGTCTTCACTTCGGCAATAGCATTTGCCAAATCTGCAGGCATGCAGTTTTTGGGGTGGAGTTTCTGACGGTTGTTCTCTACATACTGAACTTCGTAACTTGCTTTTTTAAAATCAGCAAATAATCAAATGAAAATGTACTTGCAAAAATTTTTTTAATATTTACTCTAGAATCATCTAGAATGATCATCTGGAATTACTTGCCTAGTAAGTAGCTGAGCAGCATTATCTCTAGTTGTCTGCAGTATTGAGGAGTTCAATCTGAGAGAAATATCAAATGGAACAAATACTTTTTTTTATCCATGATGCTTTTTCTTGTCTGTAGCTTATGTTGAATTCCATTTTCTGAATTTATTTTGCAAATTTTGAAGTGACAGTATATCCTCACAGCCTCTGATGCATCTTACTGAGAAGATAATTTCAGACATCAAAGCACTTGTATGTGTTTCTGGTTTACCTTAAGAATACTGTTCCTATGAATACTGTCTTCTGACTTACCAGCAATATTTCTTTGGATTGCATGTTTGTTCAGAATACTAATTCAGGTTGATCCATCTTAGCTTGTAAAGTGAACTCTAGAAAATGAAAGGAAACTCAATAAAATGAAGTAAACCCCCCTCCCCCCAACTTATGGACTTCTTTCCTTACCATTCTTTAAAATTATTTTTCCGTGTTACGAGAAGCTTGCAAGCTGTGCTTAAGGAAGGTATTGTTAATGCCATTCTGACTTGCTTATAATAATGCCTGCTGTACCCTTAATACATGCTAAGATGGCAGTTTCTCTGGATGTTTTCCGTGGAGCATGATCTCTAGCCACACAATCTAATCCCATCTGTGGGGAATAATTAATTACATAAGCTTTTTAGTAGCTTCCCTTCCCCCACCCACGCCCTTAGGTACGCCTCGGGGCAGTAAATACATCTTCTGCTTAAACTGAGACTTCCTCTTCTCCTGGGTAAAACAGCTAATCCTGGTGTTAGAGGTAATGGCGGGTTTAATTTAGGAGCATAGATCATGTCTAAATCTGGAGGTTCGTACTAGCGTGTAAGTGAAACACTTGTAAAGTTTCTTTACTACAAAATGTATTGATGACAGAGGTCTGTCGGATGACGTGAAAAGATCATAATACCAAACTGTTGTTGCAGTTGACCTTATTATAGTTCCTAAGCAGAGTTAAACAATTTCGCTTTCCCTGTCAGACATTCTAGATATTTACAGCTGTGCTGAAACAAGAAAATGTTATGGATCTTGTAGGTGTTCCTACGGGAATGGACAGCTAGTCAAAGATGGGCATTTTCTACGGACAAAGTTAACTCATAAATCAATGCAGTATTATTAATTGAGGACCATGAAAAAGCAGACTTAAAGCAAGTTTGTTTTAACTGTGAATATTAGTTGAACTGATAAATTGCCCAGCTTCTAAGTAAAAATCCTGATTGATGTGAGTCTTTATTGATGACAGTTGGTCACACTTCCACCGTCTTCTAATTCCTCTCTACTGGGTAAGACACATATTTCAGACTCAGAATTATGACAGTTTTAGTAGCATGTTCTGGGTTTGTTATGATTTATGTATAGTGCTAGCAGTCTTGGAAGTGCTGAGCAAATCTTGCAAAGCAAAATTTTGCGTTTGCATAGGTGATGTTTGTTCTGTAGAAGAGCAGTTTGTCAGGGACTGGTTTGAACAGTTATTCCTGTTAGTCCTTGACACTGCCATTTAAAATATTCTCTTCTATTTCCTTTGAGGAGCTGACACACGAGGTGTTTAACCTGTCAGTCTCTTAAAATTCATATTAGTATAACTAAATCATACATTGCAGAGTGTGAGAAACTTATTGCTGGTAAAAACAAATGTTTGTTCAGTGTTAATTTTTGTTTCTGGTTATGCAAAATACTCTGTTTTTAGCCAAGGCACAAGCTTAGCAAGCAGTTCAGGTGCTGCAATGAGCTGCTCTCTTTTCATTTCTAGTAATAGGATGCATCAGGAAGTAGAGCTCTGATAATAAATCAATAGTCTGTGGTCAAAAGAATGCATATGTGACAGATGTATACCTTTTTGTGTTGTTTGAATTCAGTTTTTTGGGAAAAAAAATCTCGGCTATTCATGTGAATAAAAAACTGTGACTGCCAAGCTCTGACAAGAAATTCATAAGAAAAATGAAAAGGCACGGAAATCTAAAAATTGATATCTTTACAGTGCTTTTACTTCAGTCAGTGTATTAAGAGTTCCATATGGGTGGATTACAAACCATTAAATGCTCAGTGACACATTGATGTCATGATTTTAAAGGCAAGTCTGAGTTGCCTAGACCCGAGTTCTCTATTCCAGAAGCAGTAACACAAGTTGCCACCGGCTGCTGTGAGTGATGTAAACGTGGAGGAACTCGCTCTTCCCAGCTGGGCAAAGAAACAATTGTTCCATGGCATGTAAATGTAATATTTAGCCTCTAAACATGTATGTAGGCGAGTAAGATGATATCAAATGAGTCGGCCAAACTCTGCTAACAGGAAGCTGGAGAAGGTGGGAATGGAGGAGCTTTTCACAATGGGATGTTTGTGAAGCAGATTTTCTTTCTAAAACCACTGTCCTGGGAAAAGGTTCTGTTTTTTGTTGCCTCTCCCTCCACTCTACCCTGATAATCCCGAAAATTAGAAAGCAATGAAGATGCCCATTTCTGAGGGGAAAAAACCTGTAGGAGAGTACAGCATAGAATCGTAGGGTTGGAAGGGACCTCTGGAGATCATCTAGTCCAAACCCCCCTGCATATTTAAAGCAACAAAGCAAAGGGCACAAGAAAAGAAAAGTCATCTTTAAAAATACATCAGGAAAAAAGAACAACTAAAGCAGTACTTTCCAACCTGCGGTTTGTGTTTCATTTGGCTAGAGTTTTTTTTTTTCAGCTTATGAAACAAGAGGGGAAGAGCTGCTTTTTCTGCTATTCCTGTCATCCTGTTACTGCCCTCTGCTTAATTTTGAGAAATGCAGGGTCAAAGGAGAGCTCTTATTAGGTGATACTAAGTCAAGACTAAACATAAACTTGGCAGAAATAATTGCGTAAGTAGTTTAAAAGGTCTCCTGACTGTTGATTTGTTCTGCAGTCTCTTTCTTTCCCAGCTTGCTGGGGAACTTCAAGTATGGCATATAAGTAGTTTAAAAGGTGATTGTGTAGGACCAGACAAGAAAACACATTCATTTGTATGCGATTGGCATGTGTAATTATATGTAAATAGAGAAACTAGCACATGATTAATTTAATAGGAGACAGTATTTTATGGTGCAGTTTGAAAAAGGACTTGTGGATTGTAATTCACAACATAAAGTTTTTAAAGCAAGGAGAAATGGCTGCAACATTTTTACAGTAAAAAGAATTTTACAGCTGCAAGAATTTTTACAGTAGCTTAATCAAAAATAATGGTCATCATGTCTTTGGAAATTCTTTTTCTAAATTTCGGGTACATGGAACAAGGAAATTCTAGTTTAAGTTTACTTTTTAATGAATAATAGGACCTTTAAAGTGTTTCCTTTGCTTTTTCTTAAATTTTGGGGTTGCACAACTGCAGTTGCCTAAATTCACATGTAGTTGACTCAGGCAAGTTAATGGGCAGTTTTTGAGAGTATATACATGAAGAGTTTTTGTTTCCATCTGCAGTAAGTGTTCTGTGCTTCGTTATTGATTGAGACCCTGCCTCAAATTTAGAGCACTGCTTATTCTATAGAAGCTACAGACTGTACCATTCTGCCAGTTTTGTGATGGAGGTGCATGTTTGAGTATCTCGGGAGAACTGAAGTCGTGGTGGTGGTTTTTGTTTGGTTTTAAGGTAGGTAGATTACTTTCTGGCAGGGCTGTTCAGACTCTGATCAACCGAGTCTCTCCTTTCAGGGTCAGTCCTGCCTGGAGTTTTAGCTCTCACTGTAGCACGTAGCCTATCTTTTTTTTCCCCTTGCCTTGTGAAAAATAAGACTTGCAGTTCTGGCTAATGGAGAAGAGTACCTTTTCTTTTGTCTTCACTATAGGTGAAGAAATACGTTGTGTCAATGGAAATCTCAATTTAATAATTCTTTTAAATGGTTGCTAAAATAATATTAAAATATTAACACTCTAAACTGTTAAGTGGAACTTAAGGTTCTTAAGGTAAGATTTTATGAGTAGCTAAGGGCTCCATGTAACTACACTGCCACCATTGCTACTTACAGTAGTCCAGAGTCATGGATTTCTTTTAACATTCTTTGTTGCAGTATATAATCTGGTTAATGTTGATCAAAAAGTGTTCATTTATATACATTTCCCTTTTACATCTTTTCTTGCAAACTGTTCTGAGTAAGTAGTTAAGATACAAGAGTTATTGGTGGTGTGTTGCTAATCATTAGACTGGTAAAATATCTGATTTAGTGTCAAGGGACTTTAATTATATACTTAAATACATGTCAGCAGAAGAATCCATTGCAGAAAGGTGCTTCCACCAATGGTTCCATGCCTAATGTTACTAAAACCATTCAAAAATATTCAAAAACCTTCCATGTGGATCTAATGTAGGTTTCAGAAAAGTTATCTTTGATCGTCAATACTAGAATGGCAAGGATTCTTAAAAACAATTGTACTTTCTCTTCAGCATGGATAAAATTGTTAATTTTCTTTGAAGGCAGGCTAGTGTCATGCTTTAACCTTAGCTGGCAACTGGAACCACGCAGCTGCTCGCTCACCACCCCTCCTCTTTTTCCCCTCAAGAAGCTGGGGGAGAAAAAAGAGGGGTTGAGATAAAGATAGTTTAACAGAAACAATAACAGAAAAGGAAAAACAATAATAATAATAATGACGTGGGTCACTGACCGCCTGGCACCGTGCCGAGCTAACCCCCATTTATATACTGAGCATGAAGTCAATGGCGTAGACTCTTTCATTGGCCATTCTGTCCTTCTGTCTGTGCTTCTCTGGGAAGCTGAAAAAAGTCCTTGGATAGTGTAAACACCACTTAGCAACAACTAAAAACAGTAGGTATAATTGACATTCTTTTCACAGCAGTCACTAGAAAGAAAATTAACTTTTCCAGCTGAGACCAGGGCAGTTAGGGAAGGTAAATTCTGGAAAAAAGAAATTAAGATAGGGATTTTTTTTTTTAAAATGGAATTTAGTATGGAAGAGAGAAAAAAGGAAAACTCCCATTTCGGTGTGATCCTGTTTGAGTGGGAAATAATGGCTATGTCTAAATTACCATGTAATTCAATACAGAAGGAACAAATCAACAGATGAAAGCAGTGGTGTCTTACATACATCTTGCATGTTTTACCTATGGCTGGATCTAGTCTGCTTGCAGGTTTTTCCGGGACGTTTGTAGCTCGAGGCTGTGTGGTCGTAGGTTCAGGCCTTTATGTTTTCATTAGCGCTGGCAGAGGGCACAGTAGAAGAGCTACTGGTTTAGTTTGGTAGAGAAGGAGCAAAGATGTGGTTCACAGGCACTGAGACTGCTCTGCAAGCAAACCAGCCCTCAGTAAGTGTGGTTGATTTAAGGGTTTTACTTCAAAACTCTGCCACTGCTCTGAACTAAAACATTCATTTAGATGCAGCCAACAAATCTGACAGTCATTTCTTGTCCATAATCTACATGAGAGATTTGAAAGCATATGGCTGTCCTTGGGCATTTGATGATAACAGTTGTTTTATTAAAATAAAAGCAGACCTTATAAACTGCTTGGATGCATTTCCTGAATACAGTATGATGGTTTTATGCTGGGTCCAGAATTTTACTGGTCTTACATCAAATGGTGCAATGAACTTGGAATAAATAATCTTTTGGGTGCAGTGGGAGAGGCCAGAGGAGATGGAAATAATTCCCTTTGAGTTAAAAGCAGTTTATTTTAATTAGCATGAAGGATGTCTAGGAAAATGAGAATTGATATCTTGCTGAGGAGGATGGGGAAAAAGTGTGTTTTGTTTGCATTATGGACATCTTACTTTGAACAATGACACTTAATAACTTAAAATCATTGCTAAAAATGTAATGTGGGTGAAAACTTTGCTGACTAGGCTTCCCTATAAAGAATTGATATAAAGTAATTAATCTGAAATAGTTTATGTCTGTATTATGTTTATATGCTTACTAACACACCCTTCTGGCACTATTTTTTTGTTTGGTGGGGGTTTTTGTGTTCACAAATGTTAATAAGTGCAATTTTTTTTTTAATGCAGTCCTTCCAGGGAAGCCAGGGACGAGCCTACCTCTTTAATTCTGTGTAAGTATGTTGTTACGGTTACGCGCACTACCTACAGTATGTCGTCTTTTTCAATATGCTTCGTAAGTGGAAAATGGTAGGAATTAATGTAGCTGCACTTTGCCCTGTTCTTTCTATCATCGGCTTTACTCACCGGCAATAGTTACTAAAGAGCCTACTGAGCCGATGCATAAGTATCCCTTAGTTTATCTTATATTTTAAGTGATTCTGCTAATAGCTGAAAGTTTAGTGGAGGGTGTTAATATGAAAATCCTTTTGTGTATGGAATGGTAACTGTCTTGAGTAAGAGCTGACATTCTGAGATATTCCAGAAGTCAAAATATATTGTGTGACTGTAAATTTGCTTTACACAACTCTGCTGTAGTCTAAAGAAGAATTTTCCAGTGTGACAGATACATTTACAGGTTAATGTTTCAGTAAACTTGGTACATCTTAAATGACCTTGAATATTGCAAATGTGCTAGAGGCAAAAGTCTCTGTGATCTTATCAAGCCTAATATTTGCAATTTTAGGCATGTCCTACCTATGATATAAGCCTCTTTGAATTTGCTAATGGATGTATTTTAAGTTTCTAATATGCAAGATTGCATTTTTGTCTTTATTTTTCAGCAGTTTATTGTGTTGCAGCATTTTGGAAAAAGAAATGCAGTTAAGTGTCTCAGTCTATTTTAGACCAGGATAATGGAACTATAACTGCAAAGGATTTGATTGCAGATCCTTGAAGTTCTTTTTAAATGTAGCCATTCGGTGGTAACTTGGGACTTCTAGTATAATTGCAGTAGTAAGAATTTGGTAATAGAACAGCAAAAATGGCAAAATTTTGCTCTTGTACAACACTATGTAAAAACTTGGTTTAGTCTTGCCTTGTGTCTTCTGCATAGACTCTTACTCATGAGAAAACTAGCTTGATGCAGTCCTTCATGGGGTGTTTTGTTTTGATATTGCTGTTTGTTCATCATGGCTTAGTCTGCTGATCTGTAGCAAAGAAATATTTATGAGGCTTTTTCCTTACTGCTATTTTGGAGTTCATTCTAAATTCAGCTGTTGGTGCTGATTTACTGGTACAGACTTCCATTATACAGGTCTCAAATTGGTTTTCAGGAAAAGCCCAAAACTGTAGAGGTGTCCAGTTACTGCTTAGTGTTCTGTTCTCTGAAAGTTTAACTATTTTTGTCTTTGTTGATGGGAGCAAGTGGACATCACCAACAGTTTGCTGTTTGGACTAACCACTTGAAAAACAAAAACCAAAAGCCTTTTTTCGTCCTGTCCTTCAGTTCAGTGTAGCAGAGGAAGTTACTTTTACAACATTGAATAAGTTAGGCACTTCTTGGGTTTTTTTAACCATTTTTTGTCCTCTGGAGAAAAGGTGGGTGACAGGTAAGAAAAGAAATGTTCTTGTGCAATTAATGTAACTTTTTTTTTTTTTTCCCCCAGGGTAAATGTGGGCTGTGGTCCAGCAGAGGAGAGAGTTCTTCTGACAGGTTTACATGCTGTAGCAGATATCTATTGTGAAAACTGTAAAACCACTCTCGGATGGAAATACGTAAGCAATATACTTAAGTCTTCAGTAAATGTTTATATGTTGAAGCACAGATATTTGAGTAGGCCGTTGGGTAGCACCTATACTGATAGTTTAGGTGGGTTAGCTCTAGTGCTTTTGTATGTATCGGACTGTAATATACTTCTGCTTCCCTACATCTGCTGGAATGCTGTAGTAGATATAACTTCATTCTGAACTGTGAAACAAGCATGAGCTATACATGCTATTACAGCTGTCTAATACTTCTGTAATATCTTTTTGCAAGATTACCAACCGCATCCACTAAACTGGATGGAAGAAATTGTCAAAGTGGGTCTTCAGTTTCTTGGGTTGCAAAAGTTGGTTCATACAGCAAAAATATCAATGACAATAAAGGGTACTGAGCATGTTTGCACTGACTGATTCTGCTGTTTGGAAAGTTATCTGTGCACTTTCACAGTTGCGTGTAACACTTGCAGCTGTTTTGCAAGTTTGATGTTTTGAAAATGTTGCATGTAAGATTTGCATTGATTTGGTATCTCAGGTCTTAGATAAAGAAGTTGTCCTAATGCATTCCCTCTGATCGTGAATATAGAGGAGAGCTTTTGAAAAGGTTCCCTTTCCCTTTTTTCATTGCTTCTGGGGAAAAAGGAAACTGAACATGCATAACACGCCATTTCCTAACCTTCACTTAAAAAAAGCATTGAAATTCCCTAAGCCGTGAGAGAACGTGAAAAGTTCTAAAGCAGGATCGGTTGCACAGTGGATCTGCCGATTCCGCTTATGAGAAGTTTACTCCTGTTTCCTTCTCAACCGTTTTAGTTCTCTCTTTGCTGTCTACTGCCCTTTATCCAGTGTAACCGATACGGGATGGGAACTGGAATGTTTTCTGGTTTGTATTTTTAATGCAAATTTGATGTTTAAAATACTTAATTTCCCCAGCTTAATGCAGCGTCTTGATTTTTCTTCTTTCCAGGAACATGCTTTTGAGAGCAGTCAGAAATACAAAGAAGGAAAATTTATCATTGAACTTGCCCACATGATAAAAGACAATGGCTGGGAGTGAATCACAACCTTTTTCCTTCTGTTTGGACAATATTCTGTGGAACGTGCTTTACAAAGACTAACGCAAAGTAAAGGAAGAGCTTGGCTGGAGTGGCCCTGAGAATATCACTGAACTCTGAAACCTCACAAATGAGTAGTGTAGTGTAAGTGGCTATTTCAGGCCATGTTTGCCTTTTCTCCTTGTGTAAGTTCCCTCTTTTTGTACGTGTATTATTGTGTGAACAGTTGTTTTGAAACATTTTGGATGACCTTTTTCTAAACTCTCTCAAACTAGAGAAACAGTTCACTAATTGAAAACAGATTTTACTGGTTAGCATCTATCTCTGACCTATGCCTTTAATGCTACCTTCTGCTGTGCATGCTTCTTGCCTAAACACCCACACTCCAGTCCTGTAGAAGTCCTGTATCTGAGCAGTCTGAAAGAATGTATGGGATGGGGTGCTTTTTTATATGTAGCAATTTCTGATGTGTTTGGCAGTGAAGAGGATGCAGTATTGTAGTTATTAATTTCTTTTTTAAATTTGAGTGTACCACAACCTGTGTACATCTTGTAGGTGAATTGGTTAAAGGTACAGTGCTCACTTTAAAAAATATTTCCATTGCACTGACTGAAGTTAGCTGGTCTCAAGTCGTTAGGAAAGGTTATGCTAGAGGTTTGGTTATCTTCATGAAATACATTAGAAGGATTTTAAATCAATAATGCTATAGAATGTGTTCATTTAAGACCAACGTATTCCCTAAGGAGTTTGCTGGAAAATAAATTTATAAAACTATAGGTTGCAAGATTAAAAAGACAGAAAAATATATGCATCTTCTATTTTGGAAAAAAAAAACAAAAAACAAAAAACAAAAAAACAACAAAAAAAACGCATTAGTCGGTGTATTAAAAAAAAAAGTTTTGGTACTGTACCTTTGCCAGTAACAGGGACTTGTGCATCAGTAAAGTTTTATGGCTGGTTCCATGTAACTGTATAGTCCTAATGCACTGGACAAAGAGGTTGATATCAAGGAAACTTGTTGAAGTATTCTGCATCTGCTACATTTGAACAAAAATATTTATTTTTGTGAGAAATGGCCAGAGCCTATGACATGAAAATTAATATTGTACCTGTAGGAAAAGGAGGGGTAATAAGAGGGAAGGGAAGTTTGACTCAGTTTTTCATAAAATAAAATAACAAGATAGTTTTTAAAACTTGGGGGTGGGGAAAGGGTTTCTTGGTTTGCTGGCTAAATCATCCCCAAGTACCTTTTTATAATAAAAATTTATATGAAGCTCACCTTCTCTTTTGTTCTCATGCCATTTCTTAAATGGAATGAGTTAATGAGAGAAACTTCTGCAAAGTGTATGCACAATATTAGCTGCTGGTATCTGTGCATGCAAGTTCTAAGGAGCTATGAAAGAAACACTCTACATAAATTTGCTAACTTTATTTTCAAATTAAACAGTCTCTGAAGACTTTTTGTATTTTAATCCTTTTAATGTTCGAGGACAAAATGTTTGGAAAAAAACCTTTAACACTACGTAAGTACTATAACTGAACAGTATGGAAGCCTTGCAATACAAAATCATTTTCTCTCAATAACAATTCTAATATGGCACCTGCAAAATTAGTCATAGGTGCTGTTGCTGCTGTTACGTTTTTGGGAATCTCTGATAGGCTTTCTTGAACTCTGCTGCACTTTAGAAATTTTGTCATACATGAAAAATTATGCCAATGGGTAGGGGCAATACACATCTCCAAAACCAGCTTTCCGGTGTCTTTGTGGAGAGGAGGAGAGAGAGGAGAGTTCCCCACGTGTACGCGTTCTCTGTGGTGCAGGCTGGCTGAACTGCATTCAAGATGTTGTTGTGATCTATACCTATGAGTTAAAAATGTAAGACTTAGAGAAGTAGCTAAAGCTGTTGGGTTTCAGTCCAGAGACCTGAGGTGGTACAGTCATGTTCAGTCTGGATTTTGTGGCTTACGCGTTACTACTCCATGCTCACATCATCAGGCTTCAAAGTCCCCTTGTTAGCAATGCGAGATGGGCTTTGGTGTTGTCTGTCTCTTGATCTTTTTGACCTGGAATTCTTGGGGTTTTGTTTTCCTCCATTGTAATGTGTGTTGCCAACAAAGGCAGCACTAAAACTTCTATCAGCAAAAAGTTTGTGTTGGCTTCAAAGTCCAGTTGCAGCGTGGATACTTGTGAACACGCTTATGTGAAGTTTGTGTATCCTTGGGCTTTTCTTATTTCCTGGCTACAGACTTGTTGAAGCAGTACGCTGGGCTGAAGACAAAAGTAATGGCTACTTTTCAGTAGAGAGTTGAAATTAAAGAAAATATGTAAAGTATTAAAAAGTTTTCTCCCTAAGATTGGGAGTTTGGCTATCTCTTGTTAGTAAGTCAATGCTGTCTGTAACAGCCTGAGTCTTACTTAGAAATTCAACCTCTTTCTTCAGTGCATTATTTATATTTTGAACTGGACATTTTCACCAAAACCTTAATTAACTTTGATGCCAAAGGTTGGGACTTCATCGAGTGCTTAGCACATAGAGCTTCAGACTACTGGCATAAAGAGTTAATGATCTATATGTGATGTTTATGGCTTTTAGGAGAACCAAACAAAGCAATATTTCTTTTGGTCTTTTAAGAGTGAACTCTTAGAAGGAGTAAAGAGCAGAACTAGTACAGAATTGCTATTTCATGCTGCCATGTGACAATTCTTGAGGCTCATTCTACTGCGGGAATATGTGAATTTTCTTCCCGTGTTGCTTGGCAGCGTCAGCGATTATTTTCTCCCCTTCTAAAGATGTAGAGAGTTCTTGTTACTGGTTTTGGTGAAAGTAGAATCCAGATAGCAATGGCTGCTGGCTGATGTGAAGAGGTCAGTCTGGTCACTGAACCGTCCAGCGGTCATTTGAAAGAAAAATAAATTTACTTGAAAAAAAATTTTACTAAAGCATTTTCCCTCTAACCAATTTTTGTAATATATTAAAGATTATATTTAAAGTTTGTATGTGTTTGCTCTGGGCAAGTTTACTTCCCCTCCAACTTGAGCACTTTTGTTACTTGTACTGGTTATTTTTATTGTTGGTCTTAACATTTATTTTGTATTTTGTTTTTTATAAAGTGTAACAAAAAGCTTTTGTGAACCTTTGTTTCTTGCTGGCTCTTTCTTGGACCAAATGAACTGACTATGAGCTGGCTTAGAAGAAATGTTCATTGGGATGCATAGGAATTTGCTAGCAAAAATGTACACGTATTGAAAGTCTCTTTTCCTCTGAACCTCTAAAGCCACGCCTGTCCTAAAGTAATTGATCATAATTTGATGTGATTTTAGTAATCTGACCACACATTCTCTCTCTAGGTCCAAAATAATGGCTGTAACAATGGTGTTGCGGGACTGAGTCTGCCTCCAAACACTAGCGTTACTCTTTGGCTGGTCACTCTAAGTACCTTTTTGATTAATAAAAGGCAATGCTGCCGTCTATAAAAATTCTGTTAAGTTGCAAACTTGCTGTGAAATAAGCTGCAGAATTTGGTGAGGGATTGCTGACATGTGAGCCTAACCACTCTTGCTGTATGCTTTTAGCAGACTAGTAATCTCAGTTTTATCTGCCAGTAAAAAGGGCCAGAATATGAATTTCCCTCGTTCTTTGTAAGCTCTACAATGACAAACTGTATTAATGAAGTTTGTTGTAATTTCATCTTAATTTCCCACTAGCCAGGTCTAGTGTAACGGCCGATCCCATGGTATGCCGTGCATGCTTGCAGTCTTTGCAATCCATGGGAGAGGAGGGGGAATACAGTTCATGAAATTTCTTTGGATTAAAATCTGGCCTCAGAGGTTCTGACGAACCGTCATCACTGCACCCACGACCTGATGGTCATCTGTATTTCGTGTCGGTGTATCAAGTTAGTGCAAGAGTTGATGAATGCTGTGTACCATTTCTGGCGGACTTGCGCGTCCCTCTGAGTAACGCTTGTAGAGCTCTCTCTGCACGCTCATCTCGGCAGTCAGATTGCGACCGCAGTGACCTGCTCTCACAGACCAAATGTCCAACATCTCCATTCTCTGATGATGGCGATGAGTGGAAGAAGCTTCAAATTGTTGTTAAACTATTTGGACACTTTATTGTACTTCTTTGAGACTCATGTTAAGCCCACCAGCAGTATAAACACTTACTGCAAAAGGAACAGACACTTCAGAGGTTTCTTTTGAAAGGACTGTTACAAATGGTTTAAGGCCTAAAGCATGAGTCATAAATGGCAGTTGGGTTGTGCCTCATTGTTTCTTAAACTCTTTACAATGCTTTCTTTTACAGGTGACATGGCTGTGTTGCTGTTTTGTCCTAGCAATACTGTACATCATTTGTTGTTTCACTATATTGTATCTACTTGAGGTATCACAATAAAAGCTTTCAATTGTTTTGTTGAGTTACTTGTTATTTTTGTGCTTTCTTCTCTTGCTAATTCAGACTCTCGTGCTTTATTCTCGTAAGGCCAGAGAGAAAAGCAGTGCTTTTGCATGCTCTTAAAATGTGGGTTGAATCTGATTTTCGTGTTGTTTTAAGAATGTTACTAAACAGTTGGGTTTTTCCTTTCACTAATCGTTCCAAAATTCAGATAAATGTGTCACTACTTTTAGAGCTTTTGCCTATTGTGAGCCAGTCATGGAACTTCTGCAAAGTGCTTTCAAAAAGAGAGTCAATCTGTGCACACCACAAAACTGACCTTCAGAGAAATGGTAGAAGTGCGTCTGTGCTTTCTGTGGCGTTACGTTGGCCATCTGTAGGCCAGAGGAGCACGAGGAGCACTGGCACTCCATCTATTGTTTCTGCTTTGGTTGGGAGGAACTTCTCTAGTTCCTCTGATCAGGTGAACGGTCTTATGTGTTAGTGGAGCTAAAGCCCCCCCCCGGGAGTGAGTAACAAGGATGGGATGAAGATTGGTCTTCTCCATCCAAGAGCCCAGGTCGTAGTGGGCTTCGTAGCGACTCCCAATGTGCAGGAGGCACAGCGTGCTGTGTGCGAACTGAGGGCTCCCACCAAGGTTCAAATACTGACTTTTCCCTAACAGCGAAACAAAACTGGGTTAACAAAACCCACTTAGTCTAAACAGGAAAACTGTCATGACTCAAGCTTAGTTTAACCTCTGGAAAGGGCTCCGGTTTTGTTACTCTGCCCACGTGAGGTCTTCTTCCCATTTTTGTCTCTTCCCCTGCACCCTCCTGTTGCTCTTCCCAGCTGGGTCTGAGTCTGGAGCAGGGCGCTGCAGGCCAGAGAAGCTGCTGTGGATTCGCTGAGGCTGGAGAAGGTAATTCCTGGGGGGTGAGCAGCTCTGCCGCACCATGGAACTGAGGAGTGGTAACTGTTCCGCAAAGGCTGAGCTAATCGGGGTTTGGCTCACTTGTTTCTAGGCGTTGCTGAGTAAGGGCCGGAGCTGAGGTCACCGACCGCAGAGCCGGGGGTCTGGGATGCTCCGTGATCCTGGTGGCAGTTTAATCTGTGCTTGCATTGTGCGTAAACCTGATTGCCCAAAGATTCTACTTAGTAAAGGTCACTCTAGAAAGCAGACAATATAGGTTTTTCAGCATTTAACAAGATGATGGGCAGGTTTTGCATGGTTTGATTTCTGTATTTCAGCAGTAAATAGTGTAGCTTAACTTCCCTTCTTGCCCAAATAGACCTTAGAGGTTTCTAGCTCAAGCAAAGGCAATGGCAGCACCAAACTAGCCCTTTATTCAAACGAGTGTGCATCCTGGCATTAAAATACACATATGTGAATTCCATCACAGCATGGAACGCCGTGGTTCACCCTTCACCTGCAAGAGGGGTTGTGGATGTTATTTAATCTTCAGAAGACCTTTATGACACGATTAGCAACGATCATAGGCCTTATTTTACACCTCGTGAAAGTGAAGTTTGTTTTTCAAAACCGTTTCTGAGCAACAGCCTCCAGTTTGGGACCTGGAGCTGATGACAGCGCAGCAATGGTGTGCGAGCCTCTGAAAAAAAATTTCTTGCCGTTATGTTTCAAGTGTTGTAGAATTAAAACTTCAGCGAACTAAAGAGCAGCCTGATTGCTGGTGATTTTGCTAACCTCTCTACTCTGTGCGTGTCAAAGCCGGTAGCTTGTACTGTATCGCATGGGGCAGAGGGTCCGGGTGATGTGGGGTCGCAACCAGGAGCATCTCTGAGTTTGGTACATCCATTTCCGATCACACATCGGATCCCTTCAGCTTCCTCTGTCCCTAGGAGCAAGAGCTCGCCTGCGCCGACCCCTTCGGTCCCTGTGCTCGGGCTGAAACGGCACGGTGTCGGTACGAGAACAGGGAAGGTATGTTACTGAATGGGGTGAAAGCTTTAATTTTTTTGAGCGTTGGGTTGAGTGGCATTAATAGTCATTAATATCTATTATAGCTAATATATAGCTATATAGCTAATTAATAGCTGCGTTTGAATTGCAATTCAAGTTACTTGTCCGGTTAAAAGTGAACTCAAATAAGCTTTACTCTGCAGGAAATGTTATTTAAAATGTTTTGATACTGAACCACATAAATCCACTCTCGCAGAGCTCTGTGCAACACGAGAAGTGGAAAAAACCCCAAAACCCAGCTGCAGGAGCTCTGTGCACTGTCTGCAAACAAACTTTTTTCCAACACTTTCTTTAAACGCCGGCTGGCCGTCGGGGATCTTGTGACGGAGCAGGGCTGCCAAGGGCCGTGTTTTGCAGGGGCTCGGGAGGGGGTTGTCGCATCTGGGAGCCGGGTTGCGGATGCAAAACATGTGGTTTTGAGGGCTGGGGGGGAGCTTTCCTAGGCAAATATATTTCCTGAACAAATATAAATGTCTGCCATGTGCAGGGGAAACCTGCTGATGTTATTGCAGCGAACCTTCGACCTGCAGATGGGGAGCTGCTCTGCGCCGAAGCCGCTGTGCGAGGAACGTGCTGCGAGCCACGAAGCCGGGTCTGTGCGGTCTGCGGGGCAGCGGGACGGGGCGGGCACCGAGCTTTGCAGAACGAGGGCAAGCGCAAATCAATGGGAAAAGGTGAAATTTTGCGGGAATTTGGGTCACCCCCAAAGCTCCCCATCTCAGCAAACGGAGCTGCTGTTTGTGCCCCGGGGAGCAGGACGTGCCCCGGCCCCCCAGCTCCGCAGGGCACGGCTGGGAACCAGCGTTCTCCCAGCAGCCGCTCGCTGGGGCGAGGCTGGTCTGGCCGTCGCCTCCTCCCAGGCCTGCGTTAATCAGCTCTTCCCTCTGATGGTCCAGTGAGCAGAATCGCACTGGGTGGCACGCTCCACGTCGGTACCTCTGTACCTGGCGCTGTAGACCTGCCCTGCTGGCCTACTGGAATTACCTTCCCTCCCTTTCTTCCCCTTTTACCTTCCTCAATTCCCCACTTTTTTTTATGATCCCCAAAAGTCCAAAGTCTACAGTATTTTGCTTTTGGTTGTTCCTCTTCTGTCCGTCGGGGATGTACCCCCGGGGGCAGCGGTACCAGCTCGGGGTCGGCAGGAGAAGGATGTTCCTGGTGGTTGATTCAGGGGGAGCCACATTTCGTCCCTGTGCCGGGGGGACAGTCCTTGAATCCCGCTGCTTTGCCGCCAACCCGTCGCTGCTTTGCTGATTAAAATCCTGCAGCGAGTTCGACCCTAAATACTGTTTCTCTGCCATGATAATCGACTGAAAATGCGCACGTGTGAGCCACAGCCCTCCCGCGCTGCTCTGCCTTATCGCCCCTGCCCCTCCTGCTCCCAGGCTGACCAAACTGATGGATTTTGCTTTAGCAGCAATTTTTTTCCCCCTTTTCCCCTCTCTTCTATAGTGAAAAGTTTCTCACAGTGTAGAGGCTGGAGACTCAAATTAATGCCCTTTATTTGCCTACCCATAACATACAAAACCAAAAGGTCTCTCACGTCATCCTTTCAATGTTTACTAAAATAGAGACTTTGCTCGGCAGACCTCTCCTTCACCGGCCAACACTCACGCTGGAGGTTAACAGCTCCCCACGTTAATGATTATCTTTCCTTGTTTGCGCAGTGTTTCGGAGGCAAACCATGCAGGTGCGGCTCCCCAGGGAACTGCCGCGGGAAACACGCAGTGTCTGTGGGCAGGGACCCGTCACCCCCCCAGCTCCGCTCCCCGGGAGCACCCGGCACGGACCGCGGGACGGCGGCCGCTGTGACACCCCCTCTCAAAATAGCCATTTCTAATCTCCCCCGAGGCCGTTAATCGCGTTTCTAATCCAACAAAGCTGTCCGTACTGTAACACGCCGCGATTCCCAGGCCTTCGTTAGGAACCCACCCCCCCGGTTGCAGCGTTCACTGGGTCAGGGGATGGATGGCAACGTTTCCCTGGGCAGAAATAGCGGCGAAACAAACGTTCTGAGAGACAGATCTGAGACGGCGGCTGGTGCCGTGACCTGGCTGTGCTTTACCTGTGAGAGCTGAGCGTTACCCAAGGCTCATCTGTGTAAAAGCAAAGTAGAGCACACCGCCATCTCCCAGTCTGGGGACTGGAAGCAATCTCTGCTCTTCTGCAGACAAACGCGATAGCTGGTCCTCTCCCATCGCTTTCAAATTAGATAGACATGCCCTGGAGACGTGTGACTGTCAAAGATTTCTGGGCAGCCTCACGGGAGCAGAGGTTTTACCCCCCGTACCCTGGCTGGATCCCAGCTGCGGTGGTCGCGTCTGCCCCTTCCCTGCCTGTCCCTGGGCCTTCTGTCTCGGGCACCCGAGGTATCGCAGCGGGGTGGGGGGACAGGGCTGCTGTGGGCAGCTTGCACACAAGTATGTGATACTTGCAGTATTAACGAGGTTCCCTCTGGCAAAAGGCACTACATAAATGTAAACTCATCGCTCACAAGGCGATGCAGCATCCTCACGCACGGCTGTATTAGGGAGGCAATGGGCTGTTAAATCTCCTCCTGCTGCCGGAGCTGTCAGAGGCTCCCGGCATCCCAGGATGCTGGTTTTGAGGCTCTGCTTGAAGAGATGCAGCTCCTGGGGGGCTCAGGGGCGGAGGCTGCAGGGATGGTGGGGACACAGTGACAGGGGCTGGACGGGGGCTCGGCAGCGCCCTGTTGCGCTCGGCGGGGGGAGGATGGGGTGGCTGAGCCCATCTGGGGGTGTGCTTGGCTGTTCCCGGTCCGTGGGGATGCGCTGGGCCATTCCCAGTCCGTAGGGCTGTGTCCCGGCTGCAGCGGGACAGGGCGGCGTTGGGGAGCTGGGGATGGCAGCCAGCGCTTTCCCCACCCCAGGGCTTGTGTCCCCGCGCGCAGGTGGCGGCGAGGGAAAGCCGCGTCGCTCCCGTGCCTGCACAGGCATTCCAGGCAGAGCCACCCCCGGCCCCGGGTTTGCAGGAGCCGAGGGGAAGGTTCAAAGGCACCATGCGCTGGAGCCGCGGTGGAGAGCGGCAGCGCGACGCCTCCCTCACACCAACCCAGGCAGGGAAAAAAGGTGTAATAGCACTTGGGACACGAATTGAGACGTGCGAGCGCTGCAGATAACCCAGCACCGCTCATGTCGGCCCCCGCTGCCTCCCTCCACGCAGCTACGCGTGCTGCAGCAGCCGGGGGAAGAGGATAAATACAGCGTGTTTTGTTTCTTTATTTAGCATGGTCCTTCCAAGAGGCTCCAAGGTCTTGCACGCGGGGTTTTACTGAGCTTGCTCTTTATCCGCCTCTGCCCATGTCCCTGCGGGTCCGGTTTGGTGGCCGTGGCTTCCCTCCGGCCGGGAGAGTTCCCTGGGGCCAAGGGGTCTGGGGCAGCCTCTGTGGTGCCTGGATCGATGATCTCAAAGGTCCTTTCCAACCATGAAGATTCTGTGATTCTATGATTCTATGATTCTACGACCGGCTGGCCTCCCCGGGGGCTTTGCTTTGGCATCTTGCTGCTGATGCTTGGCCATATATTTCAGCCTCATTTTGCCGTTCCTCCCCCCCGTCCCCCTCCCCTTATTAACCCTGTTCAGCCGGTGCTCGGGATGTCTCCCATGCCCTGTGATTTCCCCAAGCCCCTGTTGCATCCCCAGGCTCTCCCCTCCATTCCTGCTCGGCCCCGTGCCCCGGCTCCCAATGGCCGCTTGTGCCTTGTCCCATCCCGGTGCCCGTGCAGCCCGGACTGCACATGGGAGCAGTGGAAAGGAAACAAAACTGTTATCCAAAGTTTAACGTGGGCCCTGTGCAGGGGAGGTGTGAGGCTGGCATCATGCTCCTGCCCCACGCCGTGGGTCCTGCTGGCTGTAGCCAACATGGGAGCCCCCACCTCTCTCAGCCCCACCCCTGGCCTGGGCAGACCCCGTGGGGTGCGGGGCTGGCGTGTCCCCCCACACAGGGTGCTGCCGGACCCGGGCAGTGACTCGTTTGGCCGCTCGGGGCTCTGTGGGGGGGGTCTCACTTGGTTCTCGCCTCGGCAGTGGCAGTTTCGCCCAGGCAAGGGCTTCTGCTCCCTGCCCCGCACGGCACGGGGCGGCCGGCACTCGTGGTCCTTGTCCCTGCATCTGATCGCATCAGGCCACAAACTTGCAGCAAAACTACCTGCCCCATCCTTCGGTTTCCTAGAAATCCAGTGGCCAGCTTGGCAAGCAGAAAGCCAGCCCGCAGGACCTGTGGGATCAGCAGAGCAGGGGCTGTTACATGCCCTTGTGCAACAAGGCCTTTGCAGCTGTGCCGGGGGGTGTTTTTCAGTCTTTGCTTTTTCTGCTGGAGCTATAGAGGCAGCGCAGCCCTCCCCAGCGGAGCAGAGGGACGCAGCCTGTGGGCAATCGGGTGTTTGAGCTGCGTCCGGCCGCCGGAGCCCACGAGGCCGCCCTGCCGGCGACCGTCACCGCCCGGGCATGGCTCCTCCGCTGCCGGCCTCGGCACGGGGCAGGCTGCCAGCAGCCCGGGGGGGACAGGGATGGGGGCAGGGACAGGGATGAGGATGGGATGGGGATGGGGATGGGGATGGGGAGGGGGACCGGAGCTCCCGCTGGGGACCAGCCCAGGTTCACAAGCTGCTGGTGCTGCCCCGCAGCCCTTAACTGCTCAGGCCAGAGGCGCCGGGAGAGAAACGATTTTGGTGCCAGGAACATAACCTGAGGTGAGGCTGCAGCAACGGGGGGTGGCCGCGTGCCCAGCCGTCCTGCTGGGGGGTGGGAGCCCCAGAGCCTTTCTCCAGCCCTGACTGCATCTCTGACTGCACAGCAACCCTCCCCTTGCCATCACTTTCCTTTGCACATCTTGGCTTTTCTTTCCTCTTTGCCTTTTTTTTCCTCTCTTCTCTTTTTTTTTTTTTTTTTCCTTTTTTCCTTTTTCCTTTTCCCCCTCTCCTCTCCTCTGTCCCCCATTCTGCTCTGCCACAATCAGAAAAAGCCCAACAGCCTGGAGCAGTTCCTGGCTTTGTGAGCCGCCGGTGCCCAGCAGCGCCCTGGCCTGGCTTTGTCTCGTCACCCGCTCCCGGGGAAGGAGCAGCCCTGGCCAAGGGAGGGAGCGGGGCCGGCGCAAGGTGCAACATCCGAGCCCTCCGGCCGAACGAGCTGTTGTCCTGGCGCCTGTTACTGAGCATTAACACGCTGCGGTTTTGCCACTCAAAAATCCCAAGACTTGTAACAAGAGCCAGGGCTTTACCCGGCACTGTCGGCGTGAAGGGCTTCATGGAAACTTCTCCGGTTTCTGTGGATGTCAGCTCTGAAAGCCAAGGTTGTCTATCTATCTCCCCTGCGCCGTGCGTGGGTCCCTGGTTTGGCCGATGGCCGAGAGGCGAGGGCAGCAGCCGGGCTGTGCGAGTGTCTCCCGCTTTCACACCAAGGGTCGGTGGCATCTGCCCCGGGGCTGGCCCGGCTGGGCTTCCCGGGCACCAGCAGCCACCAGCAATATCAGTAGAGCTGGTTGTTACCCCTCCTCCACATTTTTTTCCCCATTTTCCACTCTTTTTCCTATTTTCACATGAAGTCGAGCTGCACAAATGTTTGATCCCTTGAGATGCTGGACGGAGAAGCGGAGTTGGGCTCCTTTCTCCTGGGGAAATCTCCCTGGGGCCGGCACCGCCTGGCTCCAACACTGCCTAA
Organism: Rissa tridactyla; assembly: GCF_028500815.1. Lineage (NCBI taxonomy): Eukaryota > Metazoa > Chordata > Aves > Charadriiformes > Laridae > Rissa > Rissa tridactyla. The sequence goes on from NC_071478.1 coordinate 845,401, forward strand.
AACCTGGTGAAACGCCCGTGCCCGGAGTGCCCGCAGCCCCGGGCAGGTGACGGGACGGGTGCTGGAGCCACCCAACGGGCAGGGACACGGACCTGAGGCCCGTCCCTCTGCTCCCCACGGCAGCACCCTGCCACCGCCCCGGACGACGTCTCCTCGGTACGAGCTCGGAGTGGCACCTGCCTTGGCTTCGCCGCGGCCCCCGCGGGTTCTTGCGCTACAGGATTGATTTTAACGGCAGGTGAAAGGCGTTGGGCGCGGAGGCGCCGTGCGAGCGGGGCTGGGGCGGGCGCCGGTTCCTCGAAAGAGCCAGCAGCCCCGCGAGCCCCCACCCTTGGAAAAACACACACGCTGAAAAAATAATCAGGCCAAGCTGTAGCAACGTGTAACTTGTTTTGTTATAGATCAACTGCTGCAATACACCCCAGGCACTTTGCTGAACTGCCCGATTAACCTACTCTTCCAATGCTTTTGGGTTTTTTTAAGACAGTCGCATCACCAGCTGCCATCTGTGCTTTTACGGGGAGGTCACAGACTGCAGTTCGTCCTGCTGCTGCGCATCCCCGGGCAGGAGGCAGGAGCAGGGGGGACCATGTCTAAGGACGCCAGCCCTGGGGCCGTGGGACACGGCCGTGGCCAGGAGCCGAGACCCATCCTCTCAGTGCTGAGCAGAAACGCCGTGTATCGGCGGTTTAATCCCTCCCGGAGCATCTGCCGTCTCCCGGCAGTGGCTGCCGCAGCCCCTGCGCCCCCGCTGCCGGGGGGGGCCTCTCCTTCGGCAGGGCTCGGGTGCCGCCGGAGCGCAGGAGGGTTTTGCTGGCCCCACAGTCCCTCTGGGGACACCCCCGTCCCCAGCACGGGCTGCCGTCGTCTTGGCAGGACCTGAGTGCTCCGGCTCCCAGCGGATTTCCCCAGACTCGCCAAGTGTCTGCAGAAAAACCCAGTGATTTATTCTCGACAGCTTGGCTGGGCGGAGAAAAAAACATGTTCCTCTTTACGTCTATTCTTAATTTTAGTTGTTTGGTTTTGGTTTTTTTTTTTTTATAACAGAGGTTGCCAATAATAATACAGCAGGAACCGCTCCCAGCCCCATAACCGCCCGGTTTCTACCCTTTTCTGTAGCCGGTGCCAGCCCGGTGTCTGCTGACGAAGCGTCGGCAGCGACGCAGCCAGGGATTAGCGACGGTGTGAGCTGACCGTGCCCCCCGGCCCCGCACGGCGGTGGGGATGGCGGGTGACACCCGGCCCGTTGCTGCCATTTGCAGCCACCCGGAGTGACAGCTGCCCCCTGCCCCCCCCAAATATCTGGCTATGGAAATACGGCCGGATGAAATGCAAAACCAGCACAGACAGATAGGGCTTACAGGCCAGTGCGTCAGGGTGGGAGTTTTCCAGGAATACATTTATACTGGAACTAAGAAGAGGGTTCCCAGCCTTTTTGGTCCCTGGGGGGCACCTGCTGAGTCCCGGACCCAGGAAAGGCCCTGCCGCGATGGGCCGCGGAGCAGCCGGGGCAGTTGGGCTCAGTTCCCTCGTTGTTGGCGGTTCCCTCGTTTTCCCCAGGTGGGGGGCTCTGCATCCCCCAGACCCGGCCTGGATAACTACGCTGGGTGCCTTTTGAGGGGGGAATAAGTGTCCTAAAATGTGACCCTCCGGGTTATTCACTATGTAAATGTATGCTCTAAAATAATCACAGCTGTAAAAGTTAATTAACAACTTCTTTGTGTCTGTGCCTGCCTCCTTGCAGAGCTCCGCAAGGTCTGTGGCCACGAAGCACAGTCAGAAAAGAGCTTTTTCAGCTGAGAACCTGGGAACGATGGAGACCGAGAGACAGCCCAGGGCTGGTGAAGGTGGAGCCGGATGGAGAAAGCAGGATTGTTGCCTGGGGTGAGGCTGGCTTTGCCCAAACTGGGGCAGGGACGGGCCAGCACCCAGCCACGCTCCTGCCGGCTGGATCCCCGCAGCACCTGGACACGATGCCGCTGGCTCTGGGCAAGGAAAAGCCGCGTCCCTTTGACCGTTGATGCTCGGGAGTCCCCTTGGCCACCAGCCCCTCTCCCTGGCAGCCCCGGCTCCCCCTGCCCTCCCCGGGGGTGGCCACAGAGTTTGAACCCCCCAATGTCGATGCTGCCTGGGGGTGGGCGAGGGGAGCGGGCTCATCCCGCACCCGGTGCTGGGGCGGCCAAGATCCCCTCCCCGCAGGCCTTGGGCCACCCCTCCCTGCCCGGCGCTGGCCCACAGACCCAGCTGCATCCCGGGCTGTGCAACAGCTAAACACTGGGAAACTGGGCGGCTGCCAAGGACTTTGATCCCCAGCCATAAAAACCTCCTCCGCAAGCCAACTTCTCTTGCGAAACAGCCTCCTGGGGGGCTGAGCCCACACGTGCGGCCCCGGGAAAGGGGGTCCGGCTGGTCACCGTGGCATGGCCGCAGCCCGTCCCGTGTCATCGCACCAATACCTGCCGCTGCCTTGGGCTGCTCCCAGGCGCTGCCGCCGCCTCCACGGAGCATCCGCACGCACCGGCCGCGGCAAGGCCAGCGGAAACATTCCCAGTCGGGAAACACCAGGCAGAGAGAACATTCCCAGTCGGGAAACACCAGGCAGAGGGCACGTGCCCGGTGTGGCACTGAGCCCCTGGAGGCGACGGCGGGGCCGGGTGTCAGCGTGGCAGAGGGCGGCCGGAGCAGCGGCACCAACAGCTGCGTTGTCAGGGGTGGATGTTAGGGTCTGCCTTAAAAACCCTAAAAAAGGGTGGGCTTTTTATTAATAGTCTTTGGATTCTTTTGATTTTTGGTGGTTTTTTTCCTTTTTTTTTCTTTCCAAGGGTGCTCAGCAGCCGCAGCCAGCCCTTCATGGGTGCTGCTGGGCTGTTTGTCGGTGGGAGCCCTGCACGGTGCTGGATGCAGGGTATCAGCCTGGACGGGTGTGAGGAGCCAGAGGTGATCCCTGCTAAAAAGCTCAGTGAGACACTGATGAACGATTTCTTTTTCCCATTTTTGTTATCTTTATTTTAATTCCAGCACCATCCAGCATGCTGGTGGAGTGGGGCCTTTGATGTTATTTAGAGGCAAAGGTGGGAAACGAAGGGATTTTTTTGCGAATGCCAGATTGCAGCTTGATCAAATCAGGGCAAAATGGGGTCTGCACAAACCTGGATGTGTAAAGAGAGGGCAGAAGAGCATCTGGGGCTTCTCATAACAGGAAGCATCCCACTGAGGCAAACACAAACCCCATCCCACCGGCCAAAATGCTGCCTGATCCTCCGAGAAGGTGATGGCCCCCCCACGTTGCTGCTGCAAACATCCCGGTTCCAGGCGGACACAGAAGGAGCGGGACCAATGCTCCTGGTCACGGCCAGCGCTGCCGTGAGCTGCTTTTGTTTCTCCACTCCGTGGTTAAACCTCAATTTTCCCTGTTCTTGCTAGTCACTTTTATTAGCATTTCTGCTCCTTTATTTCTAACCACAGCCTCGTCTCACACCCACGGACACACGCATCAGCGAGACGCCTCTGCACTGGGGGCTGATTGTCCTGGGGATGTGCCTTGACCTGCCGCCGTGTCCCCATCGGCCCCCGGGCCCGAGGAGTCGAGGGCATCGGTGCCGTAAAGCCTTTAACATCACACCAGTGTCACCTGTGTCACCTACCTGTGGCTCCCCAAGCACGGCAGTAACTCTGGTTTTCCACTCTGCCGAGGAACCTGTGTGTCACCCAGCGCTCCCCTCCCTGTGCCCCCGCCGCTGGGCTCCAGCGTAGGCACTCGCCTCGTGCCTGGGTTTTGTGATTTTGCAGCCCAGAGCGGCTCCCTCCAGGGCGGGCGCTTCCCCCACCGGGTCCCGCTGGGTCTCAGGAGCTGCTGCTGCCAGCTGGGACGCAGCAGAACGGGGTGCTTTGGTGCCGAGCAGGGGTGCGTGCGCAGGGCTGGGGCTGCGGCAGCACGGGAGGGTTTCCCCAGCTGCACCTTTCCTTTTCTGTACACCCTCCCCCCGCCGGGGTTCCCAGCGATCGGGGCGAAATCAGGGTTTGTCTCCGCGTCGGCCCCCGCGCAGCGTCTGCAGAGACGGGCCCGGTTGTGGCGCCAGCGGAGGGGATGGAGGCAGCGTGGCCACCATGGCACCTCGGCCAGGGCCACGGCACCGACACCGCTCCCGGCCCGTTCTCCAGAGGAGGGGCATTTTTAAAAAACAACAAAAAAACCCCAACAAAACAAAAAACCCAAAACCAAACAGACAAAAAAAAAAAATCCCAACCCCAAACATGTTTTTAAGGAGAAACAACGGTTAGAAACACTGTTAAGCTGTGGAGACAAAGCACCAAAAATAGCATCCAAAGTTTCCTCGGTGTGCTGTCCCTGCAGGCAGCCTGCACTATATTTGTCTTCACTTGCCATTTCTGCTGCAATCAATTTGCAATTGCCGCTGGCGAGGAACCCATCTATTAAAAGCTCGACTGAGATCTGTGGCGAAGATGTCTGTAATAAAAAAATCTGGCCGTTCGTTAAAAAAAAAAAAAAAAAAAGAAAAGGCATCCTTCCCTGCAGATCCTCCCGGCCCCAACAGAATCCAGTAAAATCGTCACTGGCCACGCCGGGAGCAGCCGTGGTCCAGCGCAGGTTCCCTTCCAGGAGGGGAGGGGTTTGTGCTGCAGCCTCTCCGAGCCGTGGAAGCCCTTGGCGTTGGCTGCGTGTCGGTGCCTTATCTCCGCGATTCGCTGCAGGCCGCCCCGGGGAGGCAGATTCCTCCCGGGTCAATTGCTTTTATCATAAAAACAAATGTTTTCTATCATCCCTTTCATCATTTCAGGATGAAAGCGCAGATAGCAATCACGCGATGCTCCGCGCTGCCTTGGTGGGCTGGCTCTGGGCGCTCCCCGCAGAAACGGGGCAGGGGCGACGGGGAAGGACATGGGAGCCTGGAGCAGCCCCTGCCTTTGCCTAAATGGGATGCCCATGGGATGCCTAAAAAAACAGCCCCACAGGGGTCTGCGGAGGCAGCTCAGCCCTGGCTCTTTGCCCCGAAGGTCACGGCCAGGGCTGACACCCGCCCGGCTCCTGCCAGCCCTCGGCCCCACGGGGTCCCCCCGAGGGGGACACGGAGGGAGGCAGGAGGGGACGGTCCCCCTGAGGAGGCCGAAGGCACACAGCCGGGGTGGCCAAGCAAAACAGTGGCGGCGGGGGGACACGACTGCTGCCTATAAATAGCACCGGGAAGCAAGCATTAGGGAGGGAAAAAAGCTATTCAAGCTAAAGGACAATGTTGGCACAAAAGCAAATAGATATAATTAGCCATTAATAAATGAAGGCCAAAGATTAGAGAAAGTATCTTATATCAGAAAAGTGAGAGCTCGGAAGGCTTTCCGGGGGGGGAGTAGGGGAGAACTTGACCTGCCTTTAAAACAGGCTGCGGCTATTTTTCAAAAGCCATTAAGTTATGAGCTGCCAAAGGCAGCCTGCTGTGATTGCAGATGAGCCTTTTTTTCTGTGTAAAAGGGAAGATTTGGCCTCTCGATGACGTCAGGAGCTGCAGAGGGCCCTGGGAAGCCGCCCTGTGCACAGCCCCAGGGGTACAGCCCCGATCCCACCAATTCCACCCATCCATCCCAGCCCTTCGCCGCCCTGCCCGCGGACCAAACCTGCCCGAAGGGATGCCATAATGCCCAAAGCTTCCCAGCGGCGCTGGGAGGGGGCGGCGGGCGCCGGCCCCTTGACGCAGGCGTGTCCCAGCCCAGGACGAGGGGCCTGGGAGGGTTTCTTCTCACCATGGCTGAGGCATCGGGCTGGCAGTGGAGGCTCCGGCCAGCCCGACCCACAGCGGCCAGCGAAGGGCCACATCCTGCACCGCCGGCCCCGTGTGGCCAGCCAGGGACGATGCCCCCGCGCCTTCCCCATCGCCGGAAAATGTCAAAGCAGCTGGCCTGGCGCCGTGCATACAATAAAACCCCGCAGCAACGCAGCCCCCAGGCCAGCGGCACAGGAAGAGCCCCAGTGGAGGGGCCGGGGGGCCGGGAGAGGTGGCTGATTTTCCTCCCTTTTACAAAAGCAAACCCAGACAAACAAGTACTTGCAGGGACGAGTGACAGCAAGCGCCGAGCTCTCTTGCCTCAGCCCTGCTGACCTTTAGACAGTGACCGTCAGGAGCAAAGTTGGCACCAGCATCGCAGCAGCCCTGAGACTTGGCAAAACTCTGGCCCCAGCCCTGAGCAGTGGCAGGACGGGCACCCGTCATGCCCATACGTGTCCCCGGGCAGGGCCATCGAGGCACAGCCCTGTCCGGGATGCAGGGACTGGTGCCTGTGGGACACCCGCCTTGTGCCCACGGCAGCCCTCCACCCCAGCCCCACTCCACGAGCCCCGTCCCTGCGCCGTCCCCTTGGGAAAGACCAGGGTGGAGACCCCCAGGGTGTCCCCATGGGAGCTCAAACCCCGGCCTGCGTGGCGGCACCGCAGTGCAGCTCCTCGGGGATCGCTGCGAGCAGTCTGGTGCTGCTCTGCCCACACGAGCCCCCGGCAGCTCCGCTCAGCAACGGTAAGAGCAGGAGCCCCGTGCGGGGGAGCAGGGGGAGGGACCCCCCTTATCTGCTGCCGTCACTGCAGGCCGCTGCCACGGCTTGGCTTTGCTGCCAGGGGAACTGCGGGATTAACTTCACCTTGACCCTTCACAGAGAGCACGGTGCTTTCTGGAAGACACGTTTTAGCTGAGAAGACATGGTGGGCTTGAGCCCGAATTGTCCTGTCAGTGCTGCAGGAGCAGGTGGGGTCGGTAACGCCGTGACCTCTCTGGCCTTAAACCCGGTGACTCCACCGACCCCTGCGGCAGCAGCATCTCGTGTTGGCCCTCACGGGGCCGGCAGCGCCTCGGCTGCCAAATGCCATTGGTCCTGTGCAGCCACAGGGACCCGTCCTGTCCCGTCCCGCGCCGAGCAGCGCCAGCCTGTGCCCGGGCTGGGGGCGAGAGCTGGGGGGCTGCTGCTGCCCTGAGGACAGCCAGCGCCAGGGCTGGGCTGGGGTGCAGGCAGCAGCGAGCGGCTGTGTGTCCATACGGGTAAGGTGGTGACAGAGAGACGGTTCCTCCTCGGTTGCTATTTCCAGCGGATGAAGTCACCGGCTGCAGCGCCTGAGCTCAGCGCAGGGTGAGTCAGTGCCGGCCCGGCCAAGGCACCACGCGCAGCCCCCGCAGCACAGCCGCCCGATGAGCCCTGTGGTGGCTGCCATGGCCACGTCCTTGTCCCCCCGCGATGCACAAGGGCCGAGCTCAGCGGGGTCCGTGCTTCGCAGCAGAGCGGTGCCACGGCCCCAGCCCCGCCGCAGCACTGCGGGGTGCCCCATGGGCTCAGCCCCCCCAGTCCCACCTCCAGCTCTGGGCAGGAGGGGTCCCGGTCCCCGAGGGCGGCAGGGATGGGGACAGCCGGCTCTGAGCCGGTGGGCTGGCTGTCACGGGGGTGGAGGTGGGTGTCGGGGGCGCAGGGGCTCTGCTCCCCAGGCTCCGGGGGCAGCCTCGGCCCCGGCCCTGTCCCACAGCACAGGGCGGTGAAATCCTGCGGCACAGCCACGATAACAAATTCTCTCTCTGAAGAAAGAGAGGAAGCGAGAAATCCCTGTCCGCCCAGTGCGGCGTAACCCGTTGCTGGCCGGGGCAGGCGGCTGCCGCCTCCTTCCTGCTCGGCCCGATTTAGTTTGTTTGCCTTCGCCAGAGCAAACAGTGTTGAAACCTGAGGGGTGTTTGGCAAATCCCCCCCTTGCTTACAAAAGCTGCTTCCTGGCACAGGGTTTCTGGCATCCTGTTCCTTCCAAACACGGCTCGGCCACAGCTCGTCTGCGTTTAGCCCTGGAGTCCCTCACGCTGCTGCTCAACCCCTGGCCACGGACCAGGCATCTGCCGCCTCCAGGCACCAGCGCAGGCAGCGTTAAACCAACGCGCTGCTGCTTTTGAGCCAAAGCCCCGCACTTCCCTGCAAGGCCATCCACACGCAACCGTAAAACCCGCAGCTGCCCTGAACAACTCCTGCAGCTCCGGGGCCAGCCTTCACCGCGCCGTCCTTAAAGCCTCAGCTCTGGCGGCACAAACGGCATCGACTCAGAGCAGATCTCCCGGCAGCCGCGCCAGCCACAGCATTGTGCCGCACGTTTCCTACAGGCCCACGGGCTCTTCCGAAGATTCCGAAAAGCTTTTGCTGCTATTATTTCTGCTCTTGATAGTGCTTTCCCTGCTAGGCGAGGGACACAGAGCCTTAGCACGCTCCCTCGGTTCCACGAGCGGCCCTCGGTGCAGAGCCATGTGCCAGGGCAGCTCGCCCAGGGGACACCCGTCGCCTGCAGGAGCCCTGCCACCACCCAAAAAATGGATTTTTGTTTCCTGCCGGCAGCTTTTCAGCCAGCCGAGGGGTGTTTGACCACTGCTCTTCAACAGAGGCTGCATCAGAGCTCAGTCCACGGACACTGGGCTGAAGCCCAGGGGACCAAACGGGTGTAAATGCCCCCTCGCCTGGGCAGAGAAGGGGGTGCTCATCCTGGCTACTCTCCCTGAGCTCTCGGGGGCCAAGTTGGGTTGGAAAATGCAGAAATGGAGCTCAGCAGCCCCAGCTGCCGGTAGGGCTGTATTGGAGCCAACACACAGGCACATGCCACCTCATGGCCCACAGGGACAGGCACCACCCCATGGCAGGGGCACACAGAGGCACTAAGTGTTGAGAAACCTCTGCAAAAAAACCGCCAGGAGTTGGCCGGGAAGGACCCAGAGAGCAAAATGGATCCCTTCAGGTATCTGGCTCCTCTCTGCGAGGCTCCCGAGGACGCCTGTGCGAGGCGGAGGCACCGCCGTAGGCAGCTGCCTCGGGGCAGGGATGTGTCACCTCCGTGGCGTGCCCATGAGGTCCCCAAGGCAGGGAGTGCTCCTCACCTCCTCCGCCCCACGGGTGCACGCCAGGCTCCGGCGAGGAGTCCCGGCAGAGCCAGCAGCCCTTCCATCCCCCTCCCCATCCTACCCGCCACCGCAGCCGCCTCCGCAGGTATCTGTCCTCTTGTCTCAGCCCCTGCTCTGCTCCCTCTGGCACCAACGGTGTCCCAACAGCAGCTGGTCCAAGGCCCAGACGTCTTCCCCGTGCCCACCATTCAGGCTCAAGAGGACGTGACAGAGAACTCCCGCAGCAGTACCTGGTAGAAGCACGTTTTATGTGGTTTTTAATTCACAGTAAGTAAATGGAGCAAATGCAGCACAGATGGGAAGTGACCCAAGCCGCGCCAGACTGGATTCTGCACGTGCTTCTCTGCTCCACCCCATGGAGCCCCTCGCCCTCACGGCCCAGGGCGGCTTGGGCTCGGGGAACATCCACTGCCTGGTCCCGTCTTGAGAGGAGCTGGAGGGAGAAGCAGGATTTTCTTGGACACTGACACAGAGTTTGACTACTCACAGTTCGTGGTGGGTACCACTATGATGCGACGCTGAAGCAGAGCAATCGCTTGTACGAGCTCCTGCTTCCAAGAGAGCGGGCTGTAGCAATTCGAAGCAGCGGGGAACAGGCAAAATTAAACTGAACAACAACATTTTGGGCTTTTTCTCTTGGTAAATATGGAGACAGAGTTGCAGCTATTTAGCTTGAGCACTACCGGATCAGAGCTGTTTCCCACACAGACAATACCGTGGTCCCCGAGGGGCCAGGCTGAATTCGTGCCAGGAAAGGCCGAGGCGAGGAGCGGAGTCTCCTGCGAGCCCCACATCTCTGCGGCTGCGTGGAAACGAGCGGCCACGGCTGCCAGCCCCACCGCACGCCACCGCCTTCTCCAGGGCGTTTTGTGCTCGTGGTGCCAGGTCTCAGGAGACGATTAACCTACTGGTCACCCAGTGCCTCAGCCTTCCAGCAAAATGACTCAGGTATGGAGCGAGGCAAAGTAAGAGAGCGCTGGTGTTATTCTAATCAAGGCCAGACAAAAGCTACTTCAGCCTCTGGTTAAAATCCTGCTTTTTTCTCTCTAAGCGCATTTACTGGAAAAATGTCAAAGACAAAGAATGTAAAAATGTGCTTACAAATAGCACAGCAGTTCCCAGGAGTGAGTTTCTGCAGCAGGGCTGCACAATTCCTGCCTATCCCTCCGGCCACGGCAGGAGCTGCTTCGGGGATTCCTTCACCACACTGCCCTTGCTGGAGCCAGGCGACAAGAGGGGCAGCAGAGGTTTCAGCAAAGCCTCCTGCCTCCCCTTGCCCGACGCGGGTGGTGGAAACTCTGCAAGTTGCCCAGCAAAGAGCCAGGTTTTGCAACAACGAGGGCTACGCCACACTGCCCTGCTCTCTGGGCACCCACCTCGTGCCTTCAGTATAGGTCACCATTTCCCCCGTCTTTAGCCAAGAGCTTGTGTCACCGTGTCCCTGCGGGAGCACCGGCAGACCAGCCCGGATCCAGGCTGAGTGGGGAACAGAGGCTGAAGAGCTTTACCCCCCGCTTAGAGCAAAACTAAAAGGGTTACGCTCAGCCCTTCCTCCAAGCCAGGAAATCGCTCCTTCTTCTGTGTCCGATGTTACGGTGGGAAATGGCGGGGACAGGGGCAGTGCTTGGCGGGCAGCGTCCTCCACGGGCCGCAGCCAGCGCTGCCAAAAGGCTGGAGTGGAAAGGGAGAGCGGGCAGTTATCTCTGCAGCCTGCGGCCGCCAGAGGAAACTCTCCCTCCTATCAATCTGCAACAAGGACTCTTGCTGAAACAGGAGTCCTTGCCACACCTCTGTTGCCTTCCTTTTAATCAAAAGCTCCTTTCTTTCATAATAATCTCCCTTTTAATCTAGTACAAAAAAGCATTTTACTCTTACGGATTTCATTAAACTGCCTATTCCAGCTCTAGCAATACCGTGCACGCGACGACTCAAAAGTGGGCTGAAGCAGAAGTTAGGCAGAAGGGATCAATAACAATTTATCAGGAAAAGGCCAGCCCAGGAGAAGCAACAGGTTTCATTAAGGCACAAGAAACTCAGCTCGAGGAAAGTACCATCACATCCCCTGTTCCGAGAATCAAGCACATGTTATTTCAAACTCATACACTGCAAAATGCTGCAAAACAAAAACCCCCTATTATTCTTTCAGACTAGTTTGAACTTCCTACGATTTAACAAAGATGTAATCATATCCGCAAAGACCCCAGAGTTCCTTATGAGCATCTTAAAAAGTAGGAATGAATCATTTCCTTGTACGACAATCAGCTTGGCAATGCCATGATCTTGGAAATGACAGTTGAACAGTCAAAGGCAAGCACCCAAAAGAAAATAAAAGCATTTAATGCAAAACATTTTACCAAAAGTTTTTACAGCAATTTCATATAAATGGGATCTTCTCTTAAAACATGGAACCACCAATATAAATGTCTTGTTACAAAGCTGATTACAAAACTATCTCCTCAGCCACACAGAGAGGCAGGGAGGGTATTTCTGGCATCTGAAAACACCTAAGATGGACTGAAACACCACGTTCAGGATCTAGCCTGCTACGTCTAAGTGATGGTAACACACTTTTGTTTGTTGGATGGAAACATTAAAACTTCACAGGCTGATATATCTTTAGCCCATAAGGCCTTTATTAAGCTTCCCAATTTACGGGTATGCGACGGAAATATCCAAGATGCCCGTCAGCTGTATTATGGGGTTTTCCCTAACGATGGGGAGAGGACGTCGGGGCAGACTGCGGTGTGTGTTCCCCTGCAAGGAGCAGGCTTTAGGGACAGTGAAAAAAAAATAAAAAAAGTTGTTTCTGTTCCTGCTCAGTTGCTCCAGGGTGTAGCTCCTGGGACCCGAGGCTGTGTCTGAACGGGTGCATCCTGGCCCCGCCGGGGAAGGGCAGCCACCGGGAGGAACAAGTGGTGCAGCTACCCTGGGCTCCCCCCTAGATTCGCTGCTTCCCAGGCTGTCAGAAGCTAAAACGGGTCGAGAGAGCTCCTTTTGGAGGAGTGAGGCCCTGCGGGGACTGAGAACAGCCAGTGCAGCCAGCAGGCAGGCCCGCAGGGAGCAGGAGACAGAACTGGTCCTGTCGGAGAAGCGAAAGGCAGCGGGAAGGGCAGGGCAGGGCAGGCTGGAGCCCTCTCCTCCCCTCCGCCAAGCGCTCCTGCAGCACGGGTGCTCCCCAAGCACATTCACTCATTCCGCCATTTGGCAGACTTGGCTCGTCTGGAAGCGATTACCTGTAAAAGGAGCTCTTTCACCGCCGCAGCCGGTCACCGCGGCAGGTCCTGCGCGGCGGGGCTCTGCCTGGTGTGCTGCCAGCCGGGCAGAGAAAGGCTCCGGCTGATCCCCAGCAGAGCGGGGCTGCCCGCTCCCCGCTGGGCAAACAACAACAAAAAGGCCTTCGAGGAAGATGCAGTGGGGGGGGACGCAGTCCTCTGGAAAACAAAGCCGCATTAACCAGCCTTAACAAAGCAACAGTTTTCTGCCCCAGTGGAAGGGCAGGCTGGTGCCTTCCCTTCCCAGGACAGACTGTCTTTGGGGCTCTTCGGGGACATGTGGGAGGCCTTTTCTCTTTTGCTGTGCTGCTCCAGTGCTAGGCTCCCGCGCTGCTACCAGGAGCTGAAGTCCCCGAAGCCTGCGCTCTTTTTCTCCTTCTTCGCAGCTGTGCTGGTTGAGGGCCCATCGTCCTCCACGCTGCGCTTCCTGGAGCAAAATGAAAACAACTCTCAGGGACCATGTACTGTCGGGTGGGAGCTGGGTATCCTTCCTCTCCCAGCAGCAGCCCAGCCCTTGTCAGCTAGAGGGGAGCACCCGCCCCGTGCCAGCACGGGGACGGGGGCCTTTGGCAGACCCCAACCGAGGGAGAGTGAGCCAGCGCGTGGGGATGGTTCGGGTCAGGCTCTGAACACGTGTTCAAAACCCAACTTCTCCAGGCCAGAGCTGAAGATTTAACAGCTGTACTTTTTTAGCACAGTCATGATGAAAACGTGAGCCACAAGTTCTCTCCCCACCTTCTCACCTGCGTTTGTGGCAGCAAAAGGATTTAGGGGGAATTAGGTGTAAAGCATCTGGGCGAGTTTTTCAGATCCTTTCCTGTTTCCTGAGCATGGCCTGTTGCAGTCTGTGCTGCTGTTCTCAGCCTCTCTCAAGTAGAGTTTGCAACCCCATCAAAACCCCCCTGTACCTACCGAAGGGCTGCTATGGACCACACTCCCAGTTTGAAAGCTGGCAGCAGTGAGGGAAGCACCAGGAAAGAAAAGTCCTTTCTATACGACTTGCCCCTTTCCCCAGAGCTGCAAACTCTGCAAACTCTGCACTGCGCAAACCAGTGCAGAATGGCAGCACTTTTAAGCTGAAACGTTCAACTGACACACCAACTGACCTATATGGGCTAACATATTTTTTGTTCCCACAGTTATGCAAATGCCTGTAAGTCACGCAGGCACATACAAGCTGATTAAATAGCTGTCCAGATCTGTGTGTATGCATAACTACACGCCTTTATGCGGCAGACAACAGCACTTTTGCAAATGCTTTTAGAGGAGTCTGTGAAAAAATCAAATGGAAGGCATTTATTTTAATTTATCCAAAACTCATGCAAAGCTGCCGCTCAGGTGGGATTCTGTACTGTCCTTAGGAAAGCAAGCGACGCTGCCAATCCCAACGGCTGTACAAAAGGCGTCTGGGAGAGGGTGCACTAGGACAAGCCTGTACAACCAGTCAGGTGCCCTGGAGCTACTTGCCAGATGCCCTGTGCTCCCACGGCAAGCCCTGGAACCTGCTCCCCTTCCCGGCCATTTCAGTTGTGCGCCTGAACAGGGAACCAGACCAGCAGACTGACAGGGGTTTAGGGCAACTACTGCGTGCAGGGGAGAAGCTGCTAAAAGAGAAACATCTGTGGGACCATGGCCTTCAGAAATAGCTGCAGAAGAGGAAGAGAATACAAGATGGTGTAGGAAGTGACACAGTACAGTTCCTCAAGGACTTCTGAGTTGTGAAAATGCACCTACAGTTCTGAAGTCAGCACACGCTGTTAAAGACCAACTTGGTTGTGTTCAACTGCTAAAAGAAAAGCTCAGTTAACTTGTAATCTTGAAAAACAGCAGAAGCAGAGGGAACTCTTGACTGTTAGGACTGGAGAAAGGTGTCTTTGCAAGCCTGCTGGCACACACCAAACACCTGAGCAATGGCACTGGACAGGGTCAGCATCCAGCAGGAAAGGCAACTAAAACACTCAACAAAGATCAGGTGGGCAGGGAACTCACGCTGCAGCCATGTTAATGTATTTTCCAATCCCCTGACGGTAAGTTTTAGGTGTCTCGACTTCTTTCTTTGGTGGGACCACCTCAGCTTTTGTTTTGGCCGCTTCTTCTTCTAGCCGGACCTTCTCTCTTTCTGCAGCAACCTGCGGGAAGCAAAGAGTGAAGTCTGTTGCAAGAGCTAGCCCAGAGTAGGAAGAAAATGTCTGCAATTCTTTGAAGCTTTAAAGCACTCTAAAGCAGCGATCAGCACCGCTGTGATTACGGGGCAGGCTTTAGGAGACAGACCTCAAGGGCCACTACAAACAGGCTGCCTGCAGCTATTATAACACAGCTCCCCTCTTCTCACCCGCAGCTGCCCATAGCTACCGTGGGCATTTGGAAAGGAACCCGTTGTAAGCGTGATGGACTGGGAGCCGTGCCAGACTCAGTTACAAGACCTCTCTGCTGAAAGAGCGGCGATGACCCTGGCACACAAGGCAAGGCTGAATGGCAGCTGTTTAATCTTGGCTCGCAACCATATGGGCCAGGGGCTGCCCATGTTCAAAGAAAAGGCATTGAGTTACAGAGTTCTCTAAAGAAGAGCTTTGGCTTGCAAAAAAACCAACCAACCAACTATCCTCACCTGTGCATCTGCCTCTTCATATGGATCAACAAAAACAGTTGTTGTCTCAATTCGTATTTCCTCCTGGGAGCAGAAGAGAAGAGCAAATCAATCTGCTGATTAAGCTCTGCCACCTCCCCCAGGTCTGGCTTTCGGAGAAGCGCCAGCGGGGCGAGCTGCAGTGCCACACCGGACACACGCGCTCGCTCCCTCCTGCACGGCCCCCGGTGCTTCACACATACCTTGGGACGGTCTGTTTTTGGGTCACTTTCCACATTCTCCATAGCAGTCAGAGTCTCAAAGCCACCAACCACCCTAAAAGAGGAAGGACATGATTTCCAGCTGTCACAACACACTCAAAATATTCCTGACCCTTACATCTAATGTATCTAATTTATGCCCATTACTCCAGCAGATTTTTAAACCATTGTGTTCTGGGGAAGGGGAATCAGCAACTGTATTTGGAAGACCTACGATAATGTCATTCAGTGTGGAAGGTAGGAATTTTTTCTCAAGTCTGGGATTTGAATTTAAAATTAAACAGAACATGGAAAAGTCAAGCACTCAGAGGCAAAGCAGAGCCATTTGTCGGTAGCCAGACAAAGCAGCAAGATGGAGAATGAGCGACTGTGGACAGGTGCCTGTGCAAGAAGGCAGAAGCCCATTTCAAAATGGGTTCACTTGCTAATGCTACATCCATCAATTTAGAGCTCATTTGTTATTCCCATGAGCTTTAAAGAAAAGAACCAACAAACAGACTTGGTCAAACCAACTGTTTTCATTAACTTCTGATTTTTTACTTTTTTTTTTTTTTTTATATTATCTATCAGACTGAAGAGTGTTATCAGGAAGAAAGGGAATCGGAACTATGGCACCACTGGGGAGCGGTGGCAGAGCCGTCCGTGATACCACCGGTAACGCAGGACACCACGACCGTGAGCTCGCGAGGGCTCTGGGAAAGCAGCAGAGTCACAGCCACAAGATAACACCGGGCCACTTTTCACCACAGGTTTATCTAGGAGGATGTGAGATCTCTGGCCTCTCACTTTTCAGGTCAACATATCCAAATACTTGCTTCAAAATGCTTGAGAAAGGCTGAAGACTTTGTGCGCTGCTGTATGTTCATTTTCAAAAAAAAGTGTGGAACAATGGGAAAGTTCCAGAAAGGGATATTTAGAAAGGATAAATGGGGTGACCCAGATAATTATAAGCCTGTCGTCCTGGCATCTATCCCAGCAAAATAATGTAATAGCGGAGACAGGACATGATTAAGAAAGAAAGGAAATAAGTAACAGCAATCAACAAGGTTTTGTGGAAAACAGAGTCTGTCAAACAACCTTCTATCTTTGAGACGACAGATGTGGTTAACAGGGATAACAGTGTCCGTGGAACAGACTTCTGGAAGGCGGCTGATATTTTGATCAAGAAACCAGAACAATATAAAGAGAACACAGCACACGTTAAATAAAAAATTGGCTGACAGGTGTCAAAATCTAATTTTAAATAGAAACCACTGAGTCGGTACGTTTCCAGAGGCATCCTGCTGGGATCAGATCTTGGTCCCAGGGTATTTAACACTTTTATCCACATCATCGTCCCCAATTAAATTTGAAAACAACTATATTTAGAAGAGCAGTAAATAAAGACGAAGACAGGCCGTTAATGCCGAGCGATCCAGATCCCTTAGAAAAGCAGGCTGTAGCTGGACAACATCTGCTTTAATAGAGCCAAGCCACATGGCCAGAAACCAAAAATACAGCCCGTATTAATGGCTGTGGGACAATGCGAAGCAGCCGTAATTCCCAAAAGCACTGCTCCTGGAGCCAGGAGTCTGGGGCCGGCAGCTCGGCAGCGGGGCAGGACCCGGCCATCGAGGAACCCAGGGCTGCAAACCCACGAGCCTTCGTGGGCTGGTAACTGCTTTTGAACCCTGACTGCTGGGATTACTGGGACTCCGGCACTAGCACAGTTGGGCTGCCCAGGGCTGGGCAGATGACATGGAGGAAAATCAAATGAAATGAAAGTGGTGGGGAAAAAAAAAATCGAACTGGTGGAATATATAGAGTGTTTTATCATCTCACACTACCTTTGCGCCTGACGCACTCCTCCACCAGCCACGGTAACCAAAGGGAACCGGCCGACCCCGTGGTTTGAGAGGCGAACGGGTCCCTCTCCTTTGCCCCGCTGTGCACAGTGCGGCCCCGCAGCCCCCAGCTGGGGGGGGCTGGGACGGGCAGCGGCTGCCACCGAAAAGACAGAGCCCATCACTGAAGATAAAACTACACAAGCGAGCGAGGATGCTGCCCAGCACCTGCCTTGAGCAGCGCTGACATTGCTGACATTGGGCTGCTGCTCCTGACCTCTCCCCTTCACTCCCCAAGGGCCTGCTGGTATTCTGTAACCAGGTTGTGACTTTTAAGAGCAATTAAAAAACAGGTATGCAGGCTAGAACAGCCTCAGTCATTTGCAACTGGAGGTGGCGCACTGGGGGAAGCGGCACAGGGCTTGAAGACCCTGCATGAACTTCAGAAAGTTCATAACAAAAACTCAATTTTAAAATCCTCCTCCAGGCCAATATCAGATTCACTTATAATGCTGATGATTAACACACAGCCTAAGATATATTCACTGTATTTTAATTGCCCCTAAAGGAAACTTCTGATTTAATATTGGAGGATTTTCTAGCCAACAGCTCCATTCATTATCTGCTCGTATGTTTTCATTTAATTAGGTTCTGATAATTTGAAATAGCCAGATCAGCTATGCACTGGCAATCTCAACTGAGTAATCCCTTAGCCCATAGCTAGACCTCCCACGCTATTAGCCCTAATGCATTTTGGCGATGCTCACGAGTCTTCAGTTGCCACGCTAATTAAACTTTATTGGGAATACTTTGTCACTTGTGCATTTTAAAAGGCTGTGATAGACATGGCATTCACAGGTCATCAGTAAATGACCTAAATAGTCTATTTTGACACGATTATAAAGGGCTAAGGGGGAAGAAGACAAAGTTGTTATGCCTGCAGAGCATGTCATTCTCTTTGCTTCTTAGCTTCTTGTCTCTAAAATGGAAAATTGCTTTCTTTTACACCCCTGCATTCTCTAATGTTTTGCACAGAGAGTATCTCTATGCATACTACAGTGCCAGCACAGTGAGCTCTCAATACAGGTTTAGGTCTTTAGACACTGCCGTAGTACCAATAAAAAATAAAAATGAATTTGTATATAAAGCACCAGCTCAGAAAAGAGACTTCTGACCAGAGGAACTGGAAATAACTTACTAGTCATTTCTGTTCAGGGAGCACTTGGAAGCTTTGTCAAGGATCAGGCTCAGCTGAGGCTTGTGTTTCATCAGTAAAAATTAAAATCCCAAAAGGACAAGATGATCTGATTGCAAATATCCAGTAAAAAACACACTACACACTAAGCAGGGCAGTCCAAAAAAACGGAATATTCCAACTTCAGGTCTCAAACCGTAAAGGGTTTTGCAAACTTTCCTCTGATTTGTCCAAGTAGAGAGACAACATATGCGCAGGCTCTCGAAACATTACATGTTGTTATTGTCAAATCCAATCACGTTACATTGCGGCACTAGAATCAGTTTGACGAGATATAACGTGTCTAAGCCCATGCTCTGCCATCCCTTCCAGCAATTGCTCCTCACAGGATGAGGAAACAGCACACCAAGGTAGTTCTGGGGATTCTTTGCCTGTCCCACAACACATAGTCTGGGTGTAAGAAGAAAAGCTCACAGACATCTTGCCAGGAAAAAAGCCCATGCAAGTTCCATGTAGAAAAGGCCGTCAGATCAGTACATTAAAGCATTAAAAAAAACCCTCTAAAGACAGAGCCGCTACTTCATGCTATTCTAATATCCACTAACTTTGAACAAAAAGAGATAAAACCTGTTCTATGAATAAATCTGAGTCTCAGCATCGGGAACTCGGTACAGCATTTTCATTAAACCAAAATGCGAACTCCAGAAGTTCAGACCACCGGTATCCCTTTCCACCCCTCGCACGTGGTACGCGCGTTACGGCGACAGTCATGCCGTGTTGGCCTTCCCCACTCAGCACCGCTCACGCTGGGCTGGGAGCACAGCAGAGAGGGAAGGAAGGGAGAAGGGCAGGAACTAGTTTAACCTCCTCCCCTGTTTCTGTCTCTATTCCTTTTATAAGGTGCCACGCATGCTTTGTCCTAAATTGACCAAGTGAGGTTTAAACTGATGTTGAGATGACACCCTACAGTGAAAAGGGTGATACCTTCAAGACACCACTTACGTTAGAAGAACCAGTAAAACTGAGGATTTGCTGTGCACTGCCAGTAGATGTCGAACAGAGAAACAATGATCTCAACTACAGATTTAGCTCAGCATCCCTGAGACAGCTTGTTGTATTTTTAGAGGAGCTTGATAAATGTTGCATTACGTTTAAGCATGGATGGCAAGGTAGGTACATTTAGATTTTTTTCTGTTAGCATAGTAATGGAAACAAAACTGCGCCCTTACTCGTGCAATTCTGTTTTCTTGAAAACTGAGCTAAAGGTACCACTGGAAATCTTTGCATTTCAAATTTAGAGATGTTATTTAAAATCTTACTTCCTGTGAAGGCTCCTTTATGCAAACTAGTAACCCTGTAACCCTGCTTCACAACCACCGCCAATGTCTTTGCATGAAGCGTAAGTGAAATATCTGGAGCAAGCTCCATCCGTTTGCGATACGCCAATGACAGTCTCGCTGCTCCCAAAGACAACTGCAATCCCTAGCAGTCTCACAGACATTCACACATGGGCTTCCTATTTCTGGTATTTTTGTTTAGAAGAATTATAGGAATTAAGCCTTATGCAATGCTGGGGATGGCAGCGGTCCAAGACGATAGAGTTTCCTGGTCAGAAGACGATACAAGAACGATGTCTGGACTTTTTCAAAAAAGTGCTTTAGACTAGAAACAGAAACCAGAATGAAACATTGTTGTTTTGTAAACACATTCTGCCCTCAAGGTTATTTTTATAAAAAGGAGCACATACATTTATATACACACACACAGAGAACAATATACACATGCACAAACACGTACACTCAGGACAAAATGTTTTCTATGGATACACCCAATCTGCAACAGAGCGAGCAATTCAAAGTTGCCACAAGAATACAGCCGAAACATCTCAATCCCTCATAAAGGCTTCATCTAGCCGGTGAGACACAGTGATGAAGGGCGCTGAAAAAATAAAACAACTTGGAAAAAGGCATTTGGAAACTAGACTCAACAGATGAACGTGGCTAAGGACTTCTCTGCTCTGGCACCGGTTGTCCTTCAGAGACAACACAAGTGTTTTGGGAAGGCCACCAGCCCTCGCGCAGCTCCTGGGCTCCAGCCCGGACCCCTGTGCCGCAGAACACCGCAGCCACGGCTCCAGCCCACTCCTCCCGGTTTATTTTCCCACTCGCCCTTCGCTCCTCTCCTGCTGGCTGGGGAGCAGGCTGCCGTGCAAAATCAGGTCAGGACCCCCACACAGAGTCAATAACAGAACCAGCTCTTCTGCTGCCATCACACCATTTCTCCGTTCTGCAGAGGTACTAAAGCAGAAAAGCAACACGAACAGGAGTTTCCCAGCTTAGAAACCACTGGGGTTCACGGATTCACATCACATAGGGAACGTTCCAAGTGGAAACAGACACTGTGCCTTCTTCAACCGCCCACGGATAGCTGAACAATGCCTTGTAACCGTTCTACGTAGCTCATCACTTTAGAGGAGAAGAGTTACTTTCATTGCCCCGTTCTGTGAACTGCAGTAGAAAGCATTAAAGAGGCCAAGGCACATTTAATACAGAGTGATGCTTATCCAGGGAAAGAAAACCTTCTTCCACAAAAGCATCTGGCAAGGGGAGGAGAGAAGAAAAGAGAAGACTTAAGCTGAGTGGCACGTCAGCCACTGAATGATGCCTCCACTTTGACCAAGGCTGAGGTTTCCCAAACCACCTTGTTCATTATTTCTGCGAACACGAGAATTGGAAGAATGAGCGGCAGAAACCTCGAGAGACAGCTAAAAGATCTGCGTAAGCAGATACATGCAGCCACCTACAAAGGGGAAAACTGACCTCCGTACACTCATCTCCTGTCTCAGTTACCACATCCTTTTCTCAATTCTTGACGAACACAAGCCATACTGTCATAAACACACAGAACTGCTGCACAGATCATTTCCAGCTTTGCCACTCTGACCACAACACTCTTCCCTCTGCTCCCTCTATTGCTTTTCTTTTTATCCCATCGCATACCTGCAACCTGCCCTCACTTTCAAGCCCACCATGCTCTGCTTGTCCCAGATCTCACCCAAAATTCACAGGGAACATTTCTGCCCTTCGGCTGATCAGCATGGCTCAATTACCTTCCACTATTATTTTCAACATGCACTTTTTCACATGTCCCTTTAGCTTTGGACCAGGCTCCCCCAAAACATCCACAAAGCCACTTCATTTTTTCCTGGGGCTTTCTTTTTCCTTGGTTCTGAAGAAAGTGCAAACTGTCAGTGGAAGGTGGGCTGAAAGGGATCACTACTAGACTTCCCTGTACCTATACGGAGTCTCTTTTCTATTCACACAGCTCCCTGGGACAGAGATTATGTTTCTATTTCTGCTTAGGAAGGGCAAATGTACCAGGCCCCTGATCCACAGGCGCTGTGAATCATCGGAGTAATAGAAAACATAACGACACCACGGATGGGATGTGCTTGCGTCTGAATTGCCTGCAGCACGCCAGCTGGGAAAGTGAGCCCGTACCGGTGCTTTGGCTGTGACACCCCGTAGCTCACGCAGCAGCTGAACTCCGGTGGCAGCGTGGGCAGGAGGGAGCCCCTCGCACGCAGCCCGCGGCAGCAGCAGACGGGACCTCCCCATGCAGCCGGCCCCTGCAAATGCTTCTCACCCACTCTGTGCAGAGCAAATGAATGTTGGTTTGGTTTACATCATTTGAGTTTCCAAATTAAATCTCTTACCAGCCAGCCAGAAGCCAAAAAAAGCCACCAGTTGGTTTTCATGTGAATTACAGCATTCTCTAAGTCAGGAGAAATTGTAATTACTAGAAATGGTAATTACTAATTTAATCTAGGCAGCTCTGCTGGCACAGGAAATCCGTGCAGCCTGCGACACCCCTCCAAGGGAACGATTCTTCTCTCGCCCTCTGCCTTTGTTTTTGCTCCCTATCCATGCCGAATTATCTCCTTTATTTTCAGCAACATCCATCCCCATTGTTGCCACGGTGGGCAGCACAATCACAAGACGCGCTCCCTGTCCTCCACCCACAGCCTTCTCCTGAGACTTGAAAATCGCACCGAGGCAGACACGCGCCACCCCGCCACCCTCCCGCTGCCTGCAGCTGCTGCGTTTTCCAAACATACTTAACAGCCAAACATCCAACTCGTCATAGCTGCTACTATACAAAAATTGCGTTGCAAACCAGTGGGGACATGAACAAGATGCAGCTCTCCAGAGAAGGAACTCTGCAATGTTCCATCCCACACAAGACCAAAAAAGAATAAAGGGGTGGGAAATGGTTGCTCTTTCGCTCCTTTTTGTTCTCCGAAGTATGGAAAGCCTGCTGAGAAGTTCTATACAAATTACAAACAGGTGAAATTCTGCTCTTAAAGATACACATGTGACACTCACTGCCATGAACCAGAACCACATGGATACAGCTGAGGGTACAGTTGAGATCCGAGTATTTAGGTTTCAATATTAACTAAGTAATCCTCAAATCTATATGAAAGTCACAACAGGCCACTAAGCATCCAAATAAGACAATCTGATTCAACATTCATGGAAACAAAGAATTCTTATTTCATGGGTTCATTCTATTCTTAAACCTAGATATTTGTCCTAGATATGCTTCCCAGATATTATTGTACTAAACAGCCTAAGATCAGATACAGCCAGCAAACCCTGGAAACACCCAGGATCTAAAATAGCGAACTCAAGCTGGAGTTTCACCAGAGATACAATCTCTTGAAGCTTTTGGCTTTTACAGCTTTTAAAAACAAACGCAGGTAAAAACATTTTGATGACAGAATCTTAAGAGCTGCACACATTAGCCTTTTCTATTAAATTTGTAGGTAAACTTAATTATTCAAGTATTCAATTTGTACATAAATACAGAATGACTGGAATGAATCTATTCCAGCACCTTCATTTTTTACATTCTTTGAATTAATCTTCATTTACATGCAAGAAAGTCCAGAGTAAAATTCACCTGCTCTGTGTTCAGATGAAGATCTTGCGCAGGTTTCATGCAGGGAGCCAAACATGATTCTAAACCAACATATTTTAATAAAGTTGTTCCTTTGTATTTCAGCTAAGAATATCTGCAGTGCTCAGAAAGCAGCACTTCTTTACTCTGGCAACCAAGTTCAGCTTTCTGTAGTAGTAGCAAGGAGAATTCAAAAATTAAAACAGTCTTTCCTAAAACTGCCACTGCATAAATCTCTGCTACACACTTAACCAGAGTTACCTGGACTAAAAGAATTCCTCTCTACAGGGCAACGTACAGTGTGAAACATCATTTGAGCTATCGTGGAGATGCTACACGTGGCGCGAAGGCTTCGGGGCGCACACTCCCTGCACCGCAGTAAGCTCAGCCGCTCTCCACATTCTCTCCTGGTGAATTATGGTAAAACCGGAGCACGGCGGGGAAACACAGGAAAGACACTGGAGGAGTACACGGGATGCTCACTGAAGCCAGGCTGCATCCAGAACTGAAGAACAGTGACATTTTCAGCTGAGCTGTCCTAACCCAAACTCTATTTGATGAGGTGGCAAGTTCAGGTTAACACCATTACCGTATGGGATTTAATGGGATATCCGCAGGGAGGACTCAAATTGTAGCTTAAGTGAAATAGTCTTAAGATACTGGTAACGTAACTCCAAGCACATACTCGCTCTCAACTTTCCGTATTAGAATTTGCTTTACTTATTTGCTTTCACCAAATGACAAGGGAACTTTAAATTTTCCTAGGACAGACCTGAGAAAGGAAAAAGAAATATATTTCAAAGTGTGCAATTACTGCAGAATGAGTATCAGAACTAAGAGCACTAAAATACTTGTTTAAAAGGAAGACAGCTTCTGCCTCAAGAACTCACAGGCCAAGAACATGGATATATCACTTCCACAGTACAGCACTATTGTATGACATCCAATCAAAGCAAACAGCACCTGCATTTATTTTCAATTGCCGCTTTTCAAACAGATAAAACTATGAAAAGAATAAAAAACAAATCTTCGTTTGAAAAAAGATTGTAAAATCCTTGGGAACTGCCAATGAAGCAAGCTAGTAAAACTCCCCTTCCTGCCACTTGCACGGAGGCGTTTGTTAGAGCAGGCACGCGTGACCTGGTCAATACCGTGTACCTGCAGCGGAGGAAGCAAAGAACAAACTGTAACATAAAGATTTTGTATTATCTTCTGTAATAAATACCTTGATCTTTATCATGCGAGGGCCTGACTGATAGAGACTTTTGGAATAGACTTCTTTGTAAAGAATGAAGTTCCCTTGCTGTCTTGGCATTGGCGGTATCTTTCTATATACACACATAAACACTTATGCAAGTGTACACACACACATACAGATTTTATACCAATGATAATTGTCATGAATAAAAGAAGAATAGAATAAAAAAGAATAAAGGGGGCCAAAAGACCTAACCTGTGCAGAAGCTCTATTTCTATGCCATGATGACAAGCAGCCCTGTCACGACTAATATCCTGGTTGACAGCTCATAAGAAGATGAAAGCAGTGTTGAAGAGGTAATCTCTTGTGTCCCAGCAATTAGCATGCACAAATAAACACGGCTGGCTACAGGACGATGATTACTTTGTTCACAACTCCCTGGAGGGCCACCCACAGAAGGGAAGTAAGGCAACGTACAGCGATGGAAGGAGAAAAAAAGGCAGAGTCTGACGACTGGCACTGATGCAGTGCTGGCCACCTACTCACAATGAGGAGAACCGGATTGTGAGCTAGGATTTTGCTCCAGTTCCATTTCAAGAGTCGCTAGATGCTTCTCCTTAGGCTTCAGACACACAGGAGAGCACATCTGCTATACTGCTGTTCATAACATCCTTCACTTACCTTCCAAAAACTGTATGCTTCTTGTCCAGATATGCACAAGAGCGGAATGTGATGAAGCTGGAAGGAATAAAGACGTAACAGTTAGCATATTATCTCACGGACACTCAACAACAGCCAGTGATGCTTAGAAACAGAAAGCATATGCAAAAGCTCCCTGAGGGAAGACAAGCCCCCATTCCCCTCTGGCTCCTCCCTGGGAGCCCCCCTGGCCAGACATCCTTTAACTCCTCTGTGTTGTGGGGTTTGTCTCGGATTTCTGGAGGTTTGACTTCTCATTTTTACACCTCACTAACATCCCTAACAGCACTCCAAGCACAGTGACTTGCACAAAGTCCAGAATTAACCTGAGCATCTGCCTCCCTGGCCAGGCCGGCCCCGGGAGCTCGCGCAGGATGGAGAGGTGCGTCCTGCTTGAGAAGCACTTTTCTCGTGCACGATCCTGCAAATACAGTTCTGTAACACTACAGTCTCTGCCAGTGTAAACGTGTGTCTTCTAGGGTATTTACTATTCACATTTCTCTTCCATTAAATTGGCCTCTTGGTGATCCATTTCTCCTCTGGACACAGCAAATTTGTGCTTCGGATACAAACATGGCAGAAGAATACTTCGAAGTGTCAAACATAATGAAAATCTGTGAAACTTGGATTTTAAATTTTTAATTAAGTGGACTTTGAATTTTTGGGGTTGTATTTTTAAATATAAACATGGGAACCAAACCACCAAATCCAAAGCAACCTTTACTACTAAAACTTTTCTCTAAAGCTTAATGCTTCTTCGGAAGACTTGGACGACAAGGGTATGAGACAGAGGTTTCCACGCTGTGGTCTGCAGACCACGATGGCCCATCTTGGCTGGACATGCAGTGCTGGCTCTCCTCCCTGTCTCCATCTGTTACACTACATTAGAGACAGCTAAAAATATATAAGCATTCCAAAAGCACTTTTCCATATAAGCAACTGCCTCAGGAAGTTATAGGACTGCAAATAGGAGGGGCTGCAATCCGCCAGACAATCTATTAAGACGCAGCTAGCCCCAGCAAAGCTCCCAGAGGCTGTGTAGAACGTGAACTCCTACACAGGGCAAACATTCCGACTTACCCTTGTGCACGGGTTCTTTGCACCACGTTATTCCCAGATATCCAATACTTAAGATTATCAAGTGGTCAGTTATGTAGCATTGTAACAAAAAAAAAAATCTGAGCAGTAGCAAATATACAGAGAAAGCTCCTCATCCATCACCACGGTCAAAATAAAATTAAGGGCAATGGAATTAACATAACTCAGCATGACCCCGGAGGAGAAGCCTGCAGCATTATTCGAGCGCTCCTTACCCAGGGGACCCGGCTCACCCTGCACTGCAGTGCCTGCCACGTATGGGGAGAGCTATTCACCCAGTTCCTGAGGTCACAACAGTTGCCAGAAGCGTCTAAACACTGCTTCGGAAGCTTTATAAATATGGGCAGCTGGAGTCTCTCAAGGACTTCACATATAAAGGAATTTCGCATTCCATTTGCAAATTTTAGGGAAACATACGATCACATTTACAGCAGCAGATGACGTGACTCAATATGGCACATCACTCATGAACTGTCTCTATATCTTCTGTTTCTAGAATCCGTTTGTTTTGTTTTGTTTTTTTTTTTTTTTACAAAAAAGTGCCTCTACTCTCCCCTAATTTAGCACCTGAGTGCTGGCAATAACATTCAGATCCAAAATAAGCTCTACGGCAACTCGATCCTGCAAACTGCCCAACATGTGCTTAGCCTGGAGTATGGGAGTAAGCCTATTAAAGGCCCTGACACCAGCACTTGTGTTTAATTAAGGCTAACCACACTATTGCATAGGTTTACAAGCATAATACTACTGAGCATCATGACGACCAACACCAGGAACCCCTTCCCTCCCTCCCCAGTCCCAACACACACATATAGTCACACACACACACCCCCCCTCACCCCACACTCTCTCTCTCTCTTTCCTGAGGCTCCCAATAAAGGTATAACTTTTTTCTATTCCAGGACTTAGAGAGCAGCCAAGAAAGAGTTGGCTCAAAGTGACACAGAACATTTCCAAAAGACTGCAGGCAGACACCCGTATTGATGTTACACATAAGGAAAGTTATTGCAACTTCAGTATCTTTAAATTTCATTTGTTGTTCTTGCTGCTTCTTCATTCATTTTTTGTCGTTTGAGTCTTCGTTCTGCTTTTGTACATTGAAAAAACAAGTCATTCTCACCCCCCATTCTGCACTCTGCCATGGCTGGGCTCTACGCGTTTCAACAGTGCAGAACTCTTCTTATTTATTTCAAATCAGGTGAGTAAAAAGAAGCAGCATTTCCATGTTTAATTTCATTAAGCCCTTTCAAAAAGTTCAATATGGGACTAAATTTAAGCAGAGTGGAGAGGTGTAATGATCTTACAGGGATAACAGCGGAGGGACACTGACAAAAATGAATAAAACCTTCAAATCATAAAACCAGAAAAGAAAAATTAATGATGATGATACTATAAACCTACAGGTTCTTGCCGTGCTTGACTTTGCTCTTAGACTGGGTAACAGCGGCTGTAGCTACCCTGATTTCAATATGCAGCACTCGACAGAATCTTTCACTTGACTGAACTTTAAAGAGTAGCTCGTAAAATGTCATTTGTTTTCTTAACGGAGTAAGACACAATGTCTGGAGGGAAACAATAAAACACAAAAAGCAAGTGACTACTTACAACTGTGATTTGTTTGTGTTAGGTCCCGAATTGGCCATACTAAGAACACCACGTCCCGTGTGGGACAAATTGGGCTTAAATTCATCTTTGAATGGTTTTCCCCAGTAAGATTCTCCTCCTTAAAAGAGAAAAGATGACAGAAGAAATGTTTGTTTTCATTAGTTTCCCACTACATTTTATAACAGGCACTGACATTAAATTTAAGGTTTCTGGCACTTGTGATCACTACGTGTATAATATGTTCTTACCTCATCCCTACCCCTAGGCTAGGATTTGAGCGTGCCCTTGAAATCAGATGCTTGTAACTGGCAACACAATTCTGTGCCCCCACACTATCAACTGCAGCCCACCAGGCTGTTTAGCAACAGCACTATATATTGTGTGCTGAAGAACTGTCAAGGATTTAATTTTTTACCATAATTCTTCTTTTTTGAGACATTAAATCTTTAAAAGTGGCTTCCTGACAAATCACAGAGCAAAGAATTACCAGTTTAATTGCACTCTGGATATAACATCGCTTCTGGAAATAAATATCAGGGAGATGAAATACGTTCAGAGAATCAACTAAGAATAACAGCTATAAGCTCAAATACTCAATACCCAGATGATGTAAACACTTAAGCACAATGAAATCAAAAGGATGGCAAAACTTTGCACAAGCCACAGACCCAGCTCTCCAAAACTCATTTCTTTTCTGTGCCTGTGGATAGAAAGGGGGCCTGGGAGACCCCTCCTCCTGGCTGTCATTTTTACATTATTCATGACAGATCCGACATTTTCATTTGCACTTTCCTCCAGGATCATTCTTAATAAGAAAAACGAAGGCTGAGATGAGTCATAGTTTTACAGTCAAATCCATAATCTTGTTTGACAAACCATGGGAAAACATTTCACCTTAGGATAGTATTAAAAATAAACCAAACGAAACGACCCGAACAGGCAGGAAGCCCGGTCCATCTGCAGAACCGGCTGGAGAACGCTCTGGAGGAACCGCATCCTCGCGAGGCAGGAGGTCAGTAAGGACCTGCAGTGCTCAACGGCTCTTTGCACACGCGATGCAGGACCGCAGTTTGATGGTACGGCTGCACAGCCAAGCAGCAAAGAAAACTGAAGAATAAAACAGGCCCCTACTAAAAACCTTGTGCAGAAAATCACAAGAGTGCATCAAATGAGGAAAGAGTTTCAGGTGATTCCATGAAAACAAAGCATCCCAGAGCGACAGCTGCCTGTGCAAGTGCAACTAAGTAAGCGAGAAATTTTGGAAGAAACTGACCCACTTAAAAACCCAATTAATCATGTTCAAAAGACCTATTAATAGAGTTGAGTGTTGCTTGCTCTGCAATTTGACAAGAGGCAGCAAAAGGGGACAAACCCTGTAGGGATTTTCTGTCATCGGGAGTAGAGGAGTGATTACTTCAGCAATCTTTGGCTATTGAATATTTTAAGATCAGCTAAATTACACCAGCTTGAGCCCGTATGCCAATCTCTTCCAGTACTGGGTGAAAGGGATATGGTACAGCTGCAGCCAGCTCTACTGGCTTGAAGATGGATCCAAACCCCAGCTATTCTAGCCAAATCCAAACTGTTCAAGCCATTAGAAAATGTCTTACCAAAAGCCAGTAATTTTCTTTGCTAACGAATCTCCCTGTGTGTTGCTATTTGCTGAGAGGTTACTCACACAGTGCCTTAGTTACCTGCCTTGTTCAGAAAACCAAAGTTCTGGTGGGTTAGTAAATACACCAGCTATGCTCAGAACAGCGAGGCTGCGTGCCACCAGGCGCTGCCCGAAGCCAGGAACACGCCTGCAGCCATGGACTGCATCACACTCGTGCGCTGCTTCCTTCCCTCTTTCCCAGTTTTCACCATTCTGCCCCGCTGGGGCCTGATGGGGAGCCCCGGGGATGCTCCCTGCCCGCGCCACCACCCCTGCAGCGCCACTGCTGCAGGACCTGCATGTCTGCTCCCCGTCATGGCCCGAGTGACAAACGTCACTTGGACCTTCCTTATAGAAATACATCATTTTGCTTCAAAGGACCTCTTGAAGGAACTCCTAATTATTCGTAAAGCAGATGGACTTGGAATCACAGAACAGTTTGGGTTGGAAGGGACCTTAAAGCCCATCCAGTGCCACCCCCTGCCCGGGGCAGGGACACCTCCCACCAGCCCAGGTTGCTCCAAGCCCCGTCCAACCTGGCCTTGAACCCCTCCAGGGATGGAGCAGCCACAGCTTCACCCGCTGCGAGTCCTAACCTACAGGAGCATTTGCTGTTAGAAACCCTCAGACGATGCGCAGACCTGAACACATCCCACTGAGACGGTCACAGCAGCAAGTGCACAAACCCTTGGGTCCGTTACACCCTCCGTGTGCTCTCCCCTGGTACTGCAATCACGGCGCTGCCAAGCTGCTGAGAGAGGCTGGAATCAACCCTGGAGCCTCTGCTGGTCAGAAAAATAATTCAAAGGGGAAGAGGAAAATTGTGAATGACAGAGACTCTCTCTCTGGCACACCAAGCACCCAGACACAAGAGCTTGCAGACAGGAGAAACAAGCAATGGCCTTTAGGTTTTGGAGTATTTATTTTTGTATGATTTCATTTCAGATCACACACTGCAGGTCAGAATTAATCTTGTATGTACAAAGGCTAACTTTGGTTCACTCCAGTTCTCTCGAAATAAGTGCTAATATTTTAGTAGATAGTTACAGGATGAGACCCGGTCCCTGCCTCCCCCTCAGACAGCTGTTCCGAGGCTCATCCCTCTGCCGGGAGCTGCAGGCGAGAATGGGAATGGCCTGGGCAGCGTTCGCCTGAGGGCCAGGCGTCCTGGAAAGGACATGGCT
This sequence comes from Rissa tridactyla, assembly GCF_028500815.1. NCBI lineage: Eukaryota > Metazoa > Chordata > Aves > Charadriiformes > Laridae > Rissa > Rissa tridactyla. Next base: position 875,853 of record NC_071478.1, read on the forward strand.
GAGGTGTCTGCGGAGGCCCAGCAGCACCGCCTGGGACACGGCACAGGGAGCGAGACAGCAGCGCAGGAACGCTTGGGGGTGGGTGTTGCTTTTTTAAAGAAAAAACACGATTTTTTAATTTAAGAATACTTAAAAAAAAAAAAAAAAGGAAAAAAAAAAGAGAACCCCAAATGTATTCTCCTTAAGTTAAAAATAGCCGGAATGTGCTGTTTGTCGGCCTCCTGCTAACCCCTGGAACTGTTCCAGGCTTCAAGTATCTGCTTGCAGCAGGACCAGACAGAGCAAGCCAGAAGACGGTGAGTTAAACGTATACATTTTTTTAATTACTGAAACCCAGAACCACTTTCTCGCTGAAGATTAAGTACAGATCCCTCATTAGTCTACTGCCATGGCAGCACAGTGCCTAATGCGCAGCCGGGGGGGTCTGGAACAGCGATTTTAGATCCTTACATTTTACTCTGTACAGTACAGCTTAATGTAAACTCGGGAAAATAACTCACGGGCTCCAAACCTACTAGTAATAATTAGGAGGCATTCGGAAGTACCCAGCAGATTTTACTGTGTATTCCCCACATGGCTGGGAGGTGTGGCTGTGCCATCTTCCTCATTTTCTGAGAGCAGAAAAGCCTTCAGGAGCTAGAAGGAGGTTTTGCACAAGTCTGTAAAATAAGTCACATGCCTACCCTGACAGCCGAGACTCAAAGCTGAAGGCAGCTGGGAGCCACTTCCCCACATTTTTAATAAAGGAGAAAAATTCTCTTAAATTAAAGAGATGTTTGCCTAATTCTCACACAGAGATGACACCAAACACCACACAGCTCACAGAAAAAATTAGACCGCAATCATCATTTCCATGGCTATCCAGAGCGGCAAGATATATTTAGCTGGTAACCGAAGCACAGTTATTCAGTCTCGTATCTGCATCTTGTGCTGATAGTGAAAAGGTGAATAGATTTAAAGTGACACCTGAAACAACCACCCATAAGCAACTATACAGAAAACAGCCAGGTTTTCAGATTGTCTTTTGAACTAAAACAGCTTACCCTTTGGTAGTCTTTGTTGCTTCTAGAGGCATTTTTTTCAGAAAGTAATTTTTGGGGTAAAATTACAGAAGTCATACAACTTTCTTGCATAGAGCTGAGAGATGCACCTAAAGCTTCAGAAATGTAGCATTCCAAAAGCCAGGTGTGGGCTGGGAATCATCACTCGTGACAGTTGTGATTTTAAATAAATCCTTCCTTTTTCTGGCATAAAAATTGCTAAGCAGTGGTAAGGAAGTGGGAGGGCTCTGATTCACAAAAATGATGGCTTACTTTCTGTAATTTTCTTCTTGTCATTTGGAACAACGAGGTACATAATAACATCTGACACTTTATAGAGCTTTCCAAGCGAGATTCTTGAATCATTTTGCAAATGTGAAAGCCTTAGCTCAGCCCGTAAGCGCCTCTCCCCTTTGGGATGAGCGGGCACGGCACTGTTAACCCCGCACACCAGGGGCTGGATTTTCAGCCGGGCTGCAATCTAAAAGGAGCGTATTGCTAGAGAAAAAGATTCCGCTCTTGCCCTTTTGCTCAGCTTCAGTCATGCAAGAAAAGGGGCTCTAGAACTGGTTCCATTTTAGGAACTTGCCTTGTTAGGAAATGGCACTGCAGAACTCGCCAAGTTTGTCCACAGTCCTTTGCCACTGACAGCCCAGAGAAGCTCTGCTCGTTGCCAACCAAAATGCAGTTCCCACCTACCACTGGTATTTTACCTTGGACTTTTACAGCGATTCCACACCTCCTTTGTGTCCTCCTGGATTCATAAATGGACAGAGGCACGTAACAAGCTGATTCATGAGACCTTCCAACAGGGTGCAAGGAAGAGTAGCTGGAAAATGCCTGTGCCACTTTGAAAACGTAACGCTTATAGTTTTCTCTTTTTCATACAAAAGGGTTAGGATATTAAACCTATTTTTCCTGCACGCAAATTTTCTTATATTATTTGGAACACTGAAAATACAGAGCAGCTGCTCCACTTGCACCAGCGTGAGCTAGGCAGAATTACTCACAATGTTCAACCACTGAGCTGTTATGAACAGCAGGAAAAGAGATACATCACAAATCCAAAATTCATTTTCAAATAATTAATCATTACAAAGAATGACCATGACTCAGCTTATTGCTCTGAATACTGCCTCTATGGGTGGTTATTTGTCAGAAAAGAAAGAAGCTGCTGCAGCACAGTAAAACTTCTCCCAGTAGTCTTATGAAACATTAAAAGTTGAAGGCTGTAGAAAATGAGTTTGGTCCTCTACATCAGTGTCAGCCTCACAGGACTCTATATCTGAGTGCTTTGGCAACGCAGGCCTGCCAGCTAAGCCAAGGTAAATCTCTGCTCCCCATTCTTTTCCCTCTGTGGTATCTCAACTTCTAGATGCCATAATGCTAATTCCCACCCTCCTCCGTCTCAAGGGTAACTGCCGAGTACCAGGAATCAGCCGTCCTTCATGTGTCTGCTGGGTCACAATTACTTTTATGACAGCTTAACAAGAGACTCAAGAAGGACACATTGGGGTGCTGCATAACAAATAAAAAAGAAATAAGGATGAGCGCTGCTTACAGATAGGACTGCTCAGCCGTGGAAGCGGGCAGTGACAACCAGCTTGGCGTGTTCCACCTGTGAAATGTTTCCAGAACACAAGACGCTTACCCAGGTGAGCCGAGAGTGCAGCCGCAGCCCACGTACGCGTGACATGTAACCGTACGTCACGTTGTACTGAGTGTGTCCAAACCCACCCGTAAGCCGGGGAGTCCTGGGCTCGGTTAGCAGCGCAGTGGCTGATCAGCCAAGCGTTGGGGTGGTGCAACCATAGCCCCGACACCTGCTGCTGAACATGGGAGGGATGGCAGGCGGCAGAAACCAAATGGTGGGAAGAGTTTTGAACAAGTCTGTTCTGGTTCCTGAGCTGATGAACAGCAATGATTAAATAAATATAACAAAACGAAATTATATACAGGCTTATTGCACCTTCCACCTATCAGACAGGAAAAGGCATGGGTTTTTTATAAACAAACAAAACCATCCCAAACCTCTTAGCCCGAAAATTTCAGTTAAAGCAGAAGTTTCTATGTGGAAGAGGAAACAAAGGATGTTCTTTTTTTTCTGAAGTCTTCCTACAAAAGGCTCTAACAGAAACAATTCTGGCAGTTTAAAATACTGATGTTTAAAAGGTAATAGGGCCTTTCCTATTGCCAACTGAAATATCTGGGAAGAAAGCCCTTTTGTGCTCTCATATGCTTCTCTGATATCGCAGAAGTCACTTACACCCCTGGTAAACCTCTAAAGACCATTAAATTTCATGGACTTTTTAGCTTTCAAAGATGCATTTTTTTTTTTTCTGAGCAGGAGTGAGTTAAAGAAATACTGGAATTCCTTCCAACTGCCAAAAGAAACAAAAAGGGGAATTTACACTGCAAATAACATACAAGACCCAGGTAAAAAAGCTACAAGGTACTGAATCCCAGTGCTTTACTCCAAAGCTTTGCTAACATGAATGCTTGCGATCACATTAATAACACGCAAACCAATGGACTGAAATGCTTACACCACAGGAGCCTGAGGAAGCACCACTCTGCCACGTTCTCGCAGCGCTGACGGGCTGTACCCGGCCTCTGGCTGCGTTGCTGCGCAGAGGAGACAAAGCCAGCCAGGACCTTCGCTCTGGCCACCTTCTTACAGCACGTGGCTCCAGATACGCACGGGAAATCTCTGCCTCACGTTTGAGTGCCCAGGATCCACCGGATAGTCAGGAACACATCCTGACAGACCACTTGTGCTCTCTGGACTGTCTAAGAGGCTTCATTTAACCAAGTATTAAACACACAGGCATGACGGTCCAAGAGAAACCTGGTAGCCCACCAGGCTGTCCATTTACATATTCAATAAGTGATTAAGTAAGGATATCTAAAATTCAGCTGTCTTCAAAAAATAAAACCCATTCGGTTGCAAAGAAGATAGCTGCATTGTTTGGATTATGCAATAACTGCAAACAGTCTCTGAAAATCTGCAACACTCATATATTTGAGTGCACGCTGTCCATTTTATTAGAACTTTAATAGTCTTGACAGATGTTTGCAAGACATCTCGCCTGCAATATAGTCATATTTAATTAAGAATGACAAGGAGGAAAAGATGGAAAAGACTAGAGGTCTTAAAATAAAGAATATACAAGGCGTTTTTTCTCTTATGGGCTTATTTGCATTTTACTTCCTATTTGCTTTGCCAGTAGAGCTGAATCTTGACCTTCAGTGCAGCTGCGCTGCCAGTCCTCTGCCAACTGCTAATTGTGCTGTCTTACAATACTTCCACCATTTGCACGAACAGAGACAAGAACGACACCAGCAAGTTAATTTTCATTCCACAGCAGGATCTGAACTCCACCCTAGAAGGGTGAAAGGTGTCTCAGGCAACCCATTAAATTTCTCCCGTCTCCTGACACCTCTTTAATTTCTCATTTTAAAAGATGTTCCTAATTATGTCTTTTGGGATTCGAACCGAAACTTTCCTTGTAACAAAATCATATCACATATCTTTTGACAGTCCAAGGGTATACGGTAACAAATCTTGTTAATGGGCTTTTGCCACCAAAACACAGAACCTTTAACTAGTCTCAAATCAAATCTATGCAACTGTTGATTACCGCATGCAGGAGAAGAAAAGCTGTTGGACAACTCACATGAACATTATTTAGAAAGTAAATAGAGCTAAGCATTTAACAACTACGAAGACATCTTTTTTGGATGACCTGTGAGCACACGCAGAAGAATACAGTGCTCGCATATAAAAGTGACACATGTATGAACTAGAATAAAGATGCACCGAATGCCACAGACGCGGCGAGGAGGAGCTGTGGAGGCTGGTGACATCTATAAGTGGGTAGATAAAAGGTGCAAGTGGAAAATGAGTAAATTTACAGCAGCAACCAGAGCTATTACATGACATATCTACTGCGGTGGGCAACGCTCTGAGGACCCGTCAGCTGCTACATCTCCCGACCATTTCTGATACAACTATTATGCACATCTCCAACTAAGGGAGAAAGAGCAGGCAGGAGAATTTATTAACGGTGATCCCTAAAAGTTAGAAAAAGAGCAGCCTGGGCTTTACAAGGCAACTAGCTGGGAGAACAGATGGTATCTGGCCATTCACCAATTCCGAGGCAGGTCTCAAGTATTTCATGAACACTGAATTTGAAAGCAACTTTGCATGAATGTGTTTCTTCCTTTGTTCTTTGCCCTGGAAGGCCAGCTGTAAAATCATTATAATTTGTATTTATTTATTTTTTGGAAAAAAATTAAAAAAGCAAAGACCCAACAAGAATTCTACATGGAAGAGAGCCCAAGTTTTAGACTGAGAATATATCAGATAAAATTTTGAGCATAATTAAAATGGTCATAAAAATACAGCGAAAAACCCTAGGCTTTAAAGTAGAAATACTCACAATGTACCATGTATCATCATTTAGAGAATATTAATCTACAAAGTGCCTGGAAATAAACGTAACAAGAAAGGACGTGAAGTGAAAACAGTTTACTTGATTCAAACTCAACCTTACCTGTTCCTGTTCCAGTCGGATCACCTCCTTGGATCTGCAGAATTTAAATAAAATCAATAGGTTACATACCTGTATCTGTGTGAAAGACATTAAATACAAACCATAAAAGCCAATTCTGCTCAATTTGCTTCCTTCTATATTGTGTCATGTTGACAAGCTATCAACAAGGAAACCATTACTACTTATTTGGAGCTTCTTTTATCAGCTGGCTGTCATCTCCTACGTTACTTACCCAAGAGCAGAATGACAGTTTTATGAAAATAATAGCTCTCTTGTGGGTAAATAGGGAAAGTAAACAGTCTCAAATGGGTTAACTGGATCATCCTTTCTATTACGTGCTGGGTCATAACCTGCTTTTTAACTGATGATGCATTGCTTTTGGAAATGAAAAGGCTTTACGTTTTGCTACCAATCCTCCACACGATGGGAAGGCAAGAAATGAGAGAATATGGAATATTTTCTGTATCTGGATCTGTATTTCCCAGTATCCCCCTCACTATCTGCAGTAGGAGGAATCCCCACGTGAAACCAATCTTTCAGCAACGTAATTAATCACTATGTTTATATATACGCAGGATCTACAGAAATAACATTCTTTATTTTAATTCCAGTAAAGGGAGCGTGCCATGACTAGCTTCACAGTAATAGCAAACAAACACAATTTTAATTGTGAGTTTAACTATGAACTGAGATATACAGTGCTGTCAAAAGAAAAAAAACCAAACTTTTCTTAGCATGACAGGATGGAATGTAACATTCAGCGATGTCCCCTGAAAGATACGCACTGCCTTCAGGATCAGGCTGTTAATTCTTCTGAAAGGAAATTAGAGGACAGCTACAGTATCCTAAGCTGCCTGGACTGTACCTATGTAAATAAAGATCTTCGATAAATATATTCCATAAAAATTGTTTCAACTTTCTGGTTCACCACTCCTTCATGCCGAATGCCTGGGCACCCAGCCCCGGAGCACGCTCAGGAAAGGGTGATCTGACAGTATCCAACTACCACAACCCGAAACAGAAATTCAGCTGCTTTCTAAAGTTTCATCTGAATGGGATTTCAACAGGCCACAGTACTTCTCTAAATCAGCATTCCCCCCGCTCGCTCCCTCCTTCTGTTCATTAACCACCGCCCACAGCTCAGGGAAGATAACAAGAGCCTTGCCAAGGCGATGGCTCTCAAAGGCTTTGTCTGGAACACCAGCAAAAAGCACTGCTAAACGCAGCGATGCTCCGAGTGACAATATTAGTCAGAAGCAGCAGTTAGTAAGACTAGTAAGTACAAATTTAGTAAGCTAGGACGATCCTAGCTCTGATGGTATATTTAATATACATCTATTGCAAGTTGCCATGCGTGGAAGAAACTAAAACTGAATTAAGCTAAATAAATATTTTGAGGACATCACATATTATGCATTACATAGGATTTGTTCAATACTTACCACAAAATTACGAATTGATCTGTGGAAAATTGTTCCATCATAATAGTTCTTCTTGCACAATTTGATAAAGTTTTCACAGGTTCGGGGTGTCTGAAAGACAAACGGAAGTTTTAATTAAGCAATACCTTTAGGCAGTCAAATTGGTCACTACACTGTTTACAAGAATCACTTTTCATTCGTCCCTTGCAAAGAAACAATCGTGCAGGACTCTTGAAGAGGAATGAGTCTCTGTCTACAGAAAAAAGACATAATATATGCTCTTTTAAAGTATACTGCAGAGACACATGCTGTGTTAAGTAAGTTAAACCCAGACCGTCCAACAGCACAAAGAAGTGTTGAACACCAGCTCAGATGTCAGCTCCCAGAAGACATAACGATGGAGAAAGCACGTAAGCTCAGAGACTTTCAAGTCACTTAGTTCCAGCAGCGTATCATAATCCTGTTCCAAAGGGGCACTTCTAACACCGAAAAAGGTTCATTTCCTAGAGTAAGAAAGAACCTGACTTCTCTGCTCCACTGTTTCAAAGTGAGCACATTGAAGCTAACCGGGAGCGGAACATCTGGTCTTCTTCACCACTTGGAACTAAAAATGGGACTGACCCCACAGATCACCGGACCATAGAAAAAATAAAAAAGGCAACTCGTTTTCAAAAATCGAAAAGAAAAAAGAATTCTTAAAAACAAAAAAAAAGAAAGCTAAATACATTGCCTACTTCTAATTTGCTTTTACAGGCCAAATAAAAGCTATTTATTTGAATTTATGAGCCCTGGCATTCAAACAGTACCTTCTGAAAACCTTTACTGTCTACCTTGTTATCCTTCCACTGTAATTGTACAGACTCTCTTCTCTGCAATACTAAAATCCCTTCACGTGTACAAACACAAGTACAGAAACAGCCTGTTTTCTGTGCTTGGCCATGTTTTCCAGCCCCACTCTGGACTACATACATAAATAGCTTTTACTGTAAAACTCGACGGTTTTACAAAATAATACATCTAACTAATCTGAGTTGTTACAGGCCTTGAAAATATCCTTATTGTTGTACGTGCTTGCACATAGAGCCACAGCATGAGCAGCAGTGTCCGTAAGCGAGCACACACGAGACTTGGGGCCTCTCCGAAAAAGGCCCTGTCGCCTTCGCGCTGGCAGGACATCACCTGGGTCTGAGCCGCAGGGAGACCGACCCACGCAACACAAAGGGACCTGGAAGCAAAAAGATAAGGCAAGCCCAACAGCGGTCATTGAAGGATGAAATAATCTCTATCCTTTTAAAGGCAGATCCACACAAGCACTCATCTGGAACCATACAGAACTTAAATTTTCTGTATTTTCTCATCTGAAACACAATCATTCTCACCTCTCTTTATTGACTGAAATGTCTCTTAATTATCCAAAGTCTACCTGTGATTATAAATTCTTTATAATGATTCCTTCCAAATTACTCTACACAGATAGAGATGACAGTTGTCAGCTGGGTCATAACTGAAAAAATAAACAGATTCTAATGCAATCTTATGTCTGCTGTTATCTCAGATTTCCTATATAATTCATCACTGGGTTAAAATGGTAATGGTACCATAATGGTTTTATGGTAGAATGCCACTAGGACATTTATTTTGGTAGTATCCTGAGGGGAACTCATAACTGAAGAGACTCCATAAAAATTGTTTCAAGCAACAAAAAATTGTTTCAATGTTTCTAGCAAATTTGAAATTTTTTCTTTGACTTGGTCATATATGCTTGAAAATAATCTTTGTACATAACCTTTCCAGAAAAATTCAACCCCTGAAGAATCATCTCTGCAGCATATGCTTCCTTAATAAGACACGATCCTAACAGCCTTGATCCTAACGTAGTGCTATTAGTTACCTCTCATGAAAAATGTCACTAAGGAGGAAATAAGTTCAAAAAATTTCTTTATGAATCAGAAATGGAATCAGCAGCTTTTAGCCTAAGGCACTTTATCTCATGAGAACCAAGCACTCTTTGGAAAGTGAGACATAGTTAATAAGTTCTCTGGGGGGAATACAGCAACCTGTAATTAATTTTTTAAGAAAAATGAAATCAGGCGAAAGACTGAGTCCGTTAGGAATACATACCAAACCGTTTTAAATTTGCCCAGTGCTGATAACACAGTACAGATTTCCTATTTATTTTCAAAATATTATTTGTAAAATATACATCAAAAAAACTGGCTCTAGTAATGTATTTTTTATGTAGGACCTACGCTGATCCTTCTCTAAATGGATTTCTACTTATATCTTTTCCCAGAAAAAAGCTTTTCAAACACAACTGCAGAAAAATATTTAGTATACATGCGATAATCATTTCGCTGCAAGGTTTTCTTTAAATAATTGCCACCAAATTGGTTCCCATGGTCACCTCATGCATCATACAGATACATTTGGCAGGTAAACAGTTCCTTAGCAACATTACCATTACCTTTTACAGTGCTTTTTAGTAGACACAAATAAAAAGGTTTGCAGTGAATCAGTAATAAACCCCAGTTTCAGTCATGCAGTTGATCCAGAATATCTGGCTCAGATTATCTGATTTATTCAAAGCAGTTCATGTTCTTGCCAAATCTCACACTGCCAAGCACATTTCAGGGATGTTTTTAAGCAGCACCCTGTCCAAAGCAGGGGAAAAAGGGTTGAGGTTGATGGGGAAGGTCTAGGTCCTAAGTAACGCCGTTAAATTCTGCACTGACCACACAAACGTGGCCAACCTTTGAAGTCTTTGTTCCAACTACAAAGACTGATGAGAAATACATATAAACAAACCTGACTTTGTTATTTGGCTGTAAGATCTTGTGGAAGGTGTCAGACTGGCAGTCTCGGAATGCAAAACTGTCTACTTCGTCAGAAACGTCCTCCACAGCACCTGCCTCACACTGTTTCTGAGGGAGGAAGGGATGGTCCAGGCACCGGGGAACGCACAAGTGCAGGAGACAACGCCAGCTTCTTGCTGCCTCACCACTGACGATGGACTCGGGCTCCCTCTGTGCTCCTGGCTGTCCTTGTCTCAAACTGACCTCAACAGCACCAGCTAACTTTTCCCTCTTTAATCCTTTTACATTAAGCAGGAAAGGGTTTAAATTATTTTAATCTGCTGACTATGATTTAGACATATATGTGAGAAAGTCAAGGGGAAAATGCCACCTTAATTTGGTAATCTTTTGATCTGAAAGCCACTGACAGAAAAAAAGGTCGTGTTTTAAATCCACTGCGATATTTTCCGAGAAGGATGCAGTGATAGTCCAAAGAAGTCAAATATAGAAATTGTGGAAAGCTTTTCTCTCTGAAGACTGTGGTAGGACAGCCTTGAGAAATCCTTCCTTTTCTTCGGTCAAATTGGGACGACATAAGTGAATGCAGTGTCTCTGTATGACGTTCTTCAATTTAAAGACAACTCTCTCTGAATGACAAACAGTAAGAAAAAACCCCTTATTTATACCAAAAGGAGCCTGCTGCTCCAAGTATGCTCCCCATTTATTTTGCAGATGCCAGATAACTTGTCTTTCAACTGTTGAAAATTCACACCCAAGACAAGTGGTAAAATTTTAATAAACCGTTTGAGACAGGAACGCAGAAGAATACTTATTCCAGGAGATGACACAAATGCTTTGCTTGGCTCACAGACATGTGTATTTAATGGGGAAACAGCCCAATGGCTTTCTAATTATGTTTAAGTCTCCACTTAGCTAACATATTAGTAGGTAATTCTACATGGAAATACCAGCACTCTCCTCGTTCCTAGGCCTGGACAAATTTCAGAACTCAAAAGTCATTGCTACTATGACCATGGAAACACAACAGGAACGAGAGGCTGATTGTGAAATCACTAAAGAAAGGAATATAAAATTTAAAAACCCAAAGCAAAACAGAAAAAAACCCTGAGTCCTTACTATAAAGTTCTAGAGGAAATGCAGATTTTATCTTCTTCCCCTTTTAAGTATTAACTGAGCCAATGTTAGTTTCTATTTTGTCAGCAAGGGTGGCTTCAAACCAGGCAAAATTAATCTCTCTTGCTGCATCCCAAGGACCGAGGGGTAAGACTAACCAAGCCAGGTCACTGTCTGCTTTCTCAGCTTGCAGCTCTCCTTTCTCACCAGTTAAAATGGGTCATTACATATGCAAAAGTTGCCTTAACTCGGAACTTGTACTGGGCAGCTGAAGAGCCAACCAGAAGCTGATTAAAAACCTACGGCACTCCTGTTGCCAAGGTGCGGGAGATGGGAAAGGAGAGGAGCTTCTGAGGCGTTGCCATGACTGCAAGGAAGAAGGCTTTACTACGTGAAGAGCTAATCATTTCAAAATGCTCCATCCCTTGAGGATCTGCATGAACCTTGAAGAGAAATTTCACACTAAGCATTGAGAAGCTGTCATTCGCACATCTGTATAATCTCCTTGTGCTAATTCCACTTCCCTTTTATTTCTTTTTGTCTCTCCAAATTGGATGAACTGTAGTAGTTGCACTAAACTACAGAGCCTTGATATATGCTCATTAACCCTATGTTTCAAAGCAGAAATAATCTGAAATAATGAAAAGCTCGTTCCTCACAAATTAAAATTGCATTCTACAGCCTTCATCTTATCACACAAATGCCAGAATCCCACTACTAAGAGGCATGAACTAGTGGTGGAAATTTCTGAAGCTTCAAACGAAGCCTGCAATTTTTTAACACAGATCTGCTTTAAAATGCAAGGTGGATTTTGTTCCATTTACATACTTTTTTTTTTTTTTTTTTTTTTACATAGAGCCTTTTCACTCTTGTAATTGTTCATTCTAGCAACTCTTATAAAGTGTGAGCCCACAAAGAGGTGATTTGGTAAGGTTTAAACTGAGTTCTCCCCACTCCTGTCAACCTGCAATCCTCGTAGCCTGCCCATCCCACGGGAAAGAACTGGCCCTAGGAAAGGCTTGGCTTTATTTAGGGCTCAGTCGGAGGCAGCTGTAATGGAGCGGTTTCAGGAATCCCCACCTACCAGGTGCCAGTGTCTGTTCCCTCCACTAAGCCATGGAAAGAAACGGGACATATAAATGTTTCCAGCGTGTTTCAATGCACAATGCTGTACTGGAAGGTGATTTACGCTGCCCTGCTTCACTGGGCACCAATGGACCAGGGGCAGAGCCCGTGACAGGTTGCGATGGCAAAGAGCCACCAAGGGTTCTGTTCAGAAAAGACACGGTTCGTACGAGGGACACCATTCTCGGCCTGGTCACACCGTCAGCAACCGCGTTCGGCCAGCTTGCGATCTGCGCTCAGAAGAGCACGGCTCCCGCGAGGGAGCGCTGGGAGAGATGAAAGCATCAGGGCAGCGTGGGGTAAAACACTTGGCCAGACTCTTACTGATATTAAACAGAATCAGAACAAGCAAACTATGCCTCAGGTAATAGACTGCTGACTTGATAGCAAACATTTGCCTATTTTGCTACCTCAAAGCTTCAAAGTTTGCTTAGAACAAAGAGCAGAATTATTGCATTCTCATTATGCAGAAACCCACTATAATTTAATTAGCTGTTTAACAAAGATTCCAGCAGATAGCTAAATTTCACTTTTCAAAGGCATTTCTTCCACATTCTGACATTAATGACGCTACCAAAAACTTAGCTTAGCTTTTTTTTCAGCAAGATGCTTAGCTTAGACAAGATGCCAATAAAAAAATGACATACTCCAGTTTTATTTTTCACTTTTTTGCAAATACAGGGACAATCAATCAATTCAGCTGAACACAACACCAGTTAAACAGGCATCGAATTCACTCATCTAAACTTGTCAGTGTTAACTACTAGCTCTCCAGAGGCAGAGCTGCCATCCCTAGCCGCAGCCATTACTTTTCCTCCGGCTTTTATTTATTGCAGTGGTAGAACAGAAAGCAGTCCTCTCCCCCCTGAAATGTGTGGGTCACACGGGTTTTCCGTAAGCTTTTCCATGCCAGAGAGCGAAGCTCTGGTAGCTGTCGGCCTCCCAAGGTCACCCCGCTCTTATCAGAGGGGCCAAGGGACAGACCAGAGACGTGTCAGAGGAAGATGAGGAGCAGCAGCTGTGTAACTCCAAACGCCCGCTTCTCCTCGGGACCCCTAAGTGGCAGACGCAGCTGATACGGGACGCCTGCACCGCCAAATGTCACAAAACAAGCAACACAAATCCAACAACAGTCGCGTCCCTCCCCAGATCCAGCTTGTCGGGGGGGGCTGGGGAGCGGCAAAGGCCTAAGTGTGCAAAATGCCTTCCCACCAGCTAGCCAAGGGCAAGGCTGCCTGTGCAGAGCCAGCCAGGGGAGACATGACGGGCAGGCGGCCGAGCAGCTCTCCAGCCCCGCACTGCACGTCCCCTCCGGCTGTGGGGATGGCGGGGACTCCCAGCGCCGGGGCAAGCGCACGATGGCAGCATCCAGATAAAGCATCTCCTACTAACACCTCACATGAAAGCGTGTCTCCTCTCTCAAGCATGGGTGCTATGCCCCCAGAGTTAAAAACAGTTTAAATATTAGCTTCTAGTCACTTAAGAGCAACAACCTGTTAATCAGTTTGGCTGCACAGCGCCATTCCACTCCCGGCCACAGAGAAGAGCCATAGGCCTGTCTGCTACTGTAGTGCTTTGAGATAAAAACACACCAGGAACAACAAACGTTTTTATCCAGCTTTCTACTGGAAAAGGACAGTTTGGTTTGTGTGTTTTCAGTTTCTGTTGACAAGAACCTTCAGAGATGAAAGTTGCAGCTCTTCCTACAATGACCTACTTTGATGAAAAAAACACAAAATAAGCCATTTACAGCCAGGCCAAGCCCAGTGCACTTCTTCCCTACAACCGTATTACTGGGTGAGCAAGACGTTGGTAAATCATCAGCCAGCTATTTGCCAGACAGTGCCACAACGACACTTACAGAAATTGAGTAAATGGATGTTTAAATCAGAAAGAAAATGAGAGATTCAGGAAGACTGGGGAACCTCGTCATGCCAGGAGGTCAAAGAATTTTTTCAGCAACTCACTTCTTTCCCACTGGAAATGGATAAGAAGTTTACAGGCTTCTGATCTTCAGAACAGTCCCTCACACAAAAGGAGAGATGATTTCAAAGACCAGGGGCTGGATTACACATTTATAGATCACAGGCATATTTAACAGGTCAGAGGGCCTCAAAAGATTAAAACATCAGTGTTTGTAGAATAATGGCTTCTTCAGATAGTTATGCCAAGACATCATCATTAAGCAGAGTTTGCCAGGTCCTAAAACCTCAAAAAGCATTCGGGGAGTGCTGGATGGAGCTTTGAAATCCATCTCGCATTCTTCTCTGTTATGCCAACTTGCCCTTAAACCTTCAAGTATTAAACCTGAGAGAGACAGGCGAATTTACAAAAACTGTCATGGCAGTTGTGGATTAGTATTCAGTTACCACTATCGGTACGTGTTTAACCACCAGATCATTACCCCACAGCGACCACTCGCATGAGAACTCCCGAAGGAGAGACGGGAGATAGCACACCAAACCCCCTGTTCATTGCTTTGACAGCGTCTTCTGGAGCGTTACATTTTTACATACATATATTTCCATGGCACAATGAAAATAAAAAAGTACAAGCACTAAACAAGAAAGCCTTAAAGCAACCTAAAGGCAAAAGCAAGAATTTTTATTCCCTTTCACAGGCGTGGAGACGAGGAGTCTGCTACTCTGCCTACTCTTACGCAGGGCTGCTGATTCCAACAGGCAGCCCAGGTAATTTGGGTAGGATGCACTCCAGCAATCAGGCATCTATGATACATGCTACCGCCTGGGAATTCAAAATGATGCCCGCATTTATTTCTCATTGTGAAATAAAAAAATAGGATGCCACTGATTTAAAAAAATCCGTAACCAAATGGCACAGCCACATCATGCAGCAAGTCCATGGCAAAGGCACAGGATTCAGGGTTTACCAGCTGCTAGTTCTCCACTCCATCCATTACACCACAAACTCTTCTACTTCCACATCAACTCGGTTTGAGTTCTTGCACAGGGTAAAGCCTCCCCCCTGCCTTAAGAGGCTGCTCTACCACCTGCAAGGTGTAACTGCACCACCACAGTCACTAACACAGCAGAATACACGATACAGACAGTTGTTCCCAGCAGCGTCCTGATTAAAGCAGCTAAAAGAACTTGAAGAGACCAGAAAAATCACAGTAAATCCAGTGACATTCATTGCCTTTCATCAGTTACTTTTTCATAATTTATTTGTTTGGCGATGCATAAGACTAGAGCTGAAAGAATAACACTTGTTGGATGTTGTTAAATCTTCCGTACTCGCCAGAATTACTTCTGGTGAGTAGAATTTTTGTAAATGTGTTGCCAATTAGTATATACAACAAATGTTGCTTAAGCCCAGCTGAACCCGGCTTCCTGGAAAACGTCCCTGACAAATGGCCACCTGATTAGTCCCCATCAGGAGGAACATACTGTATCTGAGTAAGAATACTGGGAGAAAAACAAATGGCAACAAAGAGCAATAGGCACACCGCTACGATGCAAAGAGGGAACAGTAGTGTACCTTTGCTCATTTGAGGCACAAATTCAAAAGGGTGGAAAAAAATCCAGCTTATCTTCCAAAGCCTTTTTACTGCCTTTTCTCAGGTCAATGACTTACACCACACATCATCTTTCTGGAACCTAAGCAAAGTCTTGCGGTGCTCTGAACAAGCGATTTCAGACGCAGGAGCTGTCTGGATTCTAGCCCTACTTCACACTCTCCCAACCCCGTCACAAAGTAACTGATGACTTCAATCACACTGCAGCGCTGATCTCCTCCCCTGGATCAATACAAAACATTTCTTGATTAGGTTTTCGGGGCTAGGAGGAATCTCATCACTATCAATCTCACTGACTGGCACCTTGAAGTACTAGTATATGAAGAGCCCTAGATTTATTTTTAAACAAAAGTTTCCACGTATACATACGGACTGAACTCCAAATCATCCATACTGCCAAATAGCTCACAAAAAACAGGGAAAGAAAGAACGGGAGACAGAAGAGCTGTGAAGGAGGAGGAGTAAGAACCCAAGGGGGTGCTGAAGACGAAGAGATACCGGGTAGAATTCAGACACGGCGCAGGCTGCTGAGAGCACAACTGCAAGACTTATTTTGCTTAAAAACAACCCATAGGCACGAAAATACAACTGAAGACTCAGTAGACATACACTCTAAGACAGCAAGTATGTCACTTGCTCTTCTCTATTTCAGCACAAAGACTTCACCCCAAAGTGTATATTGAAATCTAACCCGTAAGACTATTTTAAAACATAATTTGAACGTTGCAAGTCCTACCTCCGGACACAGGTATTCATTTGTCACATTTATACAGCAACTTCATTCTCAGGCTTCCTAAAGCATTTCATAATCGTGTATTTGCAGTGCTGTGCAAATACAACCATTGCCAGGGTGGCTTCCATAATAACCAGAGCACAGGATATCGCTCAGCAATCAAAAAAAGGTGCCTGTGGTCAGGTCAAGACAACAACCAAGCAAGCAGTGCTCAGTCTTTAAAAAGAGAAACTAAACACTACTGTAATATGGGTTATAAAGAACATACTTGCTCCTGCAGCTGCACTGCTTGAGAGAGTAGATATATGAATTGCCCAAATCACACATATTTTGGCTAAATTCAAACAGCAGCGACAACGTAATACTGCTATCGGGGCTCTCATTCACTCCGGTAGCACAGATTGTGTGCTGAACCAGGGGTCCCAAACCCGCTGCCGACCTCAGTGTGTATCACTGCACTGCTTTGGGCTGAAAACTGGTTCTCCATTTCTTTCTGAGAAGCCGAGGTACTACCCGTGGCAACCACATTAAAAAATCACCAAGACTGAAAAGTCAGGCACCAAAAAGCCTGTGCAATGTTAATTTGGTTGAGCATTACAGTCCAGTCCAGTTCGCCCTGACTGCATCCAGGGACCTCACCCGCATTCTACACTTTTGCAGGAAAACCAAATCCTGCATATAAACCATTTCACTACACAGATCCAAACAGCTCCCAGAACTGGTTCAGCTTGTGCCCCGAATAAGCCAGGAGAGCTGATAAAAAATTCAGCATATGTTAATTAAGACTATTACCACGCATATTCACAAGCAGGCTGAACTGGATGTGTTTAGAAAGGCTTGATTTTGGCGTTTCCCCATTTTCTATGTCTGCCTTTGCAATCTCAATAGATCCATCGTAGCGGATCTATGTATGTTTGTGACCTGTACAGCTGTTACACGTTTGTACGACATTTGCTCTCATCTGCGCTGAGCTACCTTATGTGCCTAACCTCAGTGGGATTCAGGAAACCCGAAGTTAGAAGCACAAACTCCTTATATAGTAAAGGGAGAAAACAAGCGCCTCCCGGAAGAACTGATTTAATAGACCCAGGATGATGACCTACAGTGGATGTTGTGAAAACCTCTTTAAAGCAGCAAGTTTTTCCTACTTATTCTAAATATACATTTTTTTTTCCCCTCTGCAGTGCCAAAGGTCTGCTTAATGCACACAGATTTAATCGACACAAAGAAATGAAAGAAACAGATGGCCAGAGGCCAGTGTTGCAGCCAGGCTGGTGGTGTAAAACAGCGCACACCTCCACAGTGTACACCAGGAAGCAGTGTGTGTGAAAGGGAGACGATCAGGGATCCATCTGCAACAAAGGAAACGCAGTGGATACCATACAGGAAGTTTATAATGGGCACCCGAGACCAGGTCCTCAGGACTGGGTGGCACTGGCACGCACGTGGCCAAAACCCCACGCTGGTAAGAATAGCTGCAGTCGGCCTGCATTAGCCAGGAGCCACTTTGAGAACATATGGCAAAACAAATGATTCAATGCAATCTGCTCTTTCTGCTGCTTTCCCCAAATATTGCCGTACTATCATCCTCTGCTTTTTGCCTTATTACACAGTTGTTGCTATTTAAGAGCATGGAAAACACCTGTAGGGGTGACAGGGACCTACAGAATTATTAGCATGATGCGCTGCTGTGGAGGTTCCCCTACCATTTCCATAGATGAGCTTGAGATGTTTAACACACGTCTTGCTGCTTATGTGCGTGAGAGAAAGGAAGAGAAGGAAAGCCAGCAGGCCAGTCCTGTTTGCTCCTTTTTCCTTCTCCCAGGCAAAAAAATATATATACTCCCAGTGCATCTCTGGATACCCCAGCTCCTAGCTAGCACCACTGTCCCTAAATTCTGTGAGGGTCACAACAAGCAGAAGTTTTACAATTTAACCCCCTATTCACATCCTTCAACTTCCTAAAACATCTACCTTCAGGCCTATAATCTCCTGAGATAAAAATCTCAGTAAACAACGGAAGGTTTGGGCTTTTTACATTGAAAACTTTTTTCCTTTTATAGATGTGGCTGTACAAATAAATAAGCAAGCACACCAGCAAGCAGTGACGTCTGAGACATCAGTGCCGCCACAACTCATCCATCTATCGTTAAGTCTTCCATGTTTATTATTTTAAGTGTGACAGACTTCCCTCAGAATCAGACTGTATTGCCTATAAAAAACCTCTGGTCCGTTGTTTTTTTAAAATGAATATCTACCTCTTAATGGCAAAGGGAAGTCTGAAGGCAAACGGATGTTTGAAAACTTGAGGCTTAAAAACTAAGACAGCAGGAAGTGAAAAACATATTATAATGTTTTCTTTTAGGTTCGTTCTGTAAAGCGCAGGATTTAGAAGCAAATCTAACCATTTCCGGGGATCTCAACTATGTGTAGTCAGGCTGACAGACTGCTCTCAGTTTCACTGAGGTTCTTTTCCCAGTTCTGCCAGTAACCTGCTGTGTAACCTTGGTTATTGACTCCCCTCTGCGCTCTTCCCTCTTTCTTCTCTCTGTCTTCCTTGGCATTGTTTGGGTCACTACAATCCTGACCCTTTGAAGCCCTAAACATGTACCTCGACAAGTTGTAAGTAGTCCACTAAAATGTATGGGACTAACTCACAGGGAACATTTGTACATATAGTAGTGTAATATACAAACACTTTGCAATGGAGTTTTCTGTATGTATGGAAACACACCCAAATGACTGAAAGCTAGTTATTTATCTGTGTCTGTTACAACTACACAGTATTCCCTTCTTTGGACGTTTCCATCGCCAGCTCCTGTTCTGTTTGCTATCTAGAGAGACTCATCCTACGGGGCACACAGTACCATATCACAGTGCAGCTCCAAGTTTAGGTCTCCTTTATTAGTGTGAAGTCGCACATAGCCCTTCTTCTTCACGTATTTGTATCTCACAACGTCTTCTTCAATGGCAGCTGTATCGAAGCAAAAGACAGTAATTAGCTCTCTGGAAGCTTACTAATTTCTAGAAATTATCAGAAATATAAATCATCAGAAAACAAACTGCTAGATTCTACTGTCTGACCTCTTCTCCTGGGGCCCTGGGTCTATTCAGGGACTGTACTCTGCAATTCATCTATGATAACCTCACGTTAATCTCTGTGCAAAACACTTTCCATTATAGAAAACCACCAACTCCTCGAGAGCCAACAATATCGTCCATATTTTTAAGTCACAGAAGCATTCAATATTACAAACTATAATTTTCAAGTAACGTCTACCAATCACAAACGTTACTTTGAAACCAAATTGTTCTTGTCAAACGTGGAAGCCAAGCAGGTAGTCATCAGTCAACCACAAATTGCTGACATATGAGGACCTACCCAGCTCTGAAAACAAATGAAGCAAAGTTACTGGAAACATTACTGGAAAGTCAAACCACTTCCCATTTTGTCAACACGTCCAGTCAGTCAGATATTTTCAACACTCGAAGACTCACCTGCCAGTCACTGTAATCCACCACGCAAAGGAACCGAACTTGGCAAACGTGGGTTTAGCAGTGTATTCAAGCTTTGCCTAACTAAATTTTAGTGAGAGAAGCCAGATTTCTCATCAACGGGGAATACTAATCGCTCAGATATTTAATCAATGTTCAAATTAAATAAATTCTATACATTTATGTTTAGGCTGGAGAATTAAAGAAAAACTAAAATGCATTTTTGTGTAACCTTGAAAAGCAGTAAATCCAAAGTTATCACCACAAAATTTGCAGTCATTCTAACCAATACCGGGTTAGGCCAAAAAGATGGTAAAGATTTTGCATGCTCTTTGAGGAGAGATTATACTTCATTCCTAACTTAGGTAAGTGGATATCCCATTTTGTGGGTTTTGGGCACAGAAAATTCCTCATTAATTTCAATTCAACATAAGTAACTGCCTTTCAAAGCCGAAGCTAATTCATAATTGCTCCATTAATTTCAGCATGAGCTCACTGGAAAGTATGGCTCAGGGCATACATTTCCAAGGCATCATGACCGACCAATTATCAATGCATTCCGCCAGTCCCCAGAAATGCCCGTGTGCTAGGGAGCACACTCGTAAACTGGAAAGTGAATAAACAGCTCGTGGCGAGGCAGTTCTGGTACCTGCTTCGTGGGTAGTTTCAGGCACCATTGCAGTGGAGGTGAAGGAAGCGCTTACTGCTCCAGTGGAATAGTGAGCCTGTTCACAGAGGAAAAGGCAAGAGAAAAAGACATTAGATCTTAGAATTTATCTACTAAAGATACTATATAAGCACTATAAACACACAAATGTCATCCTTCTGAAGACAGACTTTCCGCTCTAGCTCCTTAGAAAGAAACAAATGCACGACGCAGCGACAATTCTCCGTTACCCATAACATTAGCTCTGATGAAACTCCAGCTAAGGCTGCCCGAGCCGAAGGGGCTTATTGCTTCCACTGCAGTTTAATACATCAGTATGCACAGACTCTATTATCAGAATTTATTTGTATGTCCACAGGTGGAGATAGGAAAGGAGTACTGCTGGCAAGACATCTGTAAAATTCTCCAATGCTGCTGAGTAAGTGGAAGGAAAACCCAGCGAACCACAGAGATAGTGGAGAGGAAATCAAACCACCCCCTCCCACACGCCCTGCTGCGGGCAGAGGCACCGTCCCGTGCTCCCCAATGTCTATTTTGAGCTCTGTAATTCTCCTGCAGAAAGGAAATGTGAACGTCACACATGGATTTTGTAGCTAATTACAAAGATCTAATAAACCCGGAGATATATGTAGCAGCTCTGAGGCAACGCCTGTAAAGAACAGAGCCCCGGCCAATGCTCTGTCCATAAGGTTACACTCCATCCCGCGGAAGCTCATAGTTATTCCCACCCACAGCAGGAGCTGACAATCTGACTCTCCAACATGTGCACAGCTCAGCGTTGTCTCTCACCTCTTTTTTTTTCCTCCCTACATCTTTTGTTTTCTTATAACAGTATGATGCCCTGAAAAAGGGGCAAACGTGATCCTACTCCTTGGTCACTTACACTCCCAAACCTGGCACTGAGCCTCTCATTAAAAGCCATATGCTGCATTGCTATTCGTTTTCATTTAAGTGTAATCAAAGCACGAAGACATATACATTCCAGTATTGTTAAAGGAAAGAGGAACACTCTGTCTTGCCCATTTCTAACAGCCTTTGATATAGGATATCTAGACGCAGATGAATTGTTTCTCTTGACAACCACGAACACACAGTAACATGCACCTGGCAGAACATCCTTTAAAATAGTCCACTAAAAATCCTGCATTCCAGTGGAAATAAATGGAGAAGCAGCTGTGGATCATTTATATATTTGCCCACAGCAGAAATGATTCACTTGCACTGCCCGTAAGGTGTGTTCTCTCTGCCAATAACTGCAGGAAACGATGATAAACAAATTCAAAGCAAGAGATCACAACCTGGGAAAAAAGGTTCTGCCAGCATGCACATCATAACCACATCATAAAGATTCCATCTTCTTATTGTGCTCCATTTCTAAAATGTTGAGGTTCATTTACAATGATTCAAAAAAGAGAAACTCACTGACACATACAATATATTTCTAAGGAATCCCAATATGATTTTCATATTCTCATCTATGACAAATTTCCATGTAACAGAAAACATAAGGAGTAGTGTCTGTTTATACTGCAATACGGGCCTCTAAGTTGAAAAACATCTACTATCGTTCTTGAAGAAGTCAATCATTGCCAAACTAGAAATTAAATCAACTTACTGCATTCAGCTTATCCACTTTCTTCTTTTCAGGAGCCTTCATAGTAGCTGCTAGAATATCATCGCCTTTGAACTCCTTGTAAAGCTCCAGTAAAGTCTCTCGGGTCTCCGTATTTGTATTTTTCAAATAGTAAGATGGATCCAGTTTTGCTTTTTCTTCATCTAGATAAGACAAAGTGAAATCATTCAGAGTTAAAAGAAAAATTCTGTTTGTTCTCCTTCTATTTATTACGTATCCGGTTACACAAAAGTCTTCCAGATATTTTTTCCTTTTTTTTTAATAAAAAGGTCTAGTAACTATATTTATTCCTGCAGAAACAGTAACAAATAGCAATGCATAACACTAATGACAGTACAACTTGAAATATAGCACAATAAATACCAATATGATGAAGCGTAACAAAAGAAAAAAACAACTTCAAATCAACTACAGCAACAAGTTCTTTGAAACCACTAGAAATTATCTAATTTAATGCAAGTCTTGTAAAATTTTTGCAGAACAATAAAGACAAGATACAGTTGGGTACAATATAAACTTCTGTCCTTTGTCTCTTCACTGAACGGCCAGGCCTGTGACGCAAAAATCCCAAGATTTAATGCGATACCAGGGGGAGGAGGCTGGTGAACTGCGCTGTAGAATTTGATTTTTTTTTTTTTAATTTAATTATTTTTATTTTCACAAGTTTTGCTTGTACTCTGTCTTGGTATGCCTACTATTTGCTGGATATTAAATATTCCATCTCTGAGATAATACGCACTTATTTTTAGCAAGTAAATAGAATGAGAGATGCTTGCTTGCAGAACTAGTAGCTTAAAAAATAAAAGATACAAGCATAATAAGACCCAGAAAAACACACCACGCTTAGAATCAGCAATTAGACCTCATTTGAAACAGTTCTAAAGGAAACCACAAGGGCAAAGGAGGGAATTTCTTCCTTTAGCAATTTAGTATTAGCAGGTATTGCTAAGCATTTAGCTACCAAAAAAGTCACAAAATAATTGAGATGCAAATTTCTTAGTTATGATATCTAGAAAGAAAAAAAAGTATTTTATTTTTTATTGCTAAAATAATTTTGGGATTATTTTAGAAAAACCTGTATCAATCTCTGACTTGGAAGATGTGCGTTGCTATCCAGACAGCAGGATGGGCAATACAATGGCGATGCCCATGAAGGAGAGCGGATGGGTATGAGAAGACGTAGGGTTCCGTCTTGGTTCTGGTACGAGGCTAACGGACCTTTTGGCAAATTATTGTTCCTCCTCTTCTCACTTTTCTCTCATCTGCCTGCTCTCAAAGGATATGGAAAGCTTTCCGTGCCTGCACGGCACTCAATAGAGACAGTCAGCAATTTCTCAAAGAATCATGCCTTTGGTCCAAAATTTGTTAACACCTTTTGATGTGCAAGGGACAGTTTCAACAAGTTATTCATGTTTCCAAGAAGCTTTCAAAGCTACCACTAGCCACTGAGGGATGGCCGTCCAGAAAACAGTGTCGATTCCATCTTTAGAATTTGCATATTTGGGCTGCTGTTTTCCCAGTCTGCCTTTGATTCATCCTTACCTGGATCGATTACTTTTATGTTGTTCCTAACATGAAAGAAGTTTGAGACGTTGAACTTATCCAGGTTTGTTGGATCCTGAAAAAAACGAAAAAAACCAAATATCAGAAAGCTTGGTAGGCACCCATTCTGTGCAACAGACTAGTTTGAAGGGCAAACACCACCATAATAAATGAATAGGGAGAGACAGAATAACTTCCATACTCCCCAAATCACAGAAAGACGACAAAAACATAAAGCAACCAACCCCAACTGACATCAGCAATGAGCCCGTTCACAATAGGCTCCGTAGGGATCTGGAATTCAGTCCCAAACCTAGTATTACACATATTTTGCCTGGAGAAGTTACTAACAGAGCTAAGCTGAGTCTACCCCATCCTAGTGAGAAGGAAGAATGAGGAGCTGCAATCCCCTGATTCTTTCCTTCGTTCTGTGGTTTGGGCTAAGCTGACTCTATGCGAATCCACATTCGCCATTTACAGCAGCGCGCCTGATTTGCACATGCACCGTGAACGTCTGTAATACATTTCCAAATACAAATAAACCCCAGAGCAAGTCTTTGCACTCAGAAATGCTTTGATTGGTTTTTCTTTTTAACAGTGAAATCTGTGCTTACAGAATTACATTTAAAAATAAAAACTAACAATAAAAAAGCAACAAAAAGTGGTCTTGTGAAAACTCTCACTGAGTGACCGCTCAAGGAAAACAGCAAAAAACACACAGTCCATTAACTGTGAGTCTTTGTACTATCTCTGGGCGACTTTCTGCATAACTTTGACCTTTTGTTAGAGAGAGCGAGACAAGGAATGCCTAGTGGTGATCTAGGTTACATTATACTGTTATTAAACAGTCCTTATTCCTCTTCTTACAATGACTTCAAGGTTTTCTCCTCAAGCTCCTCTGCAGCACAGAAAGGTCAAAACATCAGCCCAGGACACACAGTCATTTCTAGAAATTCTGTCTGACAGAACGCAATTCAAAATCTAAAATACCAAAACACAAGAATAATACGCAATAGTTTCAAGTTCAGAACAAAAATAATGCAACATATTATGTAAAGAACTATGACCCTCACATGAATAGTATAATCCCAAATAAATTTAACACAGCTTCTCAGACCACCACTGTTGGTAAGAAGCTCCAACAATTCCATCTCTGCTAAAAGTAGCGATTAATACAAGCAGAGCTGGTAGCTCCATCGCTTATTAAGTGATCCAATTATGCCTTTCATTCAGCGTACCTGAAATGGTATGCTTCCACCACAGAGTGCATTTTTAGTTTTACTGCTGGTAGTAAAACCGAAACACGTTTATGAAATCAAGCTGTGTGATTCTGCACCCTAATGATGACCTCCTGGCTTTCTGCCGTCCCCTTTCCCAACCACCATGTAATCATGTTCTGTTGTTTCCTGCCCCACTATACCCCTCCGACAGATCTTCATCAAGACATGGACTGCCAAAAAAAATAATAGAGATTTTATCTTTAAGATCTTGCATTAGAAACAGACTACCTTTAAATAAAACTACTAAGGAATAGGAAATTTGGACCTGTTTTTTAACCATTTTGGTATCCTCTGACACCGGCACTCAGGTGTATTCATTATTTATTACCTCACATACATATTTATGTGTGTATGACTAGAGATAATTTCAGCCTTGCTCTCTGACAGCCAACAAGATGCATGGAGAAAGCCTGGCAAAAGGGCTCATTGTGCCTCCAGAAGACGCAGGCTGCCTCCTCCCAAACACTCGTCAGTAATCATGAGCTGCAGCTTTCCCAGGCAGAAACCATCCCCTTGCACACAAATGTACCACCTCAAAAGGTGAGGGAAGTAAGACTGCTTATCCTTTCCAGAAAAGGAAAAAAAATAATCTGTGTATTAATATTAATAGAGACACACGGATTTGCAGCAATCCACACGTCTGCTGTTCACGGCAAAGCTGAAGGGCAAGACAGCAGCAAAGAGGAACCAAAAGACACCTTCGCTATATTCCTCTAAATAAAGCTTCTTGATTTTCTGATTGATTGATTGTTTAAAAAATAAAAAGGACATCCCAACTGCCAGTGCCTTACGAAACCAACCATTCTGTGCTCAGGGTACCAGGAATCAGCTTAGTTCACGCTGTTCCACGGCCACAGTTCATTCACACGTTTACCCGGCTTAACCAGCCTAATTGTAGGCCTTGAGCTTCTCCGGTGAAAATGTCTGCAGTCGCCTTCCCCGCGAGGGGTTCCTCCAAATTCCTCCAGCCTGCCCACAGGCCTCGCGCCCAGGCGGTAGGAAGGACGGCGGGGGCCGCAGGGCAGCGCCCACCCCTCGCAGACCACAGTTTGCTCTCTGAGACCCGGGACAACCCCAAACCCAGAACGGAGACCACGGGCCTCCGCACAAGGCCCCTCAGCACATTCAGGCGGGCTGTTTATTCAAACAGAAACCTCGACAAAGCTCGGATTTACAGTGCTTTCCCCTGTGCTCCTGACCCCGCAAAGCAGGAGTCTCCACCTCGCCAGGCACCGATGGGGCAGACAACCCACACGCCTACTCCAAAACCAGCTTCCCTCTCTCGGTGGAAGAAAACCGCAAAAATGGTTCCTCAAGTTGAAATTTCAGCGTCGTCTTACACAGGACACCTCGGACAAGCAGTCGACCGATCGATTCCTCCCTCTCAAATACACCATCATGATACACCAGGAGACATTTGATTAGAACTAGTTTGATTAGAATTAGACAAACGTGCACACCAGGCATGGCAGCACTGTGGTGAATGTTAACCGAAACACAGGAGACCGTTCGCTTCTACCACCCCCGCGCGCAGTATGGATCCCACCAGCCCAGCCTCTGCTGCAGAGGACACGAACTGATGGAAATGAGCCCTACAACACAAGATACACATTTTCTTAAGGTCAGTCTATGTAAATTAAAAAAAAAGCGTGCATGTTCTTCGGACATGTCGCTTCAGGAAGAAAACTGTCTCAGCACTAACAGCCAGCCTTGCCCGGTCCCTCTCGTTGCACGCGTGACAGCTACCGGGCGCAGACGGCAGCAGTCTGACGGCGGCACCGCAGGCAGACGGACATACCCGCCCCGCCAAAGCCTTCAGCCCTAAGGAATTAATGGCCGCTCCTGCTCACGGAGAGGCCGGACTCCCACTCCTGTTAAGATCAGGGCCTAAAGCCCAAAGGCCTAAAGAAATAAGTTCTGTGTAAGCACACAGAAACCAGAAAGGAAGATGAACCGTGAAGAGTACATTGGCCTACTTTAGTTTGTCTTAGCATGTTTAAAAATACAGATTCAAATTACCATGGGTAGCAGTCTCAGGGCCTTTCTTATTAAGGTTACAAACCATAAACTGAAGTTTAGCAAATTGCTAACACAGATACAGACTTCAAAGGATTGCTAACTATCACGACTATTAAAAATCTCATATTTGATGTTTTCCTGAAAGCCGAGCTCTGAAAACAATTAATCTCAAGTTTTATTCCACTTTTTTTCTCCCCCTATCATTTTCCTGTTTCACCTACTTAGGGAAACAGTTTAACCTCCCTTAATCTTAAACACTGGACACACAACCCCCAGAAGAGCAGGTTAAACCAGCGCGGTGTCGGTCCCTGTGAGTTCTTTGAGGCCGGGTTCCCCTCGCTCCGGTGGCTCCACGCGCCGGCCACCTCCCCGCACGTCCCCCAGAGAGCCCTCACCCACAGTCACGGAGAGGAAACCTGCTCCGACCTTCTGCCACACAAAGAGCAGGCGAGAAACAGCTGAGGAGTGAAATATCAATTAACAGTGTGCAGCTCGGCTACCTCCAACTTCGCTCATTAGTTATGCTCCCTGCCACAAATGCCAGTGGTGTTTAACAGCTTGTCGGGAACCGTGTCTTGTCCACGGCTGATTAGGTTGTACAGAAACAATAAAACTGACAT
Organism: Rissa tridactyla; assembly: GCF_028500815.1. NCBI lineage: Eukaryota > Metazoa > Chordata > Aves > Charadriiformes > Laridae > Rissa > Rissa tridactyla. The sequence goes on from NC_071478.1 coordinate 903,445, forward strand.
AAGGAAGCACATTACAGTACGAGCCTTTATTTTCCTTTAGCGGCAGCAAACCTGTTTGCATTCTACCCAGACATTTTCTGTCTATTAATTTCTCCCAGGACGCCCCTCCATTTCTGTGGTGCAAAGCAGACGCAGTTGTCGGTGTGCGCCTGCCAGGGAGAGCTGCCATCGTGGGCCTGTGCCCACGGCGGCCGGCACAACAGGCGTGGGGGTTTATTGCGATTCGTGGGGCGAAGAGGGACAGACCCCCCTGCCCTGCACTGCCGCCCAGCGGAGCCACGCTTCTCACCAGCTCCCCGTCCCTGCCGGCACACAGCCCAGCAAGGGCTGCTAGGAGTGCCCACAGCAGGAATCGTTTCTGCTCTGGCTTCACAAATCTGAGAGCCGCGGTTTCTGGTTTGTGCAGAGACACAGGGGAGGATGAGGAATTGACAGGGGGCTAAAGAGGAAATTGTTCTTAGTTCCTCCGAACACTTCCTACTGCGTGGGATACGAAAGCAGGGAATTGCAGCATTCTTTGCTCTCCTCAGGACCTCTCACTCTTGCTGCGATGGGAAGAAGTCCCCGGGACTGCCAGAGCCCACCGCCGTGCCCAGCAAAGCACGGCCCGACCCCCCTCCTCCCTGTGCACCTTCAGCTGGGGCTGGCGCTTGCTTCAGCCTGCCCACCCTTACAGAGCATACAGGGCATCCAGATTACACTTACTTATCTGCTTGCTTTATGAAGTTCCACATCATTACACAAAGCATAATCTGTAAAATATGAGATTCAAACACAGAGAGAGAAACTTGGAAAAACGTAACACCTGCAGTGTAGAAGATGGAAAGCTTGATTTGGGTTTGTGGCAAGATCACACAGCTAAGACAAGGAAATTGTAACTTGAGGGTAAAGAGCTACAGTCTGAAAAATCCAGTCATACTAAGACTGCTGACGTCTAGGAAGGGTTTCATATGGAATATTGTCACACGTATTTCTGTCATTATCACCAGGATACTAAACCAGAATCCATGACAGCTTTTGCCTGAATAACCACACTCCAGTTTTGGTACTGTATCTTGCACACCAGGATATGGCATGACTCTCTACCTCCTGCCCAAGGGGCTGGATAATGTCGCCATACGCTGATGAAGAACTGCCACGCTCTGCCCCAGGGCATTTGCATTTCAACAGGGGAAAAAGCTATTTCTGCATATGTAAGCCCAGGAAACACTGTGGATTCCTTTACAAAGAGAAGCGCATCATAGATTTAAGACAGTGGTGTGATTTTGCTTTTTTTAGTTCAAGATCCAAAATAATTTGTCATTTTTAACAAGTAAACTTCGTAGCAATAGCACACAAATAACTATCACTAAAATCAAAGCAACCAGCTGAGATGGTGCCCACCAGAAAAGATAACAGGAATGGATTATGATTAAATTTTATGCATAGAACATGCAAAGAATTTTATGCAATTCTCTCTCTTCTGAAAGAGCAAATTTTTTCGGTTTTATTTTTAATTACATACATTAGGAGAGAGAGGTCAGGTTTGAGGTCAATTGCTATTCTAGTAAAAGAACATCCCTAGCAGATGTAGGATTGCCCTTTATGTGTCAATTAAGAAAAATGTGATCACACAAATAATCTGTAAACATACATTATTCAAATTTTCCATTTATCATGTTGTATTTCACTACCAAACACACAGGTACCCCATCTGCTTCCCAGAACACTCAGAGTCAGCCTCTGGAAACCCTATTTTCTATTGACAAACACAGCTATTACAGACAGTCCTGTTCAGCTGCTATTTGCAAAGCAAAGAATGTTTTTTTATAGCAACTTCCTGTATATCTACCTTTTTGCCAAACAGCAGGGTCAGCGTTCCCAGCGCACTCCCAATCCCAGCTCTCTCACATACCCCAGTACTCAATTTACACGGGGGAACGGGAGAACAACAAAGTGATAAATTTCAACACAGAACTGAAAGGTTTTTAAGACAAGCGGGATTTGGGAGGGAGCTCTAGGGGCACAAATTGAAACACAACAGATTGCAGTCACGAACGCTGGCGAAGAAACAAAGCCAGAGGTGGCAGAGCTTGGCAGTGTGAAGCCACCACACTGCCTGCAGTGCTGTCAACAAGAGAGCTCGCGGAGGAGACACCCGTCTGTCTTTCAACACTTTACATGCAGAACATACCAAGAGAAAATAACAGCAGATTCCTATACCACATATACATACACAATTTTAGTACCCAGGCTAGTGATACCACTTTAGGTTGCATTCTGGCCTCAACAGAGCAAGCCAGGGTAGGGCAGGCTCTGAACAGGAGAAATCAGGGTATACCGCAAGTTTGCCGTGGGTTTGCGCTGTCCGTCAAATGGCTCTTACCTCCTATTCAACACCCCAAAGCCATTTTAGCCTATTGGTTGAAAATCCTTCCTCGAAAAAAATACTTAAGAACTAACCGGGGGAAGTGTCAAACTGGAGCTGGATAACAGCGTTCGGACGGTCAAAGTCTTTTCTGGTCCGACCCCAAGATGGGGGTAGCTTCGCTATTTCTAAACTTATTTGGGAAGAGTATGCCACAAGATCGCATGCTACAGAAGTTCAGTTAACACCAAACCATAATGAGTCATTTACTTAAGAGGAACAGATCTACTCACACGTTACAAACGTCACCCTAGAGGGACCTGAGAGAGGTCCAGGCCGTGTCCGGCTGTGACCTCCATACAGCTGGCAGGACGGCCGTGCCAGTGACTGGACTACTACTGTCCTCTACTTAGTTTCTGTTAATGGACGTATTCCTCCAAGCAAGACAGACACCCAACATGTCAAGAATAGAGTGAATGCGAAAATTATTGCTAAAAATCCCCATAGGGAACATCTAGATTGCTAGCCATTGCGTTTTGACGTTTAGGGGACTAGGGCATCTGTTTGCTTTTATGAAAAATCAAAGCTAGGCACGTAACAGGAATACACTCTTTACAATCTTTATACATACGTTCAACTCCAAACCTACAAAACACACCAAAATATTTTTAAATGATTGCACACTTCAATTATTTGTTAAAAATAATTTGTTTTTCCAAACTGATGCACAGAAGTATTTTTAGTCACTCATGTTGTCTTTTTTTACCGTTCCAAATCCATTAGCAACCATGCAGTTACATTCAAATAACATTCTGTTGGGAGCTTTCAGTCTGAAAAAGCCATTTTTTGCTTCCATTGGATTAAAAACATTTTACTTTGTTGCATTAGCTTGAACAGCCATAAGCCCAAAGGAACAGAGGAAAAATATGTATAAACATGCTGCTCAGCACTGGGGAGTATGGAAGAAGGGATACATTTCATTTAAATTTAGACATAAATGAAAAATATTTTTCTATTCGAATTAGACAGTATTAGTCTTGGTTAGTGGCAATTAGCTGTTCATGAGATGCATACTAAACTCACGACTCAAATAATAATGATCCTTGAATCTTTTTTCCCCTATTTTGAAATCATGCAAGCTTAAAAATGCCCACTTCTAAACAAAAGGTTTAGATCTTTTGATCCTAAAGTACCGCTGTAAGTAAGTATTTTTCACACTCTGAAATTTACAATGCTATTTTAATTTACGTTTGGAGTCTGTTAAAATCAGTAAAAGACCACCATTGGTAGCTGTTCAGAAGAAAACAATTCTAACCAAGCACTTAAAGAAAATCCTCTGGTTTGCTACTTATTTTACTCTACATTTAGAGAAACATTCTATGAAAAATGTGTTTCTGAAGCTTTGACTCTTTCAGGCATCTTCAAAAAACTAAGATGGACAATCAACATCAGTCTTAATGTAACATGTTGACTTCCTAAAAGTTTATATACTTTACATTCTAAAACACAATTCTTTTAATAACAGACCACCTACCGTTGGCTGTCAAGAGCTGAAGATGATTCTTTCCCTTTCCTCTACCCAGTCTTTTCCCAATGCACTTCTGTTAAGTCTCACATTAAATCAGAGGTGTCACAGCAATTTTTCAGGTAAGATTAAAGAAAAAAACCCAAAATCTTATGTGCGGTTTCATATCCAAAATTTAGGATTGTGCACAAGATCCTATGTTCAGTTGGATGCAGTGAAATAGTGAGCAACTGCGAATACATTTGTCAAAACTCACATTTTTACATGTCAACCTTGACTTTTTTTGTGCACCCTTTTTTCTCCCTCAGTTTACAAAATTGAACAATCTGCTCATCTACAAGGCACACAATAACCACTCTAGAGGTTCGTCAAGCTCTAAGTTATACGGCATCCTTGTGGCTCACTGGATCACAACGAAGGTCCAGCAGTTCCCCTTCCACCCATCTCCGAGACACAGAATGTTTCTCTGTTCAATTATTCTAGACTCCTGCTATAATAGTGTACGTAGCAACATTTCATCCTCTGCAAAAAAGCTGTATCATAAGGCACTAACAGAGAGAAAAGTTTACCTGCAGCGTCACAATGTCTTGCCGCGTGAAGGGCTCATCTGTCAAAAGATCCTTGTAGCTCTTCGGTTTTATGTTCAGCTGCTCAACTGCCTAACAGCCAGGCAAAAGGCACAGATATTAAAAACTGGATTCTAATGTGTAAATATTACAAGTAAATATGTGATACCAATAAAACCTTAAAGTACAAATGATACAGAAAACAATGTCACCCTTCATTCTCAGCTGGCAGGGGCAATATTTTTACTGTGTGCTTTAACAGATGAGAACCTTGTGTCTTTCAGACCTGCAAAACTCAACAGTTTTGTGTGGCTTAGTGGTGGGGTTTTTTTTAAAAAAAAAACACCTTGCAATCTCCATTCCATACTTATGCATATCTTTTTAACCGAATTCATCATAAAAGTACCGCCAGAATAAAAAAATCTTGCTTGCAGTTTTCTAAGTGAAGTATTTTACAGATGGCACAAGACAGGCAGCTTTTACCAAGGGGTCCGTATCTCCCCCTCGGGGGGACGCGCGTGCCCAGGCCAGCTCACACAGCTGCACTAGCCCCCACCTCCATCCGCCCCGACTGCTGCCCCCAGCCTGCACCAACACTTCTGTTCACCTGAGAAAATCAAATGATGCTCAGCAAAGCAGCAGCGTGTTATTTCATAGTGAGAATCAATGTGGAATAAATGCTTTGTCGTTACAAACAAATACCTCATGCAGAGAGACGACCACGGAGGTCTGCCTGCAAAGGAATTGAATCTGTCTTTTTCACCCAAATGTCCTCTATTCTCCTTAGATTAAAGTGATAATATTTTTCTAGTACCTCCAGAAGCTACTAAATTAATTCTGTGCTTATAACAAACTGATAAATGCTATTGCTTCAAGCAGTACACCGTATGAGAAACTGACCCTCTTGGCACAGCTTGTTCAGGGAGCCTGGCACCATAAATTGTAGCCAACCGAGCAATAGTTCTACAGTATCGACAAGCATTTAACAAAGACTGCTCTAAAACTCATTCTTGCCTTTTAACCACAGCAATCAAAGCATCATGCTTCTAGAAGGAACAGAAAATATGGTTTATTTTAATAATAAATTCCACCTGGGTTCACACAAATGCTCACAGAACACAAATAAAAATGCAGTTCAAGTGTCCATTCAGGCATTCTCTGTGCTCTTTCCCCAGCTCCAGTTAAAATACTCTTTTTTATTTATTGATATGAATAGAAATGAGAGAATTTGTCCTTTGATGATGACTCTGTATCAGAAAACCACAAGAGATTTGTCTATTCAATTCAACTGAGGAGCATACAAAAGCTACTCATTTTGGTCTACAAGATTCAGTGCACGCAGATTAACTTAGGAGAAGGTTTTAGAAATATCTTTTAAATCACATTCTAAGGTTGTTCACATTTTTAAAGGCAGAAGTTGGACAACAATTGGTCAAGTGAGCGCATCTTGTACTTGTAGAACAAGAACAAGAAGTACCTATCTTTCTAAAGCATTTTGTGATCTTGAATGAAACACATCAAGTACAAAATATTAATAACGAAATGCAACAGAGAACCTACCTCGTAGGCAAACACATTGCCAGTTGTCTTGATGGCCACAATATGGGAGTTATTGGTGAATACCGTAAAGAGCACCGGACAGTGGTATTTACCTGATGAGGGGGGAAAAGTTTAAATTTGGCATGAAGTCCCTGCAACTGTTGTGAAATAGATAATTTCTATTATCTCTTAGAAGAATATTTACATTCATTTTTAATATAAAGTGTCACCTCCGTGTGTATTTAATGGTGTTTTAACTATGCTTTGATTCTTTAGTGCCAAACAGAAAAAGTAACACTTAAGAAAATTATAAAGCAAGCAATGAAAAAGCAGGTTTGAAATCTACTGCCTTCAATGCCCCAACACAGAACCTTGTCCACCTTGCTCGATATCGATGAGGTACCACCATGTAACGTTATTGCTGTAGTCAAAGCTCTACTGATGGCGTGACCCTGTACCTCGTAACGTGCCCAGTGCTCTATTTTCAGTGTTGGTCCCAGGAATAAAAGCTTATCTTCTATCCAACAAAACAGTTCAAGGCAGCTGTTGTGCTTTTAGGAGAGGAGAGCATTTTGTACTTAAATGTGGCAAGCAGAATGCCATTAAATCTGAAAACGTTATTCAATAAGGAACCCAGCTTCTGCTCTAATCAAGCTGTGAATTTTCCCAGGAGGGTCACCATAAATATTAAGCATGTCAACAAGGCGCAAACTGATGGAAGGCAATGCACAGGAAAAGGAAAAACGTCTGCATGATCTCAGCAGAAAGAAATTAGAAGGTGGTTATTAATACTTGATCAGTTTGCTAGAGCTGGGTGTTTGGGTGAGATTTTTGAAGTAGGTTGGACCTATTTGGTTCTTTTTTCCGTAATTACCATCTGAAAAGCCAAACCAGCGGAGAGACCAGGACAGAGACTGCTCAGAGCACCCGCAGACAGGAGAGGAAGCGCCCACAGCGTGCTTACTGGTAGCTGAGCAGGCAGCGGAGGCACGCTGAGCCCACACGCAGCCACAGGTAAGGGCCCAGGACTGTTTCTGTTCACCCCCCAGCGCTGAAGGAAAGCCATTGCCACACGGGGCTGAAATTCAGGAGGAAGCTCAGAGAGGGATTTGTAGAAGTGGCATCAGGGTATGGCCCAGCTGAAGGGTACAGAAAGACGCTGGTAAAACGAGAGGCCTCGCTCAGCTGCTTCAAAAAGAGCAAATCACCATGTTTCCACTTCCAGCAAAAGCGGAGCTGCTGAGGGCAGGCACTCGTTGATCTGGACAGGAGGTACTCAGCTAAGGAGGGATCATTACACAGAAGAAACTGCAGTATCTGAAGACCTTTTTTTATTGTACAGGTGTGAACAGTGAAGATCCTACACACATAGCAACCACTCTACATGTTAAGATTTAAGGAAGAGTTTGCTGATAGACAGAAACGCAACATTTTACTCTTCGTCTTCTGTTGCATTTTCTCTTGATCAGGTAATGACACGGCATGCACCTTTTTAAGGAAAAGGCTCCTGAGACTGCATGGCTGCTGTCATTCCACTCCAGCATGACGAACTGGACTTCTTTAAGGAAACCACAATATCGCAATACCTTTCAAAAACCTCAGCCGCAGTGACTATTGATCATTTTTTAACACCCTGCTCTTAAGACAGATGGAATACAAAACGCAGAAGAAATCCATCAGCTAGAGAAAAGACCTTGTAGTCTATGGACTATTGGTAAGATAAGGAGACAGACACTCCAGAATTTCACTCCCACCTAATCCTCGACACTCTTGTTTCAAAGAAATCATTATCTGCCTTGTAAAAGATGAATTCATCTCCACTATTCTCTTTTATTTCTAGCATCCTCTCCTAGATGGCAGATTTTATATCTTTGACCCTGCAGAAATAAAACTCGAGGTCGCTTTCTTGTGTGCTGCTACTCATAAAATCCCATGTGTTCATTTAAGTCTAATTCATTTTGTAAACAAAAAGTTGCTCAAAACCAAGCAAAGAGCAAATAATGCCATAGGCAAGTCAGAAGAAAGATTACATATTACAGAAATTTAGCCTTTTCTGAAAATTTTCCCTAAAGTAAATAGTACCTTATTGCAGTAGTAGCTACAGTAAAGTGAAATTGCTGAATAATTTACAGCTCCCCAGTGTGAAGAAAACCAGAAATGGAACTTTAAAGGTAAACGTCACTCACAAGAAGCAGTTATTCTACTCAAAAAGTAAAAACCATGATAGAAAACACAAACTACGTAACATTACCATGAGTAAGACAAACCAGGATTTATTAAACCACTCAAGAAAAAAAAAAAAAAACCACGCAGAAAATTACTGCACTTACCTTCACTGTTTTTAGCAAAATTCAGCTTTATAAGTGACTTGGCATCTAGTTTCTAAAGAAAATGAAAAATTAAAAAAATTAATCACAATAGAATCTAACCATGGAAATAAAAGGAAACTGTAACATCAGTGTTAGGATTTTAATAGTACATAATTTATTAATAATACATTGCAAGTTGTCTGAATCATCAGAACCCTGGGAATTTAAGTCGCAGCCCACAAAAACAAGGCTCCCCGAGCCTGGGAACTGGGATATGGTTTATTTCCAGCGTTGCAGTTTGACACAGCACAGTGCGAACCGGAGCAAATAGGCTCCAGAAGTTGCGCAACTCTGCCTCAGCACAAAGCCAAGGGGGAGTCTGCGCCAAGGGCTGCGAGACGAGGACCTTGCTGCTGGGCAGAAGTGACAATTCGGGAGGGACCTCTGGTGGAAGTCGAAACCCAGCAAACCATTCCGGCAATCAAATTCGCTACCTTTCCTGAAATAACTGTAATTTTTCTTTTACTTCAGGAAACGTGTAGCAGAGCCCACGTGACAATGAGCAATAACGAAGAGAAACAGAGGCACACATTCTCTGGCGAGGCGCTTGGGGCCACGAAGGGAGTCCCAGGAGGGGTCCTCGGCTACCGAATGCCCCTGGGAACTCCAGGAAGAGGGAGCCGAGATGGCAGCCGAGGCCGGGGTGATGTCCTCTGACTCCAGAGAGGACATCGCAATCTGAGCTAGCTCCTGCTCTCCTGCCCTTCCTCAGAACGCCTGTGGCATTTTCCACCGCCCTCTCTCCGAGGGGCCCTCTGACTCGGGAGGGAAGCCATCGGGCTGGCGAACTCCTCTGGGTGCCCGGGACGCTCCCGCCCGCAGCCCTCCCTGACACGCAGAAGCTGCAAACACCCCCTCAAAGAGCAGCGAGCCTTTGGTAACACCACACAGCACGCAGGCATTGCAGAGGGGCAGTGTGTGACCGAGGGGGCTCACCGTGACCGGGGCCACCCCACCAGCGCCCGGCCGACGGGGCCAGTGGCCCAGCCAGCTGCCATGCCCTCAGACGTACAGACAACCCTACCAACCCGCGATTGTATCAGCTGTCAGACAGGTTCACTGCCAAACCGATCATCGAAAGCACACACAGCGCAGGCCTCTTAAAAGGAACAATCAGTTCTCTTCTCTAAACGCACACCTGACCAGAGCAGGGAGGTTCTTATAACCCAGACGGCTCTTTTCATAAACACCTTCGAGTGGAGATCTGCCAGCCGCGGTGCCGACACTGCTCGCCCAATCAGTATGGCAAACAGTAATAACAAAACCACATGAAACTAAGTCAGTGAGCTTTTCCTGCCTAATCGACGGTCACATTCTCTCTTCAGAGAGCACACGTTATGGCACTTGATAGCTCAAATTGTTTTCAGCCACGGGGCAGGCCCACTTGCTGCCAGAAAGGTAACCATCTCTCTCATTTACTGGCAAGAAGAGCAACAAGGGCTAGCAGGAATAAGATGGGAAAGGGAAAAAAGAAGCCAGGTTAGGTTATATTTAGGTTGGAGCGGGAAGACCAGTGACGCTGTTTTTCCTTAAGTGGATTCTCAAAAAAAAACCCCAAACCCCAACATCTGCACACTGCTGGGGTACAAAGACAGACATCAAAGGCAACGGCAGCTTCTGAAACGACTAAGTGAATGCAGAGCTTTATTCATTTATTTATCTTCTTACTAGAACAAAATCGTCAAAGAAATAGTAGGGGAACAGCAGAGTTGCCAAAATGAACATATGATCCTGGACAGATCTGTTCAACCTAAACAACTTATTAACACAAAGCAGCATCCATCTGTGCACATGTTGTGCAACAGCCCAAAAATTATGTTCCAGAAAAAGCTTCTTTAGAAATATGACCGCTGGAAACATGGATAATTTGAAGGAAAGCCTTTAAATTATCTTCCTGGCAGACTTGAGCTATCCCCAAAACACACGAGCAGATCATCTTCAAACAAAAATGGAAACAGTTCCCTAAGAAACAGTTTAGCATGAGATTCAGATTTATACCTTGACAGAAGTTTAGTGGAAAAGACAGACTAAACCGCTGTACAGACTTTAAAGGTAGCAAAAGCTGCAGTGCGCTGTTTCATCTGTCAACGTATGACGTATCGTTAGGAGCGCTGCCAAGTCCTCGGACTCTTACTCCACACCCAGGGAAATAGTATGGTATTTCAGGTCACATCTTTCCATAACATGGAAAAAGGTTAGTTTTCAGCATCAGTTACTCATGGTGCATCAGCTGCTCATGCTGGCATCCGCTCCCCGCCGAGACCAGCACTTCTACAGTCTGGTATGCCAACAGTAAATTAAAAAATAGTGATTTTTGTACAGGAGTTGAAATAACACGCACTGCCTGGAGTCTTATTCCAGGAGGAGAGCTCTACACTGAAGTGCTGTATGAACAATATAAACTTTTATTGCCGCAGATGGGCCTCCTGTCAAGCTTGTGCTGAAGAAGTGCCCTTGGCAGGTCAGCTCCCGGCCTTTGGAGCAGCTCTGTGTGTCGGCTCAGCTGGCGACAGCTCCCACCGCACGCTCCCCAGCGCCGGATCGGGGGGAACTTCCTGGTAAGGGACGTTGTTTGTGCAGTCTATTTATGATAGGGGACGGAAACAGACCGAGAATTGTACATGGGCAAACACGTGGGGGAAATGCAATTAGGGCAGCATCTCAGAAATATTTTGTGAAGTTGATTAACATGTCTTAATGCATGGAAAGACAGGAGGGGGATTTACTGTTTTGTCAAAGGACATCTCTGGAGCACCAGAACAGCAAAGCCAGGCGATGATCTGCTACAGAGGATTGCCATGGCCTACGAAGGCAGCTCAGTGCCTGAGACAAGGCTGCAGCATCGGGCAACAGCGCACGGAGCGGCCGCAGAGGAGCAAGTCCAGCCGGGACTTCCAGCAGCTCCTGTTTTGAAAGACCTACACGGTACACAGGAAACTATGAAAGAACACGATATAGAAAACCTGTATCTCATTTTTTTTCCCCTCTCAAGTTCTCCATTTCACATGAAAACAGGGTTATCTTGTGTGTGGGTGAATCTGCTTTTATTTATTCTCCATCAAAAGTCAAAGCTTTCCAAGCCCCATCACATAGTTCGTTGCCATGGAAGTGACCGTTATGCCACAAACAGGTGCCAGTCTTCACGGGAAGAGACAGCAGGAGTGAATGAGTCCTAAAATGAGTTAAAGGACTTGTTTTCATTTATTTCTTATTACTAATAAAACATAAGAGAGCTCAAATATTGCATACACAGCTCACGTTCAAAACCATTTCCAACCTGAGTTTCCCTGACACACACCTACCATCCAGTTGCAGCCAATCTCCCGTGAAGAAAGCAAGGAAAAAAAGATGTTTTATTAAAAACACTTGATATAATTAAAATTCTAAATTCTTAACGAAAACAGAAGGCCACAAGCATGCACCACGTCCCCTAAGCAGAAATAAGAGCTGCATATTCACTTCTAAAAATATTTTATGCAAGAATACTGGAAAGCAGACGCTTTTCACGGCACGGAGTGCCAGCTGCTCCACAGCAAGGAAGGACTTAAAAAACAACCCCCAAAACCGTGCAAGCTCTTTTCTCAGCTGACTCCTCTCTCCCAGGCACACTCCCACATGGCAGCCAAGGCTACTTTTGGCCATGACCTACTTTGCGGCAGCAGTGAGAAGCCCCACCGCCCCGCGCTCGCCTCTGCCAGCTGACAGCACGCCTCCCCGTGGGGTCCCAACAGGCAGCATCCTCTGTTGGTACCCAAAGCAGAGGTTATTACGACGCCTAGGTTAGTGGGGCACTGTGGCAGCTCGCGGATGAAGCATGCCGATTGTTTCGAATTAAATCATTCTCTGTCATCGCCGTACGTCTCATGAAGAGGTGACCTACAATCCGCACCCATCAATTAGTTACACTCTCTGAATCTCTTTGGTCTCTGGCTGCACGTTCTTCTCGTTAATGAGGCTCTGACCCTGCTGGATACACACCAGCCTGAAAAGCAATCAAAATGGGCTCACTTGATTCTCTACCCACACGTGGGTTGAGTTGGTGACGTGCGGCAAGAGTTGTATGTAGCAAATACGGAGCTTCCCGCTCTATGAGCGGTAACTGAGTTAGCATTCCGATGTTCAACGCTTGGGGATCAGACACCCTTCTGAATGGCCTCTGGCAGGAACACACAACAATCCAGTGAAGCTGTCATGGGGAAAAACCAATGTGTCACGTCTGAACTGGTGGACAACACAAGGGCAAAACCATCCAGTGCCGGCGTGGACATTTGGTTGGTTCTCATCCCGCGAAAACAAGAAACACTGAGTTACCTCGAATAGAAGGGAAAGCCAAACCAAATGCTAATATTAAAACATAACGTTGCCTACCAAGTACCAAATTTAGCTCACGAACAGCAAATTGATTTTGTATTAAAATCTTTAGTTCCTTCAAAGATGAGACCTGTTACTCTTCGCATACAACTTCACATTTTAAGAAGCCCCCTTACAATTTTCCCTGCCATAAAACCTTCAAGAAATATGGGGATATGAATTGAATGAATAGTATTGGGATAACTTCATGTATAATGTTACTTACTTCAGATCTTGTGAATGGATTTAATGATGATAAAAGGCATTGGAAATGCTCAGCAAGTCTACACATTATGGGAATGTAATTGGAAACGGCAGCACTGTTTTAACAAGATAAGGCATCTTCGTGTGGTTTAATATTTCATGAAAAATTTGAGGTCAGCAGCCAAGAGGCCAGAATAGTCTCATGATTCAAGGTATTGTTTCTATGTTCAGTTCAACAGCAAAAATGCTAGATATTCATCACGTGGACAACTGTCTACCAAATGCTGAAAAGATACCTTCGATTCACATTCTTGGATGAAGCTGCTGTTTAACTGCAGCTTTCATCTGCTCCTGAACTGGTATGGAAATGGACAGAAAAGATCCTTCATTACCCACTTCCAGACCACTGTATTTCCATATTTAAATTTTAATTAAACTGACACCATATGGTCACCAAAGTCTTGTCCATGGAATTATAAAGATACGCTTGATAACACACATGGCTCACAGATACCAGCAATAATGCTGCTCTATCAAAGAGCACATTAACAGAAATTACCATGAGAAAAAGATGTGTAGTTTCATGTGCAAGATTAAACCTGCAGTCTTAATGCAGTCAGAAGTCTATCAATCCAGAGACCCACAGCCAAATACAACACGGTTCATGGAAAATAAAGCTTTGCAGAAGCATCAAAAAGCCAGTCTCCAATTTTAGTGAAAAACAGGCAAGTAAGGAAGGATCTGTGGGAAACCTCATGCTGCATCTCATTTAAGGCTAGAGCGTTTCACAGCTGCTAGATTTTCAAGTGTCACAATCACAAAACCCCATCCAATGTGCACATTTCCACCAAAACACGGAAAAGGAAAAAAAAGAGACCATCTGTTCGGTCTATAAAACCTAGATGTAAATAATTCTTTGCTGTAAGGGAACTAATGCATTAGGAATAATGCTAGACACACTTATCCTCCTGTGTCCAGAGCTGGCTTACCGGGTAAAACACTGCCCATCACCAGGGCGATGCCATCAGCACGCTGTGGAGGAGGCACAGCGGCCTGGCCAGTGACTCATGACACTGGAGGGTTTTAAATGTCTCCTTTTGATAAAGCACTTGAACAGTAAGTCTAGGCAAATCTCATCTTCTTCGCACTCGCTGTTTCCCAAAGATACAGAGAATTGAAAAACAAATCCCCTTTTTAGGACAAATAAAGGCTAACTCTTTGTGGTGCTGGGGGGACTATAGTCAAACACACAGATACAACTATCCACGTGGCCGTCAGTAACAAAGGAGAGAGAGAAAGTCTCAGCAAACCCAACAAAAAAGGTGTCATCGTCCAGGTCATCTGCCTCACCAGGACCTTCATCGCCCTAACCCCCCCTTCCCCCAGGTTTTATGGCCATTTCCAGTTACACCACACGACTTTCTGGCCATCCCTCCAGGCAGGAATCATGTCCTCGTATATTTCTATCCAGGGGCCTTGAAAATTTATGGTCACTAGTCAAATATTAACTCATTTAGACTGTTGACTAAAAGCTAATAATTTCTGAAGCAAATGAGGTAAGACGACACGGTTCAGCTGCTGCATATTGAAGAGTTCATCTCGTTCAAAGTGGATTCCAGGCGTCTCAGCAGCAGCCTGCCTCTGCTGCCCCCAGACAAAAATGCACCTGGAGAGGGATGCTTAATGATGGTGGCTGTAACCATCCGTGCCTGAAACAGTGCTACAGGCCACAGAAATGCACACAGCAACATTCAACTGGAAACAAAACAAAAAAAGAGAAAAGGAAGAACACTGCTCATCAGGGCTAACTCTTACTCATAAAGAAGTACCTTCTTCTGAAATGACCCGAGCTATCGAGAAAAAATACAACAAATTGTCATATTCTGACAGTACCCCTCATTTCTCAACACATACACCAAAGCTGTTTTCTGTCTTACACTGGCATGTGTAACATATCAAAGTATTTCAGGAAAAGATCAGAAAATATTCCCAGCACTGTACCAGGCATTCGCCCAGCACTTACTGCGTATGATTAAGATTAGTTCTGTTCAAAGAAGATAAACTAAAATTAAACAGATGCGGAGAAGGACAACTGTGACCATTTAGGGTATAGAGAACTTAAAGGCAAGAGAACATCTGACAGGAAAATACAAGTCTCAACAAGAGAACGTCAAGAAAGCATTAAATTCCTCCGTACCAAATACACAGCTGTAAGCACTAACAGAGAGAAGCAGAGTTTTGGCACAAACACAAACAAGACTAAGCTGGTCAAACTGAAAATTTACAGAAGATATCTATCAGCTGAAAAACCATCAGAAGAACCTCTCGGCAGTCACAGCAGGAAGAAAGCAAACACCGGTTCAAGACAGAGCACGCAGTTTGCAAAGCAGATTGTGAGAGAGCCGAAGACCGCAGAGTCTTCCAGTTTTCTGTTCCTGATCATTTCACCCTTCTTTCCGCAACACACGAAAACCAACTAAGCTGGATTTGTCTGAATCATTTTTCAACAACAAAGCTTCCCTTGGTTTTATTTCTGTAAGCTTTGTTCTCTGCTCTGTAATAAGCTATTACTCATCCAGAACAAAACTGTATTCCCACCCCCCACTGGAACTTTTCTTACAAATAAACAAGGAAAAAACCTCCCTCCTTCACTTCAAATGTACAGGAAAAATAAGTTTAATGAAAGGAAGAAAAAGGGACATCTCCCATTTACACCTATGCAGTATCTGAAGACTTCACTGAGTTGCATCAGACAAATTAAGACATACACTTTGAATTTCAAAGCTGAAGACGCGCTGACTTCTGACGTGTATGTGAAAAGCATCCTCTAGAGAAGAATTAAAATTCTCATTTATACATCAGTTACGCTACAGCCAAACGAGACATGAAATTACTGATCTCCTAAATGATCACTTATTTCCAAAGCCCCAAGGAGAAAATGTAGCAGACTACTTGGATTTCAGGTGCTGTGCTCTAATGTTGAGGGAAAAGCAAACAATTAAAAGGGGGCTACATCTCCCTTCTGAATTTTTCTACACAATGAAAAATATCTGAATTGGTCAAACTATTTTGCTCTTAGTTAGACAGTCTGAGCACTCTAGATTAGATAGGGAAAACTGATGTGGAAATAGCCCGCCTATGGAGGGCTGCACAGCATTTTCCTCTCAATATTTTATATCTAGACAAAGAATGAGAATGCTCAGAGTAAGCATAATCCATTGGAAACAGTAAGAATGAAGAAAACTTTTCAAGAGGGGGAAAAAAGAGTCACAAGGAAAATCTGACGCCTGCTGCAGGGTGCCGTCTTTAGAAGAGCATCAAAGTCCTAAGCCAGTATTACCAGCGTGCTGCAGGAAGGTCCAGCCTAGTGCTCCCAGAGTGCATCGCACTGAGCGTTATCTGCAGCAATTACATTTTCCTGACAACGTATCCCAAGAGCAGCTACCGCTAGGCTGGCACGAAGGAGGTCACCTTCAAACCACAGATCCTTGTCTGATGACATCCACTATTTGTTGCTCATTATCTAGAAACACACCTGGAATAACACAATTAAAGCATCAATCTGCAGTAAATTACCACACAGACCGTATGAGTGGCGTTAAAAGCCATAGTTGCTGTTGATTTAGCCAATTCGGGTCACATGGAACTTGAACTTGTCCTCAACCCCGCTGAGGCCAGAGACCCGTTCCACTCCACTCATTGGGATGAGTTTTGTTTGCGATCTCGCTCTTGACACCTCTGAGTCAGCAACGCGTGCAGCTCACGTAACCCACCCACGGGAACCCATTGCCCGAACACATGGGCTCTGCACACATCATCTGATAGAGGTGGAGGGCAATTTGTAGTGAACTATAAAGCCTTGGCCAGAATTTAACCTGTACTTTAACGCCTGTTCCTACAGCACTCGACATTTCTCACACCCCTGACATGCTGCTGTTTCTTTATTGAGAATATTGCAAGAGAAGAAAAAAAATACCCAAGCCCTCTTTCTCATTACATTCACTTCTCGGGTGAAGAAACAATTATCAGTGTTTTCTATTTCTGTATCTGTGCTTTCAAAATACATACATGGTAAAAACACTTTTATGTTTAAGGAAGTTTCACCTTTGCTCTAATTTCTGCATCCTTTTCAGGCAGGATTTCCCTTATTTAGAAAGCCAAAGACTTTTGTAGTGCATAAAAAAGCCCAAGAAACATGCTGTAAGGCTGTTTGTTCATTTTTCAAGTGGGATTAATACACTCAGCAGTAAAAAAGTAATCTTCTCCATACCCTGTGCATTAACCTGGTCAGCAAGCTCCTTTCACCTCAAGACCAGCAACTGATTTTCATCAGATTGACTGAAATCTAGTTGATCAAACTGAAAAGAAACCATGTTTTCACAAAAAATGAAGTAACAATAGCCACTAGCATTTGTGAAAAAGACTTGGCTGATAAACATATTTAAGGAATGTATTTGATGGTTGGTTTCAGATCACTGGATGATCTGAAAGGTCCCTTCCAACCCAGACAATTCTATGATTCTATGACTTTTCCAAAGTTTTGAAATAACGGACTTGTCTGTTGAGGGCAAGAAGTTACTGGTTTTGGAAGTACCTGTAATTATTCAGGAAAGCATCATCCTACCAACCTTATTTCAAACAAATGACTGAAAAAAATAAAATAAGGGCACTGCTGACGTTGGGAGGAGAGCAGCACGGGAGCGAGGAGGTGCCGCCGCGGGCTCTGCCGTTGCTGCAGGGACAAGCTCTGTGCCTCTGGGTGCTTCCAGAGCGAGGATCAGACTGGCTTACTGCAGGAGGCAGGCACCCGTACTGCCGCAATTGTTTGATTGTGTTAGTCATAATCTCACCTCAAGTCATTTTTATTTGGTAAACACAGGATTAAGAGCGTGGAAAACAATAGCAAATATGTATGTTGTACACAGAGCAAAACGGTGGGTAGAGCTCTCTCTTTTAAGAAGGCAGCTGTCCTACTGGGGAAAGTCAGAGATTTTCAGCCTTCCGACTCCAAAGTTAGCCCTCACTTTCCAGGTCAGTGGCTTTGCCTTCTACTACATTTTTATATGCCCCAGACTCCTTTTTACACTTATCTTCAGAGGCAGCCCAAGCAAAAGGCTTTCCCAACCCTAAAAAAAAAAAAATCCTCAGAATTTTCCTATTTAACCCGGTAAGAAGCTAAAATCTTGTGAAGCTTCAGAAAAAGCTCTCTCTGGCCTGTAGCTCTGGATCCTAACCCTGCACAAGAGAGGGCACAACACAAATTGTGCTCTGCATCATTGAGACCAGAAACGTGGCCCCTGGTCTCAAACATCCGCCACGCAGCATCGTCAGGTCTCTTAACCTGACTCTCAGGCACATGTTAAACCCAAGCTAAATTAACTCGACTGAGCCTGTTTGCCCTTCAAGACATACCCATGCAACAGCCGCACAGCCGCACGTGGCCCTTAACATGAGGATTGCTTCTCTGGGTTGTGCAGGATCAGCAGACACGCAGATTTTAGCTTGCTCTGAGCAATGCAGGAAGAATTCACATAGGTGAGCCCTCTGTATGAGTTTAAAAGTAGGCACGCTTAAAAGAGTCACAAAACTGACTTTGGATCAAAGCCTTAGAAGCAAACGCCAGAGATGAACTGACTTTCAACTGTCCAATAGAACTAAATTCCCACAGAAAAGGGGGAACAAGGGACAAAGACCTGAGCTGCTTCTGATACGGGGGATGAGAGATATTTGCCCAAGGTTACAGAGCCTTGAATGGGGATGAATTACAGCCACAATAATCCGGCCTGCCCACACGCTCAGAACGTCACTGAACCGGAGTGGAGAAATAGGTATTTACATCAGAAACGTTACAATGCAAAGGAGAAAAAATAGCTCAGCCCACATATAAGATCCCACGGAACAAAGAACAATTTCCTTGCAATTCCCATCAAAGGCACGCTGATCTGTCATCTGTTCACGTCCGAGATTCCAAGGAAGCAGACAGGCTCTGACCAGTCTCACTTCTTGGAGCCTGCTACTCCCGCACCCGGCTGGCCAACGAGTGCGGTCGTGCTGGTCACTGCCGTCACATCACGCTGCGTGAGGACTTCTGGCAAGCTTGCAACTATCTGCAAGCCCAAGAAGCCAAAGTGCTGCTCTCAGTAAAAACGAATGAGCTAACTACGACTTTTCTGTTTATTTTATGCAATTCTAGTGTAAACATAAGCTAGGGCAGCGTCCTGACAAAGCTGACAAAAATAGTAAGTGAGCCAATGCCATCTGACAGGCTGTAGTTCAGCTGCAAGAGATGCACTGTTTCTTCCCAAATTACTGGTGTAGTAATAGAAGTATTTTTTACCGCAATGCATTATTTAAAAGGGGAAAAAAAAATAACCTAAAGCTACTTTCTGAAATAGTTCATGGGAAACTCTCGACAAAGGGCAATGGTGATTTGTTTCTCCTAAACGGATAACGGTGTCCATACTGCACCTCAGGACAATGTTTGGAAAGGCAAGAAAAAATAAAACATAAACCATGAGGAAGTATAGGGAAGGAAAAGCAAAAATATTTTAAATATTTTAAACATATCAAAGAATAACTGTGATCTTGTCATTGCAAAATTTCTTTAAAAAGGAAGGCTGGTCCAATAGTTTAGGACTCAGAAGAATCAGAGGAGTCACTTTCAGATCAGTTCATGAACATCCAATTAATAGAAGACTAGCACAGTCCCACCCCCTGGGAGCATTGCGAAGATAAATGTGTGATTTCAAGGCTCTCCAGTTCTCCACTGAGGCGCCCACTCCAGAAACAAGACAGCTAGACAGAATTCCCAAGTACCAGGAGAGCACTATTAGCAACGCTGTTCCCAAGTAGCCTATTGACTTCTCTAAAACGTTTGGCCTGTAGCAAACCATAACAACAGAAATACACACCACAAAGGATTTCATTATCGTTTTTAACTGCAGGACAAAAAAATGGAAAAATTCTCCAGAGCCTCATCACCAATGATGAATCATCAACCTGTGCAAAGTCACTTCATAAGTCACTGCACTCATCTGGCCCAATTCCTTTGGAAACAAACCCGGAGTCTTAAGTTTCTGCAAGTCACCAACCCATTACAGCAAATACTTTCTGGTTTCCACAGCGGGCAAGGTGTACAGGGACAGAAGGTGCACAGACCAGGGCAGATTAAACAGGGCAGTACAGTCGAGAGTTGCACACGCTCAACTCACTGACTTCCTCCGCCAGCTACCCGCCTTGTCCCAGCACCCCTTCCCCTTCCTGCCCAACACCACCTTCCCGTTCCAAAACCAGAGCTGGCCCTCTGGGAAACAACGGCTAAATCACGACACTCCCTTCACCCCCACTCTGCAACGTAGAGCCCCACAGGGCTGGACTCGGCAGGGCTGTGTGCCGTGTGGGACAGCCAGCATCTCCTTCTTCTTCCAAGCCTTCATCTGGAGGACAGAGCCCTCCAACACCGAAGTCCACCACTGAACAAAAGGGGAGAAGAAAGGGCTCCCCACAAAGAGCAATGCCGAGGAAAAGGGGCCACATGGTGGGAGGAGGGCTGGGCTGCACTGCAGATCAAATACTGAAGCACATGTCCGGGTAAACTAATGGATCTCAAAGTCAGACTTCATTTGAGCATTTATGGTTCACCAAGTATATCCCGCGCCATCTCCCTTTATGTTACACAAGACCACTAGACACATTACACTCCTTGCCTAGCATTTACCCAAAGTAATTTTAAACCACATCACGGTTCACAGTCTGAAATGAGAACAGGTGTCATGGAGCTGCTCCGAGCAAAAAAAAAATTCAACTGGCAACACCCCAAAACTCCCAACGAACGCGCAGAGCAGCAAGGCGGTGGGAGGCTGGCAAAAACAAATGAAATAGCTGTAATTCCATTCCTTCCCAACAATACACTGGCCTCTTCACCAGTGAAGAAAGACCTTCAATCATCGCTCCATCGCACAAACACACCTGCGGTTTGCTGTAACTGAAGACACCGAGTCTCAGACAGCCTGCTCACGCTTAGAGCTTGGAATGCTGCGTCTGTATTTAGCTTCTCCTCCTATCTGTCTGCTGGGAAAATCTTTAATCAAACACAAGATGTTTCAAAGGTAATCTCATGCCACAAAGCCATCTGCAAACCAACCAACAATCCCGTGCAACGGCTGCCACCTAATGTCAGGAAAGTAACTGCACCCGCTGAAGCAAAAGACAACTTAATAAATGAAGCAACAGTTTCTGTTTAAAATTTTCCTCCGTGCTGTCACAAACAATGCACGCTAACACACCAGCGAAAAAATAATAATTCAGAAAAGGAAACACGTCCGGTATTTCATATTTATCTGGTGCTTTACAACCTCACACTACTACAGAAAGTAATACCTTCATAATTATCACTCATGCAGAAAAAGCGGGGAGAAACCCACCAAGGCACTGATCATCGCGTGAAATCCCAGTCTCACGGTGAACTATCACGACAGAGGCAGGTCAGAAGCTTTCAGAAATATATTGTCAAGATAACTCAAAAGATTTTGCACCTTAACCTCACTGTTCATAATATCACCCACTGATCTCTCTAGTCTGCACAGAGCCGAACACCCCTTGGCCAGGGAATGCCGCGGCTAGTGCCATCGTAGGCGCAGAGCCGAGCCTGGCAGCCCCCTACCCCGCGCAGACGAGAATCCTGCTGGCGCGGGGCAGCGGCACGGAGCCTCTTCCACCACAGGCCAGCCGGGCTGCCCGGGCAGCACCAGCTATGCCTCCATCTGTAGGATTTTAATTATGCCAGACCTGTAAGAAAGGCAAGCTACCCTGGGATTTGATATAGATGAACTACACGTTTGCTCCGCCATATTATTTACAATCCAATGCAACAAAAAAAAATAATTAAAACATGCTTTCCTCTTTCTTCCACACACACAGTCCAAGGCGGACTATTTTCTACTACAAAGATCATCAGCACAATGACAGTGAGGGGATACCAGGTCTCAAATCTAGAAGCCCTTTTGTTTTTTCTTTTAACCTAAAAAAGAGATCCCTAATAAATCTGTATGGTAATTTCAGTAAAGCTGATCTCACAAATATCATACTTCAAAACAGCACTCCATTCAATTTCTTTTGCTTTCATTATAGCATTTTTGTTTCTCCCACATTAAATAGGAAATTGAACATAATGAAAA
Source organism: Rissa tridactyla (assembly GCF_028500815.1). Taxonomy (NCBI): domain Eukaryota; kingdom Metazoa; phylum Chordata; class Aves; order Charadriiformes; family Laridae; genus Rissa; species Rissa tridactyla. The sequence continues at coordinate 925,521 of NC_071478.1, forward strand.
GAAACACCTCGTGCGAATATGCCCATCATTACTTACTTCTCCTGTGATTGGATTGGTTCCGTATTTCTTTATCCAAGGAACAATGCTCCTGAAAAGAGAATGGGTAAAGTAATAAGAGACAAGCACCACTGGAAACCACTATCGATGGACATGATTATTTTTGCCAACTTGCTAAGACCGAATGATGGTTACACAGCTGTAACCAAGCAGTTCAGCAACACAAAAATAAAGCTAAGTACAGACAGTAACTTACAGTATGTCAAAGACAGTCCCATCTGGTGTGCAAACTGGATATTCAAATGGCTGCAGAGACAAACTAGGAAAAAAGCACACACTCCTTTTAGCAAAATCAGCTGGAAATGATGATGACAGAAGCAAATAATGCTTTGCTGATTCACTTGCACATTAAAGCAAGGCCTATAGCAATGACAGTACTGAGTAGCTGTCAACACCCACTACCTGACTGTACATAAATTAGGTTAACGAGAAAACCCAGGAAAGGAACTGGTGCAGGTCAGTAACTGGTAGCTGCCAGCACACAGCGCCACAGGATGCTCTAACACTCCCCAAACCGCTTCCAGTGCCACGCTGGGCCCACCAGCAGAAAAGATGGTTCGTGCAGATAGACTGACTGTGCTTCGAGATGGGCGAGGGAGTAACTGGCGACCGCATCCAGCATCCCCCGTTCCGGGCGCTTCCATAACCCAGCCAGCTTTCAGCCAGGCAGCAGCAGTCCGTACATGCGGGTGGTAACTTCTTGAACCATTCAGTTTACAAGAGGATTTCCAACCCATCTCTACTAATTCCTCTCTTTCCCTCCAACACTTCAAGCAGTAAACTCTAAATACAAACATAAATGTTAATTCCATCTATCTAATCACTGTCTCAGGAAGATGAGGGACTGACCAAGCATGTTCTGAACTGGGAAAAGTAGATTCAAGTCCCAATTACACAGATTTGTAAGACTGGAATGATCATGTATGTACCCCATACACGATAATTGTTCTTAATTATTTTATTGCTTCTGTATTCTTTTAGCCATCAGATCCAATCTCAGCAGACACTGTTCACAGATATTGTAAGTTCTCATTATTATCTTAGTATTATCTAAGTACAGATATTACTATTATCTTAGTATTATCTAAGTACAGATATTGTTTCAGTTCTTATTGAATATTTTCTTGCAGCATTACTATAATAGCAGGCACAAATCAATGAATGTAACTACCCTGGAAGAACACGGCTTCAGTAATGGTTCAATGTCAACAGCCTGATGAATAGATGCATCATTTAATAATGAGAACGCAAATTTATTGTCTTACCTGCAGTGATCAAATGATAAACGTCTGAAATTAGTTCGCGGAAGGTCTGTTCATGTTAAAAAAAACCCAGGATTTCAATAAATACACAGTATTCTATGTAACCAAGGAATATTTGTGAGTTATGTTTTGCTGTATACATGGTGGCAATTTACTGATGACAAGGATAAATACACAAAATCTTGCAAAACCATAACTAAAATGGGACTTCTACAGGGCACAAGTATGCTCCTCACCTGAAATTACACACTCAGAAAAAAGTCAAAGCAGAGCTCTGACAGCAGAGTTTAAACGTGATGATTAACGCTGTAACAGCTCCAAGCTCTGCCATCCCAGTGGGCACAGAACTTGCTGAAGGCTGGGATGGCTCATCTGGGCATTAAACCTTGACACTGAGCTGAGTGGTGCAGCGACACGCTGGAGGGACAGGATGCCACTCAGAGGGACCTGGACATGCTGGAGAAGTAGGTCCATGGGAACCTCATGGGGTCCAACAAGGCCAAGTGCAGGGTCCCGCCCCTGGGTCAGGGCTACCCCCAGTCTCAGCCCAGGCTGGGGATGGAGGGATGGAGAGCAGCCCTGCAAAGAAGGGCTTGGGGGTGCTGGGCAGGAAAAGCTGGCCATGAGCCAGCAGCATGCGCTGGCAGCCCAGAACCCCGCCACGACCTGGGCTGCATCCCCAGCAGCGTGGGCAGCAGGGCGAGGGGGGGATTCCGCCCCTCTCCTCCGCTCTGGGGACACCCCCCTGCAGCGCTGCCTCCAGCCCTGGGGCACCAACAGCAGAAGGACACGGAGCTGTTGGAGCGGGGCCAGAGGAGGCCCCGGAGATGCTGGGAGGGCTGGAGCCCCTCTGCTGTGGGGACAGGCTGAGAGAGCTGGGGGGGGTTCAGCCTGGAGAAGAGAAGGCTCCGGGGAGACCTTCCAGCCCCTTCCAGTCCCTCAAGGGGCTCCAGGAAAGCTGGGGAGGGACTCTGGAGCAGGGAGGGGAGCCATAGCATGAGGGGGAACGGTTTTAAACTGAAAGAAGGTAGATTTGAATGACATTGGGAATAAATTCTTTGCTGTGAGGGGGGTGAGCCCCTGGCCCAGGTTGCCCAGAGAAGCTGTGGCTGCCCCATCCCTGGAGGGGTTCAAGGCCAGGTTGGACGGGGCTTGGAGCAACCTGGGCTGGTGGGAGGTGTCCCTGCCCAGAGCAGCGGGCGGGACTGTGTGGGCTTTAACTGTCCCTTCCCACCCAAACCGTTCCGTGGTTCAATGAATTCCTGCCGTTTCCCGCCCACCAGCGCCCCCCGTCAGCCCGCGGTGGGGGGGGGCGGGACGGGCCCCGCTGCAGCCGCTGCTGGCGGGGTCTCCTCCGCCCCCCTGGCCACACGGCCCCGCTGGAGGCGGGGGGACGCCCCACACCGCCCTTACCTGCTTTCTTGCCCCCGTAAAACTGGGTGTACTCGGCGCAGGTGATGTACCTGCCGGGAGAGGCGGTCACTGAGCGGCGGTCCCGGCGCCCCGCGGCCCCCCCGCCCCGGCAGCCCCCGCCGCGCCCTGGCCGCCCCCACCGCCCCTCGGCCCCGGCCCCGCTCACATCTTGTCCTTCTGGTGCTGCCGCTTCCCCATGGCGGCGGCTCGGCTCGGCCCGGCCCGGCCCTCAGGAGGCGACTCGCTGGGCCCCGCCGGAAGCCGGGGGCTGTTCCGGTGTGTGCGCGGGGAAAGGCCGCGCCCGGCAGCGGGGCCGGCGGGCGGCGTTCCGGGGCCGGGCCGGGCCGGGCCGGGCCTGCGAGGAGAAAGGCGGGCGGCGGGACGGGGCTGAGGGCCGGGGCTCACGGCGTCGGGTCCCCCCCGGCAAATCTGATCTTATTCCGTTATTTGCTGCGGCCGGGCCCGCCCGCCCCGGCGAAGGGCTGAGGGACATTGTGGGGGTGCGAGGGCATCTGATGCCCTGGACATTCCCCGTTGCCTTGTTCGAACCGTTAATGAATAAAAGCTCCCTGTGTCTTTCAAATGAATATAATTGTTCCAATTACTAAAATCACCCTGGTTGTTCAAAACAAGCTGCCCCCGCTCCCGCACTGAACCCGTTCCGCCTTGGTTTTGCTGTGGGTTTCCTTTGGTAACGTAACAGGGCCTTAAACAGTACTCAGAGCCCTCACCTGACACGAGATGCGGATTGTAAACAGAAAATGCTAAAATATCCAGTTTAAGAAAAATGTTCACCTTCATTTAAAAATAAGTTTGTTGCATAGAATTTGAAATGATAATATTCCTGGTCTGTGGGGCTGTGACAGAAACTCCACAGAAAAACAGGTAGGAAAACCTACACGGTATCTAATACGGGAACAGCTCTTCATAAAAAAGTATTTCAGCATCTCCAAAGACTTAATGACAAAGAACTTACTTTCCCTTAGCTAATTACCTACGTTCTATTAAACAGCACTCATTACAAGACCAGTTGCAAACAGCACGAGGCCGACCAGCGATGGCGGGAATCCACACACCCCGCGGGCACAAAGAGCCGCCTCCCCCAGCCCTCACTGACCAGGGCCGCCAGGACCATCCACGCTCCTTTGCTCTTCCCTCGTTAAACCACCGTCCGGGCGTCTGACCACACAGAACGGTCGAGAGCCAAAATCCAGAGAAGCCGATGGCCGGGCTCCCGCTTACCGCACCAGGCCTTGGAGCGGACCCACGTTTCCCCCAGCCCACGGCGTCCAACTCCGGTTTTAATCACTCCAGCTGCTCTGCTCGCTGCGTACACATTTCCCGCTGATGGCTGAAAACTCGCTGATGCCGTACCGAGCAGCAGCTGCTCAGCCCCTTGGTTTTATTGCTCTTCAGGACGCATCAGTCAGCGTGCACATGGGATTGCCGTACAAATAATAATTTGCTGTACAAAAAAAAAATACAAAGAAATACATCATGTCTGGCAGTTAAATACAGGAGGCAACAAACCCCTCCAAATACAGGGTTTTTCCCTCCCTCCTGGGATCCCAACACCCATATCACCGAGCGGGGCCGAACCACAGAGCACAGCTGGTCCTTGGCCTGGCTGCGGGTGACGCAGAGTGCATGCTTCTGCTAGAGGTTTAGGGGAGAAACTGCCCCTTTACAAGGGTTTAGGATACACTTACTCATTGCAATACTTCTTTTCTTACTCAAAAACGTCTCAACTAAGGTAATAAACTAGGACACACCCAAATAGTTGGGTCCTGGAAAGAACCACCGCGTACACTCACCTCTTTCTCAGCACCAAACAAACTTTGGGGAAGAAAACAAGTTGATTGATTTGGGTTCAGTGGAATTCCAAACCCACGCCACAAGTGCTGACAGGCCACCAGCACTATTTGGTTGTTACGAAATGCCACACAAGGACCACGGTCACAACTGCACAAAGCTGGTTCCCCGTGGCAGCACCGGGGGCTCCCCGAGGCGAGCAGCGCTCCCACACCGCTCCGGCTCCCTCGGCTCCGAGAGAAGAGGCTGCGGCTGCTCCAGGGAGATGGCGAGTACTTGTCTGATCACGCTTTCAGAGAAAGATCACCCAGGCAGTATTATTTATTTCTAGACGTGTTAACATGATTCAGCCTGCGCTGACATTTCTGGAGGTGTCTGTGCCCTTTGTAATAACTCAAGACCATGTTTTTGATTTTTGTTTTTTAAACCAATGCAATGTTCATTTATTTTTGTACTTACAAAAAAGAGCCACCCCATTGTATCCCTCCCCCCCAAAAATGCCTTTTACAAACATTTAAAAATTAAAAACCAGATGATGACATGTTAATTTGGTAGAATTATTTTGAAACATAGCTTTTGTAATTAGAGTTAAATTTCCTACAAGATGACTTTGTAGAGATAGCCTGATTATCGGCCAAATAAAATTCCATATTACAAGTTAGCAAATTCTAGTACAAAAATAGTCCATGTGTTAGAACAGCCTCATTATTATTATTATATTCACAGGAAAGAGTCTATTGGCTGCATAATACCTTAATATTTATGAAATTTCTTTTCATGTGGCTCATTCATCTAATTTAATATAGTGTCGAGCCTCAATAAATCCTCAGGCAAAAAACCCTAAACAGGGTTAAATATGCTGTTCAGTGTACTCTGAAGTACTGTGCTTTTCACAGGACATCCAAGAAACCCCACAAACAGTTCTCAGCTAGTTTTGATATTAAAATGAGATCCAGATCCAAAAGGACCCCCTGAAGTACATATCCACGACTTTCCACAGAAACAGAGGCCACAGCTTCGACGGTGAAGTTTCACTCGGAAACGGTCTCGCTCATCCACTCGTCATTTTCACAAATCCACTCCTGAGCTTCTTTAAAACTAAAGCAGGTCACTCCCGAGGCGTCCGGGACCCTGCCGGCACTGCCCTCCTCAGGAGTGTCCCTGCGACCGGGCTCCCGCTCCTCTTCTGCCTCTGGTTAATGCTGTTCAGCAGTTTCTCTCGGACCAGACCCGCAGGGAAAATCTGGGGAAATGCTACTTGTCTCTCAAGATGTCTAGCTGCTCTTGATACTCTGTGAAAAGCCTCTGGAAGCGGAGGTTCTGTCCAATAACAGGAAGAAGCTCTTTCAATAGTTCTCTCTTTCGTAAACCCTGCACAAAAAACACAGAAGCATCCTCAGAATCTATTCCCTGATATCATGAATATATTTGATAGATCTACTTAAGACTCATGCCTCTTTTCCTGCCTGGAGAGGGCTGTGTATTTTATGTTCTTACTTTGCTTACACGACTTCCAGAATAAAAGTGGTCTTTACATTTATATGCGCTCGCGAAGCTGGTGCAGCCTCCAGAGTTACAGACGCAGTTACAGGTGCGGTTACAGACTCCAGACGCGCTCCGAGAAGGGAGGGCATTTCATTGGCAAGTCACTATTTCCAAGTTGCCGTCTGAAGAGTGAGGAGACCCCAACACGCAGCTCCACTCCGTCTGCCTGACACTCACGACAGCACCAGAGCCGAGACTGCGGCACTCGGCATCTGTCTAGGGCTTCACGTGAAACAAATCCACGTGCCATGGAAGGAAGCCTGATTATGAGATCAGAGCAGAGTATGGAAAGAGGTCCAGGGGCAGCAAAAATAATTTGGGATTGCTTTTTCGCCACTGAATTTAATCATATTTTAAGTTGTATTGTTTATCCATGTTCTATTTTGTTTCCATGTTTCTATGTCTATCTGTTTTCATGGGAAACTCTTCCTTGTTCTTTGTTAAACTATTATCAGGACTCACCATAACTGTTGATTCCCACTGACTTCCAGCTGAGTAATGGACTGGACCCAGTAAATCCTTGCATAATTCTCGCAAACGATATTCAAACCCTGAATATTGTCAGAAAATAAAGTGACATTCATAAGCATTTCACTAAATACAATGTTCAGGAAAGAGTTACAAGTATCCAGGATAAACTAAAGCCGAAACCACTGATTTCTGAAAAAGTGTATTATTCTTCTAACAGCAAATCTTTGGAAAGATGATTTGAAAAGCTTCTAGAGTTCCGAAGGATTTGGTTTTAAGTTCTCAAAACCAAAAACCCTACTGAAGATGTCTACAATAGGGAGAAAAACTGAAGTAGTGACTCCAGTTTGTTTGAAGAGCTGCCCTCCCCCCTCCCACATAAATATACCAGCTTTTAAAAAAACAAAACAAAATACATTGGAAAACTGTCAGACTTCAACAGCCAGAGAACTAACACAAAAGAGATATCACAAGAGTTAGAAAGCCACGAGATGAAAAGCAGTGAAAAGCTGTTAGGTTGCAATATATGAAACTGGAAAAACGGAGTCGGTCGTAAAAAACAAAGAAATAAACCAGACCTCCTTCTAAGACATTAAAATATTACTGAACTAGAAGAGATCTCTCAAACCCTTAGCAAAAGAGCTTATAACAAAATTAAAATAGATCCAATTAACATGCATGAATTTAAAAAAAAAAGAAAACCTTTAATAAAACCACAGCTTCCAGGCCAGCTTTATTCACCTAAAAAATTCAGAGGAGGGAAATCCCTTGCCAGTAACAAAGCCATCCGTTTGAGAGTAACTTGCCAATCCAGGTATAATAGATTGAATATTTTAATGGATTAGGATTCATTCAATGTTGTAATTATCATAGGAATAAAGGGTAAATAACAGGATGTGCAATTTTCAAAATTTGGCAGAGCCAGAAAATGGCAGGTGAGGAAAGCAGCGTGTGCAGCAACGCCCCATGTACGCGCCGCCGCAGGGCAGAGACCATCGCGCGGCGCAGGGGGAACCGCACACACGACGGAGGGGCTCAACTAGCAAAGACTTTTACAAGTGTCACTGTCTCTCTACCATATGACCTGAGACGAACATTTTAATTTCAACCGGGGAAGGACAGAGAGAATCATATGTAGTTCATTAAGCTCTCATTAAATAAGGTGGGGATCAAAAGGCAAGAATTAATAAGCTCAATTTTAATTCTGCCAGCACCTATTAGGTGGCCTAACATGAACCATTTCGGTTCCCTCTGTGTAAAGTGATGATGCATGGTGAGGAATGAGGCTGAATTAATACACTGGGAACTACTAAGTGTGGAACGCAGGCGAGCAGAGATACAAGAGAGATCTTTAGAATCCAAGAAGCCTAAAGTCCGTTGGTTAACCTTATTTAACAGAACAGCACGGAGATATAGCGTATTCAAATATAAAGCAGACACAAGCAACCTTTCTTATGGGTTTCTTTCCTCACAGAATTTAACCCGTGAAGCTCACCAGTACGGGCTGTTGAAATTTTAGAATGAAACAAAAATATAAAGCGCAAGTAATGCAGGCAAATTCCCTGCAGTTTTATGTGCTCTGGTACAAAGTGTCAGAGACTGAGCAACTCTTCCATTTCCCATCGGGCAGGGACTCAGTTGCCTGAGGGGTGTTACGTATTTCACAAGGTGCTGCTGGTCCCTCTGAACGCCTGCAGTTGCTGCCAGGTGATAGATATGATATGTCTGACAGACCGCTGCGCTTTTTTACAACGCGGTCCCTATTTCTGAGGTCCGCAGATGGCCTTGTTTCCCCCAGGTCACACAGGACTCCCCAGGACCGAGCGCCAGAGGAAGCAAATGCGCTTCAGCAGTTTGTTCTGGTTTTACGTAAACCCTGAGTCCAGAAGCCAAGTGCTAAAAGGAGAAGGTTAAATGCAACCACAAATATAAGTGACGTGAGTAGAGCGTTTCTTCAAACTCCATAGAGCTGCAAAGCAGCAAGAGCGCGTGGCAGGCCTCACCTTCATTGACCAGGTACCGTGCATAGATGAGCAGCCAGTGGCGGTACTCGTGGCTGGACTGCAGCGTAAGAGCGGCTGCGATCTGGCTCTCCAGGTACGCCAGCGTTGTTTCCTGTTGCACCAGATGAGGCATGGAGAACAGTCTTGCAGCTTGCCTTCCTGAACTACAAAACCAAAGAGAAATTAACACGCCAGCCATTAGATAAGATACTAATTTAAGGAGTGTATGTTTTTGTAGTAGAAGGTGTTCTACGCTTGTCTTTCAGAGGCACCTCGCGGCCCAGAGCTCAAGCTTCTCATGACACAGGCAGCACTTCACAGCAAACCGCCTCCGCCCCCACCGGACCTTTTACAAGTACCGAGGTCCACGGAGGGTTTCCTGCCTCCTCCTCTTTCTCTCTTCCTTTCACCTGTCTTCTCTTTAAGAACACGTGCTTTTCAGCGACCAAGTGCTCCTGAACATTTACAGGAAATCCCGATGACTGCCTTTACCTTCCTCTGCCCCTCACCAGTGAAAGTCATGAAACAAACACAAGATGTAAAGTCAGCCTAAAGCATTTAAAGGATTTCTTACAAATAAATGTATTGTCATGAGAAGGCTAATTTGAAAAAGAAACCAATTAGTTCCTTTTTGAAAAAAAAAAAAAGCTAATTTTTCAGTCTGATATTGTCTCTCTCAAAAAGAGGGTGCTGTGTGTTTGGACTTCAAATATTTTTCCCAGTTAATTCCCCTTCCTCCCCAAGAGAACAGCAATAAAATCATACAACTCTATACAGTCTCTCTCACCAAAAAAATTAAACTCAGATGTGAAGAACAGAAATAACACAGAAATCTGCCTGGGAAATCTAATTCAAATCCAGGTGAGGATGGGCTAATTAATTACCTACAGGAGTCTGCTCTGGCTCACGCAATTCCCTGGTGATATTTTCAGATGTTAAAAAATACGTGTTAGATGACTAATCACTCAACTTTCTCAAAGACTTCATTAATAGATCCCTTGAGGACAACTGAGCTACTCAAAATTTGTAGGCCTACTCCAGAAAGCTGGTAAACTAAAAATTAAAATGTAAGAAATTCAGTTCAGTGAATCAAAATATTACATGCACAGAATTGTCAAATACTTTACCCATGCAATAAAGAGGAGCCTTAAAATGATTAAGTTTAGAGCATGCTTTCCTGCCCCCCAAACAATCTCAAAGTAACATCAAGATGCAGACTATAAATGTGCAAAGGATTAAAAAGAACCCCAAACACTATGACACAGTGCTATTAGAGTCTGCAGAGTTAACTCACTGATTGAAACGCATGAATAAACAATGGGGGGGGGGAGGCGGAAGACAAACAAGTTGAAGAAACGAAGCAATTAAGTGCATACTTCGATGTTCGTCCCTGTATTACGGCTAAGGGCCCAGAACACAGCATGGCTTCTTGGGATGGTAAACTATTCCTGAAGTCTGCGCATTGTGCTAGAGAGTCCTGTTTGTCAGAAACAAGATTCCTGGAAAAAAGAGAGCAAACAAGCAAAGACCGGTTTGAGGAGAGTAGGCAGGGATATCAGGGGATGCAGCTCTGTTCTGCCCCAAAGCCAGACCCACATTTTCACAGACAACCAAAAAACTACCACCAAGCTGCTCAGGAATTCCACACACCCCGACTGCTCCCACTCCATGTCCAAATTCTGCTGGTGCTGTCACGGAAATGTCCCTCCCACACCCAAAGTTGACAACATTAATTGTGTAATATTTCACATTAATTTTGAAGGAAATTTTGACAGTCCTTCTCCCCACGGCAGCTCACGGAGGGAGCTGGCAGTCCCAGCCGGCACCTCCAGCCTTCCCAAGGGAACCACTGCCGCTGGTCTGAGATGCCAAGGGAATCCCTGGCTCAAACCGCTGCTAACTTTAGACCTCCAGACAGCTCAGAGGTAAAATGGCACCAATATTTAAAACGCTCTTTACTGCTTCATCATGTTTAAATTTGTATGGTGACTAAAGGCATGGCTCGTATGTCTCCAAAGCTGTGGTACAAACTAAAAAAGGACAGTAAATTCAGAATTATGCTCCATATTGACTGGGAAAATTTCTGCATGATTTCTCAGTTTATCTAAAGAACAAATACGGTGTTTTTTCCTTTTTCAAAGGATTCACGACAAGCAGTTGACTAGTAACAATTATTCTAAGGAGGAATTAAAACAACAAACCCCTTCATCAAGCATGCTCATTACACTAAGTACCACAATTACACTAAGACTGCAAGATGCTCTTTCCTCTTAGAAAGACAATAAAGAATCTGTTTGGGAAAGACACTGTAAATAACTTAACCATGGGAATTCCTTTACGGGAACTTGCACCCTGACAGAAATAAGCGAGTCCCTGGGGAAAGGCTCTGCTGGCAGCCTGAGCCCAGTGAGGCACAGGATCCGCTGGAGCCTTTCCCTGTGTAATGACTCTCCCATGGGAACTCTCTGAGGATAACGACTCCTCCTCTCCTCCGCTACCAGACTTATTGCGCCCATTAAACTTTTCAGTCTTGGAGGCAAAGAGCTCTCTTCAAACAAATATTAAGGAGTGATGGGGACTGACAATGCCAGGCACATGGCAACTCCAGGACTAGAGTGCATAGGTCTTATTTTCTCTGGGAACTGGGCAAAATGATTTTAACATGTCTAAACTCCCAGCAAAACCCTGAAAATTGTTTTGACAAATTTTCCATAACTGCATTCTTTTACATAAAAAAAAAAAGTAAGAGTGAACCGTAAGGCTAGGTTATCTTTAAGCATGGCCAACCACTCAACAGATTCAAGTGACATATATCGGCAAAAGTAGACATAGGTGGATGTTAATAAATAAAAGAGTATACACCGTGGCGGATAGCGTGATAAAGCAAGCTGTAGTTTAACTTTTTCTTTTTTGATTAAGCAATATAATTTCATTAATAATATAATAAAGACATACAGTGGTGAACTACAGCAAAACTAAGCCTGGAGTGTGATCCTACTCAGGCTAACCTTCAAAATATGGAGTGAGACAGTAAATCAGAATACACATCAGTTCAGCTAAGTTATCAAAGCAGGAACTAATATGTAACTTACCACGTAGAAAGAGAAGGATTAAAACAGTATGCCTTGCCATCGGACATGCTCATTACAGGTATACCATGCTGAGTCAGCAAGATCTGCGAGACAGTTGCATCGCTTCCTACAAGTCAAGTCAGACCAAGGTATTGCTTTTCGAGTCTTGCATAACATTCACAATGGTAAAAAATGCTATCCACCATTAATTACCAGTCACAGCAAACAACAGAAGAAGGTGAGGTAAATGTTATTCTCAAGCACTGATAAGGAAGGTCAAAACACAAGATAACGACAGTGAGCATCAGGCTCGCTGCAGCAGCATTAAAATCACTCTTCTGCAAAATCCATTATCAACCTCGATGCTGCAATTTGTACAGAACATTGGCTTAATTGGAAACGTTCTCCATATCTAGGGGCAATCTTCAGCAATTCTACCATCTCTCCTGTAACCCAAGAAGCCTTTCACCTTTCTTTATCCCATTAAGTTAAAATTCTACAATCTAGCATCCTTAGAAAATGTGCTATCTAAGAAGGTGTAAGTGGGCTAGCTGGAGTCTCTCATTTCCCAGCATATCCCAGGCCCGGGGTTTGTGCATGTAACTTCTAATGAAGACATGTGCAAACTGCTAGTACAACTACTTCTCCAGCTAGTTTTGATTAGTACTGTACGGACTAAAGCTAAAACAGAAACCAATATGCTCCAAAACACTGCTTTTTTGGATAATTCTTTTCATTCCAGATAATGGCAACAATAGAAACTGAAGATTTTGAAATAACGAATCTGAAGTAATCAGTTGTTGCTCACCATTAAGATAACATGCATGCAAAGTACCCACAGAAAAATTGCTGTAACAGCAGATTTACGTAAAATATTTGGTTTGTGATCTTCACAACACTGAATTTTCACATTCAGAAGCAAGCCACAATATAATCAGCTACAGAATCTTGTACCAGTCTGTTACGCGTTGATATTCTCGTCTCAGTTATTTCTACTGTATTGCAGCATTGCCAGTGACTTCCTTTTATTACATAACAACAAAGGAAAATAATTTGTTTAGACTTTTCAGGTTTCGTAAAATTTCAGCGTATTCATAAATGGCACTGAATAGTACAGGTGGGCTCAAAGGTTGGTAACTAAATGACTCTTTTTATTACCTGAAAATATTGTTTGCAAAGACTCATCTCTAACAATGGCTGTCTGCTTGTGAACATCCCTGAAAGAGATAAAAGGAAAAGTCTGCCGTTTACAAGCAAATTAATGCTACAAAATCATTTAACAAATGCACTTCTTCAATATTCACGACAAAGTAAAGGGGGGTTGTGAGTTTGGGTTTTTTTGGTTTTGACATTTTCTTCACTGCTTTGACAAAATGATTTTGGCAAACTCAAACAGCTTACGGCAAGACAGAAGTCAATAGCGTTGAACAGCTTTCATCAGGAAACCTCATTACAAGAAGGATCCAAATGACTCCTTCAGGAGCTCTGCCTTGCATGAGACATTAGGTTAAATTCAACAACTGTAAACAAGTACAGCAGTTTTTATCTCAGTATCTTGAGGATGGATAGAGGATTTCTAACTCCGAAACTCATGTACTTTATTGACTAAGTATGATGAAAGTTGGAAATATCCACCTTTTTCCCTCCTCAATCCATTCCATCTGCACGACACAAGTCTATCCGAGGGAGGATGTTTAATCTAGTAACTTCTAGCTGATCATCTGTCTTCCCTCTAGAACCAAATTCAGTATCACGGACCACCCAAGAACAGAGAAGGAAAGGATTCAAGTCCTGCCCAATTAATTCTTCATATTGCATCCAAAAATGGACTTGTGTTCAGGCCTGGTTTAGTTTAAGCCTCGGTGTGAACAGCAACGCACTGACACCCCTCACCAGAGCTCCCTCTAGAAACGAGCCGGCTGACGGGGGCTTACCAAACAGAGAGCGTAGCAGCAGTGGTGAGAGCCATGATGTAAGAACCTGTGCAATGCAGGGTGGAAATGGGTGTATTCAATATTATAGGAGGAAGAAGGCGACGACCACAAGCTGAAAATACCGACAATGTTCGTTTCTCGCAGGCTACACTTACAATCTCACTAAAAAAAAAAAAAAATCAAAAAGAAACATTTACATTTTGTGAAATGCAAGTAGCATAAAACCAAACTGATTTCGTGTATCATACAGCTTGGGCTAATTCCCAAAAATGTAACTATTACAGCTTTAGAAAAAAACCCTGGGTACCAAAAGAAAAGGTCAAAAACTAGCTGGATTAGATATAAATGCATTCCGTGCCTCCTTGCTTTGGTTATAACTAGGCTGGTCTACAGAGATGGGCAAGAGAAGGTCTGCAGGCAGAGACAGCGTCTTTTGTTAGAGCCCGGGGCACAGCTGGAAATATCAGTAAAGCTTTTGGGTATACGCAAGCTCTCCTTCAGGCTTGTACTTGTATTTAGCTTTAAAATCTACTGCTTCGTTTTTAGACCTGGACGTGGCTCAGGCTTCAGAAATACAGTTTCAATTTAAACTCTGAGGTTGGAACTAAGCAAAGTTGAGAAAAGTAAGGAATAAAATAGCAGAAGACGCAGGAAAATACTTCTATGTCACAAAACATCCTGTTCCAAATTTTTCATTCTTTAGTAGTTAGCACTTGAACAACTGTCGCTTGCCATGATTAAGTCAACTTTAAAGAAGAAATTTAAAGAGGAAATGTAAATACACAGTAAATAATGACAGGACCAGAGGAAATGGTCTGAAGCTGTGGCAGGGGAGGTTTAGATTAGATATTAGGAGGAATCACTTTACTGCAAGAGTGGTCAGGCACTGGAACAGCTGCCCAGGGAGGGGGTTGAGTCACCATCCCTAGAGGCGTTTAAGAAACATCTAGAGTTGGCACTTCAGGGCATGCTCTAGTGGCAGAGATTGTAGATTGTTTGGTTGGACTCGATGATCTTAAGGGTCCTTTCCAACCATGAAGATTCTGTGATTCTGTGAAAATAGTTGTAACTGGCTAATGAGAATCTGTGATGCTTTAAGACTGCACAGAGCTAACACTTGCAGTGAAACTGGTCTTAAGACCAAGAGCAGTACATATTTTTAGCCACAAAACATTCATTAGAAAGTAAAAATTACTATAGTGGGTGATAAAACCAGCAAATAGCAGTAGCCAACAGAAGTGAGAATCCCTACAAAGAACTCCACAGGCTAAGAATTTAAGAGCACCAATGTATCAGAGCAGGTCAGCTGCAAGAGAAACGGGACAACTTGAGCCAAGCCCAAAGAATCACAGAAGTCCCTAACAGAAGTGACCCAGTTAATCAACTTCTCTAAGTAAGTAGAGAAAGATACGGTTAAAGTCTCTACCTATTTGTAAATATGTGGATTTAGGTGCAATCAACTTTCTGTAAAGTGTACTTTTGTACCCCTAAGAATGTTTTCTGGCTTTCAGGCCCCTCTTCCTCCACAATACCCTCCCTTACCAGCTTCCTGCGGCGGTGAGAATCCGACTGGTGAGGACCGTCTCCCATTCCTTGCCTTCTCGATTACACTTTAACCTGCTCAACTTTGAACCTCCCACTGTGGTCATTTCATTCTCCACTTCAAGGTACATTGATGGATCTGAACTTACCTGAAATACAAAAAATAAAACACTTTTTGGAAGAGGAAAAGAACTAATCAAAAAAGCAGCAGCTACTATTGGATCCAAAACAATTACATCTTTAAGAACGGATTTAAGTATGGCATTCTTTGTTTAAAGTGGCTTCAAAATATGCTGTGGTACTTCAAAAGAAGCAGATCTCTGAAAATCAGTCTTGGCTAGAACAGAAATAATTTCTTTGTATTCAGAGCATAAGAATAAAGAAAGGCTGTGCTAGTCTTTGCTTCCTAACTAAGGGCACCAGATCAAGTCTAGATGTGTCCAGCCTCCCGACAATCTTGCAATTAGAACCAGACTACCACAGCCTAAACACGCAGAAAAATTATTTCATAAATACCTAAAAATAACACTATTTGCCAGTCTCTTCAGATGTAGAGCACCTCCAGAGAGCTCTCAGAAAAGACTTGTTTTTTCTCTTCAGCAGCGTCCTACCAGCACGACTGTACTAACAGTGCAGCAGTTGCGCCCCGCGGAGACTCTGAGCTTCACGACACTTTGCTTAACTAGGAGGAGGGACTGTGGAACCAGAGGGTCGTCTTTGAAGTTTAGCTACTTCAGAACTGCCCTATTTTTAGAGCTCATTTGCCATTAACATTTCTCATAGAGTCATATTCTTAGAAGCTGAAGTATACCATCTTGCTTGCTTGAACAAATACACATATTAAAACAATTTATCGAAGGATCTGAATAATCTAAGAATATAAAAAAGCAGGATTTTTTTTAAAAAGTATTAAGCGTTTTTTCCCCTTATAGTCCACTTACTTGCAAAGTAAACGATTTCTGTGGGATTGGGGTTGGCAGTTTAAGTGCTAATGCTGGTGCAGAGATGCAAGCAGCATCCTTCTCAGAGGCCAGTGCAGCTGGGGACTGGAAAAAAAAACATTGCAGAAATAGTTATGTTTTTCCATTAAAAAAGTTAAAAACAGTGATATTCTATAATATAGATTCATTTGAAAGAGAAATTTTTTAAAAAAATTTCAAATAATGCCAATTGTAAATATTAATCTTTTTCTAATTAGTTGTATGAATACAAATTTTTTAATATAGCTTCTAAGAATTAAAAAAACCAAAACAAAGTAGATCTGGTCTTTTTTTTTTTTTAATAATACCCCCTCCCATTTGCAGCTGCAACTAATTAGTGGAAATTCTGGTATATTGCATGGAAAAGCTGAGCTCTGAATACTGAACACAGAGGGACCTACATGCCCTAAGATGATGGAAACTGTACTGCACCTTAATTCTTCACAGTTCCGAGGACATTCATAACCACTTAAGTCACCACGTCTAAGTGACGCTCTTGTCCTCAGGCCGCTCTCCATCAAAGTGCACCAGAAACGGACGGCGTTTCATTTGGTTCTGCGCGCTTTCGGCAGGCTACGGCTACTTAGCAGGCCCGTACCGTTTAGTAAGTAGCTGCGTGTTCACAGAAACGATGGGCACGTTTGCCGTGTTTGCCACACCACGTGCATCTGCTTTTTATAATCTTAAATTTTAAAAAGAATAAGTTTCAAGGCAAGGAAGAGGAATGGCTAAAAATTCCGAGGGACTGATACTACTTGTGTTTCCCTGATGTGGTGGAACAAGCCAACATGGGACTGACTTTATTAAATGAGCACTGAAAGCCACAATTAATCTTATTTATTTCACCTGAACAGTTAAAGTTACTGGTACAAGTCTGGAGTCTTTTCGAGGCCTTCCTTTTTTCTTCTTTTCTACTGTTTCTCCCTCAAGCTCCAGTTTCCGTTTGGGTGCGCTGAGGGGTTTGGCAGCCGGAACCTTCTCTTCACTGTCACTGCTGCTCTCCAGAATATCCTTCGGCTTATTGTCTTTAATTAAACTCTGATCCTTCAGTCTGAGCAAGTAAAAAAAAAATTTCACGTTTTCCATAAGTTGACTCCAAAAGCTGCCACATATCCTACGCGCTGCATTCTTGTAAGAAGATACATTCTTAGCCTTGTTTGAGTGCATTTCAAAATGCACAAAGGCAAGGGGAGGAAGCCAAAGCGGAATGGCAAATCCTCTGCAAAAGTACAACGTGCAATACAGATGTATAAAGCTGACCAGACATACTCTCTCCTTTAAAAAAATTAATCAAACTAGCAGTTAGCAACGGGATAAAGGTGTAAATAACTTTATTTTAGCGTTCAGTTCCAATTCAAACCAGATCTCTTTCCCTGGGTTGATACAGATAACTCGGCACTCTGGGAGACGCGAGAGTAGTTCACCTTCTCCCCTCCAACGCACGTTACACTTCCTGCTTACTCCTGCAGAACTCCATTTCTCATTCCGTTGTCCATCCCCAAAAGTTGTCCTATTCAGTTCTGACTACTGTAAGTAAGATGCATATCTGCAAACCATACAGGTGGCCTCACTGCTCCATTTTCCATTCCAGGAAAACAATATAACTAAAGACAACAAAGTACAAATCTCTGAGAACTCTTTTGTTAACTACTATACACTAAAATAGGTCATTTAGTCATAGTCTTCCCATTCCCTTCAATAGCTGGTTATTAACTCACAACAATGTTTTGCCACTTATTCCGTAACCACTCGGCTTCTTAGAAATATCTTGCATAATCCAAACCTTTTTGGTTTTGGCATCTGCATTATGCCAAACTATACACTTCTATCCGTACTTTACTGACACATTAGAGGCAATTATGAGAGTAATTTAATAGAACTTTCTTCTGAATCTTATGGTTAAACCCTTTGCCATAAAAATGTTGAGGTATTTAGTGAAAACACATTTCATTGGTAATAATAAGTTGAGGAACTACATGCTTCTTTCTCAAGACTGCTCTTTTTTCTATCCTTTGTTTTGGTGAGGCAGGAATACTTACGCCATAACACACTATGTTACAAAACCAAAGGCTTTCTTTTCCCCCCCCCCCCCCCCCCCAATCATGTGGATCTAGAGCCAAAACCTCTTAAAATCAAAGCGTCTTCTCTGCTTGCCTTCAGGGCATAAAACTGAAATACAACGGCGGCTGTTATGATGATAGGCCGTCTGCAGACACGCATGGTAATTTATCTTGAAGGAAATCTCACTCCTGTTCAGGGATGCAGGCTGGCTATTTCTGTTTCTGAGCAGCGCAGACGCTGCAGCCACACGCGGAGGCAGCGCACACACAGCATCTTGGAACAATAGTTTTAACTCAGAATACTTTGAAGAGTTTGCTTGATCCCAAATGCCAGGGACAAATGTACAAAGTGTTAACGCCAGCAAAGAATTCACCTATTCGCAGCCAGCTCCTTCCTTCCGATTGTGGAAAAGACCCAGGACAATTCTAGAGTGCCAGCACCATGACATCCTCATCACAGCATTTTAACTCTCTACAGTACTATCCTCCTTTTTCCTTTGCCCCCAGGCTGTGCCTTACCTGTCCACAACAGTCTGATTTGTGTTTGTCACAACAGCAGTCCCTGAGGTGGCTTTGGATCGTTCTGTGAATCTAGAATCAAACGCTTTCATAGGCTCGATCTTGGATGGAGTTGTCAGCACAGAGGAAGACGATGCAGGAGGAGCAGTGGAGGCAGAGGTAGCAATTACACTGTCGATAACAGGGACAGGAAGACAACGATTGAAAGAAATTTAGTATTAGTAACCTGCATTGCTCATAACAACTAGCTAGCATTCACTACGCTGGCCAGAAGCCACCCTGAAAACCTTTCGCTCAAATACACGCGTGAATTCAGACGTGCTTTTTCCCCTCGTGCATCAGCATCCTGCAAGCTTTGCCTATTCTCAAAAGCTGTTCACGACACCTGTCAGAGCTGAGAGCCTCATGTGTCCACACAGATCTATCTAGATTAAAATACCCTAATCATTCATTAAGTATTTTTAATTCAGGAATTAAATGACACTGTCAGTTGGTACTTATGTACCCGAAGGGAAAGGATCGCTAGTTTAAATGGTGACTGGGGTTCCTGGTTTTACCCCTTGTTCGAGTTACCAAATGCGTTCCATTACAAGATTATATTCCACTGTTTATCAAGCAAACAATTTGGGTGGAAACAATTCAAGCCAGGTTTTGATTTTGTTGTTGAAGAATCCAAACTAATTATTAGGCCTTCCCAAGCACAACTCCACGGGAAAGGAATGTGTTTTCCCCACACTAAAGCATTCCAGGGATCTGCTATTTGAATAGCTGTTTACTTTAGAGATTTTTCAATTCATTCAGAGAACGAATTGGAAGAAAGAATGGCTCTAAGATAACTGATGTTTGTACTAAAAAGCAGTTAGTAGTCCAATTTCCAAAGAAAAGGAGACTTAGTAGTTTCATCTGTCAATCATTTCTCATAGTCTGCCCACCCATTTTTTCATCTGTGGCCAATTTCAATTAAATTTGATAGAATGGTAGAGGTTCCAATGACACTGTGCTCTTATAAACGCTATAAAAACACACTGCGGAGGAGAAACCAAGTCAGTGTTACCATGGAGGGAAAAGCAAGTAAAATTTAGTTGTTCCATAATTAATTTGGAAGACACACTGGCTGATGAGTGTGAGTGCATTGCCAAGTCACTGGCACCGTGCTCGCCCTCATCTGAAGGGACCGTTACACGGGGAAGAAGCATTACCATGTTTGAGGAGAGGAGATCTACAGGACACAGGACAGAACTTGATGGAAAACAGGCTTCATTACTTCCACTGCTGGAAAACCTCCTGTTATTTACTAATAGCAACTCAGTAATCTCTAAGCAAGTCAATTCGTTAGAGCGTTAGCAATCAACTGTGTACCTCGTTGCACTGAAGTGCATTTCTGGAACTATGCATGTGGATCTATTCATTACTGATTTATCGCTATTTAAAGTAGCCAAATACTAATCAAATCTTGGTGTTTCAGGAATATTATATTCTTGAAGTTTTGCATTAAGGAAACCACTTTAAATGTGGCTTGATTACAGAACCATAAACAAGAATCAAAAACTAAACAGAGTCATACAAGCGAAAAACAAAACTGCAAATACTGACCCATCTTTATTGGCTGCATCATCGGTTGGTTTTATACTGGCCGCCGTTGGCTCTACCGAAGGCTTTGAAGTATTAAGGGAATTCACAGCGTTAGAATCTAATGACATGAGCTGCTGGTTACTTTGAGAAGACATCATTGAGCCAGACAGAGATCCAGATATTGGGATGCTATTGAAAAATGCTGTAGAAAAATCCCTAAGCAAAAAGACAAACAACAAATATATTTCTCAAAAACACTTCAAAAAAAATTTAAATATAATGGAAAAAGTAATTTTATCTAAA
Source organism: Rissa tridactyla (assembly GCF_028500815.1). NCBI lineage: Eukaryota > Metazoa > Chordata > Aves > Charadriiformes > Laridae > Rissa > Rissa tridactyla. The sequence goes on from NC_071478.1 coordinate 946,062, forward strand.
CTGTTTGTTCCATTCTTCCCTTTTCCACATGCAGATACTCTTATACAACCCAAACAAACCACCCCCACCTAACTTTGCGGAGTTGCTTCTCATACAGAAAGAAGGCTAAAGCCAGTATGGATGTAGCTACGAACCTGCACCGCGTTAGAGTGTTCTTCCCTCGTCTAGAACGGCAGATACTCAGAATTAGCCTTTTCTGTTAGAAGTGAGATCTTATAGCTAAGAGAACACAGGTTGAAACTATGTTCCGTAAGTATACACAAGGGATTTTCAGCAAGTGCTTTAAGATGCCGTAAGATTAAAATAAGTCAGAATTCTGAGTTTGCATCAGGAAAAAGAAGAAAAAAAACCCCGATATAAAGGTGAAGAAGGATTTTAAAGGCAACTTCCCAACATACCCAGTGTCCAGCTGAGCTATGCAGAGAGGCGTGATCCTTCTCCGACCATCTGCTGTTCGTGTTTCAACTTGTTTTTTTAAGAGATTCTGTTGGGAAATATATTTCATCATAATTTCTGATAAATAGGAAATTTTTTTCCCTTTTTTTTCCCCAACTGACAAGAATCGGTGTATCAGGTGAAAGATAATCCTCAATTAAAAATTTGTTAACAAAGATTTTTTTCCATATTGTCTTTGAACCATGCTATTATTGCATACATAGAAGCAATCTACGTTTTTATTATTACAAATGTATTTCAATACCACAACTTTTTTTGGACCAACAGTAGGTGTTTTTTAAGTAGAAGTTCATATAGTACAAAGTACAGAAGAATCCTGATTCTCTCCACATTAAAGAGTCAAGTCCGAAACATTCTCATTGTGCATACTGAATCCTTCATTAAGAGTTGTGTTCTATGTTCAGGAGAGAATTAAATAATGCTTTCGACCTCCTTCACTGAGGAACCGAAGCAGAGTTCTACTGGACTGTTATCAGCTACCTTTGGTTTCCTTTCTGCACGCATCGTAGAAACTTCCACAAGCCTTTTCCCGCACAGTCTTACTTCTGCTTAAAAGCACTTTAACTTTTCAGCAAGTCCCACTAAGGCCAACTGGACCATTCATGGGTTGAAAGACACCGTTCAACACAAATAAGGAAGCAGAAATCAGTTTGATCACAAGCAGTTTGATATTTATCGGCTCAGTCCTTGACGCTCTACAGTGACTATCCAGAACCCCTACCTTCCGGATGTCCTCCAGACTCTCCCCATTGACCATGCTCGCCACCTTGGGGGCCGCTGCTGCAGTGCCAGACGCTTCCCTCAGCGAGGCATTCTTCTGCTCCACCTGCTGCTGCTGCTGCCTCTGCTGATACTTGAGCATCTCCGGATTCTCAATAATGGTGGTAGACAACTGAGCTTCAGTCATTATAGCTAGGCTTTTCCCATAGGTGGACTGATGAATATTGCTCTGTGGGCGTTAAAAATGTAACACACAAGAAGAGTGACTACAACTGCTAGCATGGCATCACTAATTATAACAGCAAATTATCCATGAGCCAGCAGTGTGCCCTTGTCGCCAAGAAGGCCAATGGCATCCTGGGCTGCATAGGGAAGACTGTGGCCAGTAGGTCGAGGGAGGTCATTCTCCCCTTCTACTCTGCACTGGTGAGGCCACAACTGGAGTACTGTGTCCAGTTTTGGGCTCCCCAGTTCAAGAGGGACAGGGAACTACTGGAGCGGGTCCAGCGTAGGGCAACCAAGATGATTATGGGACTGGAGCACCTCCCTTATGAGGAAAGGCTGAAAGAGCTGGGACTCTTTAGCCTGGAGAAGAGAAGGTTGAGGGGGGACCTGATTAATGTTTACAAGTATCTTAAGGGTGGGTTTAAGGAGGACGGAGCCAGGCTCTTTTCAATGGTTCCCAGTGACAGGACAAGGGGCAATGGGCACAAGCTAGAACATAGGAAGTTCCGTTCAAATACACGGAAAAACTTCTTTACAGTGAGGGTGACAGAGCACTGGAACAGGCTGCCCAGGGAGGTTGTGGAGTCCCCTTCTCTGGAGATTTTCAAGGCCCGCCTGGATGCAGCCCTGAGGGATGTGCTTTAGGTAATCCTGCTCTAGCAGGGGAGTTGGACTAGATGATCTCTAGAGGTCCCTTCCAACTCTGAAGATTCCGTGATTCCGTGATAACGCAATGGAATCACACAAATCTGATGGAATCCATAAAATGCAAATGCCCTCCCTATCATTTATACACTACAGATTGTTTTTCCTTTATATTTTCAGCTAACACTAAATCAATATGTAAAATAACTGGAATCCAAAGCTTTAGTTGCTAATAGCAATGACAGGAAAAAAACAGCCAACAGCAATCAGTTTAAAAAGACTTGCATATCTGCAAGTCAAAGAGTAATTTTGAAGTGTTTTGAAGCACCCACTCCTTGTTTCCTTGGCCAAATAATTACTTCAAATGTATAATGATGTGTAAGCAAGTGGATGTTTTCCAAATAGACTTTCTTTCCAGAATAGAAACTAATAACACAAAGGTATTTCTTGACTACTCTTTTTTAACGATTTGTGAAGTAGACAAGAACATATTTTTCTGTAATACAGAAATCAGTCACTACATACTTCTATAAATAATCCAATATTTTAATTGAATCAACACATGGCTTAAATATAATCACAAACCCCCTAAGTGCCTACTGTACCTTTTCCTCCTCGCTGAGTGGGTCTCCAAGTTCATCCTGGGAAAAGTCCAGAAACGCCACTGATCCATCCATGGAACACACCAGGATACCGAGTCCATTCAGGGTCCTGAAGGAAAACAAAGATGGACCTTTATTTCTCTTTCATTGATGCCAAGGGGCAATACAGTAAATTGCTCGATAAAAATCTAGCATAAGTGATAAATGTATTTCCTTCAAAAGTTGTAAAAAATTTGTGTGCTAATGGAATTGGGAGAAGAAAGGGGCCTTCAGCAGATAAGCCATCAATACGCTTCTTTTGAGGCCGTATAAACTGCTGCTTGGGGCCCATGGAAGACAAAGCTTCCTCATGCACGGAAAACAAGTACCAGACAGTCCATTCCTCTGAAGAGCTTACAGTCCAGACAAAACGAAAGGAAGAAGGGATGAGACCCTTCAGAGAGAAGCTGTGTATGTTGGGTAAATGCCACTTCTCTATCATCGGTACCTGAAGTGACGGCAATAAAAAAAAAAAAAGCAAGATGTGCATCTGAGCGGTCCAAAAATCTTTATACTAGGCAAGAACATAATGTTTGATTTTGTTCTTGTTCATCATTTGGGTTTTTAAGCAAACCACACACGTTCTTGTATGTGGCAACACATTGTAACCCTCTTCTGGAGGTCTCTAAAGGTTTTCTTGGTGGAAGAGAGAGGGAGGAGAAACTATACATTCTGTCCTAATGGAATGGTAACCTTCCATATATAACCTATTAGTGCACATTTGAAAAAAATAATATTTGATGAGTTTTGACTGCTAGCCCAGTAACTTTCAATTACAGAGTTTGCAGAGACGGCGACATAGTGGTTTACAGATGACTTGTTACAGAGAACAGAAGAGAAAGGGAAGGAGGCAGAACGCTGAAGTCCTACCCAAATTAGTCCAACAAGGCTTTAACATGGATTACATGCATCATGGCTAGAAGTGTTTGAAAACACCTTTTTTCGTGGTGGCTGGTGCCCTGATAGCACCACATCCAGAAGTTAGCCCCAGCATCATCTAAGTTAACCAACGCTACTCCAAGTTAGAAAATGGTAAAATCTTGCTTAGCAGACAAAATTGATGAGCTCCTATTGACCACTGGATCCAAGCAATTGTTCCACGAAAACATAAATCATGTTCAGATATTACAATCACGGATCCAAGTCTAAAACTCTAAAATAGAAATGAGACAGCTGTAACAATATAACAGTATCCGATTTCTCTGAATTTTCTCTGTCTGTTTTCAGAATGGAGCGTGTTTCTGGGAACATTCCGTATTATTGACATTTTAGCCATACATTTCAATTTGTAAACAGGATAAAAAATAACAAGCTTCCTGATGATCCTTTGTCTCTCGAATATCCCACAAAACCATTTCCTCAGAAATTGCGAAATGTTAACCAGCTATTACTCCCGAAGACTTTATGCCATGAAAAATGTGCAAATTGCAGATGGAGAAATAAAAAAACACAGGAAAACAAAAGTATTCAAAGCTATTGTACTACAACAATAGCAGCAGTTCTCATTAAATACTCCATTTATTGGCTTCCTAGCCTGAAAAATGGTTCGATTTTGAAAACTTTTTATCGTGCTTCACTGAGTTTCATGGAAAAATCCACATGGCACATAGAAACCAGGAAGTTAAAGGTCCACCAAGTCATGTTATAAAGTACATATTCTATAAAAAAAGTCAGAGAATCATAAGTAGTAGGAACTCATTCCACAGGTATTTTACTGCATCGTGTTCTAAATACATTGGGTTTTATTCAATTGTAACGTTACACAATCTCAAGTGACCACATGCTAGTTGCTGATGTTACTACCAAAGACATTGCAGCAGAATCAAGAACTTCAGGAACGATTACTTGTGTTCCAACGGCTACAATCTGTACTGTTTTAAGGAATTTCCAGTTAACGTATGTAACTAAAGATGACAGCAACACTTTGGCTTTTGTAACAAAGAGCAGACATCGACTTACCAGGAGATGTCCATGATAGACTTGTCAAACAGCTCATGTATGACAACTAAAGGTCGTTTCAGACACGTGAGCTTAAAACAGAAGAACCAACAGTCAGAAATTTAGAAGTTCTATGCTACAACAACATTAGCACATTAACTCTCTCCCAGAGCGTAACAACGTTCACCAAACAAGGCCTGGCCAGGAGACAGCTGTATGCCTGACGGTCTGTCTGAAGCACCTACTTACCCACTCCACTGCTAGCACAGAACAGCTTTGGAGACGAAGAGCTGACATTCCACCCTCCCCTCCTTTCTGAAACACAGACTGAACTTCTTAACCAACTTTGCCTTTACCTCGCAGTCGTAGAACACTCTCTACCACTCAAAAAGTAATTCTGCAGATGCTAAAGACGGCCCCTATTCTAAGCTTTACTGAGATAAGGGTGTTGCAAACTGCCAGCACAAGAGGAATACAGAAAACAGATTAGGTTTCCATGTCCTCACTCAGACTACTTGTCCAAGTAACTGAAGCCTATCAAGAGCAAAGGGAATTTGACTCACTGTTATTCTTAAAGAGGATCCCTCTACACTTATAAATCAGATTAGCAATAAAGAACTGCATATGAAAACTTCCAGTAACCTGTTCTAAATCAGACATTCTAAGCTCTGTAATGTTAAACCAATGGACTGAAACGAAGCAGGAGCAGTCAGTGTGGTGGAGGATGTTTCATGCTCGTAGTTCCCAGATGTAGTGTGGTAGTCATCTTCATACGTTATTTCTTTTATGTTTCCCTAGGTCTGCGTTGCATACCTATCTATTAAGCTCTTCGGGCAAAGACTGCCTATAACTCTACATCTCTGTAACACCTAGTCTAACCTCAACAGGCACCCTAAATGAAATCATAGTATAAATAGAAAGTAAAATATACTGCCTAAATGAAATCATAGTATAAATAGGAAGTAAAATATACTGCCTAAATGAAATCATAGGATAAATAGGAACTAAAATATACTGAGAGTGATACTTTGATATGGGTATGCACTGGTAGCATTGCCAGAAACAGATTTAGTGTTATGCATTTAGCGATTGATGGATAAATATCACTCTGGAATCTATAAATAGTAGATTGCAGTTAGCAATTGGTGTGTTTTGGCACATGTTCTCACGACAAAGCTTTACAAATCAGTTAAATTTATTCCCTGTCCCTTGCAGTTGCCAAACAACCTGTCTTGCATTTATAAATGTGAGAATAGCTACTCTTCTCTTAGCCAGAATAACAATGTGTAGATGTTAAAGTAAAACTCAAACTAGATGTTGAAAACTTGGATGTATACTTAAAAAGCTCATTCATTTTCACAGTCCTTTCCATAGCAAAGACGGAAGCCAGGGACTGAAGCCAGAACAAAGCAGAAAGATGAGCCGTGTATATGCTCAGAAACAGCTACCCTGGGCCTGCTGTATTCTCCTCGCACCCACAAAAGACTAACAAAGCCAGACTCTAAGAGCAATTAATGGGTAGGTGGGCTAAACATGGAGAAACAGTGAAGTGTTTTTCTTAAGAGACTCACATGGAGAACGAGTAAAAGACATAGGAAGAAAATAGGGCTGAATTACATTTATTAACTGTGCTAACACATTATTTCCCTTCACAGCTCCTCCCACTGACCAGGGCAGCACACTCTGCCCCCGCTTCCAGCCGCTCTGGCTTTAGCGACATGAACTAATACCAATCCACTTCCTTCCCCCAGCTAATGCTGTAACAACAGAGAGAAAAAAACAAACACGAATCCAAATATAAGACCTCATGCTGTACACGTGACCTTTGTGCTAAACCCCTAAGTTATCCAAATGACCACATTAGCTCAAAGGCGGCAAAAAACCCCACTTACCCACACAGAAAGAGATCGATCCTTACTACCAACAGCACAACAGCAGTAGGGACAGCTTGACTTGGTGGAGCTCCCATTCTTTTGTTTCTTCTTGAAGATTTTTGGATTGAATTTCTGAACAAATGACATGCCCCAAATTTTATTACAATAATTACATCTCCTTTAAAAGCAAGTTTTTCACTTAAGAGTGAAAAAGAAACATTTCATAGAAACAAAGTCCCTAACCAGACTCTGTAAGAGCATTGACAAGAGCCGCATGTGCTTTATTAAGGGCCTTTCTGAATGCCTGAACAGGAATGGCAAATAACATTAAGTTTACTAGCGACCAGGAACCCACTAGAAACCTAAGTCACTTTAACCAAGTCACTGAAGAGCTAACAAAGTAGTGTTTGTCTTCCTAACGTCCTCCCGTACTCGCCCTTCTTATCTTGGTCATCTATGTCCAGTTCTCTTACCACAAGAGCAAGCTGATTGCTTCCAACATGTAAAGTTGACGTTTTTCAAACACCACCATCCGTTTGCTTTACTAATCTTGACACCTCCCTCCACCTCTTGTCCCATTTGTGTATAAAATTATCAAAAAGCACATATTACAAGTTTTACTTCAGGAATAAATTACTATCACTCACTCACCACTACTGTAACTGCTTTCCGATGCCCCACAAAATCCATGTTGGTTTTCCATCCATCTCGCTCAATGATCTGAGCAGTCGGTCCAGAATTATTCATGGCATGAGCAGAAACAAGATAGTGACCATCAGGTGACCAGCTAAGGCGCAACACATGAGTTGTCCCTCCACACTGACAAAGAGAGTAAAATACCCACAGCTTTAAAAGTGTTTGGCAAACAAAGGATTTTTAATACAAACTATTTAAATTTTAGATTTAGCAAATATGATTACAAAGTCAGTCTTTTCTGAATATATAAGAATGACCTCACATACAATTCTCAGCAATTTCAGCCATGTTTATACAGATGATCTAGTGTAACTTATGAAGCCCTACCAAAAGGGGGAAAAAGGAACTCGGAGAAGTTTTTTAAAGGAAGCAAAACGTACATCTTTTTGGATACTGCACACTCAGTATTCTTCACAGTCCCAGTTAGTGGCAGGGCTGCAGCATACCAACTGCTAATAATGACACCTCACCTTGCAACACCAGCTCACACATGAATTCAAGCGTTTACAGTCTATTAAGAAGAGTAATTGCAGTAATCACGATACCGTAAGATTGCTGCGAAACACCCCACTCACTAAGCACCACTTCTGTCCCCAGAAATCTGATCTCTTGATCAACGTCACCAGGTCACAGCCCTACGATGCCAGACCAAAGATCCCTCCTAAGCACTTATCTCACTCCTGATAGTGGCCACTAGAAGATGCATAGGGAAGAACGTAAGAACAATGTAATTAGCGTGCCAATACTTCCTTGGAATAACCTCTATATTTCCAGGATTTTACTTAATTGTTTACGTAACCCGCGTAAACCTTTGGCACCTACAACATCTGATGGCAACGAGAGTCTCAATGTAGTCACATGTGGGGTGAGAAAGTAACTCTTTTTTTCCTCCCTTTTGAATCTGCCATCTGATAGTTTAATTTGATTCAGCACCGTTAAATTAACTACTCTTTGTGCAGAATCAGAGTTATTCTTACAATTTTCATTCGTTCTATAGGAATTCACTTTGAATGGTCACACATTCTGACATACCTCATCAAAGGGTTTTGTGATGCTGGTTTCCAACTGCCAGTCCATGGTCCGCCACACCTTCAAACTTCGATCATCGGCCTGAGAGGCAATATATTTTCCAACAGGATCCCAGGTCAGCCCTTTCACCAAGCCGGAATGCCCCTTCAAAGTGGCAAGAATTTCTGTGCATACAAAATTGAGAACAGAGAGGAGTTACTGACACCTCCTTTAGGACAGACTGTTGAGGAGATTTACAAGATCTTTTGAGGAGATTTACAAGATCTTTTGAGGAGATTTACAAGTTCTTTACAAGAACGCAGCATATTAAATGTAACCTCTTTTAATGTACAAACAACAACATATCAGCCAAACTGGAACCTGTACTTAAGCTATGAATGATATAAACAGAGACATGCGCAGGGCACACAGCTGGGCTGGAAGTCTGAAAACTCTGATACAAGGATTGGAGTAGCCCGCAAATAAATGGCAGTGACCGGGCACCACCCAGCGGGAGGTTTAGGCTGTATCAGGTTAGGTGGTGAGAAGCGGCCAAATAAAGGCAGGTGCTGCCCGGCTGCCCCAGCCCCTCGCAGGTCGGCTCAAGCTCTCTCTCCAGCGGCAGTGCAGTCCCTGAGAAAGAGAGGACTCGGGACCGCGTGAATCGCCAGCACCGTGGCAATGGAAGAAAGAAAATGGCCATCACATGTAAGGCTTGAGAGCTTCTGCTACTGTGAGGCTCCTCCAGTCCATCCTTCCTCCCCTTCGGCATGGACAGTCACACTGCTTATTAAGCAGCAGCATTTAAAATGGGGTAAATAATATAATGCCCCCCCAAAGGTAAAAAGTCCTGTAGGTACAAATGCAACAGGGAAAAAATATATATGCATATATAGAGGTAATATCAAGCTGAAGTTCTTTCTGTTTGGGATTTTGCAGAGAGATGGTGAAAAACTAAAATACATGTAATAATGACCCTAATGTAAAATCAGCAGCACCACCTGAACACAGCTCTTGTCGACAGCAGAGCGGAGTCCACTGCTCACCACCATCCAAACTTGGAAGAAGGACTGACCGGCCAGAGTGCAAGCGTGTCAGCTCAAAAGACAGACTACCCATTCCCACACAGAGATTCTCACAGCCACTGAAATACACCCACGGAGGGAAGAGTTTGTCACAAACCTTTACATTCTTGCACATCTGAAATGTAAGAATTCTCACCTGGAAATTTGACAGCATTCCAGATGACAACAGTGTTATCCACACTACAGGATGCCAGCCAGGCATCATGTGGAGACCACGCTACATCCATAACGTCTGTTTGAAAAAAAAAAAAAAGTTTCCATTTAAGACATTAATCCAAAAATCTTTTTAAAAAGAACCTGCATCACAACATTTTTTCTATCCCCAAGAAGCAACTATCATCTCACTAGAGTGGAAGGTAAGAAAGAACACAGCAACACTGACGGGGAGGGAGGCTCTCCAACTTACCGCGTTCAATGGGGAACAAAACAAAACCAAAATCCGAGGCAGAGAATGCCATGTTTAGTGATTAGAGGAAGTACTAATGCCTGTAAAAAGTACTTTGTTTTGTTTTGAATGAAAAAAGCAACAGCAGCTATTGCGATGCACTTGCTTTATTCCAACACACGTGGAGCGATCGGAGTGATTTCCATCTTGATTTTAATCGTAGCTCGTGTCAGCAGGTGCAAAATGCGTTTGAAATTACCTGGTTTAGTCATCTTTTGCATTGCTCTTTAGTTATTTTTTCTAAATAAGCATTAATATTCTTTGGTTCACAAAAACTTTATCTTTTGCCAGCGAGAAGATTATTCACTGCAAATGTGAACATTTATTTAAATAAAAATACAGTTAGCTTCCTTTATTCAGACTGATTTTTAAGCTAGCAAATAACAAAATACGAGTTCCTTAGTTGCTAATTTTTCTACTGCATAGTTGCTGGAAGTTCTACTGCATTGCCAGAAGTTACTTGTATGAAAATGGGCAGTTCATTAAAAATGACATTTTCCTTTAGATTTTTATTGTTGCTCTTAAAAGTAATTACTGACTTCCCACCAAATATACATGTTTTGAGCAAGAAAATGTGACACTGAAAACCAATTATTTTTTTTTAAATTCATGCAAATTATGTTCATCCAACATCTTTTCACTTACCCCCTGAATGGCTTCTGAGAATCGACACACACCTCCACTGCTCAACGTTAGTAAGTTTGCTACTAGAACCAAACACAGTGCTAGGTCCAATGTACCTAATTAAAAATAGAAAACAGTTATCAACAGAACCGCCTCAAGCTCTTCAAACTTTCTTTCTAAAGAAAATCAGCTGCACGGTACACTTCTGTTTTATAGTCAGTTATTCCTGCAATGAAAACCGAAGAAAGAAAAAAAAAAAAAGTACTTTTTAGAGAAAGTAATTCCAGTTACTAAAAAATTAGCTTCAATAGAATGTACAATTTCTACAGATAGCAAAAATGATAACAGTTAAGAAAACCCTTCAGATCTCATCAGGATGCTTTCTTCAAGGACAGCAGAAAACGGCTCAGCTCCTGGAGAGCAGAGGGACCGCCCAGGCAGACACGCTGCAGCCCCAGAGACACAGAGACCAGATCTCCACCGCCAGTGACGCGGCGGCACAAGTCTCAGCTCCTCACGCACCGAGAGGCAAAGCAGCGAGCTTACAGAAGGCCAGCCCAGGGAAGGAACACTGAGAGACAGGACAGAGTAACCTACTTGAAATAAAATATAAAATGGAGAAAAAAGAAACATGCTTACGCAGCTCGTTTCCACACCATAATCAACTTGTCATCTCCCCCCGAAGCCAAGTAAACGCCATTGTTTGACCATCGCACACAGTTCACGCACGCTGAAATGTAGAACAGAAAGTTTGTAAGACGAAATATGAGAATAAGTGGTTCTGGACTGGGGACAGAGTTTATAATAAGCAGAACCTGACAGGAGATGTTTAGGATTTAAGTGTGCTTTTTCCACTCAAAGCAGTTGCTCTGTCTGCTTTAGATAAATGAATTGGTACTTATCTTTCAATGGCAGTTGAGGAACTTCTTATTTTAAAAAAAAAACTATTCCGTCTTTAAAAAAGCTTCACCAAAAGCAGCTCCAAAGAAGATTAACATTCATCTAACAAAGGAAACTGCCTGTGATACATGAGGTGGGATTAAGAAGGCAAAAAAGGAAAGATATATGTTGAAGACAAGAAAGGGGACAACTTGTTCAGGTAACTATACATTCAAATGTAATATGCAATAAATCCAGAGTAATTTAGAGCTATAACCAATATATTTCCCATGATGTTTCCTTTATACGTATTTCTTCTCTTGCCCTTTCCTTCAGATCTCCCCAGCTTCTCAGAATGTGCGTTATCAATTACTTTGTGGCCACAGCTGGAAAAAGTTCATAGGGAGGAGATTTCCAAAGGTATCTGTATTCCTCTGGACCTTTTCCCACATTTTAACAACATCTTCTGCTGAATATCTAAAAAAGTATATAGCCAAAGTATGCGATCACTCTGCTGTATTTCATTGATTCTTCACCACTGGACAGGGCATGACTGTTGTAATTACAAACATGTAATGCCTAAGCTTTGGCAAATTACCAACATTCGAGAAAAAAAACCAAACAAAACCAAAACCAGAAAAAAAAGCTTTGTAACCTAAGTGATTGTCCATCTGACAAAGCATCTTGGGAATATTTTCATTCTTTTCATCTTCCTCTTTCAGGACAGGAGCCATATTCCAGATCACTACTTTCCCAGAATCCTGACCTGTAAGAGAACAAAAAGCCCCCCCTTTAAAATACATGCAAAAAAGCCTTTCAACTTAATGTCAGTTCCAGACCAGATGCTAAAATGCAGGCATCGCTGCAGTGGGAACTTTGGAAACATTTGAATACAGATGCCATTCTGGTATAATTACACCAAGTCAGAAGTGGTTTATTTTTCTTGACGCCATTAAAAATAACATTGTTCAAAAAAATCATATTGTATGTAATGACACCAACTATAAGGATGAACTATTTATAATAAAATTGTATTTTAAAAGAGAAAAGATACATTCAAATCCTAAATTCCAATTATTGTAGCCAACATAAAATTATTCACTATTGCAAACCAAATAATATTTTTGCACGTATTTCTTGAGCTATTCCATTTATATAATTCGACTTTTTTGTCCCAATAGCTCTACTATTTGGCAGGTCAAAAAGCCCACTTCACACTCGGTTCCTCTTCAAATAAAAAAAGATATTTGGCCAGTATGGCCACGACTCAATTATTGCATCTACTATCTCAGTGATGTCCAAGAGGACGAGTGCATCAGAAAACACAACCCTGCCTTCTGCAGCGTTACTGCACTTTTCAGTACATTTTAACGACTTACATAATTATCTGTCCCTTAGAGATATGTGACGTGGTTTTGAAAGGGTCAAACCAATTAAAGTGTTGGGAAGGCACAAGATTATTATTCTAGCCCAAAATTCTGCCTTCTATCAGTACACAGACGTACCTTGTCCTCCTGTTGCAAACTTGGTCCCATCTGGGTGAATGTCCACTGAAAATATTGGCTTTCCTGGAATTAGAGAACAAGCAGCAACATTCTGAATTGTTTTACAGTCAAGAGAATGCAGGAATGCCAAAAGAACCGTAGCTCTTCTGGCTGGCGAATAGCTTTCTTCTTCTAAAAGCCAGAGTTGTAAGAATTACAGCTGACTACAGGAGCTGAAAGCAACCTGATGACAAAAATGACAGCCTGTGAAAGTGTATATGAAGGTTATCATGCCGCAACAACCCAGCGGTAACTAAGGACACTTCATCCAGCAGGATATGCCAAACGCCTCAAAGCAAAACAATACCACAAAGCAAGTGCCAACACGGAAAAACGGCATTTGAGTAAGGAATTTCTTCCACGTTTTTACACTTCATTAGCTGATGACCTGAAGCAAGTTTTGTTTTGGTTTCTGTTTTTGTTTTTTTAAAATCCTCCCCAATCTCAGGCTGCATCTGGCGGTCACACAATTACCTGTCTCAAATTTAAATTCTGTTGTTATGAAACTCTCCTACCCAAAGACTAGCTTTTTTCACGGCTTCCATATAGAAAGAGGAAGACTAACCAACTCTAATATTACTCTTAAATCTTTCAGTTCTCCATATGCTACATCTTTCAGAGGGAAACTGATAGTTTTATGAACGCATCAACCCTAGAGCAGATAAGTAACGCAGCTGGGGAGCAGCTCTGGAGACCAGACAACCCTCACTCCCAGCCTGTTCTGCTCCCACCCCTGGATCACACACGCTCTCCTACACGTTCACAGCTCGTTCAGCCCTTGCAGGAGGAGAAGGAAGGAGAGAGAAGTAAATTTACTGCCTTTCGATGATGCTCAAAGAGCTACCGTGAAGGAACCTGAAGGATTACCTGAAGGAACATGCATGTGAGTTCCACATTCGAGTAATTTTTGGCAGCAATCTGAACCCTTTCAAACTGGAATGCTTCTGCCAGCAACATCACACACGTGCCAGTATAAAATAAGGCAATTTATTGTAATGGCCAAAAAAACTAGCACACACATACCAAGATTACTCGATAAATTTCCCATGTGTGTCAATTCTTGCACTATATCTTCATGATAGGTTAAGACACAAACAATAAAACCTGGAGAATTTATCCAGTGATAGCTTTTATGTTGCAACTGTAGCATCCAGATTCCTCGACGCTAAACTACTAACAAAACCCTCATCCAAATATGGAGCATTTCTCACTTTTTCAGAGATATGAATTTTGCTTCATATCAATTTTAATTTTGTTTATGTTGACTTGTTTTAAGGTTTATTTTACTCGGATTTATATTGCAACTCTGACATGTGATTCCCCTTAAAATTTTTACAGGCAGCCAAGCAAAGGCCTGAAGTACAGTAAGATGGCACTCGACTCACATTCCTTCCACCTCCTTTAGACCGCATAAAACACATAAATTGAGACTTAGCTGTGGCTTTTCTTCAGAGCATTGAGCCTGATTCTATCTTTTATTCTATTAACTTGAATGTAACGTACAGGGCTAAGCTGAATATTCTGAGAAGCACAGGCAAGAAGCAAACATTTATTTTTTCCTTCTCGTATATGGAAGTTCCCTTAAATTAAACCAGAAATTGAAAATAGTTCGGCCTACTGACACTTAGCGAAAGAGGTCATTCTGTAGACCTTACAGGCGGAAGAGGTTACACCTTTTCAATCTGCATCAGTAGTCTTGGGCAAGAAGACTCACTACACTGCCAAATCTGCCATGAGGCAGGAGGAGGAGAGCGCTCCTTCCAGGAAGCCAGTTATCAAAGGCCTTTGAACTGCGCTAACCCAGCTCCCTTTGCCTGTGTTATCATCCGCACCTACTGGAAACAGTTCCCCAGCAAATCAGAAGGAACAGCAACCTCTAACACAGGGGCATCAATAATCAGGAGGAATTACGGCGTCCAGAGCCAGCACAGCACCTGTGAACATGGCTTCAGAGTTTACGTATTTTTTAGTTTAACGATACTGTATTTAAAACTGGCTTAATAGATGCAGTCATCTCATACAGGAAAACTCATTCCTTCTCTTATCCAGTTGCACCACTCGTCCTTCATAAATTTGGCTTTTGATCAAATGAGCACCGAGCAGATATTTTCATAAAATATTATGATCCTAAAAACTCAGAACTCAGTGGAAGTCATCAGGTGACAGAGCATTATTTTACAAGGGAAGTTTAAAAAGGGTATGGACTTTGCACTCAGGAAAGGCAGCGCTAATAAATGAAGCCCTCAACAACAAATCAAGTCTCCTACGTGGCTCAACTGTAATCCAGGAAGGGACCTTATTCCACAGGTAACTAATCACACCCAACCATCTGCCCAGTAAACGTGGGCTTTTCAGCAGAATTTACCAATAAGCTTAAAGCACGATGACTTGTGAACATGAGGCCCGTCAAATTAATCTCCTATCAGAGCCAAGTAAATACTGTTTCCATCTGATGGATGCCTCCTAATAAACTGGACTACGTTCAGAGGTCTCAATCTCACCAGCAATGTTCAGATGCACCCAGTGGTTAACCTTTAAACACAGGCTTTTTGTCCTGAGAAACGTTAGTTTATTAAATCAAGTTCCAGACTTCTAGGAGTTTGCACAGATAAGAGTCTTCCATTTTCCATATACCGGAAATCTGTCAAACTACACCCAGCCCCAACCTGTCACACCCTCTTCTTAACAGGCATTCTGCATCAACCAAAATACAGACAGCAACTGCCAAACGCCATGTCACGTACTGGCACAGCACAGTACTTACAAGCCAACCTGGATGAAATGCTATTTACAGGTCCGTCTGGATTTTATCTCAAATGGCTTTGGACATTATTCCAAGATCCAGGGGTAATATGACTAAACATGGACCATTCAGTTGTTTAGAGCCCACAGTTTCCAGTTCACAACACTTTTACTGTGCTCTTCAACTATAAGATGGAGTAATTTTAGCAGGGGAGGAAGGCATAAACTTAGGCTGACAAAGGCCACCCAAAGAGTGAAGCAACTCCTTACGGAGTGGCTCAGGACCACGGGACATGAGGATTTCGTTCCTGGCTCCGGCTGCGATGGGCTGTCGGTGGGGCCAAGCGCAGCAGCAGCCCTGTGGGGACGCCAGCAGGAAGCACTAACTCCTGGATATCGGAACCTGAGCTTCTGCCGCTTCACCCGTAAAGATGACTTGTGCCCATTTTTCAGGCAATATCAGAGCCACTGCGTGTTTCAGCACCAGAAAGCTCAGAGGCTGACGGTGGTCTCATCCTGACTAGAGAGCACCTAATTTGGACCCTTTGGCCGATCCTCAGAAAGGAGCTGCAGCCTCTGCTATTTATTAGAGAGCAGCATATCGAGGTCACAAGCAATTCAGCTCCTCTCTAGCACAAAGACCGCATGAAGTTTCAAGTCAGGTTTGTTACACACTTGTATTCAGGAGCAGAGAAAAGGGTGAAACACACGGAGCTCCCTGCAGCACGTTCCAAGTGTCAGCTTTCGGGCAAGAGGCATTCGAACGTCAACGCACTGGCTCGGGAAGGAGCATCTTCCCACTGTCCCGCTCCAGGGCTGCACGTGCCCTTCTTGGCGGCTGAGACACACAGGGCTTGTCATGATTAAATTCGATTACTTAGATTTGAAAAAAAAGGACCACTACTAAAGCTACCTGCTTATGAATGTATATTAATTCTTTCACGATCTAGAAGGAAATTTATGTTTTTAATAAGTTTGCTCTCTACAGTGTTATGTCTATTCCTTAAAATACAGAACAGGTTCAATAATCATTAGATTGTTTGCCCAAGTAGATCAACACTTTTGGTACTGGTTTCCAATTTTATAAACCTAGAGATGTCAAATGACTTAAAAAAAAAAAAAAAGAAAAAAAAAGAGAGCAGATTAAGTGATCGCAGGACAGAAATTCAGCCAGACAAAGTCATTACCAGGGTGCTCTTTCCTGCAGGGCACTGTTACCAAGGGAATACCATTTACAGTGGTGGCCAACTGCCACGGGTTAAAGCGACAAGACTTGTTCCGTACTATTTGTTGTTTATAAACTGATCACAGATACCGGGCTTTTCCTCACTTCCTTCATTTTCTCAAATTAATGGAGAAGAAGCCATTACTTGATAGTGACTGCTTCCTTCCACGTTTTTATCTGATTCCATTGTTAGACCCCGTTGAAACGAGCCAAAAGGCAGAAGGTCCCTGTTTCAAAGTGCCCAGATGCTTTCCCATGCCCCTCACTGGAGAAGTGCTGAATTTCTGTACAGCAATCATGCATCAAAACAAAATGTAAGTGAAACTTAACTAGTAACATTAAAATCTAAGTGTGTTTCAAGACATTTTGCCCTCTTGCAATAATTCCTAAAAAAATAAGTTTAAATTATTGAAGCTCATAGCATCACATTGCATATGGAAGCAAACCAGGTTGATTAAAACCAGAACACCTTACGATAGACCAGATATCTTCCTGGATTATTTAAAGAACCCAAATATACATTATGACTTAAAGAAATACTGATAATGAAACAAGCTTGGAACAAAAAGTTCCAAGCAAGGTATGGAACAAAAAGTTCCAAGCAAGGTAATTCAAACCCAAGAAGAAAGTCCCATCTTTAAAAGAACACAGCAGCTGAAGAAAAAAGAAAACAAACAAAAAAAACCAAAACAAAAACATTGTGTCATTTTTGTTTAATTTTAGGCAATAATCAATGAAATATAAAGACAATTTTAGGTGAATTTCTACCAGAATATGAATGAGTTTCTATTCATTTTGCTTCTAGACCATCTGATATATAACATCCCACATGACTCACAAATCAATTCAAATATTTACATTCCACCATTACAGCTTGGAGAGATAATAAACTCCGTGCCTATGCTTAAAGAAAAGCAGGCTCCCGTTTCTACAAGGTGTTACACATGCACAGCACCTTGGGCTTTGCAGGGGTTCCTCGGAACGGCAAGGGACCTCCTTTCCCGTGCCTGCACCGGCCATCGTTAACCACCATATACCCGTGTGCCGCTTTGTAGAGGTACTGCATGGAAAACTGGGAAGGAGAAGCAAACCACTCATCTGGATCTTACAGTCACCCGTTCCTGCCCCCACCATTAGACCGCGCTATCCAAGATTCTTCGTTGCTCTAAGCCAAAGAAACATGGAAGAACACAACAATAATGAGAATTCCACGCAAAATCTAATAAACCCACACTAAGAGTGCAAAAAGCTTACAGAAAATGCATCTGAAGAAGTAGTATTCCCAATAAGTACTCAGCTAAAGTGACATTAAGAACTCCAAGACAAAAACCTGTAGGGCCAAAATGCGTTCAAGTGCTGTTACGGTAAACACACAGCATCTCGGCCCAGCAGCACACAATTCCCAGGTGTACTGAATTTCCCTGCTACGACACTAACTTCCAACGTCTGTTATCCCACGGAGAATGCATGCCTGTAAGCATCACTAAACTCATTCTCGTCCATTCGGTAAAGTACAAATCCCAAAAGTGAGCGGGGAGAGGGAAAGGCAGGAATGACAGCGCTTTGATCTGGCGCGTGGAAGAGCCAGTCGGGCTGTCAGGACTCTCGCTCACAGACCAGCAACAGCGAAGCAGCCTCTTGTGCCCGTGGGGAAAACAAAGGGAGTCAAAATCATCACAGTGAGTCTCCAGTACACACAGTATAAATTATCTTTACCCTGTTTCTGGAGAGGTTTCAGAGCAAACAGGGAGGCCAGGCCCATTAAGAGCGATGGAGACGGCTTGTGTGCAGCGACGCCTGCAAGATCCGGAACCTGGGTATGTTAAAAGAGCCCGACCAAACTCACCAGTTTCGACCCTGCACTCCTTGCCCCAAGGACAAGAACGCATGAATGTCAGATAGTCCTGAATACGTTAGCAAGACCTTAAAGTGTTTTACAAATGAAGCCAGTGAAGAATGTCTGTTTTGCAGGTGGTGAAACTACGACAGTGACTCGCCCAAACTCATCCCAGCAGGACAGTGTCAGAAATAGGAATAAAATTTGGGACTATTGAGGCCCTGTGTAGTGCATTATCCACTAGACAAAGTATCGCAGGGCTTTATAAATGCGGCCTCACTGCAAACTGCTTGGCTGAAGACTATCTTCTGCAACAGTTAGACGCATTTTAAATTGCTAGAGATTTCAAATACCCGTATCAAAAGGTGCACCCATTCAAGAAATAAGGAAAGAAGTGACAGATCTAATCTCTGTGATCTGCAAAGATTTAAGCCCAAAGTTTTTATTCAGCAGCTTGTAAGTGGGCTCCCACTGAAGATCCAGAGAGGCGCAGGACAGTCTGCCCACAGGCAGCCAGAGGTTAAGAGGTAGATGCTACATTTATTTAGATTAACCAAGCAGAAATGTAAAAAACGTCTCAAATAAAGTACTTCCGCATTTTTTCAGTTCACTACAACCTTTCGTTAAAAGGCTGAGTCCATCTGCTGACTATACGGCCCCTGGAGAGCAGTTCAAGTAAAGACACGAATTTCAACTGGAGGCTTCAGTTCTGAAATCGTGCAGCGCGGGGGGACAGCAGGGCGGCAGACAGGCTGCGGGGGGCTGCAGCTCTGGTTTCTGACCTGAAGCACACTTCTGCAGCTTGGACAAGCCGGTCTCCGGCCTGGCTTTATTCTAGATACCAATCAGCCAGATGAGTCCAACTACTGACATTTACACCAGGGTATAAAATTTGCCGTTGAAATAAAGCTGTGCACATGAATTTGAGGGCAAAACTTGCACAAACAGAAGTGAGCTCTTCACGTTAGATTTCTTCTCACTGCTCCGCCAGGATCAGTACAGGGGTGACTCTGGAAATTCAGCAGTGTAAATGCACAACAGAGATGCTGCCCTGTACTCGCCACGCCAGGGAAGCCCAGAGGTTTCTGTCGATATCGACACTTCATTCTGCAAGTGTTTTGCCTCAGAAATCCCTACGAGACCACCAGAGGAGCGGCAGGCAGGCTACTACATAACTTCGGGGAGGTGTTTCGAAAGTGCAACGGGGAGAATCCCTCTCCCCCGCGGCCAACGCCAGCACGGCGGCCGGTGCTGCGGCTCACAGGGACGTTAACACCGGCCCCGCCGGGTAACGGCCGGCCGCGCTCAGAGCCTGCGCTGGTGCCCGCGCACCGCGGCCGGAGGGGTCCCCGCACGACACCCCCCCGCCTGCGCCGGGCCCAGTCGACCCCCCGCGCTCCCGCCCGGCGGTTCGGGCGGCTCCCCCCGCGCAGCGCGGCCCCCGCCCTTCAGCCATCTTCTGGGGCCGAGCCCGCTCGCCACGCCAGCCCTGCGGTCTGCAATCCCCGCTCCCGGGGCCCCGGGCTGCCCCCCGCCCCCGGCCCCCCGGGGGGACGGGGACTCCCCGCTCCCGCCGCACCTGCCGCCGCCCGCAGCTCCCCGGCGCGGCGGGGCCCCCAGCGGGCTGCCGGCTACCAACGGCCCCGGAGCCGCCGCCCCCCGCCCGCGGCCCGCTCCCCGCCGCACCTGCCCGCCCGGCACCTGCCGCCCGGCCACCGCTCACCATTGTGGTTGACCCAGGTCGGCTTCAGGAGCTTCATTGTTCCCCGCCCGGGGCCCCCGCCGGCCTCCGCCCTCGGGACCCCAGGGCGGCTCCGCCTGGGCTGCCTCCGCGGCCGAGCGAGCGGCGGAGCTCAGCGGCCGCCGGCCACCATGGGCCCCCGCCGCACGCCGCTCTGCCCACCCCCTCCGCCGGCCGGAGCCGCCTCAGCGCCGCTCCATGCCCCGGCGCCGCCCCTGCCGCAGCCCCCGCCGCCCGGCCGCATCCCCCGCTCGGCTCCCGGCGGCTCCCGGCAACGCCGGAACTCGGCGCCTGGCAACCGCCTAACCGGCCCGGCGGGAAACAGCCGCCCCCGAGCCCCGGCGTTCCCGGGCCTGGGCCGGCGGGGCGGGGCGCGGGCGGGACCTCCCCTCAGACCGGCGGAACGGGGAGAGGCGGGAGCGGGAGCGCGGTCGGCGGGGAGCGTGGGGGACACCGCCGCCACCTCAGGGCGCCATGTTGGCGGCGGCGGGTCGGGGGCTGCGCGGGGCTCGCCTCAGGTAGGGCCGCGGCTCGGGGCTCTCTCCTCGCCCGCCCGGGAGGGGGACCAGGCCCGGGGCTCGCCGTTCGGGCGAGTAGTAGCACTGAATATCCCGAATTTCTCCTCACGCTTTGTCTTCCTTATTCCTCCAGTTCCTGGCTGCCCCAGGCAGCCCCCAGCCGAGGCAGTCACTGGCAGACATCGCTGCTGACGGTCCGGGCGTCTCTCCCCGCCAGGTGAGCGAGAAGCGTTTTCATCCTGAGGGGAAACACCGATTTCCCCACGTCCAAACTAACTTTTAACTGTAGAGATTTGCTTTGAAGTGGCTACGCGTAAAAGCGGTTAAGAACCGTTGGCCTCGTGAGGGGAGTTTAACGGTAACCTGTACAGTTGTCGCTTTATGCCTGTGTGTAGTCATGTTTGCTTCCTTAACCACAGAATGTTCGGATTTAAGCTGTGCTGCAGAATTCCCGTTTGAGCAGCAATGGAAATGAGAGACGAGCCGAACAGAAAATACTGTAAAGTGGTGTGTTAGACAGCCTGCATTTGCCTCTATGCTACATCTTGGTATCTGTGGGGGGGTTTTTGATGCAACTAGATTTAAAGTGGTCTCTTACCTAGTAGGTACCATCAGTGGGGACCGTTTCACACCATAAAGGTTGGTTGTTTGAACCATAACCCGCTGTGAGGATTTGTTTGCGGAGTCTGGTGTACGTTATCTTGGGTATATGGGGTCTGCAATCCCCGCTCCAGTGGAAATGGGTAAAACCACTCCCTCTCTTTAACATGAGATGGCAGGAATATTGCAGATAAACCCGTTACCTGCTCTGCTGCACCCTGGGCTACTGCGAAACAATTTCAGTTCAATTTTTGTGGAACCTCCTCAGGTCATTCTGATGTTCAGCACAAAATTGGAGGTTGCTTTTCTCGGGCTGGTCCCTCTGCGGAAAATCTCACAAGACATATTACTGTCTCCTGGAAATTACACTACTTGAATAAAGCTAATGGCTAGAACCTCTACTAGGGACCAGATTAAGCAATGGGAAAGAACATCCTCAGAAAAGTACAGTGGAAGTGAAAGCTGCTGCTGTTGAATTAAATGACAAAATATCTTCTTTCATTCACATAATTATTTCCCTTGTAGAGCACAACCGAAGAAGAAGAAGAAAGTGGATGTAAAGAAAGAGCAAGCACAGAAGGATCGTATGAAAAAGAAGATTAGAAAGTTGGAAAAAGCTGCCCCAGAAATGATTCCAATTGAGGATTTTATAACCCCGCTTAAGTACTCGGATAGCAACAGGTAAGTAAGGCCGTCTTCCACCATGCGCTTGCATTCATGGGAGAAACACTTCTCACTTCTTTCTCTGCAAAACTGCAGTATAGTGCCAGCCTTGGGACAAAACCTCATCTAATTCTACTAGGACAAAAACGTGGAAAGCAAATTTTATTTGCTTCTGCTAAAAGTAGTGAAAAAATAGAAACTTGAATTTCCTGTTAGAATCACCATGGAAAATCTCACAGACATTGCATGAACAAAATGTATTCTCTGGGTTTGGGCTTTTGGTTTTGTTGGTTTGTGTTTGGTTGGTTGTTTTTTTTTTTTACTTTATTTGCTCTTTGGGGTGCAGGCCATTTCCCTATTACAGTCTTATCTTATTCTTTACCAGGGTGCGAAGTCTTCCCCCTCTGTCATTTGAGGAGACCGAAAGAAGAGTGTTACTTATGAAAAAGTGGTGTTTGTTCAAGCAGAACCAAGATAAGGCAGAAAAGGCAGCAATCCAGGCCCTTGTGGAGGCTCAGCAAGAAGCACTGAAGGAATTGCGCCTTGAGTCGGAGGAGCTGTACCAGGCAGCAATCAGACGAGATGAGGGGCTTTTCCCCTTTGAGAGGGATGGACCTGATTATACGCCCCCGCTGCCGGGTTACGACCCTCCGGAAGGGAAGTGCGTTGATATCACCAAAGTGTATACGCAGTGAGGGAGGAGTTTGTTGTTTGTCGGGCATGAGCTACTCCGCTGACTGAGGGAGGAAAGCGTGTAATAAGGATAAACGATTCCTTCTGCAGGTTAAAATACTGTTAGAGTGTGACTGTAAAAACATAATATTGAAGTATCTGTTTGGGTTTTTTAAACGGCTCGCTCAGTAGTGAGACACCCAACAACGCTACACGACCTTACACGTGTGCCATGCTAGAACAAGACAAAGTGGTAGCGTTTCATGGAGTATTTTATCTTTCTGGCCTTATCTCTCTCATCCCTCCACACGCTTCCCAGCAGGATTTTTTTTTTGTTCTGCATGAACCCTAATTGTGCTGTGAGGAAAGGATGTCACAGCTCCCCCCAGCACAGTCTGTGCTGTAAGGGAGGCAGCAGCTGACTCTTTACTGCCTTTCTTTTTGGACTCAGGGAGGTGCTTCTGCATCTAAGAGGGAAAACAGATGGAAAACATACCGTGACAAAGCCAAAATTCAGTCTGGGGTTTTTATGTTGCCATGTAAGCATTGGAACCAAGTTTCTAAGGGTTTGCCCTAAAACAAACAGGTCTCTCTTCATTCATTTAAACCTTTATTTTTGTAGTGCTGTTGAACACTGCCATTGACACACGTGACTGTTGGAGAGCAGGCCCAGGCAGGGGGGTAGTTTGAGGGTCTGCAGCATCATCCCGCCAGGTGAGAAGCTCTTAACCCACCACAGCCCGGACTCTGGGAAATGCCTTTTCGATCCGGTTGGTGTGATCGTCCTGAGTCGGCAGGCAGGAGCCCCAGCCGGAGTCTTGTCTTCCCGTGGGACAGGCCGGGGGTGGGTGCCCTGTTCCGGATGCGCAGCGGCGGGTGGAGGGGAAGAGGTCCTTGTCTAGCGAGAGGAGCTACAGCTCGGGAGTTGCCTGATGAGAGGCTGCGATGAAATCTAAAGCGTAACACGGTAGTAACAGACCAGAATCAAATTAAGCAGCTCAGTTGTCCCTTTAAAAAACACTGGGTGTTTAAATAAATTCTCTGTATTTTTGATGAGTGCTGAAGTATCGCGGGGCAGAGCTACAGTCGTGTAATTTCAAATGACATAGAAGGAAAACCCTCAGCTCAGCTGTGTGTTGTGTATTACGTTACTGACCAAACACAGCATAACAGCGTCGCTAGTTTGGTTTGTCTTGGTCGAGCGGCAGGTACCAGTCTGGGGGTGGGCTCTTCCTCAGCGTCCACACCGGAGCGTATTTCTGCCTTTCCGTAACTCGAGCTCTCTCACTCTCACACAAAGCTTCCTGGAATACAGGGAAAAATAATACCATGACAATGTTGGATGTTTCAGTCTTACAGAGCTTACTGTCCACTGTGAGTATTAGAGATAAAACAAGGAATACAAGATGATTGTGCTTCAATAGACGCGCAAACGCTGTCTCAGCAAGCCAGGATACACGCTTCTAACTGTGTCGTGTTTATGTTTTGCTTCTGACTCCTCCACCACAAAGGAAACGGCCGCTTCTCCGGCTGGGACGGCGAGTTATGCTGCAGCCTGTGCCGAAGGGTGCCGCGTGCCCGCGGAGAGCTCCGGGACCCCCGGTACAGCTTCTGCCGGGGAGGCGGCAGCGTTTGCGCACCTGAAACCGAGAGCTTTCACACCAGAACGCTCACCGTGCTCCCGCCGGGCTCCCTGCCCGCCCCCCACCCCGAGCCCTCCCCGCCGGGGCCGGGTCTCCCGCCGGCCCGGTGTCGGTGCGGTACCTGCGCGGCGGCGGTGCGGCCCCGCTCCCAGGCGCGGCAGGCCTCGTAGTCGTCCCGCCAGCGGCCGCAGGCCGGCAGCTCCCCGTGGGCGTAGTAGTGGTGGAAGGCGTGGCGCAGCCCGCGGCAGTGCTTCCACTCCCACCAGTAGTCCTCGCACGGCCGCGGCGGCTGCGGGCGAACACAGCCCGGCCTCAGCCCCCACCGCCACCGCCCCGGCTCCCGCCGCCCCCGGCACCCGCCGCCCCGCTCACCCGCCAGCCCTCGCCGCCCGCCATGCTGCCGCCGCCGCCGCTCCGCCAATCCCCGCCCGCCTTACGGGGACACCCGCGCGTCCGGCCAATGGCAGGGGACGGCACAAACCGGCCGCCTCGTCGCCCCGCCCCCGAGCCAATGGCTGCCCGCGGGGCGCGGCTCCCCGCGCAGCACGTGACGCCCACCCCAACCGCCCCTAACCCCCCCGTTTTCCCCTCAAACCGCCCGCCGGGGGCGGGGCGCAGGGCGAGCGCGCGCTGCCGGCACGAGGCGGCCCCGCCCCCGGCGCTCTTCCGCGAAATGACGACACGAGGGACGCACGCGGCTCCCCGCGGGGCCGGCGGGCAGCGGGACACGGTCCCCCTCCCCCCGCAGGCGCCAGCAGAGCGCTGCAGCCCCTCACCCCACCCCCCTATTAGAAGGCACGTTATTAATCATTAATACAGAAGGCAGGTACGGGGGCTTGCCTGGAGCGATTTATAACCCCACCTGGCGCCCTGCTCAGGGAGTCCCTGCACAAAAGCCCTAAAGGCCAGAGCGGGAGCCGACCTTTGCACCGCAGCAAAAAGCTCCCCTCGCACTGGGGCAAAAATACATAGAGGGAGGAAGGCAGCGTGAGGCTGCGGGCAGGCAGGAGGCGGGAGGGGAGCAGGCAGCCTAAGAAGAGGGCCTTCTAGTGAGGGAGACCTCGCTGCGTTACACCCCAGGTTTGCCCGAGACACATCTTCCCTCTTTACAACACGTACAAAACACTCCTTCGGAATTCCTGGAACTTCCAACTGAAAACTCAGACAGTCCGACAGCTCTGGTTTTAAAGGCGAAGCCACACCAGTAACAGCGTTCCCGTGTTGCAAAACGATGTCTCCTCTCAACTGCAGTAACTAAGATCCAATATGCTGCAACTGTTATTTTATTTTCCTCCTGACTGACTAAAGGTGCCACAACTTAAGGTTTTCTTCCCTTTTTGCGCAGAGACTGGCCTTCTCCCGAAAAGGCAATAAACCGGCTTCCAGAGTCATCCTGGAAAACGGAAAGAGGGAAAAAAGGTTGTTAGCTCTTTGCTCACTGCTGGTGTGTGATGAAAGTGAATGATTGTTAGAAAGAACACGCCAGCAGAGCACCGACTGCAGACATTTCACATCCTTCATCTACAGAATAACCACCTTCTTCCTGAAAATAAAATCCCAGCACCTCAGTGACCTCCCAGCCAGCTGGAACGTGCAGGCACTGGCTTAGTAACCTTTGTCAGGCACATCTGTTTACATCGGCAAGCACGGACACCGGGGGCTGCTTGCACCCAGCTCAAACCGTTTTTGAACAGAAGCACACTGTGAAAGATCAAGTGCGGAGAAAGGAACCGCAAACTTGGGCAGGAGTTCTAATTCCGTCCTATATTGGGAAGATCCAACTTTATTTACCTCTTCGACTTTCTTAACTAGCGGACGCGAGTTTCTAATGAACGTGATTCTACCGATCTTGAAGTCATAGTTGGGTATTCCTCTGGAAAAGAAGCGTAAAAGTATTATGAAAGACATTTTATACCCACCATCCCATCGGACACTGTGAGACCTGTTCTACGTCTGCCAGCATTGTACCAACGCTGCCTGCATATTTTTGCTACCAAATGGTTCTGGAGATAAAGCACTGGCTTGGCTCCTGAAGGCAGGCACGTGCTGCACGCAGCTACCAGCCAGACACCGGAGCCGCTGCAGAAGCCTGGCTGTGGGCCCTGGTTTGCACAGGGCCACGGACACGCGCTTCCACAAGGGCTCGAGTTTTACTGCAAGAGGCGTAAACGAGAGAACACCACAGGAACCGCACCCCCGCACACTTCCACTAAGTCTGAATGTTCTACACTTCCTTCTAAGAAAAAAAAAAAACCAACCAACAAACCCACACACGGCTTGGCTTTGGTTACCCACCCAACTCAAAACCAGTTTCACTCCACGCCAAATTCCACTTGCGAAAACGGGCAGGGTCCTGCCACCACTCCACCCAGCCCCGCCCCGCCCCTCTCCCCACCCTCTGCTGTGCAACCAGGGCTGAGCCAGCGAGTTCTGGCAACGTTCGCTTAGGACCTGTGTCTGACGCAGGCAGGGATGTCACAGTCAGTCTAGAAGATCAGACTATTTATTTCCTAAATGCAAACTTAACGGCAAAGTTAGCTTGTTTATACTGCAGGAGCACAAAAAACCAAACCAAAACCCAACTCCACTCAAACACTGATCCTTCCCTTGCTGACAACTGAAGGAAACAGACGTACCTTCGAATGTCTCCTGGTTTAATCGGTGATGGACTAGGCTCAACACCTTTCTTCTTGCCATCCAATCTGTTCCCAGAACCAGAGAATGCCTATGTATACATAACGAGTTTTAATTTAGCCTCACCTTGTATTTGAAAGTGTAGGGATACTGTATTCTGTAAAAATCTTACTATCATTCTTATTTAATAATTTGATTCAGCACATTTCTGTTTGCTATATGTAAGCTGATGAACGCTGGGTGCAGGAGCATGTTTTGGTCTCCCGTTCACGGACTGCCCGTTTAAGGACAGCAAGTCATACTGGTACTGGCTGGAAGCACCACAAACCAGTCGCAGATAGCTGCGGGTTAAACCATAAGCACCCCTAAGAACAGGTACTAGTATTTTTCAGTTGTTCGGAACAACTTTCCCTCACCATTTTACAGCACTCAGAAACCAGCAGAAATAGGGGACTTACACGAAATCCGATGTCACTCATGTACCCACTATGGTCTGCCTCCACATCCTGTCCGGGAGAAAACACATTAGCTCCTTGTGTTCATGCTGCGATATGCAGAACATGTGAAAACAGTTCCACATATTTCTGACCAAACAAAACTTCAGAACAATCCCTTTCCAAAATCAACAGTTGGTAAAAACCACCTCCTAAGTAACAGACGCAAAAGCATCTGGTAAGTGAAGTTCAGTCCTAAGAAATTGTTTCAGGAAAAAAATTTATGTTGGTGCTCGCTGCTCCAGCACAAACAAGGCTGACTTCCAGGGAAAACATTTGGGAAGAACAGAAGTGTAACCTACCGCGGTCTCCTCGTGTTGTGCACTTCTTTCTGGTTCTTTGTACCCCAAAGGAGCATCAAAATCCACCTATTTACACAAGAAGCATGAAAACATGCATGATTGATACTTTTCTTTTAATCATAAGCTTTATACCACTATTCGTCAAAACTCCACAAACTATCAGTCCATTGTGATCTAGAAAGAACTGAGGTTTGCTTGTTAAACATTTGAACTCACAACTAATAAAACTAAGCCTCCCAGGAACGAGTCTTAGCATGTAATTGAAAAAGAGCAGTAAAACTACCACTGGAGTTTGAATCAAGACACAGCTATTAAATAAAACTCAGATTATAAAACACGTTGAAGCTAAACATTAAATTCCAGGTGCTACAGTCACCTGACGGTACGTGAGGTGCAGCTCGAGCCCCCAGATGCGGTTAGGAAGGTACACGGGGTGCTCTCGAATGAGCCATCCTGCCTATCCCATCTGATTTTACCTGTCCCGGAGCATCAGCACTGCCTGGTGCACAGCGCTGCCACTGACTGAGGTGTCCTCTCCTTTTGGGAGGACACAGTGGGAGCAGACTTTCCCCATGGGCTTTAACTTACGTTCATATCGCATTCTATGATGGACACAGCCTTATCCGGTTTGGTCTCCATTACCCGAAGCTCATAGATCTGAAACAGTAATGAATATTTTAAGATGGTACTTGAAAGAGCTCCACTTATACGTAAGGAAAGCATTTCTAAACCTTTCCCTTCAGACAGCTTCAAGAAAATTGAAGTAAGTGCTCTTTAGGTTGAGGGCTGGATACTGCAGGGTCTCTACAGAACTTGAGAGCAAAGGTTTTTAACTGAGAAGATCGTTATATGCTGGAGCTAGAGAACCTACCTCTTACCGTACCTTGCTGCACTCCTACTGTACCTTAGTCTGAATTTAGGACAAATCCTGTCCCTTGACTTGTGAAAACATCCAACATCACAAAAAATTATTTTGCCATGAGTCAAAACAACAGTCTAAACAACTGCTCAGGCAAAGACTTAACTGACCCCTTTTTTCCTCACATGGAAAACAGATTGCGAAATCTACCCTCTGGGATTACTTGTCAGCAATACAGCACGGCTCTGTGGTGATTGTTTTAGCACCAGTGTCCAATAACTGAGCTTAGTCTACGACCCCAAATAAACAAATGTGCACACATGCTGCCGAAAATACTCATCTATAAAATCTACTCACAAGATGGAGTCAAAGTACTTGTGCGGTCACAATCTACTGACATACAGCGTACTTTTTTTTCACATGGGGCAGAATTTATTTCCTCCAATTGATGGTATCCAAACAAAACTTGCATGGATTGGTGTCGTATACTGTACCTTTTCATTGTAGTTGATGGCAATAACATCCCCTGTAGTTAGACAAGCAAAGTTTCTCAATGCATTTTCTAATCTTTGGGGCATGTTAAGATGAAACATTTGTTTTCAATGCAACATCAAAGCTTTAAAGTTACTGTGTTACAGAACTCTGATCCTCGGTCTCTCAAATGTGGTTTAGAAGTCACTGATACCGAAGACAGCCTTTTGGTAAAGGCTAGGGTGTACGAGTGCTTCTAAGGGACACTCAAACTCACCGGACTTTAAGCCAAGATTCACGCGTCTGCACTCCAGGCTACGCTTTGTGCCAGCAGCTGTACACCTCTGTACGTAAGCTCTCTGTCCCTTCTGTTTGCAGAAGGAGCAGAAGTAGTCACCGACTACTGGAAGAGCATGAGCCACACCTGAAAAGCCACCTCTGCTTCATCATTCCCATGTGGGAGAAAAGTTTTGTCCCCTGTTCCGTAACTGAATAGGAAGGATACACAGCTTTGGGATTGGTGATGTCAAGAAAATCTGGACTCTGTGGCTGAAATTTTGAGTAAGTAGCAACTTGAAGATTAACACTCTCCACTTGCACCAGGCCTCCCTCTTCCAGCAGCAAGTTCTGCATCATCTGGAAGAAGGAAAATAAAGATACAAATGATCAACGTGACTGATGTTTTTAGTTCTCTTTCCTTGTGTGTATCTATTTTTGCTGGGGCCACCATCTTCCTTGAAATGCACCAGTTTACCATGGTTTGATTTCAGGGAGGACAGTCAGTGTATCTTAAAAAGCAGTCTGCTTTGCTTCCTTAGTTAAACTCTCATGGAGGGAAACCTGAGCTGTGACTGAAAGCTGCTGTAGGAACACGACTAGCAGAGACATGCACTTTCAGGAAACAGTCTGCCTCTTTAATATTAAACTGGCAACTCACTCATCCGACTCTTCAGGTTTTGACAGTTCAGCCTGAGACACTCACCCAGTGTGGAAGGTAACAGATGCCCTCATCAGCCACAAATTCCAGCACTCCACAGTGTGTCATTCGGTCTGAATTTTTATTGGTCAGCTTAAACAGCATCGGGTAAGTAATATTAAGTCGGCCTGGTGAGAGTAGAGGAAAAAAAATCTTATTTGTTAAAAGCCACTAACACATTTCTGAAGCTTTCATAGAGACTGAACATGAGCAAGAGAATGGGCCAGACCATAGGAGAGGATTCCCCTCACACCATCATTCCAACTGCTCAAAACTACAAATCCAGGAGAGAATGCAAACACACGAATACTGTATTGCCATCGCACTTCCAGCTGTAAAGACTTCTCCAACATTTCCCCAAGCTTAGAGATGAGCAGGCAGCGGGTATTAGCAGAGGAATCTATTATTGTTATGTCCTTGTGCTATTATCTGTTAGCTCCTACCTAACGAATTTTAACTGGCCCTGCCTCTTTAAAAATTAAATCCTGACTAAACTAATTTTTCAAAGAAATTCCATTAAAGCTAAAACTCAGAGGGGGAGAAAAAAACCTTTAATTAAAAAGGCCAATAAAGACCATTTATACTACTGATTCAGTTTCAGTTGAAACTTCATTTCAAAGTTAACTATCACTTATTTTGTCTTTAAAATGAATTTTGCTCCAGATAACAGCGTCCAGAAGATACAGGTTGAGATTAAGAATTTACTACATTAATTCTAACCATTATACTGAATATGTTATTAACAGTTAATAAATAACGATTCATGCCTCAGGTAGCCCAACGCTTCAGATATCTGTACTTGAAGACAGACAAGTCCCATTAATTCTGACAGAAAAAATACTTCCAAAATACATTGTTTTCAACTAATTAGTCTCATATTATGTATTTAAGTCAGATTTTAATAGATAACTAAAATAATGTGGTATTTGTTTACACATTTGCTGGTATTTCTAATGTTGTTATTCCAGGATAAGGTGTTCACTTACTGAGTTGATCCAAAGCTGACGGTGGCATAATTACTGCAGAAATGAATAAAAATGTAAGATTAGGAAAAGTATGACCGTACAAAGAGTACATACCACACATTTTATCATTCCTTTCTCTAAAATACCTTCTAAAAAAAGGAGATTCTAAGATCTCCTTCAAATTCATTTTTGAGCCAGTGATTTCAGTAGAATCAGTCACGACAAATATACCTGCTAGCATGGAGATTTCAGAATCTAATCAGAAAAAAAAAAAAAAAAAGAGAAGACAAGGTTTTACAATACCTAGTACTAAAGAAAACGTTTCCTAAAGGTAATTATACTTGTTTGGGCTTATAGGTACTCTTAAACCGATGCCAACTCAAAACAACACAGCACGAGTCTGACAGCCTGAGAACCAAGCTGGCCGATTGTTGTTCAGGCTAACTGAGGAGGGGAAGAGAGTCCTTAATCATAACTTTCCACGGCTCATAGTGGGCCTAGGATTTGAACAAGAGACTTTAAAAAAGACAAATGTTTTCTTCTGACGCTCACGAACCAGGACTCGCTCGGGAAGTTTTTTAACGACACACTAGTGGATGAACCCCTCCTCCTTCCTCCCCGAAGCCCCACCCGGGGTGCGCGTCCGGCGGCGCGTCTCCCCGTCCCGCAGCCTTCCCGCGGCCTCGGCCAGAGCCGCGTTACTGGGCACTATTCACCAACGCGCTTCCGACGGGTTATTAGTCAAAATAAAACATGCACATACTCTTCCCGCCTTTCTCCACATCTGACCTGTCATTAGGCCCGGCCAGCATGGACACCGAGAAGCAGCGGTACTGGGTAGAGAAGCGGTTCTGGAACACCCGCGGGATGGGGTGATCGAACATGTTGAAGGAGAACTAGGGGAAAACAAAACCACAAGGAGCGAGTTAACGGGTATCTACAGTTGGCTGGGCTGCCGCGGCGCTCGCTGAGGGCCCCTGGAGCGCAGCGACAACCGGGCCGAGGGGCCGCAGGGCCCGTTTCCCCCCTCCGCTGCGGCAACGAGAGCTGGGCCGGCCCCCACCCGCCGCCCCGCACCGGAGCGCAGGGCCCGGCCGCCCGCCGTGACTCGGCACTCCCCGGCCGCCCCCCGGGCCTCACCATGGCGGCGGCGCTGGAGCTGCCGCCGGGGCCGGGCCGGGCCACTCTCTCCTGACGGGGCTCTGCCCGCCCCGCCCCGCCCCGCCCCTCCCAGCGCCCCGCGCGGCGCCCGCCTCCCCGGCGGCCATGTCGTGTGAGGGCGGAAGGTGGGGTCCCGCTCCGGCCGATGTGGCCATCGTGGACGGGTTTTCTGGCCGCTCGCCCCTGCCCCGTCACCAGGGGAGGACGCGGCACCTCCGCCGCGCCGTCGGGCCCGTGTAAACTGCAAAGGAAACAATTCGCCCGCGGCAAAGATGGCAGACACGGCAACACAAGCCCGCACGGTCCTTCCGGCTGAGATGCTCCTGTAATTGGCCAGTCGCACGTGTGGCGACTCTCTTTCCCCAACCCCATTGGCAAAGACGCGGAATGGATTGTGCAGCTCGCCCAATCCGCTCCGAGAAAGAGGGACGGCCGCTTTTCCATTGGCCAGCGCGCCGTGAGGAGCCAACCAATGGGACGCGGCGCTGATTTGGCGCCCAGTTCGAGTGGGGGCGGCCGGTGGCTCTGCTGTTTCCCCGCTGCTCGCGCTGTCGCCATGTTCGTCTCCGACTGCCGACGGGAGTTCTATGAGGCGATCGTCAGCCAGGTGCGGGCGGGCGGCGGGCGCGGCGCCACCCGGGCACCGGTGGCGGCGGGGCTCACTCCCCTCAGGCCGCTTTTCTGGGGCTCGGCGTCCCCCGCCGCCTCACGGAGCGGGCACGTCGACGGGGCCTCCCCGCTCTGGCGGCTGAGGGGCTCCGGTACCGCGCGGGCGCGGGGGCGGTGGGGCCCAGGTGTCCTTTTTTTTTTTTCTTTATATCTTTTTAACCATTGTGCTGCTGTTTGCCTAGACACTGAATCCTGTATTCTCTCTTCTTTGAGGTTTCTCTTGCAGTCTCTTACAGCAAGGCGGGGTGGCTGCTTTCATGCTTTACTCAGGGTTTGTGTAACTTTGTTTAGAGTGGATGCGTACATTGAAGTGATAAAGCTTCTGCTGGACAGTCTTTTAGTATTTCTACCCGAGAAACTACGTTATAGATTGTGCAAATGAAAGTATTTCCCTCAACTCCTCCAGCCGTGAGCAAAATCTAAAAAAAAAAAAAGCAAAAAAAACCCAACCAAAAAGCCCACAAGATATATTGTTTTGCCTAAATCAAGGTTATTTCAGGAGTTGCCTTGCTCCTGATTTTGCTTCAGTCAAAAATCTTCCAGATCCCATCCTGAAAACTTAGGCCTTTCTAGGCATGATGAAAATAGCTGCAGGGCTGACTAGGTTTGACCCTTCGAAACTATGTGCTGTTCGTAGGAGCCTGAATGTTTCCTCAAAGCAGCTGACATATTTTTGGGTGTGTGGAGTTGTTTATTCATATTTACTGGGATCCAAATCAGTTAATTTTGGTTGCAGTGTCCATTCAGAAGCAATCCTGGTTTATGATTATAATGATCTCTACCTAAATTTGTCACTTCCTAGTCTCACAGTGATCTACGCATTTCATGTACCAGTGCATTAGATTTGTCACCTGTGTTAACATATTAATACTGGTTTTCTACTATTTTTGCAGCGTGTTCTTCTTCTGGTTGCTTCAGATGTAGATGCATTATGTGCTTGTAAAATACTCCAAGTAAGTCTTTGTTCATTACCACTATAGGCTAATAGTAAAAGAAAAAATGCCCTTGTATCCTTTTAATAGGTTTGAACTGGGGAAAAGGTGAAGGTTTAATCTGCTTTTGTAACTTACTTTTTCCATGAGTTATGACACTGAAAATTGGTAAATCATAGTCACAAAATTCATGTAGCTTTGTCATTTGAGATGTCTTCAAGATAAAAGATCTGTATGAAACAGAATTATAGCATGGTATAGCATTGTAGAAGATGTTTCCCCTCACTTTTGCTAACAGCCATTTGCTTCATTGCAGGCTTTGTTTCAATGTGATCATGTGCAATACACGCTTGTCCCAGTATCTGGATGGCAAGAGCTTGAAACTGCATTTCTTGAGCATAAAGATCAGGTAAAAAAAAACTGGATTTTTTTTTTTAAGTTGCAGCTCATTTTATACAGACATGTACTTCCCTTTCGCCAGCTTAAAATGTCAGCTCTTAAACTAATTACTGTAACTGGTTACCTCAAAACAGTGGTTAAATTTTAATATACTGGTAACAAACTTGTCAAGTTTTTTACACCAGCTCAAACTAACATGCTATAATTTTGATAGATTCAAATTAAGTCTGCACAGATTTTGAGATATAAAAGGTGGTGGTATTAGATGTCCAACGTCTCCAAATTTGCTGGTTTGTCTTACAAATTTTTTTCCTCCTCAGAGACATCAAATATCAGAAAGTACATACAAGTTTTGGCAATGATGAGTGCTTTCGATGTTTTGTAAAGTTGTTTTCAGTCTTTTGTGTTTCCTGCTAGTTGAAGTAAAATACATTCCTTTTTTTTCCTTTTTTTTCTTTTTTTTTTTTTTTTTACAGTTCAAATATTTTGTTCTTATTAATTGTGGTGCCAATGTTGACCTTCTGGAGATCTTGCAGCCAGAAGAAGACACTTTTTTTTTCGTATGTGACAGCCACAGACCTATCAATGTAGTGAATGTTTACAATGACACACAGGTACATGCTTTTCTTTCATAATAAAAATCTGCGCGCAGTGTTGTTGTGGGTGGTGTGGTGCTTTTCTGTGTTCTGCAAAACCGCTTACACTGCTTGCTAGTAGGGCAGGAAGCAGTATTAATGGATATTTGCAGTAGTAATGCACATGATCAGAAAAAAAGTCTGTTTTCAGTAATAAAATATATAGTGTTAGCAGTGTGATAATTGTCAGTAGTGAGCACCTGTTAATCCTGTTGCTGTAAATCAAATTGCTACAAATCAGAGGATAAACATCCTCCAGAACATACTATGTATTATCTCTCAGCATCTAGCAACACTTAGAATGTGAGTATTAGTCACAATTTGCACAAATTATTTGACAACATGACTTTAAAAAAATGATAATTCTTTCAGGAATGCTGTAACCAAGGAATATTTTTTTTTTTTACTCTTATTTTGTATAAATAAGAGTCTTTGTATTAAAAAGCAGTATTTTTGTTATGCCGGGAATTAATCACAGCCAAAATGAGTTTTTAGTTTCTCTTACTAAGTATACGAAATATTCTTATTTGTGATTTGAAATGCTTTTTAATCACTAAATAAGATAGTTTATTTAAAATACTTTTTTTCCTTGTTAGATTAAGCTGTTAGTTAAACAAGATGATGATCTCGATGTTCCTGCTTACGATGATATCTTCAGGGATGAAGGGGATGAAGAGGATGAAGAAGAGGACTCAGAGAATGAAAGTGATGGGTCAGAACCTTCAGAGAAACGTAGGCGTTTTGAAGAGGTGTGTTTCTGCTGCTTTGCTGTGAAAAGAAGGAAAATAAAACACTTATTACATATGCTTTACATCATAATAATGACACTTGATTTTAAAAATTATGTTCCATCACAAATTCAAGTGTAAGATTTTAAAATAATCTACTACCAGTAGAGTTTCACATACACAAAATGTTTATTTATCTGAACTGCACAGAAATATTTTCTCCTCATAAAGAAACATGTTTTGAACTTGATTATGCATAATGCTGTCCATCAGTGAAATGAAGAGATCTACTTCTGATGATGTGCTCTGGGCTTTTCAGTCCAGCAGAACAACTTATTTAGATATAAACTTTTTGGTTTTTTAATAATTGTTTAAGAAGATAGAAGCTTACAAATAATTTAGCAATACATTTTGTCTGTCCTTGTGAAAGTAAAGTAACAAAAGTATATTATGGTAGACATGAAAAATTAAATTTGCCATATATTATTTGTAGCATATTTTCTATTTATACCATACGAGGAAGCAAAGGCACGAGGCTGGCAATATTAAGAGACCATTAAATGTAAAGACATTCTCAGATTTAATATATACTTTATATTATTTTTCTATTAACATTGTACACTTTTTCCTAATAATCTACAAAGGGTGCTAACTCATCAAAAGCAGATACCAGAAGTTGAAAGGAAAATCTATAAATAAAAGCTATTCTTCAATCTATGAAATATTTCACAAAGATCTTTTTTATTTCTTTGCATTTCCAAGCTGATGATGCTATTTATGGAGTTTAAATATACAGTGAGGCCCTGTTTTTCTGAGCTTCATTAATTATCTCATCTTTATTTTCCATCAGCGTCATCTTTATGTCATGAAACGGCAGGATGCAGTGTCGCTAGTGTGGAAAATGCTGCCCACTGGGCCTCTTGTTGGTGAAGACAAGCTAAATGAATGCTAGCACAGAAAGATGCCATGATATTAATAAAGTGTGTTCCTTGGAAAAAATATCTGATAATAGTACTTTTCTCATTAGATGTTGTTAATAGGAATAATTCTTCTTTGTAATGGAGACTTTAATTAACTCTTTTTAATGGAGACTTAGTTGTTAAAGTATCTGGATAGGTGCTAACCTACTAGAGTATTTTTTCTAGCTTTTTGACATCTAAATTAATTTACAGGATGTAATAGAGAGAACAATGAAAAGGCGCCAAAGGCGAGAATGGGAGGCACGCAGGTATATTTAACAGTTTTGGGTTTGGGGGTTTTTTTATGTTGCTTGTATCTTTTTCTTTCTTTTATTTTTTTATTAAAATCTTGCTGGGAATCCAAAAACACGATACTATGCTGCTTGGTTTGCAAGATGCTTTAGTTTTAACTTTATTCAGAAAGTGGAAAGAGATATTTACTATATAAAAATAAAACGTTTAAATGGAGGGTGGTTGTAAATAGTAATTTATAAATTTTGGTAGCAATAGGTGCATTGCTTCACTTTGAAGTAGCTGTAGTATTCTTATGTTGTCTGTCTTAGGGTGAAACTTGTGCTTCTGTTTTCTTCCTTACGATCCCACTGTTGTCAATAGGAACGAGTAGGAACAAACCAGATTAGAAAATGGGATTTGAGGAATAGTGATTTGATAAGTTTTTCCTTTTTACTTTTCGAGTACACTTCAGTGTGGTTTCCATGTTGCTACTAAAATGTAATTGCCTTGCAGAAAAACAATTTCTAGCCCAAGTTTTTTTTTTTTTAATTACTAAAAATGAAATTTAAATATTATTTCATGATTCCTGGCTGCTATTTTTAATTGGATCCAATGACCAGTTCACCACTTAGTCAAATGTGGGTTGTTTTCCCCTTTTTAGACGAGAAATTCTTTTTGATTATGAGCAGTATGAATACCATGGGACCTCAGTAAGTATAAACTCTTCACAAGGTGCTTGTGGTAATTGGATAATATCTAATGTTATAATTATCTAATACAATATTATAATTATCTAATATACTATACATTATAACACTATTGTTCTATCTTGTTATTTTTGTATCTTACTGTTATATGTAAGATGCATCATATGTCCAAGTAGTTTAACTTAACAGTTCCATGTTTTCTGGCTGTGTATGTACAATTTTGTTGTTGATGAATCGGATACATCATAGAAACAACACTGGCAGCTGACAGCCAGCTGTGAGTCACAGTGGATAACGTAATGTTAACAGTGGGGGAAAATGACAAGCCAGAACTCTTAACATTTTTGTTGTTTGGTATCTTTAATGCTGGTATAAAAAAAAAAATTACGATAGTGTGATTTTTTTAGGTCTTGACAGAAATATTTATCTATACACATCATACTCTCGCAAAAAGATTTTAGGAGCTTGTTTGCCTTTCAAAGTGTCACTATATTTCAAACATAACACTTAGGACATCAAACTGTTCCTTCTGTCCTTTGGCCTCTTGTCTAATTATTTTTATATTTTGTTAAGTGCTGCTTTATATATAAAGCAAGATTGTAGAGCTGTATAAAATAGCTGTATAAAATATTTTTCTTTCTACTTAGTGTCTTAGAAAGTAAGATGCTGTCAGATTGTCAGACTCAAGTTTGATTTCTAGAGCTTTAGTAACATGCTAGTACTTGGCAAATTTAACTGTGTTCTGTTTGCTTAATGAAGCGAGAGTTTTGTGTTCATTTATCCTCTCTTTTTGCTTTTCCCTCATACAGTCTGCGATGGTGATGTTTGATCTGGCATGGGTAATGTCTAAAGACTTGAACGACATGTTGTGGTATGTTTCCATTATCATTTTTCGTACACTCTAGAAGATTAAACCCATAGTAAAGGGGGGCAAGATTTCCTAAAACTATTTGATTTCAGTATAAGGTTCCAGTTGGTTTTGTGAGTGGATGTATGTCTTGAATTGGAGGACACATCTGTGTAAATTAATTACAAGAACCAATAGATTTTGCGTGGAAAGGGAGGATGTTACTAGATGTGTATGTCTGCTAAAGAGGCAATAATAGTGTATAGCTTTGCTATTAACTTCTATGTACAGTTGGTGAATGGTGTTTCTGACTTGTTCCGTTACATACTTAGAAAGTTAAATATAATATACTGTACTGGAATATTTTTTGTTTAAACTTTT
Source organism: Rissa tridactyla (assembly GCF_028500815.1). NCBI lineage: Eukaryota > Metazoa > Chordata > Aves > Charadriiformes > Laridae > Rissa > Rissa tridactyla. The sequence continues at coordinate 984,836 of NC_071478.1, forward strand.
TATTTTCCTTTTTCCCTCCCCAATTTTAGGTGGGCTATTGTCGGCCTAACAGATCAATGGGTCCAAGATAAAATCACTCAGTAAGAAAGATTTTTTTTTTTTAATTTATTATGTTTTTTATTCATCTTTCTATCTTTTAAATTGTATTTTTTAGAAGTAACTAATAGCAATCAATAGAGATCAGGAAATACATGGGAATTAAAATAATACAAGATAATTAATAAACAGTGGCATTAAGTATCTTAATGACTGCATGTGATCTGATGCCTTCCAAAAATGGGAATAAACATCAGAAAAAGCTGTATTTTACTTCTCTACTATTTAGAAATTTTAAACTAACTTTATTTTTCAGAAAATTATAAAACAATCACTTCTGATCTGGGAAGAAATGGTGTTTAATAGTAGTTTAAGTAAATATAACCTTGATACGATTTTATTAAAGGAAAAAAATTGTGTTCTGTATCCTCCAGCCTCCTTTCCAGTTGTAGTTAACAAGTTTCAGTTTTTCTCCTTTTTTTTTCCTTGTTTGTTATTTCCTACTAGATGCCCTCAGAATTCCAGTAGTACATGTGTAGAGTTTAATTCAGCTGTTCTGTTGTTACTAATACACTGATGTTTTTAAGGAGACAAATGTAATAAGTAATTAACTTCATTGGTCAGTCTATCAGCCTCTGTATTGGTTTTGTTTTCACTTTAATTGCCTGGGTGTATGGCTGAATGTTGAAAGAACATTATTTAACAAGTCAGCTTAGGTTTTTTTTAAGCTGTACCTGCAGTTTTCATGCTGCTGTCTCTGGCCAATGTATAATCTTTAAGAAGCATTTTTGTGTTCTCGTAATCAGGTACAAAATACACAGGAAGAAAGTGAAGTAACAAATTTGTTTTTGTTTAAGAATGAAGTATGTGACTGACATTGGAATCCTACAGCGTCACGTGTCTCGCCATAACCACCGCAATGAGGATGAAGAAAATTCTCTGTCGATCGATTGCATGCGAATAGCATTTGAATACGAGTATCCTTGCATGAGATCTGGGGAAAATGAACTCTACCCACTTGTACCCTATTGAGATTTTATCTAGGGAAAAAAACACCCAGCACCATCTCTGCTGCTGAGAATGCAATTAAAAGAAATGGAAATTTGAATGCTTTGTTGAACATGAGTCCCTCTTTCAATAGCTCCTGGAGCTTCAGTTCAGATTAATCTTTCAGAATTAGTTACAAGTCAGTGTTGCTCATCTTGTGTTACATGCACCTGCAGTGTCTAACTGTATCTATGTAGTACACAGATGCAATATATACGAGCAACTGAAGACTTACGTACTAGTTGCGGGTTTTGTTACTATTTGTAACTTCAAATGATATCCGTGTTTATAGTTATTTGCCATAATTCCCGTTCAGTCTGCGCCTGGCACTTTATCAGCACTGGTCTCTATACGAAAGTCTCTGTAACACTTCGTATACCTCTGCCAGCCTTAAGCTTTGGTCCGTACAAGGGCAGAAGAGGCTCCAGGAGTTTTTGGCTGACATGGGGTGAGTTACAAAAATCTGTCTCGTTTAAAGGATAATTTTTTCAATGAATTATGGGAAAATATTGAGAATATAGCTTGCAAGTACTCAACATCTTAGTTTTTAAATATGATTGTGGAGCTCTGAGTACGTTGCAGAGTCTCTTTGAGTTGAGTTTTGCAACTTGTGTCTTGGTGTATAAGGAATCCTTCATCTGTACGCCTTTGTGGAACAGTGGGTTAGTACGTATCCCGTGCTTTCTCACATCCACTCTTCAATGACTAAAGAAAAAAGAACACAAACAAGCTTAGTCAGCCTTAACTTGCTAAACTATCTAATATTAAGAAAGTCTTATGAAAGGAAGCCAAAATATTTGTTTGTTCTGGCATACCTATCAATGTATTTTTTCCTTCTGTTTTTAGTTTGCCTTTGAAGCAAGTGAAACAGAAGTTTAATTCCATGGACATGTCTTTGAAAGAAAATCTTCGGGAAATGATTGAAGAATCTGCAAACAAATTTGGGTAAATTGTTTTAAATAAAATGCTTTATCTGAAAATACTTTTCAATTAAGTTCAAATATTTTTGCATGAAGAAGATGTAATGTTGTTTTAAAAAAACACGCTTTTTAGATTGACAAACTACTATTAGGTGCATTGCAAATGTTAGGGTATGATCTGTCTTTGTGTTCTTAACATTAGCAGTCTGAGGAGATCGCTGGTCAGTGTTCATTATAATGCTGATAACGTTAATAATCCCTAGTGGTTTTATTTAATTTTGCAGAATGAAGGATTTAAGAGTTCAGACCTTCAGCATTCACTTTGGCTTTAAGAACAAGTTCTCAGCAAGTGATATAGTTTATGCAACGGCTTCTCTCATGGAGAATATAGAGAAAGAGGGGCCTGAAACAACTAATTTCATTAAAGCTTTGGACAGTCTCTCCAGGTACTGAAAATATGTCTCTTCATTCTTTTACAATTTTATTTAGGGAACACGGGTTATGTAACTAAAAAATGCATTGATGCGTCATAAGCCACTGAAGAAAAATCAAAATATCCCTGTGAATAGTGTTTAACAAGATCTCACTTTTCTGTGAAAAGCTTTATTTTTAGCCGAAGGTGTTACTTTTTATTTTCTCTGCTGCAGGGGTAACCTGGACAAACTGCACCAAGGACTGGACCTGGCCAAAAAGCAGTTACGTGCCATTCAGCAGACAGTAGCCAGCTGTATTTGCACCAACCTTGTAATTTCACAGGGCCCTTTTCTCTATTGCTCTCTCATGGAGGTCAGAATTCTAGTTTTTGGCTGTCTCACTTAATTGTCATATTTGGCTGTCCCATAATTGAATAACACCGTTTTCCTAACTGCTTGACTCAATTGGAATGACTCCATCAGAAAGCACCTGTTTTGTCTGTGCTGTGCTCCCGTCTGATGGGTCAATATTGGCATCTGCTCTGAGTTTCCCAGAGGGAGAATCGGCCCTCTCAAAGTGTGTGTGTGTGGGGGGGCTTAATTTCAGTGTCATGTGGGTGAGACCAAACTCCCATATTGTAACAGTTTTTGTTAGTGTTCTTTGAGCCCCACAAAACTTTTAGACTTGTCAGTAGGTATTAAAATTAAATAAGTGGAAAAATCATCTTGGATTGTAATTGAAATAATTCTTCTTTTCCTAGGGCACACCAGACGTGAAACTGTTTTCTAAACCAGTGTCTCTGTGCCTGCTTAGTAAATACTTGCTCAAATCATTTGTTTGCTCTGTAAGTAAATCAAAAACTTTTAACTAACTTGTAGCCTGTGTAGTAGTTACTGTTCTGTAGGATACTTGCAATTGATTATTAAAAACATTATATGAAAATCTTAATAATGTTTTTCTGCTAATTGGTTGCATAATTGTAGCATATCTGTGAATGCTGTTCTAGGAAAGATATCTGCCTGGGAGACTTTGTAGCATTAGAAAGTGTTTTCATTACTAAGATACTTACAGTCTAAGGTCTTTGTGTAATTTTTTAAGTTTTGTGGTAGCATGTCATTAAATATGTATACTTTGAAAAGTTACTGACACAAAAAAAAGCAATATTGCAGTATGGGTAACTGTTATCTAAAGAGTTCTGTGTCTGTCTGAATAAAATCCTCTGATCTTTACAACTAATATCACTGAAATTAAATTGCATTTATCTTTTGAGCTATTAGTTACACAATTCAGATAAAAATGAGGGTTTAAGACTGAGAACTCTCTTCACAGTCAACGCTTCCTAATTTGTAAATTTAATATATGGTGGTCCACCCTTGCCAGATTGCATCGGTCTGTCCTCATTTTGAAGGTTAGACAGGGTGAATGACTATCCTGCCACTAGGAGCAGGACAGCACTCCTGAAACTCACTGTGAAACATTTACCTTAAGAACAGAACACTTAAACCAAACTTCTGTTTCATTTACTTAAGTGTCTAAAAATGTTTAAATCTTCATAATTATTTTTGGATTTAATTAAATTACAAAATTTGTTACAGTTTACTGCTGTAAAACTATGACAGGGGAAAATATTTTCTAGTGAAGACTGTGTTTGTCAATGTTTTATCTGTTGTATTTCAATGTAAAATTATTGTAAAAAATTAAGCCCCATCCAAGCTTTTAGATACTCATACCTGCAGTTCTTTTGGTGGTGTTGGTTTTTTTAAGAGTTTTTTGTCTTCGCTGTAAATCATATCTTGTCTGCGTGTCACTTCTGTGTTAAAATGAAATGCAAGATTGGAGAAAAATCAAAATTTCTGTGGTCCTTAAAGTGACTTTTACTGTAGGAAAGAAGGGGATTAAGCAATTATGTGAAGAAACTGTCTTCTGTTGCACTGCATTATAGCTGTATCCTTAGGGGAATATTTGTAGTATGGAGAGCTGAAATTAAATTGTTTCCTGAGTTTTGTCTAACAAAGAGACTTTCTGACTTCCAGACAAAAAACAAGCGTTGTAAATTGCTGCCACTGGTAATGTCTGCACCAATGGATGTTGAGCAGGGAACTGTGATCATGGTGGGGATTCCTCCGGAGACAGAAAGCTCTGACAAAAAGAAGTAAGCACATTGTTTAAAAGTTCTTACTAAAGGTTATCTACGACTTTTTCCTGCCTCTGAAGCAAATATATCTTTCCTGTATCTATTTGACACTGAATATGTTGACTTGAATTGTATCTTTCTTAAAATGCTTTTCGCATATGGTATGCATGAGGTACTTTGAGAGAGGATACAGATGTTCCCCAGCTTCCCTGCAAGTTTTTTTTTTTCCCCTCTCTCTTAACTATTTCTTTATCTTAAAAGAGGGAGATAGTTCACTACATGACCATGACTTCATTTCTTAAAGCCTGCAAGGTTAAGATTTCTGCGCTTGAATAAGTGAGGTGTGTGTTGAATACATGGCACACGAAAAAATTCTGTAAGATATTTTCAACTCTCAGCAAGGAAAAAGTTCCATGCTTCTACCTTAATAAATATATCCTTTGCTGTAATGCTCGTTTGTATTTCTGTTCATCTTGTAGCTTTTTTGGAAGAGCATTTGAGAAAGCTGCAGACAGTACCAACTCCAGGACTTTACACAACCATTTTGACATGTCGAGTGAGTAACGCTGGCTATCACTTATTTCATTCAGCAAATCTCCTTTAGGGGTCAGTGTTTATGCAGCCTCCGTAAAGCGGAATGGCTTTAGACCATACACTCATCTGTTCATGCCTTAGATGAAAATGTGAAGGGTGCATACGTGATACACTATTTCTGAGTCTAATATAGACACAAACGACATCATTTGCCAATCTTTCTCTAAGTGCTATCTGGTTGTGCAGAAATTATAAACTACTCAGCAGAGGCTTGCATATCTTCTTGAGATGATCTGCAATTTTGCATGGAGTAATGATTTTCATATCTGCACTTCACTTAAAAATCTATGAGGTTATCTGTGAGGGTTTTTATAATTAGCAGCCAAAGAGAGTATGGTGTTGATATTACGAGATTCATTCTTTTATTGTCTGTTTGAAAAATGAGATACTCATGCAACGAGATTTGCCTGGTTTTGTATGTGCTTATAAAAGAGGCATTTTGTAATAATACATACTCACGTGTGCATGTTGAGCATACAAAGAAAATTCTTAGATTTTAAAAAGTGGCAGCTATATCACGTAGTGAGCACCTAGAAATCAGTGTCGCTGAAATATAAGAGCAAAATAAACAATGTGCTTTGAATTTTGTCCAAATAAATAGTTTCCCTTTTTCCTTCTTAAAGTTGATTGAGAATATAAATGAATATACTTGGAATTAATGTTCTTCAAGTGTGATGTCTGGTATATCTTTCAGTTATTTGCATCTTGTAATAAAATATTTCATATTTTAGTAATTGAATTGAAAACAGAAGACCGGAGCAAATTTCTGGATGCGCTCATTTCTCTCTTGTCCTAATGGTAAGACAGTGCAAGGAGGATTAATTAAAAAATTAGTTACTAATCAAGCTAGGAACCAAATGACATTCATATATTATCTGTAGAATGTTCTAAGAAAATGTGGTAACTTCTAATGAAAATACAAATTGAAGATAAGAGTTTCTTACAAAGACAATTGCTTTTCTTTCTGGGAGGAGGCAGATAATGTACAAGCAGAATATTTTTTTTCCTTAAGAGATTTATTTACGTTTCGTCATCTATAAGCTTCTCTTCCGTTGTTCTTAACTTTTTCTGACTTTTTAATTTCAGATGGAAAAGGAGCAGCTGTTTGTGTTGTGAGAGAAATGGAAATATTAGCTAATTGTAGCTGATACTTTGTTACTGACTTCTCTTTTAATTATGATGGCTTTTTGGAGCTCAGGATGGAATCTTGGCCATAGCAATGCCATTCTTGGCTTTGACGCTAATGTAGAATTTGCATTTGTCTTTCCAAGTGTTAAGGTCATAGCCTATGTTAGTGTGTAGCTTTTATCTGGAACAAAGATGGGGATGTAAGACTTCATTTGTAGTTGTGACTGTTCCCTTCACACTAGTTTAAAGTCTGTTTTAAAGCTACTTTAGGGAAAGACAGGTTTTACTGTAGATCAAATACGACTGTCAAATTGTTGTAATGACTTATCTTTTTTTTCAATGGATATCAAAGCTACGATTTCTTTTTTTTTTCTGTTCACTCATAAGTTTGAAACAGTGGGTCAATAGCTGCTGTTGTTGTTTGTTAGACAGCATAGTCATGCATGGCTTCCAAGATTCCTCGTTGGTTTATTTCTTTCCTTGCACTCTGATTCCGTTTGTCTTCTGCCCTTGTTACGCAGCGGTGCGTTTTGGCTCCTTGTGCTGGAAGCTGAGGATCAGATGCTCTGAAATGATTTCGGATGTTCCGAAGTTCATGGTGCTGCAATTGTGATGTGTCGTCTTGCTTTACCTTAATTGTACCAGTACAGGCCTGGACTGTTGTTTTTATGCCTCTTGGGAGGTCAAAAGGATTTTAACCTTGGCACACAGCTATTGAACACTGCTTCTTTGTAAAGATGTCATCCTTGTAATGGCAAAAGGTGCCAACTAGGAGTATTTGCAAATTGGACTTGTATTTCTCAAACCTGCTTTTATTAGTAGACATGCTCCTGTGATGTTAAGTTGTTGACTAATAACAAAAAATAGGTTTTGAAGTTCCGTGTTTATATTATGATTCGAATGTTCTTTTAAAGTTGTCTTGAATGCTTTTTATTTATTTATTTTATAAGAAACTTTTTAAAACTCCTCTTGAATTTCTAGAATGTTGAAACATTTTTTTTAGTACTTTCAGGTTCAGGTCTTGTATTTTAATTGAACTGTTTTGTGAGACAAGTTTTAAGATTTTTTTAGGGCATTCAAAATCCAAGTACTGAGTAACTGCCAAACACCGAATGAAAAATCTGGGGAATTCCGGTGTCAATAAAGCATTTTTAGTCATGCATTGTGATACGGTGTTGTCACTTGTAGCTTGGCTTTGGGAATAATTTTTCTGGAAAGAGTCTAAGATACTATGATGATTGTGTGTAGATTGTATAGCTTTATAAATATTGACAGACTAGCTCGATCCTGTCCCATAACAGAAATTTCATTTCACTTTGGCCATATGAATTGTTATTGCTTGTTAGACTTCTGCTGTGCACTGGGTGGGTATGTATATGTGTATCTCTTGAATTCTTTCTCTTCTTTGCAATGCTTGCTTGAATTCTGTGTGGCTTTAATGTTTTCATGTATTATAATGAATATGTAAAGGTTATATATCATTATATCATCCTTTGTACAGATTTTTAATGCAGTTTAATTTAATATTAAATGTGATTTAAATGTAGCAAACAGAAAGCTAATTAAACTATATATTTTTATTCAGAAAAAAGTTTGGGTTTTTTTTTTTTAAACATTGTCATCTTATCCGAGAAGTTTTGCATGTTTACTAGGTAGTATTGGCAATAAATAGCATATTTTCTTGCCAGAATACTTTGGGTTTTGCCTGTACACATCATACAGTAATTTTATTACATTTCTGAAGTAGATTGTTGTGCTTGAAGTCTCTGGAAATGGAAACATACAAGTTTATGTTGTTTTTTGAACACTGATACCAGTGCCAAACCATGATTACAATGTAAAAGCTAGGAGCCTATGCGACACTTAAGCACACTTCTAAATATTTTCACTTTATCTTTCAGTTGCAAACTGATGAGTGAGTCAAATGAATTTCCTGAATTTATCTTAAACTTGTCTGTTACAAAAGAATCACTGCCACTTCCACAGCACTAAATGACTGTAACTGTAGTTCAATCCTATCATATATTTAGGGCTTTCATGTTTCTAGATGTAAATATCAGAGAGAAACACAGGTATGCGTAGCAGTAAATACAATGTGCTTCAGGGTGTGAGAACACCTTCATGCATATGGAATGAATAATATGTGCTGGGCAAAATTGAATTTTTACTTGCTCAGTAAATGCACCAAAGGTCTTATGCATCCCAGATTTCCGACTCATGGTTCAGTGGCCATCTATCAGGAAGTCCTAAACAAACAACTAAATTCCCCATTTTCTCCTGGTACAAAACCTTTAGACAGGGGAAAAAAGAAGTTGTGAGGAAGGCATCAAAGCATGCGCATGTAGCATCTCTGTTTAATGACTGTATCTGTCTTTAGTTATGTTTAGTGCTATGTTTTCAATCCATGGAATAGTTTTAGCGAGCTGTTACATTTATCTTCTTGTTTGGGGCTTTGGTTTTCCTGTTCCCCCCCCCCCCCCCCTCATTAGGAGCTCTGTGTGAACCCCCTCATCTCACCTCAATCAGGTCTCTTGTTGCTGTTGTGTTCCCTGCATTTCTCCTGGAGCTTTGTGTATTTACTCCCTTCCCCTTTCAGGGCAGATTTGGGTTCTACCGCTACCACCTTTTCCTGCTGCTGTGATAAATGCAGATCTTGCCTTGCAAGCAAGAAGGACGTGGAGGGGGCGGAGTGTTTGTTTTAGTAGGTGACTGTCACGTCTTGAAAAATGGACACACTTTCAGGCGCGCGTATCCTGTAGCTTCAGCACTCTGGGTCATGCAGGGAAGATGAGAAATGGGAGATAGTTTTCAAGCTGGATGTGTTGGTAACTGCTTACTGCCAGGTTCTTTACCTCCAAACAGATGTGTAAGCTTGAAGCTGTGAATATATTACATGGAGAATAAGCTTCTCTTGTCCCTCCTTTATTGATTTGCGGGGTTTTTAAGGTTCTAGTTTTCCCAAGATCTACCAGAGGTGCCGAGAATGCTTTTGCAAATGTTAGAATTGATCAGCTGTTGAACTGATCCCAAGGCCATCCAAATGTGGCCCAAAATCCATCAGGAATGCTGAATGCAATGTGAAAAGGAAGTTATTAAATCTACGTGGAAGACTGAAGAAGTCTCTGCCGATAGATAAAACATGTGCATGTCAATGTTTTACAATGTGCAAAATAGTATCAGACAGTCCTTACATAGTTTATTCTATGCTGTAGAGTTTGTAGATGAATATGTTAATTTTACTTGGAGAATCATTGTACAGGAAGATCCAAAACTGGAGTCCCCAGGTTGTGGATATAAAAGTAGTAAATTGGGGGTTGAATGGCTCACTGAATGAAACTCTTGTGTAGGTTAGTTAAAACAGTCACTTCTCACAGTTAAGTGTTGGACAGAGACTCCATGCCAACAGCTCTGGACGTGTGTTCATGAAGAGAGTATTATGCTTTTGATTTATTTGCCCAAACAGAAAAAGTGGCTCTAACGAGTTATTTTAAAATAAATAGTTAGAGCGCTAAGAAATCGGCTTACACTCTTAGATGTGATGTATGGGGACATTCCACCTAGCCCTGTCTGAATACAAATAGAAACATTCCCTAAGGATTATATTTGAGCTGCAGTAACTCTTTTCCCTCTGTGGTGTTTGCTTGCTGTAATAGTACTCTCATAATCAGCTCTTTAAATTATTTTTGCTCCTGCTAATCTGTTTTAGAGAACAATAAAAGTATGAAAAAAATCCTTTAAAATGTTTTAGTTTTTTAAGAAAATAAAATAATTAAAATCCTTAAATACCAAAGTACTGAAGTAGCTGAACAAGCTGAGTAAATTATATCATTCCTGCGCAGTGATTCATGGCCGTTTTCTTTCTCGGGTGATAAATTCAGTCATAATTGAAATTGCACAGTAAGGACCTCATTTGATTGGAATTAAGTGAATCCCCTTCCCCAGAAGAATTGTAGTGACTTAATAAACTTATACTTACCAACATCAAAGTTGTATAGTGGGTAAGAATTAATTCTTACTTCTTGTGCTGCTGCTCTTCAGAAAAAAAATAATTAAAAAGTGCTACAGCTTTTTAGCATGACTGAGCTACTGGGTCTATACCACTTTAAACTTGGTACTAATAGCCATGGTGGGAGACCAGAGCGCCAGTTAATCAGGATCTTGAGCTCTATAATGTGAAAAGCAGGTGCTAGGGAAGGGTATAGAAACAAAGCAATTGCATAGGATGCTTCCTTCCAGATACAGCCCCAAGCGCCCTCCCAGTCCTTTTGCTCAAGGACATCCTGAGCCAGGGGTGGTTTCTGTGCGTTTGGTAACTCTCAGTTTACCATAGTTTCACTACATTTTTCAGCTTGCAGATTGCTAGTGCGTTTGATGCTCTGTAGTCCCTACCCAATGCTTCTGCCTCCTCATCGTTTTGTAAACCTTTTTTCTATTCCCCACAGCCAGCTCTTGCCAGTCTGAAGCACAGCAGCCTCATTTTTCCTTTTACAGCAGCTGTTCTGTGTCTTGAGTGTCATTCTTGCTCTTCTTTAAATCGTTTTCAGACAGTGGGAATACAAACTGCACACAGCATTGAAGGCGTGGGTGCACGAGGCTCTGCAACACTGTAATTGTCTTGACTGTTCTTGGTCCCTCTGTTTAATAATTCTTACACTCACTTTGCCCTTTTGACAGCAACTGTGTGCCCATCTAATAATTTAATCGGTCTGGCTGGTGTGACACCAGTGTCTCACTCCTGAGTGTTAACGGTGCAAATTATCATTGGTGTTTTGCCATATGCATCACTTTACGCTCATCAATGCAGAAAGCAATCTGTTTCCTAGTCGTTATTTTCCCAAGGGCACAATTAGTCTGCTGCACTAATAGACTGGTAGTAAGGAAAAATATAAGGAAAAAAAAAAAAATCAACAACAAACCAGAGTCTCCATCACTGAATGATGTGTAAGTGGATGGAAACAGTAAATTCTGATCATTGGGTGATATAAGATGTCAAAAACCACTAAAACAACTTAATGGTAAAATAAAAATGAATAAACTCTGTTTGCAAGTTTAGAACTAACATTTTGTGGAAGATTACTGTTTATATTTTCTGTTCTTGTTAATGGAAGTAAACGCCTCTACAATGGTTTATAAGCAAATTCTTTTGCAAATATTCACTATTTTTATTTGGTATTGTAAAACTTGTTATAAGAAGGACAGAAAATATTCCTGGGTTGAAAATTTGGAGATATTAGGATTTTTTTGCCTCAATCTAGAGGAGTATGTATGCCTGTCCTCAGAGTGTCTTTTATGCTTGGGTACTTAGATGAAAACATGGTTGGTACTACAACAATATGGGCTGCAGTTCATGAGCCGTATCAAATCTAGCTACAGTACCTGCTGTGTCTTCCCACTACTCCCCCTACTACTTCCTTAGAGACTACTGCTCTGACGGCAGACACAGAAAGCCAGAGATATTTCACAGCCTGATTTTTTTATCTGCTCCATCATCAATTTGAGTTTGTTAGTAGATACCAATCGTCACTTTTAAGCCGGATAGGATCTAGGAGAGACATTGCAGTCTTCAGTTTTAAGGACTGAAAAAGAGAACTTTTAAAATTGGTCTCTTTTGTACAGGAGTTCTCTGAAGATGGCTTTGTTGAGTTGAATCGTCCGCTCAGCGTGTGCTACCTTGCAAAGATGGGAGTAGTACAGAACAGCTGTTTATTAAAAGGGAAGTGAAGTAATCAATAGACTAGCACAACTGAGGGAGAAACTAAACATAAAACCCTCAGGACTGTTCTCAGGACAGTAATCAAGAACATCATTTGATCATGGATTTTAGGTGTGTGTCTGTCAGTCACGATGGTTTTGGTTCCCTCATAGAAGGAATATTCCTGAAAACGTTCCTCTGAAAGCTCCTTTGTGAGTATGTCTGGCCTGTCACAGGGAAAGTGAGCAGTGAAATGTTTGTTTCTTTAAATGGAAAAATTGAAGTCCCTCCTGGCTCTCGTGTACCATTGTTGGCTCCAAGGTGGTACTGAAAGTCCCCTTGGATTGGGTTCAAGGGCTGAGGAAAAACTGCTGCCCAGGGTGGAGCTCTACAGTACAGTGCCACCTTTATGCACAAGCATGTGCGTTATAAACATTTCTTAGCAGGAAATATTACAAAACATTCACTAGGGAAAGAAAATGACGTGAGCTTTTATTTCAGACTGGGCTCCCATTCTCCTCCAGCATCTGAGTTTTGATTTTTGTCAAAAAATTTTGTAGGGAAGCGAGACAAAGGTCAAACGCATTCTGAGTAGGCAAGAGATCTTTTACTCAACTATAGGCAACTTCATGAGAGCCCTGGGGCTGACAGAGCCGAGAGCGTGTGTTTCCCAGCCACCGCTGCTGTGTGACAGAGTCGGTTTTATTTCCTCTGCCCCCTCGAGGCAGTTGTGCCTGCTGGGTCGCTGCCCTGGCACTTTGCGCTTTGACTTGCTACCTGTTACTGTGTCGTGTATCTGGGCGATAGATTAAGATGTCAATAATGAGAGATGAAGACAAAGAGTTGTCTAGTAATTTGATATGACAAACAAGCACTTAGCAGAGTCGCTGCTGCATGGTGTTCTCAATGAGCTGAAGGCTCGGAAGACATCCTTAAATGAGAGTTAAAATCAAGCTCTCCTGCAGAGAGCTTCCATACAGGAATTTGTGGGCAAGCCCCATGGACTAAACTAAGGTGAAACGTATACACAAGCCATATCACAGCATAGTTCCTTCAGTGCTGGATCTGGGTTTAGTTTATTAAGAGATCTGGGGGTTTAGTATTCCCCAGTTCAACAACTTTCCTCTCTGAAGTCTTTGCCACTTATTTAAAAACTGTAGATAATTTCTCTGGATATTCCTTGATGTTAACTAGGCTACCTGTGTTAGATAAGTACTGTGATATTCCGAATCCTTTGTTTGCTTTTCCAAACCAGTTTTAATTGAGATGATACCTTCCTCGCCCTTGCAAAAAGGTAATGCTCCCTTAGAGAAAGGGGTGCTGTCTTTTTAACTGGGCACAGCACTTTGAGGCACCCCTTCTCATTGATACAGCTTGTCTGGTTTTTCAGTCCCTGTGGTGTTGGTGTCTTTTTCCACTGTTTAGCTCAGTGGAATTTACTTTCATTTAATCATTCATTTGCAGCATGGCACTGGAAAATCGGAGGCACCCGCCATTGAATTGGAAAGAATTCACAGGGACGTTCAGCCCTTGGTATGTTTTTATTTGCTGAAAGAAGTCACCAAGGGGCTCCCGAAATAAGTATGCCATTAATAATTCTCTCCTGTCTGGTCAGAAAGCCTAGCCAGACCAGTAGCCTATAAGGAATGGGCACATAAAATGGTATTTTCTTTAAACGCTGTTGTGATCACTGTAGTAATTCAGAGCTCAAATAACAGGACAGTAGAATCCAGGTTAGATTCTTAGGCTGTCTTATAGCAACTGTTTGCTGCTAGCAATCGGCCTGAATATTTGAAGCTGTAGCTCATTTTAAGGGATTGTTGCGTTCCTAAATATTTGTATGTTTAGACTCCCATCTGTGGCTTGGGAAAAACTCCTTTTAGGTGAGATGGTTATAATCCACCCAGACAGAACTGGTAAGGAGGGAGACTTAGTACATGTGGTCAGTTGCAGTGAGCACCCAGACCCGTCTCCTGGCAGAAAGGTAAGTACTTGCACACAGTGTGCACAGGTCGATGATCTGTTACGTCAGGTGGGCGAGTTGCAAGAAATGGTTATAATAAAGCATTTCAGGAGGGTGGGGAATAACCAGGACTTTACATTTAAAGAAGCAAAAAACTTGCTCTAGTAATTTCTCTGAGACACCTGCTCTGCATTTTTAAAACACTGCCTCAATAGGTCTAATCAGCACTGAGTATTATTTTCAATATTAGGAGGTAGCAATTTATCTCATAATGTTTTCCTACTTTATGATATTTTCAATTATTCTTCTTCAAAGGATGATGGTGAGAAACCATTGGTGCCTTTAAGATGCTGCTGTTATCAGAAATGGGTCACCTGTGAAGAGGTCTCAGGATTCGAGCTAGGGCAGCGTGCAGGACAACACTCTAAAGAGATGGTGAAGAATTTTCCTTTAAAAAGTATGTCATTCTTGATCTTTGCAAGGACGTGTGGTTTATGCCCACAAAGCAGATTTTGTGAGCAGCAGTGTGCACTGGGACTGAATCTGCTCTGAGGTCTGAGGTGACCTTCTTGGAGCCCTGCTACGTTCCTCTTTGCAGACACGCGCACTGACCTCAATTTCCTCTCCCTATTGTATCGGGTGACAATTGTCTTTAAAAAAAAAGAGCATTATATATTTTGACCTGAGGCTGCTGTATTTCCTTCAGGGAAGTCTGTTTTAACTGGAAGTGGCCTTGTTACATTATATGGAAACTGCTCTTTAAAAAAAAAAGAAAAAAAAAAAAGATGCTCTCCAAACAGTTTTCGTCTGGGTTTTTCCAGTAGTAACTATCCAGTTCGAAGAAACTCAAAAGAGCGTTTGGCTATTTCTACCTGGTCGCTCTCTGGGCAGCCTATGACTTGGGAGCTTTCATTTACATGAACTGAAATTTGAAAAACTGCTGTCCTACAGTCTCACGCTGCAAGCCTGCTCTCCAGGCTACCCACGGTGTCCTGCAAATCTTAGAGCACTTAGAGAAATTCATAAATTAATGGAAACAAGATCTCAACCTTAACAGTTGCAGGACTTGTGCTGTAATATAATTCTGCAACTTGATGCTTTAGGCAAGAACTGTGGTGTTTTACAGAGTGCAATTCAGTGTGTGCCGTGCTCTACTGTCTCAGGAGAATTGCCTCCTAAACACACCTGGGGGCTCTTCAGTGCATTTGCACTGTCCATGTTTGCCTGCCTCATTAGATGTTGATTGCTTACTAGCTTAAATCAGTATCCAGGTTTGATTTTATGTATAGTTGAGGATTCGGGTAACTGTCTCGTACTAGACCAGTTCAGCACCTAATACTAAGAGTGATATCTTGCTTAGGAAGTTTGAGACCTTTTAAAGGCAGTATCTGTCATTTCTAGCTTTACTTTCTCACTTGTCAAAATCTTTATGGCTGAAAAGATGTTTTGCTTTTAAAAATACAATCCAGTAGGTAGTTCTTTATTTATACTTGTTGTCAGCAAAATCCATTACCCCTTAGGGGAATGGCGCTCGGTGAGTGTACGCTATCAGAGCAGCACCGTTTCTGGAATGTGTAAAAGTTACATTCTGAAAAACTAAGCACAAGCATTTAAAGACCTGTATGCACATATTGTAAAGCACCAGTGGAATTTCCCAGATGTGTCTGTTCTAGGGAGGGAAATACTAACCCCCTAAAACACTCTGAGGAAGAGAAAAGCCAAACCATCCTGCAGTTTTCCTCCCTGCCTGCCTGTTCTCTCTCCTTGTGAGGTTCTTCTACCGATGTGTTACCTGTCTCTAACATGAAGCTAAACTGCCTCCCATTCTTCCTTTGGTCTGATCTCCCTCATGTGTTTAGGTTTCTTCATCCTGTTATTTGGCTGTAGTTTGTTCGCGCCCACAAAGCAGCACTTGCTCACACCCGGGTGTTGGTTTACACTACCTGTTTTGCAAATCCAGTGTGTGCTGCTTCATGAACATGAAGAAGGGGAAGAGTATTGTTGTTTCAGCTGGTTCCGCTTGCAGTGTGGCCATGTAAATAGATTAGCTGATATCAGTGTTGAGGTCGGAGTAGTTAGAACAATAACTTAACGAACATATCCTCTACATGAGACTTTTTCCTTGCTAAAGCTACTGAATTCCGACTCAGTCTTGCTGGCTCCCCTTGTAGAATATCCCCTCAGCAAACTCTGAGCATGGCACGCTCTGCCCGAGGGAAGCTTTCCAACTGTTGCCTACAAAACTGAGAAGGCAACCTGAAAAGGACTGAAAATGACAGGGTGAAGTACAAAAATAGAAAATAAAGAACTAACAGGAAAAGAGAGACTGAGTAACAATAGAGGGTGAGCAGTAAATCCGGTTTGCCTTTCTAGCGCAGGAAGGTGTCTTGGAATCTGTGTTTGAGGGCACCCACTGGGTGGTCACCAGAGCTCTTTTGAGTGTGTGAAATGAAATGGAAAACAATAGCTCAGCAGCAATTGCTTTCTTCCCTCTGATGAGGTGTTCCTTGAATTGCCAGCACGACTCCTGCTTGATTTAGCAGTGAATACAGCCAGGCATTTCCTGAAACGGCAGCACTACATGGTGCTATTAGAAATGCTAAGTGAAAGGTTCTGCTGTGAATAAGGAAGGAAAGGGAATAGGATACCGGGTTTGTCCCACTAAACTGTCTCTGCAACGAAAGAGGGGGTGAAATGTAGCACAGCTGCACAGGGGCCATCTACCCACTCTGAAAATCTTCATCTCTGCACGAACAGAAGATAGGAGCCAGCAAGACCTGTTTGGAAGAGATGTTTCTCTTTGGGATGGTTAGAAGCTGGTGCCAGCATTGTTTGTCTCCATAACTTGTCTTTTTTTTTTTTTTCTTGTATTCTCTACTAAACTCCCAACTCTGTGCTCCGTCATGGAGACTTTTTGCCAGTAAACGTAGATATTGTTTGTGTTCTTGGCCAGTGTCTCATTCTGAGTAGTCTCCACGTACATATGTACATGCTTACTCAGCTGTTCCACTATCTCTAAATAACCAATAAATGTCCCCTTTTTAGAAAGGGTATCTTGTCTCAACCTTTCAAAGATAGCAATACTGTACGTGGCTCCAAGAGTTCTGCATTGACTTGGCAGAAACTCCTTAAGAATCGCTACTCCTCCTCCTCCTCCCTGATTACAGCCCTTAAGAAAAAAATGTGATGACCCCTCATTTTTTTGTTATTCAGCACATTTTTGTGGTCTTCTATTTCATTAAGCCTGAAACTGTTTTTATTTCCTCCTTGTCTCACCTTCTTCCTTTACCAGGGTGGGTGTTAGAGGGAGTGCCTCTGACTCGAACGGACAGGGAGACCCAAAAGGACGTTACCATGGCAGATCAATTAGTTATTAGGTGAGCAGTATCACGTTGCATTGGATGCAATCTATATTTGGTAACTTGGGCTGGTTTTTATCCAGTGTCCAATCATGCATATTAATTCTATCCTCTTGTTTTTAGAACAAAAAAAACTTGTATGTTGCCAAGATCAGTCTTAGAGACCTCTAGTTGTCCAGGACGTGCACCCCCTCACCTATACAGGTGTTATGTATGCTATTTTCTAGTCTATTTGTTAAAAAAACCCACCTTCCTATTTTACCTTCACCTTGGGGAATTTTAGGTTTTCTGAAACAGATTAATCTTAGTCCTGCATTTTAAGTTGCATGAGCTCCTTAGTTTTTGCTTCTGCCCTGGATATGTTCATTTCCATTTCCAGACTCTCGTTTCTGTTGACCCTTTGTCAGTGCACAATGTCTGTACTTGCGCTGACACCTCAGGGGGAGGTTTCACTCAGTTTGGTGCCTACAGCGAGGTGGTATCTTATCCCACCTTTGCTCATTATAAAGCACTTTCGTTGTGTCCTTCCTCTTTCTTTTTATTCATCTGTTAAGAGTTAAGACCTTTCTGTTTGATTCACACTCACTTGCAAGGTCAAAGAGTGAGGTTTCACAGCAGTTTAAATGCTCCTGCGTCCTGCCTGCCCGTGTCCCTGGGTGAGCAGTGAGATGGTAGCTAGACAAAGAAAACCAGGGCTTATTTTTCTGCTGGGTTTGTTCTCAGCTAGCTCGGTCTCCTTGACCAGTCCACTCCTCACACCACGTGTGCCAGTGCAAGGGAGGGGACGGAGCCATGCGGCTGATCCATGACTGATCTCTAAAATACCCATTCCACTGTGTTTCATCCTTTGTGTGCTTGGCTTGCTGTTATGTCTTTTCTGAGATGATTGTGCTTCGGTTCTGTCTGGAGCCTTCTCTGCAGCCTTGTTCATTCTTGTGGTTCTAGATTTTTCCAGGGTTGTTGAGGTGCCTGGTCTGCACGTGTGTCTGATGTGCCCATCTCCATTCTTTCCTTAGAGGAGGGACAAAATGCAATATCGGGTCAGGATAGGTCTAAGACATTTTGGTTCAGGAGAAGGATTGCCGTTGTCCTTATTCCTCATAATACAAATGCCTGTGTAGCAACAGATACTAAAACCGAAATTCTCAGTTCCATATTGCGACGTGGCTCAGACTTCAGTAACACTATTAAGGGGAAAAAACATTGTCTTACAGTTTACTGCCCTCTCCCACCCTGCCTTTCCTGGGGACTTGTTTTCTGCCCACCAGTGGAGATCAAGACCAGCATTGCAGTCTACCAGAGTGCCATTGCTTCAAGGCTATGAATGCATTTTGCAGACAGCAAGTAAAATCTACAATCTTGTTAGAGGCAGGAGTCAAAGGGATTGTTCCTCCCACCACTGCTGATCAGCCTTTAGGACAGAGAGCAGTAAGTGCTTCAGAGCGTGAAATGAGCCCATGCAGCCATCCAGGTATGAAGTCAAGCTTGCTGTACTCAACTGAAGGTGCAGGTTATAAAGAATGTAATCAGCTCTGGAGGAATCTGGGCGGGATGCCATGGATAATAGCTTCTCTTTTAGGAGGGACGCTGTAATGGTGATATGGATGTCTTGAGTAGCTGTGGTCATTAATAACCCCAAGCAGACAAGAGGTCTCTTCCATATTATCCAAACGACAGCATTTTACCCCTACACTCTCAGTATGATATTAGATACTGGATTTTCCCACAAGGTATTGCTGCAGACCAACTGTTTTAACAGTGTCTTTGTTTAGTTTCTTGCTATACCACTCGGTGGAACTAACTCTTTCTCTAAAAGGGTGCTCAATCCACATTGTTACAGTAGACTAAGATTACATTTATAGGGAAACTCTTTCCGTAGTTCTGAAAAGCTATGCTTATTAATGTGTCTTATACCTTTTTGAACAGGTAGAAACTACTCTTCCTCTTCCATGGCACATGCTGCACATAAAGCTGTGGGAGTTAAGAATTTTCTAAAATTGGCGGGTAGTGGGGCACATAGGCATTCTCAACTGGATAAGGAGAAAATGGGAGAGTTGAAAAATAATTTGGGAGTCCAAGAACATAATGGGACTCAGAGTAGATGTTAAATTTTTAAAACTTCAGTCTTGCATGTCAACACTTTTAAATGTCAACAGTATAACAAAAATAAAGTAGATGTAAACAGTGAAATGTATTATGTTGCTTGGATCTTGGCAGTCACCTCCAACGAAATAATAGCAGGAAATTATAGAGAAAAAAAATGGTGAAATCATTCTGCAGTCATTGGGTATTCATGTGAGTCTTCTGTGTTGAGATAACACTTGGGTTTATTTGTATTATAGAATGAAAGATTGCTGTTATAATTGGAAACTGTTAAAGGTTTTGTAGCTCAGGTTAAAGGTTATCCAGGCTGCTGCAGCAGATATCCTAATTCTAACAAAAGATATACAGTAAGGACAGAACGTTATAACTGGAAGAGTAACCTAAAAATATACATAGAGCAAGAATTCTGCCGTGCTAGGCACTTGTTAGAGCTGATAAGATTTGTGATTATTGTTTTTTGCCCCGATCCTTCAAATATGTGAAGCTGTATTGAAACTGAATCCTACCATTTTGAGGCTTCACATATGCTCTTGTCAAGGATTGCCTATTTTTCTTTCCTGAGTGATCTCAGGATTTAGGCCTGAGCCTAAATTCTGTTACGGTTTAACCTTCTGTGGGAGTGCTCTGATTACAAGCACCGTTAATGCTAATGAGTTGTGTAACAGAGGGGAATCGATGCGGGGCACGGTGTGTCTGAGAGTGGGACCAGAGCCCGTGGGTACCCACGTATAGTCAGATTAATTGACGTAGCACCTGGTGTGCGGTCGCGATGAATGTCTCGGACCTGTCAGCTAACCTGGTTGGCTGAAACTTCAGGAACGTAAGCAGCTGGAATCCAAAACACATTTAACACTGCAAACTATTTTTGCTGCCAGATTAAAACTGTCATTGTGGGACTTGTTTTTGTGCATCTCCTGGCTTTTGGTGCATTTGTTTAACCCACGAAAATCTTCTGCTCATCTAAAAAAAAAATCCCCCAGCTGGCTCAGCTGCTGCTATAAGATGCCAAAACCTACAATTTGCAGACGCGTAGCTTACCTCCTTGAGGGACTTAGCCAGTGATGAGCGACGCACAGCGATTTTACAGCTGGCACAGAGTTCACAGCTCTTGCTCATTGCATCAGAGTCACTTTTGAGAGGGTTATCTGTTGTTTGCCTGTAAAAATCAGCTATTTTAAACATTTATGTTTGTTCTCCACTGTAAATAAACATGAACAGACGAATCTCATCTGTTACGTTTGTGTAGACCAGAGCACGCTCAGTCTGGCTGGTGCAGCCTGGAGGACCCACCAGAAGGGAACCTCCCTGGACTTGGGGCTGGGGGGTAGGAAGGAGTGGATCCACGGCTATTGCCGTACGTGATAGCACCGAGGCACTCAGCCTGCCTAAACTCAGTATATTTTTTCCAAAAGAAATAGGAACCTGTGTGACTCACACCTCAGGGCTTCAGGAACATCTCCTACCTGCTGTGAGAGCTCCGCCAGCTGCTGCTGGGGCGTTAGTCAATGGGAATGGCTTCTGCCATTCAAGGTACTCTGAGGAGGCTCACGGTACAAGATGCAGCTTATTTTATTTTCTGCTTGGTTTTCTAGTTGGTCAAAGTCCTTTTGTACTGTTCTGTCCGGGGTGTTGGAGGTCTTCTCTTCATTTCCTTCCCTGTATTAACATCATGAGATTGCTGTGCCTTTTTGACAACTCTGTTGGTCATGGAGTGAGGTGTGTTTGTTTTTCTTCCTTTTGTAGACTGAAACCAAACCAACTAGATCGTTGTTTCAAGGCTCACTCTTCTTTTGATTTAAGAATATCAGTGCTGTACGTACAGTTCCCCATGTTGTATGATCCCATTGCTCTCAAAACAAAAAGTTAAAGCCAGTAGCTCTGTAAATGCATCGGTTAATTATATTCAGGCTGCTTAGCATGCAAGATCATCGATATACTGGTTTTTCTAGAGAACTTTTAAACCAGGCTCTTACTGACGAGTATTTTCACATTAGAAGTGGTAAAGCTTGTGTGATGTACTCCCCCATTATCCTGAGCTTATTTAAGTGGCACTGGTGTGAGTGACTGTAGGATCTACCCAGTTGAGGTGTCTGGCAAAATGTGGATGTTCAGTACCGCATTTATTTTACAAGCTTGTAAAGGACTACGTGAATCTGCCTGGGTGCGCATGTATGAATACGGGGCAGAGGGGACGTTTGTGGCTGTGCATTGAAGTAATCAAGATGATAACCTGTCTGATCGGCTGTGGCAATTGCTTTGCCATTTCTATGGGACAGGCTTGGCACACCTCCTGCGTCCCCAGTCCCTTGGGGTGACCCCCAACCCAAGCAGTAGGTGCCGGTTTTGGTGCAGCACCGCTGTACCTCGGGGCAAGGCAGGAGTGGCCGGGGCACAGCTGGAGGCCAGCATGGGGAGGAGAATGGCACGAGCCCTGGGCACATGCCCTCGACATAACACATGTGCTTCCCCACTAACTCCCACTACTCGCCACCTTTCCTTGCCAGATTTTGGGTTGAAGCTGCAGGGTGAGCTTTGGAAGGAGGGGGAAGCTCAGCGTTGTACACAAAATCCCCAAATGCCACAGACAAAGGACACTGTTAAGTTGATTCATGGCAGAACGTCTCAATCTGTGTTTAAGAAAAAGAAAAGGTGAAGCAAGGCTTGTGTAGCCAAGCAACTGTAAAGCCTTCGCTGTTGCCATGGGAGGTTTTATCAGTGACGCAGTGGTTGAAATTGTCCTTTTCTTGTAACTGAAGGTTGTGGTAGGAAGAAGATGGGGTTTTAGTGACAGACAGCCCGTTCCTGCAGGGAATCGGCAGGGGCTGGGCTGGAGCAGTCACACACACAGACACGCACAAAGGTCTGATCAAAATAAGAACGATAGAACGCAGTTACTTCCAATATATAAATATGAGGCCCCCTTGAGGCTCTGCTTTTGGAATGATTTATCTTATTGCAATCAGTCTATGGGTAAAACAAATGCAATATTTGACCCGAAAAGGGAATTCACCTGCTATCTCCCAAGGAACCTAATCCAGCAGAAATGTTTGCTGTGTTTTACCATGCAAACTTACAACAGCAAATGCTCAAACACGTGTACTTAATTATTTTCTTCTTTAGTATACAGAACAAAAGTAGGCTGCATTGTGGGTGTCATCTGATGGTGAATATTGCATGGGTGGATTGCTGCATATATGCACGAACACGGCACTTTTATGTGGCATCTGGCTTGTGAGAGGCAGGATTCTCATTCAGCATTACGGATGTGTGGACCGGTCTGGGTTTGAAGAAAGTAGGTTTAAGAGACTGTTTACCTGCATTTGTGGTTTGAAAGATGGCTGAGGAAAAAGAACAAATTCCTTGCATGATATTTGATCAGGGAATAGATTTATAAATAAAAATCTGGAGTTACACTGGTTTCTTGCTCCAATAGTAAAATGTTTCAGTCTGTTCCAAAGAGCAGATGCCCAACAAACATCTTTGTGCAGGAAAAGGAAATATTTCCTTAAACATCCTGCAGCAAACGTGACTGATTGAGCTTCCTTTCCCCTCTGCCTGGTGCATTTCCCTTCTGTGCACAGACAGGATCTAACCAGATTTGCAGGGTATGAACTGCAGGTTACTTTCAAATTCATAACTCTGAAATGGTTCGTTTAGCAGGACAAAGGCCAAGCCGGCAGACACCCTTTTTCCAGCTCAGCATGTGCATAGCAATGGGAGGGTGGCAAGGAGCTTTTGTTAATCTCAACCCAGCTGGCAAGAATGCTGGAAAATGAAGTCTTTGAAGATGTTTTTTCTTCATTTTTAAAGCAATAGTTTGTTCAGAAAATCTTGCAAAAAAAAAAAAAAAAATCTGCAAAATATTGAAAGACCTCCCTGGCAGTCATGTACCTCAGGCGAATGTCCCCACTAGCAATTAGCCTCTGCACTTTCATTAACAGCCATTTTTTCACAGGTTCTGTTCTCATGCAACTGTGAAAATGTTTTCCCCCCAGCTTGAATGCACTTTTTACAAAACCCGAGGGGCAGAAAGGATTAGGGTATCAGGTCAGGTTGGGGCTGATCCAAGCTGTGGTGAGATTTTTCTTCCTTTTAGCTTCAACGTGTAGGAATGGGAAGCTTAAAGAGCTTCATGCTTAGAGCTGTTCTCAAAATAGTTGGGGCTCACAGTCCGCTTCCTAATGTGCTCGCATCACAAGACCGACTGCGGCTGCTTGCTCTTTTGTCTGGGCTCCAGCGCAGCGCCCAGATGCTGCTGCGGGCACGGGCCCGTCCCTCCTCCCCGGGGGGACCCGGCTGCCCTTTGGGCACCGATGTCACCCCCCGCCTGCCCGGCCCAAGCTACCCAGTGCCCTTCACAGAAAACAGCAGCCCTGTTCAGGGGTGGGTTTAGATGGTTTTATTTTTATGTGAAATCATAAATACAAAATAAAAACAGTAAACAAGTGCTATAGATTTCTCCGTTCATTGGGATGAGGTTCAAGCCTGATCCCGAGCACTTCCAAGTCTTAACGTTCAGGACTAGGTCTCTGCTCTTGGAGAACAAAACAGAGCAAAAACCAATTTAAGACTTTTACCCTGAAGCCAGTGATGTCAGTAACAGTGGTCTCTGGGTTATTTTACGAAGCACAGCAATAAGTAAGTATACTGAAGGATGAGATTAAATATAAAAATATTTTTTAAAATGGGCCCCACTTCCTTCTAGTATTGCTGGGCGCTGCCCCGCCGACCTCTGCAAAAGCTTGTTACACCGGCAGCGAGTTCTGGCTGGGGTAGGATGATGCTGTGTTTAACAGAACATACACGTTTAGCGCTGGCTTCTTCCAAGAGGTCTCCTTGTGGAATTGTTTCAGATTTCGGGTATCGAGTGGACCCAGCCCTGCCGCCACACAGAGCTACCTACCAAGGAGTGTGGCTTGTGAAAAAATATTCCCTTCTAAGGCGTGGGTTTCCCTCCCTCGCCCCAAGACACTGGTTTTGATTTGATTTTAAACGCTAGCGATGGACTGCCCAGAAAGATTTCATTTTTTGGTCAGAACCCAGATCCTGCTGCGCTCCTGAAGGCTCTGCAGCCGAGACACGCACAGGCACCTCTGCCGGGGGGGTTGTTCTCCGTTCTTTAATTTGAGACAAAAGAGAGCAAGGGCCAGGATTTGGGCTAATACCTGCTGACTCGCTTGCTAGGCACAAGAGGGCTGAGTGAGGGCGTAGCGTGTCTGTGCGCTGGGTGACAAAGACAGTTGGACGTTATCATTTAAAATAAAAATAATCATGAAACAAATAAAGGCACCGAACCACGTAACAAGCCAGCTTTGGTAGATTTCTTGCAAAATATATGCATTTAAATACATTTACAGTTTACAAGGTTACACTGTTTAAAAAAAAGTTGCAATGATGAAATACAGAATATTTCATTCTTGTACCAAAACTACATCTCACATCATGACAACAATATTATACCTTTATTTAAATGCAGATGGTGTAAGAACTGCACCTCTTTATAGAACAGAACTAGTTCTAGAGGTATTGCTCTGCTTTTGTATTGGCTGATGGGTTCAGACCCTGCATGCTTATAAAGGAAAGCAGTTATTTTTAAAAGGGTAAATCGTGTGCTCAGTGTTCAACAGCAGTGTTGGCAGGCACAAGGCTTAGTCTCTCATTCGGGTCTGTGTACTATTGATACCGCTGGGGTTGCAAATTTGCTAAGCGAAGCAGGAACGCAGTCAGTGTAAATCTGCCCCAAGCCCGTGGTTACGCGCAGTCCATGAGTCTCGGTGCCGGAGCAGCTGCTGCCTGGGTGCGCTGTGTGCAGTGCCGCTGCCCGGCTCGGCGGCACCCATGAGGTCGCGGAGCTGCACTGAGGAACACGCACAGCAAGCTCCCTCGCTAATAGTTGGCAGAAATCTCCTTATGGCGATACAGACGCTGCCACAGTCTGTAGCAGAATTCTGTCTTGATTTAAAAGTACAATTTGCATGGAAGCATAACGCACCACCCCCTAACCCTTTCTGTACAGTTTGTCTCTGCAGCGTGAAATGGAGAGGTGTATGCTGATATTCCAGGCTGTGGCAAAGTTTAGCAGGTGTTGAGCTCAGAAAATGAGAGTTATGTTGCCCAGAGCATCTTCCTTCCAGTCTGCAGAGTGTCACCAGGGCAATACGGAGGAGCTGCGAGAGCCATGACTTCACATCTCCCAATTAGCCTGCATAAAGTCTCAGCCAAGATATTTGGTGAAATTCTAGCAATTTCTTTGCCTGATTTGGTACACGAAGGAAAGCACGTGTTAAAATTTTGGTGGGGAGCCAACCAAGTGCAGGTCCGACAGAACACCCAATTCAAAACTGGCAGCAAGCGGGGAGGCCACGAGAGCCGTCCGTACCCCAGCCACCGACACCTGCGGCAGTTTGTCTGTTCCTGGTCCCCGTAGTGCAGATGAGAGGATGCAGGGGATGCCCCGCTGGAGCCAGGACACGCAAAGGTCTCCTGGGTCTCTGAATCTAGTCCTCCAGGAATTCTGGCAATGAGTTCATATTCAAGTAAAAACAGAACAGGAGCTGATGAAGGAGAAGGGATGAAGAACCTTAAGGGGCAACCTAGTACAGTCTGGCTTGTACTCCACTAAACGACAGCAACTACCCGAAATCTCTTTCGAAGGTCTCAAAGATACACAGAGCAACGCACTTCTCTGAGGGACTGAAACAACCGAAGAAAATCAAATACCCTTCTCCAAAGAGTTAACTGCCTGCGGGCAGAAGGCCCAAGGTTAGTGTCATGCTTTAGAGAGAACCCCTAGTTTAGTTGCCCAAATAGAAGAACAAAAAAAGCCCCCAACCAGTGAAAGTCCCAGCTGGAAGAGCCAGATGCAGGTTTTCAGGAGAGACAAGGACGAAGGGCAGCTCCTCCTCGGCGACAGTGCAGGCCCGGCGGCAAAGCGCCGGCAGCTCCGCCGGCGGCGGGCCGGGGGCTGCGGGGGAGCCGGCGGGGGCGGCTCGCCCGGGCTCCTCGGTGCCCCGGCCGGGGAGCCGCCGCCCGGCGGGGCTGTGCCGGGTGGGTGCCGGACGCCGGCGGCGCGGAGCGGACGGCCCCGGGGAGCCGGGCGCTGCCCTGCCTGGGGCTGCCGCTTGGCGGGGGCGGGCCGTCGAGGGCAGACTCAAGGCAGGGCAGCGCTGCAGCCGCCCGCCCGCGTCCCCGCCGGGCGGGGAGCGGGGCCGCCCCGCTCAGACGTAGTTCTTCTTGTCGTACTCGCCGTTAGAGGTGGGTCGCCGCGGCGCGGAGTACTTGACCGGGAAGGAGGTCTCGTCGCGCTGGGAGCAGGAGCAGCAGCAGATGAGGCAGCCCCCGAAGAGCAGCAGGGCCGTGGCTGCCCAGCCGATGTAGAGCGCGGCCCCCATCTCCCGCTTCTTGGAGGTTGGCACCGTGGGGTCGTAGAAGTCCCTGATGACGATGTTGGCGAACCAGCAGAGCGGGACGAGGACCAGGACCCCGCAGAGGATGTAGATGGCCCCGCCGGCGATCACGATGCGGGACTTCACCTTGCCGGGTCGGATGCAGTTGGTGCACTGGGCGCCCACCACGGTCACCATCAGGGCCACCAGCCCCAGCAACGCCACGAGGACGGTCAGCGCCCGACCCGCCTGCACCTCGGGCGGCAGTGCCAGGATGGAGTCGTACACCTTGCACTGCATCTGCCCCGTGCTCTGCACCACGCAGTTCATCCACAGCCCTTCCCAGATGGTCTGCGCCACCACGATGTTCGCTTCGATGAAAGCCGACACTTGCCACATGGGCAACCCGCAAGCCAGGATCACTCCCACCCACCCCAGGATGCCCAACCCCAGCCCCAAAATCTCCAGCGCCGCCGAAGTCATGATGATGATGTTGATGACAATGCCGCGGGCCCCAGCGAAGCAGCCGCTTCTGCACCGCTCGCCACCGGGCAGGGCTATATGAGGAGCCGCGGGGTGCCCTCCCACCGCCCGCCCTCCTCCTCCTGGCCCGGCCCTTCCCCGCGGAGGGGGGCTGGCACGGCCACCGGTGGGCGGCAGCACTGGCCACCGCCGGGGGAGCGCGGCGGGGACGGGGCGGGGGACGGGAATGGGGACGGGGCGAAGTCCCGTCCCCGTCCCCCGCCGCGCTCCCCCATCGCTCTCGCCTGCTGCCTGTATCCTATTCATCGATAAAGTCCACGGCCATACCTTCAGAGGTATGATACGTATCGATGCGCCTTAACCCGTCATTTCCCAAAACCAGACTTGACCCGCACGTCTGCCTCTTGCATGCTGCAAGGGCAAAAGTGTGAGGAAGAGGCACCAAACCCCTTAGGAACTGCCCTGAAAATGGAACGGCTTTAAATATGGGGTCTGCACGTCATTTGTATACGTGGGCAGCAGGGCAAGGAGGGGGGATTCTGCCCCTCTGCTCCGCTCTGGGGACACCCCCCTGCAGCGCTGCCTCCAGCCCTGGGGCACGAACAGCAGAAGGACACGGAGCTGTTGGAGCGGGGCCAGAGGAGGCCCTGGAGATGCTGGGAGGGCTGGAGCCCCTCTGCTGTGGGACAGGCTGAGAGAGCTGGAGGGGTTCAGCCTGGAGAAGAGAAGGCTCCGGGGAGACCTTCCAGCCCCTTCCAGTCCCTAAAGGGGCTCCAGGAAAGCTGGGGAGGGACTCTGGAGCAGGGAGGGGAGCCATAGTGTGGAGGATAATGGTTTTAAACTAAAAGAAGGAAGACTTAGACTGGGTATCAGGAAGAAATTCTTGGCTGTGAGGGTGGTGAGACACTGGCCCAGGTTGCCCAGAGAGGTGGGAGATGCCCCATCCCTGGAAACATTCCAGGCCAGGTTGGACGAGGCTCTGAGCAACCTGGTCTAGTTGAAGGTGTCTCTGCTCATGGCAGGCAGTTGGACTAGATGGCCTTTAATGGTCCCTTCCCACCCAAACAGATTCTGTGATCAGTCAGTACCAATAGACAGGTTCTTAATTCAGTCCAGGAAGAATAATCGCTATTAGCTCTCACCAGGCATGAAACTCTGTTTGTTTTGACACCGGAGCCAAAAGCATATTTAAATATGTTGCCAAAAAGATTTCAGACTTCCCTTCTCTGTTTTAATCACTCAAGTTTAAATCGCTTCAAATCTTTCTGGTCTGTCAACGAGTTAAGTGCCTCTATCAAAAAGAGCGTCTTTGCAAGAGGTTTTGTCGTCAGGCCACAAAGACGTTGTAATTTGTAGAATCTCTTCACGGATCTCTCTTGGATTGTTCTTGCAGAGAGACCTCGGTCCAAGCCCTGCAGGCAGCAGCAGCTTGCAGCCCCCAGGCTGGCTGATGGGGCGAGTGCTGGTGGTGGCAATGCTGCTGTCACAGCCGCAGTGAGAGAGGACAGATCTCGACAGCTGCCTCCCCACACTCTCAGTGGGCTGCGGTTCACAGCTTTCCACCGGCCACCCCGAGAAAGGCTGGGTTTGGTTTAAACCAGGATTGTTTGGGTTTATCTTAAATAAGTTTAAATGTTTTAGACAAAGTTGAAAGTTACGTTCACACTGATGTCTGAACTGGTTTGGCTACGTTTGGTTTCAGTTAGCCTGAAGTATCCTTACAGCATACTGGAGGTCGCAGAGTTGAAAATAACACACCTCCTGCCCCTATGGTAAGCGGTTTTCTCTGTTGTGCAGTAATTTACAGCATGTCTTACGGCATGCGGAGATTTGTGATGGAAATGTTCAGACTGATATGAATGCAGGGTGAATGGAAAAGTCCATGTGTGAGGCAGAAGCAGCAGAAGAAACGATAAGCAAAGGTCAAAGGAATCCCAGGCATCGACAGCCGAGGAGGTGACTGCTGGGTCGACGCTGAGCAATGCCCCGCTGGTGTCCTGCCAGCGGCACCGATGGCTCTTCTGCAGGGGACCCGAGCACCGGTAACAGGATGGCAACAAGGTCGCGGCACACTGGATGTGGCCTTTCACTTCTTTTGTTTTTCCAACCAGATGACAGACTTTAGCCACAGGGCACCCAAAAAAGAAACAGAGGAACCTCAGCAGGTCATGGACCGTCATGATGTGGACATACTGACACACGATGACTGCAGCCTCCCGTGACTCTCTCTGCCCGAGGACCTGTAAACACTTCTGGCATGGAAAATGTCTTCCTAACAGAGGCTGCCTGGTAAACGGAGTTAAGAGGAGTTATCTCCACTTCCAGCAGTATATGAAATACATACAGTTTACTTCCATTATTTAAAACTGTAAATTCCAGTGTGCAAGGCCAGGAGGAATGTGTGACTGGGGTGTGCGGTCTGTCAAACTGGGGCTGCTTACAATCACTTGGAGAAGTCCTGGTGTCCGGGAGAGGAGAATGTGCAAAAGAACCAGCCACAGAGACAGAGATATCTCAGAGGTGAACAGGAAGAAACCCAGAACACAGGCCGAAGCTGAATAACATCTGTATTTATGATGATAATAATGATTATATAGAAAACAGCAAAGAAGAACAATTAAAAAAGGGGGGAGAAATGCCAGTTATCTCAGCCCGTAAGCACAGGAAAGCCCCACCCTTGCCACTTGCCCAGGAGCACGGAACTCTGAGTTTCCTCCGATAACCGGGCTGTGTGTGCTGCTGTGCCGGCCGGGAGGCACTTGGGGCTGGGGAGGGAAACCAGCACTTGGCTCGTGTCACCTCTGCAGCCCTTACCCCACCTTCCCTTGCTACCTGTTACCGAGCAACTGATTCCTACAAATCACTTAATCCATGACAATTATTTCTCTGGGGAAATACATGCTTAATAATCCCAGGGTAAACCACCCTTTCTGCTTACAGACATTGCCATTCTTGGTATTTCACCTGCACTTGTTTGTTTCTTTCTTACCGCAGACATCAGCTTTTCTCCTGGCTGCCGGCAACAACCTCCATGTTTAATGACTCTGTTCCCTGATCCTGAAGGTGAGCACTTGTTGCACAGACCACCCTTAAGGAGCCCGTCGGTGGGAGGTGCTCACGTCTCTTTACTTGGCTTATTGGTGACTTGACTGGCAGCTGCTGGGGGGCCTGGGGACCCCATCAGCTTCAGCACATTTTGGCTTCTGATGGTGTTAGTGTCCAACACCGTGAGTTAATTTAAACTCCCAGAAATGAAAAGGTTCTAATTTCTTGAAAGGAAACACAAACCAGCATGATGTTTTTCTTGGGATGTTAAGTAAAGAAATCACTACTTAATAAATTTAATCCTTGCTGGTAAAGTCTGGATTCCTTTCAATTCAAAGGCTTTCAAAGGTGATGTTCTTGCTGCAAAGTAACTCATTACCAAATGACCGTTAATGTCATTACATCTTTTACTGCTCCAGCTACGTATGTATTAAATTACTCTAGGGGGGATACATGGGGGGCTTTGCAGCCTGTGAAAATGGGCGGAAGTGGTATTCAAGCTGAGAACAATTGCTCAGAAGCCATACTATAGCAAGAGGGGCTTTGGGATTAGAGGTGATTGTGTTTTCACTCTTTTCCTGACATAATCAGGACAAATACCAGGCGCAGAGTTACCGGGAGGGCTGCTAAGGGGGGTCCAGCACTGCTTGGCTGGTGCCTGAGCCCTGTCCCACGGTCCCTCCTGTCTCCTAGGGCTCTGCTCAGCCCCAGAGCATCCCACCAGCAACGTTGAGGTGGATTTGCCTGTTGGGACCTGAAATGTAGTCTCTTGGGCACGCTTTGTTTATAACGTGCTTCTGCTCCTTCTTATCCCTAAAATGTTAGGCATCTGGAAGACAGAGAAGAAAATGACATTTGGTATCAAGCTTATGCACAAACCTAGCACTGTTTGTGTGAAGAAGACAGAGTATGAGTCAAAAGGCGGATTAAAAGCCCAGTGATCTCAAGACAGTTTACCACAACTTTTGGATCAGAGGTAAGTGAAGGTGTAGAATTAGGAATCCTGTTAGAGACAGATTTTGTGCCATATTTTGTCTTCTAATTAGTGCTGAAATAAAGGCAAGGAGTTTTACAAATAGAGAGGTGTTAGGCAGGGGCTGTTTTCTATTTAGAAAGCTCGAGCTTTCTCAGTGAAAACACCTCTTTTCTGAATTATCTTTTAAAATGCAATTGTTTTTCCCAAGGGAAGAGATTTGGTTGGAGCTCGAGTGCACATACCATCTTGCGCAGTAAGACAGGCCTCCATGAAGTCCCTGCACGTCGGCAGTGCCAACACATCTTCAGACCAGCGTGACACATCAGAAGACTGGCACGTAGGAATGAGTCCTGGTCAAATGAGCAGGTTATTACAAAATGAAAGTGCACAGTTTCACCATAGGATATATCTCAAGATCATTTCTTCAGGAAACAAGCTGAAGTGGTTAACATGAAATTGTCACTTCCTCTCTTAGTTCACCTTTTGAACAAAGAGAAGCAATGAATGCTTTAAAAACCGCACCAGAATTTTGCAAGAGGGACCAGTAATGCTCTATGACTGGTGCTGATGATGTAGGACCCAACACCTTTTTTAGCACAAGTGTTGCTGCTGCCCTTCAGGGTTGAGAAATGGTTGCCCACGCTACTCTTCACTCAGTGGTGATGTGACAAGACTCGTGTAGAAGAAAGGAAGGCAACGGATGTATGTAGCTGGAAAAACAGTCACAGAAGTTACAAATTTCCTTCCAGCCTTCCTATCTTTGCTGCTGTACAGCCCTTTGCGAGCAAAGTCGCCCTGCCCTGGCTCAGTCTCTGCACGTCGCACCCCTCTGCCTGGGCTTGCTTTGGTGAACTGCCCAGGGCACCGCCAGGGCGCGGGGCGCGGGGAGCACTGGGACAGGGCTATGAGCCCCGCCCTCACATAATGAGGAAATTAATTGTGCTAAACCATCGCTAGAACCGAGTTCCACACGCTCCCTGCTCAAATTCCGCTACACACAAACCCCTGGTTCAAATACATGCTTAGGCCACGTCACTTCAAATACTTCTCATTAATGCTGTGGGCAGGTCTTGAGGATGTGTTAAAGCCTGGCCAGGCAGGGGGGAAAGCTATAGGAAATATACATTTTTTCATGCCTAAGGCTCCGTTCTATGTCATGTTTCCTATCAGAAGAACTGGAGTTTAATTTTGTCCTCTTCCAAAGTTAGCCTCCTTCCATGGATTGTGGTGTACCAGGATCCTGGTCGATCCCTTTCCCATGTAATTGTTGGGAAATCACATCAGATGTCGTTTTGTAAAGAACGGCGTCAGCAAGGACAAATGCCATTGTTTTAAATATACATTGCAGATGTTGAAAGTGATTAATAAAGACATCACCAAGAAGTTACTGAAAACTGTTCAGGGCTAGTGGTGAGAAACCTGCTACATTTCTCTAACGTCCCAGGAAAACGGCGTTCCTGAGAACACGCAAGAACTTTGGGAAACCTCCTCTGATTACGGGAGTGATTAATTCTCAGCAGTGCTGTCCCTGTTCTTCACCAGGTGTGTCTGAGGCAAGCCCCATCTTTGGGAATGGCATGCGTCTGTTTTGGCAGTCCCGATTCCCTTCTTATAAGTGAAGTTGTTTTCCAGTAAGAGGAAAGGATGGCTGTTATTGGTGAAAAGAGAAATTTTTTTCCAGAGAACATTTTTAGGTTGTTCTTACTGCTTCTTTGTTGCTATAATTGGCATCTTGAAAAAGTGAGCTTGTGTGTGCTTGTAAACGTGAAACACTTCTATTCCTCTGAGACTGCTATAATTCAAACACAATCTTCATTTCCTGCAGTGCGTCACTAAAAATGCTTCGCAGTTTTTTTTTCCCCCCAGCAAGGGAAAATACTTATCTGTTGCAGGTTTTCTTATGGGTTACTAAATAACTTGTACAGTAGCTTGTGTCAATAAATCCTGGTGCGTCCCCAGACAGGGGCTCCCTGCTGGGGCACTCGCGGAGCTCCAGCTCCCAGCTGTGCGCTTCCGAAGGGCTCAGCGCTCAGAGCAGCTTTCAGTGACCTGCCGTTTCCCGTTCCCCACGCAGCAAGCCTGCAGAAACACCGAAGATTGGAGAAGTTGGAATGGTTCACTCCATTAGTGATTCCACCGATAAAGCACTACAAAATACTACAGTATTTTGATCAAATCTCCAGTTTAGCAAACACTAACAGAGAATGGCAAGTTCACCCTTAAATTTCTATCACCACACCCAAATACTAAAAATTAGCCCAAGAAATACCTAAATTACAGTATCCGACATTAACACTAGTTATGTTCAAAGTCCTTTTTTCTCTGGTAATTATTTAAAAAAGGATGGCACCCACAGTGCACAGCTCTTAAGTATTTATTTCTAAAAGGTTTGGTCCCGGAGCCATGGATTGTAATTTAGCAAAACACACACAAATATTCTGAATCAAACACAAACTTAAATCTTATGGAAATGAAAAAGATTTACGCATACGCTTAAGAATAAGTTG
Source organism: Rissa tridactyla (assembly GCF_028500815.1). Classification (NCBI taxonomy): domain Eukaryota; kingdom Metazoa; phylum Chordata; class Aves; order Charadriiformes; family Laridae; genus Rissa; species Rissa tridactyla. Next base: position 1,018,622 of record NC_071478.1, read on the forward strand.
TTTAATGGGGACTTGAGTAATTTCATCTCCAGGGAAGACTGGGAGAGTTCACGGTGCTCGCTGTCTCCACGATTTGCCCTTACAGCACGGCCGTTACAGCCATCACGTGTAATTTTAGGCTCAAATTCCAAACATTCAGCTCTGTGAGGAACAGACTCAATTGAAAGAAAATGAAGTGAAAAGGCATCTCACAACTGAAAAGAGACAGTTTTATTTTGTCTGAGCAGCATATCTTCTGTTTTGTTTTAATTTAATAGAAATAATGCCAAGGAACACGAGGTTGTTTGATCTATCAAAAGTCACTTTAGTTTTCAGTTATTGGTGGTATCTGTTTTATTATAATCAGTATCGTACCTGAAAATTAACATTTTCTCTGTTAAGGAGCAGAACAAACGATACATTATGTCTTTTGCCGAATGGATGAGGTATTTCTAACTTGCTAAGACGTGACTCCACACAAAGTTAAGATTTCAATTCAAGGAAGGACTCTAATTGTGCTTTTGAGAATGTAAACTAGATGTATCAGGAGCTTTTATAAAGGGCTTTTGAGCTTCCAAGGGAAGAATAAAACAAAATTCTTTCAGAAATAGTACTTATTGGAATGAGTGATTCACAGCCAGGCTGCCGTTCACTGCATTAACCTTTCTAGGCTCTTTAACCATTTAGGGGGAGCGTTGTTCTTCAGCGCAATGATTTCTTCTGTCGGCAGCTCTGCTAATACCAGTGTGAGGAATAACAAATACGCAGAACGTCTTTTGCGGCCATGCGTTCTCCGTAGGTTTCTGCAGTGCAGCATTTCTCAGTTACACGCACCAAATAGTTCCTGCTCTGCCACCCGGTGATCCCGCATCCTGCAGTTTCATAACCAGGCCCATAACAGGCTTCAAAAGCAGCAAAAGTACTTTTTCACCAAGCACGTAATGCACTGTAAAACTCAGTGTCACAGGATGCTCTTCATGCCAAAAGTTGAGATGGGTTCAAAAAGCAACGAGAAAAATTCATGGAAGAGAAAACTATCAAGATAAAACTTCTGGCTCGGGAAGCTGCCGAGCTCCGGATTGCCGGAAGCCGGGAGGATACACAGACGCGGTGCGGCGTTTATCTTTCCCCAGGCATCTGCTGCTGGGCACTGCGGAGGCAGGGCACTGCTGAGAATGACCTTTGCTCTTACCCAAAGTGCCCTTCCTTGTGCTGCTTTCTGGCAAAATGGGACCATTTCGGGAGGATTGTGACTTCCCTGAACGTTCCGTGTGACAGTTGGTCAGCCGTCTGATCCACCCGTGACTTGGGAAAGTTATTGGTATGCCTCAGTAATGAGACATTTGAAATTTCTGGAGAATGTTTCACCCATTGCACTAAATCCTGCCAAAGGAAGGGAGTGATGGTCATGGGACAGCACTTACTGCCACTAGACTCTGCGTCGATGCAAGGCTATAGTCTGGCATTGTCCATGCTACTCTCTTGTAACTTCTTCAAGTGCTAAATAGTTACTGGTAACATCAGTTTATGTGTGTCAAATACTGTGTCATCACAGTCTTCTTATGTAGTGAAAGAAAGAAAAATTGCCACTGTTGTTCCTTTAGTGACAGTACAAAATACCTATATGGGTGTCCATGGAGTCATTTAAAATAAGACAATTTCTAAAGAGGACTGAAATGCCATCTTTTAACTCCTCCGGGAAGGTAGCGTATAACAGTACTTTGTGCTAGAACGTTACACTTTGTCCTAGGAAGCGGAACTTGGTTGCACTTTCGTTGGCTTTTATCTTGTTCTTACCCAGATCACATCAATGCTCGGTTGATAACATGAGCACAATGTGAATTAGTAAATAATGCCAGTCTGCCTTCAGCAGCATTTGTTTCACTTCCACATTTTCCTGTTGGGAGCTGCAACCCTGTTTGCTTAATGGATGGAAATGCAGACAAAATAGAAAAGTGCTTCTTGGTATTCAACATTGCTGGTCAAGAGATGTGCTGCTCGATCGCCCATACAAACTGCCCTCTGCAAAGTGTTCGGAACCTTCCTGAACCCAGTCCTCCCAGCTGGAAGGCTGGAAAAAGCCTTCCCTGAACTTCTGCTGATACTCTGCCTTAGGTTGTACTGAGCGTGTGAGCTGTGTAACACTGTTTCACCATGAGAAAGTGACCTGGCTCTGTGACCTGACTACAGGTGTCATTTACACTCTAGCTTTGCGTCTGCTGGCGTCCCAGATACCTCAGGGAACTTGCCAGCGAGCTCCTGCTCAGCCTTCAGCGATGGCACTGACCAAGGCAGGACGGCTCTCACTTAACCAGAGGGCATGCCGTGATGAAAGATAGCAATAGCGTAGGTGAAACTAGTACTTCTTTGTTTTGTTTTTGCGAAGTGTTTGGGAGAGAAATTGACTTTAAATGTAGATGAGCAGCTGAGAAACAAACAGGTTTATATTACCTACTACATTACAGTCAAACAGCAGAAGGTTTAAGCTGGATTTCCCCTGCTACCGCACCCACCCTACCAGCTTTTCCACTGTGAGGACTATTGCTAACATCTGCTGTGGGTGGAGACAATCTCAAAGCTCAATAGTATTTGGGTAGGAAATAGGAATCAAAACAATTTGAGAAAGTGCTCTTTTAAGCAAAACGGGCTCTGACTGTGTTTTGTCCTCGATGGTTAACTGGTGTGTGTACCCAGGCTGTCTGTACCGGATGGCACCCAGGTGTGCTGCTGGTGGGGGTGAAGTCGGCGTAGTAAGACAGGCTCATATCGCTCCAAAGCCGTTAGCCGTAGCGCTGGGTACCATGTCGTGCAGGGGGAGCGCAGGGCCCTCGGTGAGGGGCGCCTCTGCCAGATCTGCCGTTCTCTCACGTTTATTCCTTTGGGATGCGGCAGGGTCAGGAGATGCCCCGTACTTTGGAGCAGGGCACTCGGGGCTAAAGCAGGAGGCCGGCTCGGGGTGCAGGATGCCCAGGGACAGCAGCAGGCCGCAGTGCGGCGGCGCCGCTCCCTCCGGAGGGAGGCCGGGGCTATGGAGAGGAGCCGCCAGCCCGCCGGCACCGCGCCGGCTGCGAGCGACGCAGCTGCGGGAGACGAGCACCCTCCGCCGAGCCATTCCCCGCCGACAGCCTCGGGCCGGGCGCACGGCTGTGGCCGCGGCTCCCCCGGCGGCCGCCATGGCAACAGGCCGGCTCCCCGCGCCGCCGCCCGGGCGGCGGAGACGCTCTATCATTCCTCTCGTTGGTGCCAGAGCCGCGCCCCGCTGCCGGCCGGGCAGGCGGCCCAGACCATAGAGTCGCGCGGAAGGTAGGCCGGCGCTCGGCCGCGGTGGCGTGTGGGATGCGGGAGGGCTCGGCAGGGGGTAGGCGGCGGATCGCGGCCTGGCAGCCAGGCACCGGCGGAGGCGGCCGCGGGCTCAGGTAAGCGCCGGGACCGGGCCGCCTCCTCCGGCGGGCGGGCGGGCGGTGCAGCCCCGGCCTGGACCCTGGAGCTGGCCCGCGGCGTCGTGTGCTCTGTCAGGGCTCAGCGGCCTGGACCCGGCCTCCCCCCGCCCGCTGCGGTGCTGCGTGAGGCGGGCAGAGCCCACGAGCCCCGCTCGGCCGTGGGCCCTTGTGCGCGGCGCTGTGTTTGTTTCCAAAGCAGGGCAGGCGCCGCTGGCCAGGTGCGGGCAGGGCCCGTGTGCCGCCGGGCGCTGCCGGCACGGCGGGCCCCATCGGCCGCTCCACCGCGGCCGCCGGCGGGGCCAGGCCCGGGGGTGCGGGGGAGGCGCGGGGCCCACGGGGAACGGCACGCAGCCCGTTCGGCAACGGACGACTGCCCAACGCTTCTCTTTAATTTTTTTTTTTTTTTTTTAAGTCTTAAATTGTTGTTCACGCGCAGGTAGAGAGTGCATGGTATCACGGGACTTGAGCGTGGCGTGGACGTGGTTTAAAGTACTGACATGGCCCTGTTTGCTGTGCGTTGCCAGCGTGCACGCGATCACGGTTAAGCTTCGTGGCCGTGGGGCAGAGCTGCCTATGTCCTCATGAGTGATCGTGGCTGATATGTTTAGCTTTTTAATTTAAAAAATGCCCCTGCTTTTTGTCACTTACAGGCCTCTTTTACAGTATTTTTCTCTGATACAGTAACTCTGGGAAAATACTGTCCAAAGCTGCTTGGGTAGGAAGCACGTAATCACTAAGACTTCTCATTAATGTGAAAGGTATCACTGCCTCCTTTGTGCTTTTTTAAGTGACTGTATTAATTGAAATAACAGTAAGAAAGTAAGCTGTCTAGAGTAGTATGTTAACGTTGTAACGGAACTTTAAATAAAATATTTAGAAGAATATTTAAGAACAGTGCCTATACAAGATTCTTCTCTTTCTTGCTTGATCCTTGCCTCCCTTTGCTGTGCGTATGTGTGCTGTTAGGTCACAGAAGTGTGACAGGGCTTTTAAAGATAGAAAAGCGTGACCAGCGATGCATTCCCCATAATAAACTATATTGTGTGTCAGTGGTTCAAATGCGTTATCAAAACGAAGTCTGTAAAACTTATGAACACGGCATGCTAATTGAAAGGCAAAGCAGTGGCAGGTGCTTCGCTTGGTCGACCTCCAGACGCTATAGCCAGGATTTTTTTGTTGTTATTGCATTTGCTGTTAAATTTTTTATCTGCTGGAAGTGATACAGTTATTTTCCTGAATAAGAACAGCGCAGAAACACATTCTGTTGTTAATGCTGGTAACATCTGTTTCAGCGAGGCGGATGGAATAGCCTGGGATTGTTGATGCAGAGGGAGTGATGCTTCTCCCTGGGAGGGGGTTCCCAGCCGCAGAGGCCAGGACGTGCTGCCAGCAAAGCGTGGCCCAGGGAACAGGCTCTGCTGGACCCGCTGTGGTTGGGTGCAATTGGGTGATTCAGACAACTCTGATAGCATAAGCTACCAGGAAAAAAAAGTTAACTGCTTTGTATTTGAATACGCCTATATCCAGTTCGGAATGCAGTGAGGAAACTTAATTTTCACATAACTTCCTTGTTTCTCTGTATGCAAGACGCTTGCAGAAGTTCTAAATGTTTTTATTATTATTTATTTCTGTGCCTCAGTACTTCACTCAGACATTTGTGTGTTGGTTTTTGTAGCTCTTCCGTGAGAACCTACAGATATTGGTATTTGCTGAGATACTCTTGGTGTTTCTCTGTCAGCTTTAAGTCTGAAAACGTGACTTCAGAATGCTAGTGGTGTTGAGGCCATTTCCAGCACTTGGAAACCTACTTAAGGCTTTACTGCCTTCTGTGATTCCTTAATAGGTTATTAAATACATTTTAAAAAGTGTCAGAGTTATATAATCCCGGATGGAAGGAAAGAGGCTTCAGTTGATCAATCAGGAGGGCTCTCCTGCTTGTAGAGATGGTTGTTAAGATTGCTCTGAAGCAGTTATTCTAAAATATTGTTTAATATCCTTTTATGGAAATGCTCTTTGTACATTTTTCATAGTGTTTTCTTTGTGCTAGTTCCTATTAAGAAGCTCCCAGTCTGCCTCTTCCTAACAGTTTACTTCTTGCATCCTGACAGGAACAAAGGAAATGACCCATTTTCCTTCCCCTCTCTTTCTCTCTCACTGGAATACTTTTCTTAGCAGGAGGCGGTAGGAGGGCACGTTCCCGGCCTCTGTGTTTGTGGAGGGGGCGACTGTAACTGAGCTCAGTGGTAACCTGCTTCCTTCGATTGCCCGGCAGCACGTTGGTTAGGATAGGAATTTGTGGTTATGTTATCCAGTGTTCAAAACCTGACTTGAACGTTCCTGTACTGTAGCATAGGGCTCCTTTTTTCTGCTAGACCTGCTAAATGGGGCCTGCAATTATAACAAGTAAAATTTCACTGGTTTTTGCAAATTAATGCAATTGTACCTTATCTATTCCTTTCTCTGAAATATTTCGCCTGTGCTGCTTTGGTCACCTCATAATGAGTGAAGCAGTCCTTTGAAAATCTAAAGAAAACAAAACAGCCATGGCTTGCTCTGTTTTGCCTTAGTTGTTGTTGTGTTTTTTTTTTTTAATTTTATTATGGAAAATTGATGAAAATGGAACATGTCAGTTTCCAGATGTGGGACTATCCAGAGTGTTGTCAGACACTCAACTTTACGTTATTTTGATGTTAGACTCAGTTGTATGCAGACAGACCTCAGCATTTCAGCAGTCGGTGGTGCAGGCTGGTCCGTGACACATTATCACTTGTGAGCAGTGCTGTTAGCACTGTGGTTATTTAGTGCTGTAAGAAGGTGTAACATACGGTATTTTCCTAATTCTGAGGTATGGATTTGTGATGATATGGTAAAGCCTCTGGAAAATAGCTCCCGGTCATCTGGGGAAGTTGGTTGGTTGAATAATTTTCCAGGAAACCTCATGAGGGCAGTATTATGAATTGCAAAATGTGTTGAGGCTGAATAACTGAGGCTTCACTTTAACCTCAGTGCCTTATTTAGGTGCAGTGGAGCAGCAGTTTTATCTCTTTCCTCCCCACCCGCCCCAGCTAACTTCTAAATCCAGTGGGCAATAAGTCACTGCCTGTCTGCTGCACGCAGAGCTTCAAGCCCGCGCAGCGGCCGTGCTGTGATCAGAGCAGCTCTCCCACAGCTTTACCTACAGCAGCTCTTTGGGCAGAGTAAGGCACAAGGTGAATGTGGCTTGCTTGGTAAGAAACAGGCCTTGTAAGTTATGTTTGTGGAACAATTAATTGTAAATTTAGCTTTTTCTGAGATGATGGACTAATTTTGAAGACAGATGTGTCATAATCAGTTGACAATTTTGACTCCTCTGCTTTTTAATCAAGTAGCTTGGGTAATGCTACAGTGGATGTGACTATACTGTCAGTTCAGAGCAGAAGTAATTAGAGAATTTGCCGTACGTATTTAAATCTGAATTGTTCCCCTTTCTCACCTTAAACTGTAGGCAGCTGCTCTGCTGGCTTCTGATCCGGCATTACTGTGAGAAATGGGCCAGATGCTCTATCCACCGTAGCACTCAGGCAGTCTTTATTTATGAACTCTTCTGAACTCTTGAATTATGTTTCTGATTTCATAGACAAAGGTGATAACATGTTTCCAAACATCAAAACAAGATGTGGAGAGAGCACTCAGCTACATCTGTCAGTGAGGTTGTGGCTGGCTTTAGGGATCTGGTTGGAGGCCGGGATGAGCCCTTGCTTATTGCTCAAAGAAGTCAGCTCGGTTTTTTCAAAACCATTCTTAAGGTATGTTTCCCGGGCTGTTCTGAGGAATACTCAATTAGAGGCCAGTCATAAGATGATTAGGATCAGGACCTCCCTGTTTTCTGGGTGGTGGGTGCATTAGGCTTTCATAGCAGGCAAATAAGCTGGGTATGTTCATTTTCAAACTCTTTTTCCTAGTTTGAGGAAAAAAAACCCACTTTCCTTGCTTATGGGGTGGCTGGTGTCCACCCAGCTGCCAGGATTTGAAATGCCTGCTTCAAGGGAAGTGAAATGCCATATGAGCTGAAGACATGCTTTCTTTAAAACTCCAAATCGCGCTTATGGTAACTTTGACTTTTCCTTTAGTCCAGAGGGTAGCATTTCTCTGCTGCATTTGACTGTCAGAGTGCCGGTGTTGGACGTGGCACTGTGTCCTGTAGAGCAGCTCCTGCTCCCCAGCAGGCAGGTGTTCCTGCCTGAACACACAGGTGCCCACGCAGGTCACTTCCCTGGGCCCAGAGCCACCGTGTCCGCAGCCCCAGCTGTGAAGTGCTCCTGCCTTTCCTGTCGGTGCTCTGGGGCCGTGCCAAATCAAAGGGCCTCGCTATTGCTGTGATAACTAATGTATAGCACAACCAACGTCCTTGAGCGAAAAGATAAGGGCTTGCCAAACCCAGCTCTTCTGAGTCTCTGAAACTGAAGAACAAATCTCTTTGCTAGTCCTTCAGGTCCGGGTGAGTTTTCATGGCCAGTGTGGGTGAGCCAGGTGCCGAGGTTCTGCGATGTTTGGTGTAGTGTTCCCATTCAGCCATAGTACTTTGGAGTGACTGACAATAATGTTATAACCTCTACTTGGAAATCCCATAGGTGTCCTGCTCTCGGGAGAATTTTTGTATGTGGTAGTAATTCTCAAATATCAGTTTTTGGACAACAGTTACATTACATTCACATTACATTCACCTATTTGTAAACCATCTTTTAGAAATGTATAATTCATAAGTGGAAAGGGTAAAAATGGAAGGAAGAAGGACCTCCTTGTGCTATTCTGTTCAGGGTGTTGGGAACAAAATATTTGAATTTTCGGTTTTATTAGCTAATTAAAGAATCAGAGAACTTAAAAAATCACATCGGGAGTACCATGCATACTCAGCATTAGGTTTGGGTAGGTATTTTTCTTTCTTTAAAGACAGGATGGATGCAAGATCTTTAAGGGTACTGAATTTTAATATTTTGAGTTTTAAAGGAATCGTTCCGTTTTAAAACTTTTAAGTATTTAAATGAAATATTCTGATTTTGATAATGCTATGTAATATCTTTCCTGTGAATAGCTTCACAGAAGCAGACGTTTTGACTATGGCTTGTTTATTCCGGTAGTCTTTGAGTATATGACATTTCATTCTACTGGAATAAAACATGATTATTATATGCAATTGATCAGTTCAAAATTAAAATGAATGTAGTCTTCAAGTCAGTAACATGCACTATGGATTTTATTTTCCAGTGTCTGCAACTTGGAGTGACGAAAAATGTCTCAATCAGGTGAAAAAGTAAAGGTAAAGAGCTGGCTGCATAGCCAAAATTTTGTTTAGAATCTCTTCAACTTCTGAAAAGACTCATGGTTTTGCTGACGTGGTAAACTAGTGAATGAATAATACCTTATTGCTTTGGATGCGCTTCTTAAAGGGAACTGCTCAGTAGAAACGGAGCTTGCACGTGTGTCTAGGAATAGGCGTTCGGATGTTCGCCAGACATCCCGTGCTTGCGTACACCATTAGAATGGTGCCTTCACCTAAGAAAACTTCATTTGACAAACCTGCATTTCTAATGTTTTTGCCGATCTGGGTGGGTTTTAAAAGGATTGTTAGCAAATAACTAATTGCTTTTTAAGTGATTTCCCCTGTATCCCCCCTGCCCCACTGGAAGTATGGCATTGTATAAAAACTGTTCTCATCATCAGCTCATCTGTGAAGAAAACATGTGGTTCCAGCTAGCTCAGAGGTCCCTAAATCAAGTGGCTGCAGTTCTCGTTTAGGCTCCTATTGGGTTTTCAGTCAATTGATAGCAGATGGTGAAGCAGACTGCCCTTTTTATAGCCCAGATCTCTTTGATAAGTTTTTCAGGCATGTTTCTCTTTCCTGCTTTTGTGTTAGAAGTTAAACATTGGGGAGATAGGTGAACAGTTTAACAAGCAGAAGATAAGTTTCCGTGTGATTGTATCTTGGTAATCTCTGCATTACTATACAGTGCACTTATTTTTCTACATGTGACTGTATGCATTAGGTATTTTTATAGGAGATAGTAGCAGCAGATCCCAAATTTGGACAGATATTTTTAACATCTAGCTATCTTTGGGATTTTTAGCTATGTTTACAGCTTAAGATTCATAATAGTGTGTTCTTGCAAGCTTGCAGGTTGTTAAGGAGAGACTTTTGTTTATGTGTAGCCTAAGGTACTTACCCGATTTCTATTTATATCAGACTGCTTGGTAAACGGGCCTGTTTCAAGGTCCGCCTTGCTATAGCAGCAAAAAAATTCTTTCATTCTCTGTTTTTCGATGTGCTTTATATATCTCTGCACTTTATTGTGTGGAATCTACTGAACTCTGTTTCAACTTCTTAGGGGGAAGGGGATCTCATTTATACTCAACTTTTGTTTTCTTGTCAGTTTTCCGACTCAGCGGGCTATGTGGGATTCGCTAATCTGCCCAACCAGGTTCACAGGAAATCTGTGAAGAAGGGCTTTGAATTCACACTCATGGTGGTTGGTAAGTGACTTCTTTAAGTATTACTGACCGTTAAACAGCAACAAAAAAATTTCTTTCACATAGACGTATATGTCTTCCTACTTAGCCGTTGACTGTTATACGGAAGAAAAAGCTGTGAACCTCTATACACTCTCTAATTAAATCTCTTACTATTTTGTCATGTTTGGTAGGAGGGAGTATTTGTAGTGATTAAAGATGATGACTTTGAGCCAACAGGACATTCTTGTATTCCTGACTCATCGGATGGTAGGGATAGTTGCTTAATCTCTCTTTGACGCCCGTTTCCCCAGCTGAAGGCATGAACGCACATGGTGAATATCTTGCTGTTGAAATGGTGATGCTATTGTGCTTCCTGCAGTTCCGTACTGACTCACTCCTGTATTATAAGTAAACTTTTAATTTGCCTGTTCGGTGAGTGAGCACCTGTAGGAGTCTTTGGTGGAAAGTCCTTTAGGCACAAAACTGTTTTAAGTGGCGTTTTGACTTATACTTGCATTAGATCAGTTTAATGTTATGCAGGTGCAAAGGAAGTCCACAGTACTATCACCTTTTTGTAGCAGTTACCTTGGAATTCCATGTTATTGAAAAATGAAAATGAGGAGAGATGCATAACGCGTCCTTCTTACTCTGTGCCCTGTAGTACCATTTGGGATTATTTGGTGACAGACCGTTCAGCAATGTCTGTAAAATAAATAGGTAATTTGTCGTAAGTGTAGAGTATTTCTATTTCATGTAATGTGTGATGATAAATACAGATAGTTTCTCCATCTCTTAAGATTAGGTTAGTGGCATCTAAGTAACATGGCCAATTGTTCTAAATGCTGACTCCTTTGATTCCTTGGGTTGGAAAAAAAGTGACTTTTTGAAATTCAGATTTAGTAATTGCATTTACAGGTTTAACTCCATTACTTTGATGTAGATCAAAATGTGTACCACCTGAAGTTCTAGAATTATGGAACTTAGGTGAATTTTGAATAATTTTCTTATGATTTTCTGTTTCATAGGATGTATGTAGCCTAACTATAAGGGTGCCAAGCTCAACTGTTAGTTTGGGATTGCGTTATTCCTTCTCCCTCCTAACAGTGTTCCACGTTCAATTTCTAGCTTAGGAAAACCTTAAAGCTCTCAGAAACTTTCGACAAGAGAGTTACAGCTCCTGATTTTGTAAGTTTAAATGAAAAAAAGCTTTTATTTCCCTGAAGTAACCTATCTCTAAATCTGTAGTCCAAGTGCTGTATGACCTTTCAGCTTTTATTATGAAATCTATTACAGTAAACCTAGCATTTTCGTGTAACGTTTATAAAAACACTAGAGGCTTGTTTTTCCTGTGTTTTAAAGTGCTTAGCTGAACCTTTGATGTTTTTATCTCAAAACCCAGGGTGGATCCTGATGAACAAATTATTTTTCCTCCATAATGTGGGCTTTGGGAAAGAGGCGGTGCTTTAAAAAGCCTGGAGAAAAAGGTGTATATGCTTAATAACCTGAATTATTTTGTTTGTAGGTGAGTCTGGCTTGGGAAAATCCACTTTAATTAACAGTCTGTTCCTGACTGATCTTTATCCAGAACGTTATATTCCTGGAGCTGCAGGTAAATGTGGTTTTGCAGTTCCTCCAGCTCATACCCAATGAAATTTCATATTCTTCCAGTTAACATTGCTTCATTCTGATAACTTCACCCATGAGACCCTTTTTTCACGCTGTCTAGATGTATTTTAATCCTCCAAATTATACATATTTTTTGAGCTGTCATTTTTCTCTTTGTATTTCCTTCCAAAGGCTCAGCTTTTGTTGTTTCTTCATCCGTTGTCGTTAAAAAAAACAACCCCCCAAACCTTTTAGGTATCAATATACCTAAAGGTGGTTTTGTTTTAATCCTCATTTCCTCTAATGTTATTTTCCTGTAATGCCTTAAATCCTGGTTAAGGTTAGAGGCGTAAATGTCTTTTGAAAAAGAATCTAGCGTGCTTCTGAGTATTATAATTGTATTTTTCCATATTGTCATGAGTAAATCCCCTTTTTTAGTTCATTGCTTCTTGTTTATTTACAAAAATGTGGTGTTAAATTTTGACTGTCTAGCTTTGGGTTTTTTCTTTAAAATATTTTGTCATGTAGGTTACAGTACGCTTCAGATTGCATTTCCTCCTCTGTTGCTCTCTCGTGCAGGGGTTTCTGCAGCAATTGGTAGGCATAATAACAACCAAAATGTTCCTTTATTGTAGAGAAAATAGAGAGAACTGTTCAAATTGAAGCTTCTACAGTAGAGATAGAGGAGCGAGGGGTGAAACTGCGTCTAACAGTGGTTGACACACCAGGATATGGAGATGCCATTAACAGCCAGGACTGGTATGTCTGTAAATACTGTTTTGCTTGATCGAGTTTGTGTCTTACACAAACTGCTCTAGTGTGTCTGTCTCTGAACTGAAGCGATTCAGCTGGTGGTCTTTGGATAATGTTGATGTTCTAAAAGGAAGCAACAAGTTCATTGTTCTTAACATGAATGGAGGGTTATCTTGAACTCACAGTAGAGGGTCTCTTCTCAGTCCTTGCAGTTAAGCACAATTTTCTAAGCACTTCTGCTTTCTGGGTGCTCACCTTCATGTCATCAGTGACATCATCACTTAGTTTCTGTGAGCTTTCAGATCAAGTTTCTTTTATTTTTGTGGCCTAAAATACATATCTTTAATAAAACTGTATTACTTTGTGCAACTTCCTGTTACAATTTATGTTTTTAAAAGACTTGGTTAGAGTTCTTTAGGCTGTCTATGCCTCTCCCTCAAAATTCATTCCTTTCATGGCCTTTCCTTCAGTACGGTTCTTTGTGATGCCTGCACTCAACTTTTTGTCTCTGTAGCTGCTCCGATAGGGCAGGATTCTGGCGGAGAGAAATTTTGTCTGTGTCTTTCTGTGTCTCTGGCCCATCCAGCTTCCATGGTTTTAAGACAGTACTTTTAATTACCTGTCCCTTGTATGTACTACTAGCTATTGGGGTAGAACTGCTTTTTTTATTATGATGGAGTTACTACTTAGGTCTCTCTGACCTAAATATCACTGATAATCTTTAACAGCGGAAATAACTGTCTGCAGATATGCTGGACAACATGCGTAATTGCTTTGGCATAGAGCTTATGAAGAAAGAAAATGGTAAAATAGCCGTGAAGGAACTGGGCAGTTTGGAACAAAATTAGAAATAATATGTTTGTTCGTAAATGTAACTTGCAAATCATCATGGTCATGCACTTTAACTGTGGAAAGATGCCTTTAATGCTAAGGCATCTTTCTGGACTGCAGCGTGGTCTTGCTTATTTTGTGCGCTGTTGACTAGAGCTTCCTTCCGCTGGAGTTAAGAGCCCTGCAGCCCGTGTATTGTGTTACACAGAGCTCTTCCTGTTGATTGTGTTCTAATGCCCTTTGTTTATTCTGCTAAAATGTTTCATAGAGACCTACGTGTTCAGATTTTTCCCCTTTCTTTTTGGAGGCTTGCTAAATAGAGTCATTCCATGATGATTCAGAACCAGTAGAACAGTTTACCGGTTTATACTTAGTTTTCTGTGACAAATCTTAAAGATCAAAATACATTAAGGGAACAAATAGTACTTACATACTACAAAACAAAAAGATACAGTTAATTTTAATTGTCTCTCTCTAGTCCCATTTTTGTTTGTCACATAAAAAGACTTTGAGCTGTGACGAGCGTCATTTTGACAAAGTCTGTTGGCCTTTACAGGATGTCACAGGCCTTGGATGGACAGAGTCTGAGTTTCAAGCCGCAGTCCAGCGGAGCGCGGTGCAGCTGCCTGCCTGCCTTGGTATTTCAGAGGAAGCAGCGAGTTCATGTTCTTGAACTTACGTTTGTGTTCAGGAGCCTTTACTGCAATTATGGTTAACCGGTAGATGGTGCTGATCTCTATCCAAGTTTTACAAAGCACTTTTTTTGGGGAAAGCTGCAGCTTGTGCAGACTACCTGCTTTTCAGGGTGATGAATTTTACTAAGGTTATTTTGGAGCAGAGGTAAATCAAACAGGCACGATGTCCCCAGGAGGCAGCAGTTGCTGATGCTGTTTCAAATATCTTTTTCCTGAGTAGGCTTCCTAATGGCTTTTTGGTTTCTGTCTTTGCATTGATGAAAGGACTTAATTTTAGAGTTTGACTTTCCAGGATGGGAACTGGGGTCAATTTCAATGTATTTTCCATCAGAGAAGACGTGTTGGTAAGGATTATGTGTTGTCAGGAGTTTGTCCAAGGGGTCTCCTGGGCTGGAAGAATAACGGCGTTGGATTGGCAAATGAGTTGTTACAGACTTCATACAACAAATTCTCTAAAGTAGATTTTTTTTGTTGTTGTTGTTCAAATGCTGTTGTACTTAAAACAGCCTGTAAGAAAAGGTGGATGCTAACCACAATTAGCTATAGTGATGATTCTTTTAGATTCTGTGTGAAGCTTTAGTGCTAGCTGCAGTTCTGTATTCCAGGTTCAAACTACACCTAGGGATGCTCTCGGCATCAGTTCAGGCGTGTGTTTAGAGAACAGCAAAACTCTGTATGGTGGGAGGTTTGAAGCATGGTATGGTTCTTCTGTGCGTTAAGGACATTGGGATTGTGAGAGAAGCATGTCCTTAAATAGTGTCTTTCATCAGGCAGAAAGGATCTAAGGAGGGGAGGAAAGAGAAATTGCTTCATGCACAGATTTGGGATCCAATCTGGCATCAAAAGGATGGTTGACAAAAACAGTCTACAGATTGATTTGGTAATTTGTTAATCTCGGTTGCAGTGTTGCAAGTCGTTCTTGGATAAGTGCTTTCTGGCTGCTGCTAACTTTCTTTTTTTACGGATTTACGTTAAGCTGTCTTTTGTGGGTTTTGGCAGCTTGGTAATATTGTTAATTTTCCCCCAATGGGCTTAAGTGCAAGGGTTGTGTTGTTTGGTGTTAGAATACAGGATGTGCTATCTCCTAGGTAATGACAGCGCCGTGGTGTAAACCAGGTGTTTCCCGGAAGCCAGGAGGTACAGGACACTAATGCCATATTTATAGGGAAAATTATAGCTATTAGAGCTAGAAAACTGCACGTAAACTAGTTACGTTGCCAGATAAATGTGTGATAGTTACTTTCCCATTGTTTGTACTTGGTTTCTGTCCTAATATTTGTATGTCTTCAGTCTCGTTACCTTTCACCAGCTCAGAGGAGAGTATCTAAGATCAACAGGAACATAAAACATGTCCTTTTGGAACACGTTTAGGCATTAAGATGCAAGTTCTTAATGAGTTGAGCAGCACTAAGGTCAAAACCCAGTAAATTCCATGTTTTGCTGTGTCGTCTTCAGTAGTATGGCTTAGAACGGTGCAAGTTTTGCAAAGATATAAATGTGTGTGTATATATATTCTGCTGTGGATTTATTCCTGCAAGATCCAAAAGCTTACTCAGCTTTGTAAAAATCAAATTCGCGCCAGGTTCTCTTCCACCATTCTTCCTATTTTCTTTGGTGAACTTCATTCCAGCCACGCAGCCCAGGGCTGAACTTTTCTGCCTAAGCAGTGTTTGCCTTAGTTCTGTGTGTTCATTTTCCAGATGATTACCAATTTTTTTTTTTTGCTGTTGTCTTGTCTGTTTCCTCCTTAAATTTCTCTGTCAAATTTCACTTTCTCAGCTAGAGAAATACTATTTTACAAGTTAAGCTCTCGGCTCAGTTTTTCCCCAAGTAGTGTAAGATACGTTCATGACACAATCATCTGCCTAATCTTATCTTCATCAGTGTGTTCATTTCCCTTCCCCTGCAGTACTTAATATAAAGTGTCCTTTTATATTAATGTTGTTTGCAGGTGTCTACATGCTCTGGAATATCTTAAAGCAATCTTCTTAGTAATGCATTGTGTTTTCTTTTCTCTCTCTAGTCACTGCTCTCTGATTAATTTGTACGATCAAATTTTGTGTTCCTTTACTTCTTTGCAGGGCATATTTTAAATTGCCTTGAACTAAGTAGGAATTATTTTTCTTTGCCAACAGAAAAGGATTCTGTAAGGTAACAAAAATAGCTTAATAAATCATGTGATGCTTTAGTGCATGACTTGCAATTGTATTTGTCCTTAATTCAAACAGACTAGAATACCAGAATTCCCTAGGTAACTATAGAAACCTAGCTCTAGGGTCAGGGTTGTAAATCAAGAGGATGTTCCGGGATATGTCATTTGTCAGCGGGTTTAAAAACAAATCCTCACTCCCTACCCCCAGAAAAAAAAGCAGAAAAATCCTCAATCTTCTGTTCCTGTTTGTGTTGTCTCAGCGCACTGAGTGCTTTTTTTCTGAGCTTGCACTTGAACTCTTTATCCAGTGGCCAGAGTAACACTTGAAAGTAGCTCTAGGCGTGAATGGACACTTGGTCGTTGCTATGAAAATACTTTCTTGCGTTATCAAATTACTTTTCCTCAGTAGTAGGTACAATGCTAGGAAGTTGAATTTGTAACAGAAATGTTGTTAATAAAAGTGTGATTCTCCTCCTTATGTTCTTATCTCCTCGTAATTCTTTATTATTTTAAAGCTGATCTAAGATGCCTCTCTTTCTTCCCTCCTCCCCCAAACCGCAGCTTCAAAACAATTATCCAGTACATTGACAACCAGTTTGAGAGGTACCTTCATGACGAGAGCGGTCTAAACAGGCGCCACATTATAGACAACAGAGTCCATTGCTGTTTTTACTTCATCTCTCCCTTTGGCCACGGGTAAGAAAAGCTCTTGAGCCCTTGTATTTTTAGGGTGTTATATTGTGTTCATGAGTCTGTTCATTACTTGAACTGGAACCTTAACTTTGAGTTACTTCCTACACTGTCAGTTAGCCAGTGCAATTAAAATGGTCTTTGGGGATTAATGCTCTCCTCTGATTTGTTCCCTTCTTGGCATTTAATACTGTTTTGAAGCAGTCAGTATTATGTTATCACACTGAAACATAAGAGCTTATAATATCCGATTAATCTTATAGTGGCAATTTTAATTGCAATTCAGCCTTTACACAACCAAGCTGATAAGCAAGTGCTCTGACTTAATTTATTCTGGAAATACTATTTATGTAGATACTTGAAATAAATAAATTTTAAGACATTTGGTCTGTTAAGAAACATGCAAACAAAAAAACCCACGCCTTTTTTTTTTTCCTCTATTTTTTCCCATTTGTTGGCAGGCTGAAACCATTAGATGTAGAATTCATGAAGGCTCTTCATGGAAAAGTCAACATTGTGCCTGTGATTGCCAAGGCTGACACACTGACGCTGAAGGAGAGGGAAAGGCTGAAGAGAAGAGTAGGTCTAACACTCGATCGTGAGAACAATGCAACCATACAATGTTAAAGCCAAATATCAAGCAAATTCAAACTGAAGAGGGGTGAATGATATTGGCCAAGGACCTAATCTTCAGGAAGTGTGAGGTGGGAAGTCTTCACTGAAGATTTCCAGTTGCACTTGCTGAGCGTCTGGCCAGTCTTGGCTTCAGCTCTTTTAGGAAGCAGTGCATCCCAATGGAGCAGGTTCTGAGCAAAATGGTTCGTAACGAGGGCTCAGATCATCCTGAAGTGTGTGTGGTGTAGATGTTTCGGACTAGCTCTCCTTTAGTCCGGTGGACTGAATGCCCATTAGTGGTGGGAATGCATTAGATGTGTTCTGAGAGTAAATCTTCAGGTTTAGTTTCATCCAAAAGAAACTTGGTTTGCGTACTTTGTGCTGCGTGGTTTGTAGCAAAATGTGGTTAAGTCAGGATGATTGGAAACTTGCTTAATAAGTGTATCCGTGATCCAAACTAAAACCCATGATCCAAACTGAAGCGCTAATAGAGAGGCAGGACAGTTGGGCTAATGGATTAGTAGGATGCTCTTTGTAGCTCCGTTAGTATGGGAAAATGTGTGTCCTGTTGCACATGTGTGTTGCTACTAGGTTATCTGCTCACGTGAAATACCAGGACCTCGTCAGGATTGTATTGCAGAAAGGCTTTCTAGCCAGTGGTACTAAAATAAATCTCTTTGCATTGGAAGATTTACTTGCTGTCTTGAATATTTTTTTTCCCCCAA
The DNA here is from genome assembly GCF_028500815.1 of Rissa tridactyla. Classification (NCBI taxonomy): domain Eukaryota; kingdom Metazoa; phylum Chordata; class Aves; order Charadriiformes; family Laridae; genus Rissa; species Rissa tridactyla. Next base: position 1,036,593 of record NC_071478.1, read on the forward strand.
TCTTTCCAAGGCAGGCTTCTGCCAAATATGACATTGAGTGAATTCTACGGGAACAAAGTATATGTTTGTGGTTGTACAAGTCTTTCACTTTAAATCTAATTCCTATTTAATCTCGTCATAGAATAATCTGGCCAGTTAATGTAAATATTTAACATTTTCTGATTTATTGTCTTTGATTTAGAGTGACTTTGTGCACTTCTTAAGGAAAGAAATGGGCAGGTGGTGAGACTGTGTTATCCTGAGAGGTGATTCTGTGACATTCGAGACCACAAGCCTTTTTTTTAGCTTCTGTTGACTCAAACCTGGTACATTCAGTTGTAAAGTCGTAACAGATTTGAACCCTTCAAAGCCTGTGAATTTTTATGGGTTCAATAACTTATGCCTTGAGTCATATAGAGATAATTAGTGCTTCTAAAATGCAGTCTATACTTTGCACCAGAGTATGCAAACTTTTTTTCATGGTGAGATTATATCTACACTTCTATATCTTAATATCATTTTATACTACCACTTTTTGATTTTCCTGGACGGCGTGACGGATATTTTGATTGTGATCCTCTGGCTTCCAGTAGTCCTTCAGAATGGTTATTGGATCTTCATTCCAAGGGCTTTTTTGGGGGGATGGGTATTTTTCTGTTTTCCTGAAGTGGGAATACACTTTATTTAATTGGGAAAATAGTGCAGTTAAAATCCTGCTTACAAAACAGCACATTAGGTGTACTCAGCCTCAATTCAGAGGATTTGCTGGGGGTTTTTTGGGTGGGCCAGTGCCACAATCCAAAGGTGTGACCTGGTTTGTGTAGGCATAAAGCAGCTGCAGCCTGGCAGGGTGAGGTGCTGCTGGCATTGCTGTTGTGCTTCCATAAAGCTCAGAGATATAAGAAAATTTTGCGCAAGAAATGGAATAAACCCCCTGTATCTGAGGAAGCTTGAAATTGGGACGGTTGTGACTGTGAACGTTGTCTGCAACATAGACAGACATCTTCACAGAAGCAGGGGAGAGGTGTTTATACAGAAGTGACCAGCTTCAAGATGAACTAGGTGGGGAAAGTCGTTCATTTGAGTTAAAAAGGATCTCGAGATCTTGCTGGGAGAAATCCTGTCCAGGCTCTTGAGCTTTTATTTTGTTCCTCCGCAAGTGCTGTAGGGAGATGACAAGTTCTGTGGGCAAATTGGAAGAACTCGGAGGGAAATAGCGAAGCAGGGATATGGCTGCTTCTGCTGGTTTTACCGCTTCTTGTTTTCTGTGGCTGTACTGACTTGCTGAAAGATTTTTATCTGATAGTAATACCGATTGTGGAGCTGCTACTTTTTATAAAGAAACTGTATTTGATCTTTCAGCAGCGTGCTTCAGGCTCAGTTTTCATATGTACTTATTTTTTGGTTCAGCATTTGGTAGCAGAATGATGTTGAAAGATTCGAAGCAGGCATTTAAGTGGAACCTTAATTATTTGACAATATAATTCACTGGGAATCTGAATTTTCTGCTTTGACAGTTCAAATGCATAAAATAAAGTGATACAAAATAGGTTCTATGTACGGTCATCTTTTGCAAAAGCAGTTCTTAGGTGAAAAGAAGAGGAAGATACTCTTACCGGTTTCAATGTTTGCTGTAATTGTGTTGGGCCTTCCTCGTGTGCCCCTTCTCTCTGCTGCGCGGGGGCCTCTCGGGGTCGAGCGCAGTGCGGTGCACAAGCTGTTTGACAGCCGCCTCCGGGTGTTGGTTACACCGGATTTTAGCTGGAACATGGCAGTAGCACGAGCAAGCATCTTTCCCAGTGTGAATTTGGGATTGCTTATTTTTCAGTATCGTTCTCTAAGTGCTGTTAGATTGGGGGCTTATGAGTACGTTTATTGTGGAGGATGGAGATGAATCCCAGTGTACGTATCCTGTGATGAACAGATTAATTCAAAGGCAACCTCTCTTGACATATTTAGTGCTAAGTTCTTTCTATTTTGAGCAAAGTTACTTTTAACTAATTAGTCATTAAAGCAGCCTTGCCTTGCACGTGCGGACACCACATTTGTGCTCTGGCTAAACATAACGAGATGAATGGCACTTATTCTGCCGGCGGAGGGAGTGGTGAGGAAGCAGGTAAACAAGTCTCATTATTTTTGTGCTGCTGGCAAAGGTCACTCTACAAACTGAGTTTATACTAAGTCGAATGTATCATGTGGTTCCAAAGCTTTGAAAGTCTAGCTACTGTATATTGTTCTAACTCAAAGCATCTTGGCTAAAAGAATCTCTAATCAAGAGTAAGAATCAAAATCCTGCTTTGCTGACGCAGCTTGAAGTCTTATTTTTTTTTTAGATGTTTCTGCCATTTGGCCATCAATCTAAAGTAAAATGTTTTTGTTTTGCCGCTTTGGACTTAGCAGCGAGATCAGTTTGTGGTGCTTGCAAAGGAAACCCAGCTTGGAGTAATTCCTGTTTGGTCTTTCTGGAATTCAAAGTTATTTTTTAAAACTCTTGAGTGGGAAGAAATGCAAGGCAGTTTCACAAGCTGTGCCATGCAAGGCTGCTAAGGAAACCTGCTCAAAAGAATGACTTCATGAGAGGGGAACTAATATTTTGACTTTTTTTTTAATTTCCCATGGGAAGGCTAATCTTTAGGAACACAGAATCCTCTGAGGCCAATAAAATTTAGATTTGAAGAAGCAAAATGCTGTTTCATTGTTAGGACCATAAAATACAGTTTGTTTTTATTGCAATTCTTTTTCCTTTCAGGAAAGCACTAGATTTAACAGCTGTAATATATTATTCTAGCACCCCTTGTTGTCGACTTTCCCGTTATTGTTTCACTTGCATTTTATCTTTAAGATCTCAGCCAGGTTAAATGCTCTTTCTTGTTTTATGCAGCTACTTAAAGGCATGGCTGCAGCACTGCCCCACCTATCCCAGCTGGGCATCTTTTATTATCTTAAGTGACAATTTAATTATCTTCCATTTTGCAGAACAGCAAAATGCGTTGGTTTAAATGCAGTTGTGAGAATGTCACTGCTAATTGCTTATTGGCAACACTTATTCCCAAATTTCTTTTTTCCTTTAAAAATATTGCTCTCTGTGTAGGTGGGGGCTCATAATATTTTATTGAGTTGTGTGCGCGTGTGTGAGCGCGGGGGATGTTTATATACCTGGCAGGAAAACATCGTCATGGGAATAGCTGTGCTTCAAACATGCTCGTTCCTCTTCTGATGGTGTGAGGGATTGTTTTATTTTAACCAGCTGTTTAATAACCCGGCTCTGGTTGGACAAGTTTCATTTATACTGTGGCTAAGGACTGCCGTCCCCACAGAGATGGCGGAACCCAGCAGCACCGTGGGAAGGGTCGCTACGAGCTCTCGTCCAGCTGCAGCCTGCTTGTGTCTGTGTTATCCAGCTCGTGTCCAGTTAAATAGGGAGTAATGGCAGCACAGGTCCTTACAGTGGCTTTTCCAAATGGTTTTATGATAACCTCAGCCCCCCACGATTTTGCGCCGGCTTTGTCTCCTGCGAGCTCAGTAGTGCAGGGGTGGGGCGGTGGGGTTGCAGCTCGCTAGGGAATACTCATCGAGGAAGCTGGCCCAGGTAACCTGCTCTGCTGAGACAGCCATGGTCGTTTTGAGGAGAGTTATTGGGGGATCTCGGCATTCTCTGTGCTCTTCTCTTACCACCACGCTTCCCTCAGTGAAAGAACATCTTGGCAGTGCCTTTGATGGGGTTTGTGGCTGAAGTATTTCTAATAGTATGGCAGCAGGGGCATCTCCTCGGTTCTGAGGAAAGAATGGACTCGTGCCACCTGTGGAGATGGCCAAAGGCCTGGTGGTACAGCATTATGAGAGCTGCTCACCCTGCACACCCTGCAGACGTTTCACTAGGGAAAAAATGTACATGGGAGTACAGAAAGTGTAATTCTTACGTTAATCTCAGACATGAGTGACAGTAAAGAAAACTGTTTATGGATGGTTTTTCTCTTGGTGGATTTAGAGTAACTTTCTCTGGTTTAAGTGGATAATAAGCTTTTGTCTTTTTCATTCCAGAGACAATAGGCACTGTCTCTTTAAATTTTTGTACATATCAAATACAGGAAAATATACTTTGACGTGAGCTGCATGGGTTTGATGCTGTAACTAATGAATGCTTCTACAATTTGTTGCTTCCCCCCCATATTAACTCCACTGGTTGTGCCTCCTTCTGTATTATGCTCCTTGTAAATCTCCTGGGTTTTTTTAAATTATTTACTTGCGATGTTTTCTAAGAGTGCATTTATCTTTTGTGCTTCTCTTTAAATCTTTAAGCTTGTGTTATTTGGCATGTTGGACATTGAGTCAAGTGCATATTTGTTAGTCTTCAAAAAGTGCTATGCCAGAGTGCATTGTAGTACAAATGTTGTATTAGTTTTGCTGCTAACATTCCTAGCCACTCATGTGCTAATTCTGATGTTTGTTCCCCAAGTGCAACTACAGATTGTTGTCTGATGCCTTGATTGCATCTTGATATGTTTATTTTAAACCTTTATTTCTGTATTGCTGCACAAAAGTATGCTAGTTACAGTCATGTGCAAAGAAACATCCATTAGGAGTGTCACAAAATGCATTGGTTGGGGAGTCTGTTTCTCTTGGGGTGGACAGACAGGGAGCTGCTCTGCGGGTTTAGCCACTTCTGATTTTGCAGATTGCTGACAGATTACAAACAGTTTCGTTTTTCGTTTAAAAACCAAACGTGGTTTTTAAAATGCCTGCTACATAAGCTCTTTAAAAGAGAACCTCTGTAGTTAGTAAATCTCAGCAATGTTTTTAAGATACATTTTTGCAATAGTAAAATAAAATCCTTAAAATCCAACCAGGGCCTAGTGGAGGCTTCCTTTCTTCATTTTCAGTTTTCTATGTGACAGATGGGTAAATCAGTTGTGTATATTTTTAACTTGATACCTCGTCAATGAAATAAGGATTTATTATTCTTCCTTTTTTATAAACTTCAGGTTCTGGATGAGATTTCTGAACATGGCATTAGGATCTATCAGCTCCCTGATGCAGATTCTGATGAAGACGAGGAATTTAAAGAACAAACCAGAGTTTTAAAGGCAAGTTTCACTCCTAATTTATTATTTTGCTGCAGTAGTTCTTCAAGCCTGTAGGCTTAAAAGTACTTTATTCCCTTATATCATTTTGAAAATTCAAGTTTGCTTTGGATGTTGACTGTGAATTATAATCCTTCTTACTCCAGTCTCTTCATCAGAGTTCCAAATGTAGGGTGTCGTGACTTTCTTTCCTTTTCTCTTTTGAATGCAAGCAGTGCTTCACCGAGAACTGTGATTTGCAGTCTGTTTTCTGACTCAAACCTTTAAATGCACAAGCAAAGAGAGAGCCTGTGCACGTTATGCTTACTCCACTAATTACCAACTTTCCTCTCGTTAGAGCAGATAATAAAGGTTTTACTGAAGTCATTTCCTCTTTGTGCTGTGATACTTGCAAAGGTGCTTGAAGAATGTATCTGAAGTTCTCTCCCCAGCTACTTCAATCTGTGTCTGAAGCGTGTTTCTGTTGGCCGTTTTCCATGTGTGATGTTATGTCGGATGACACGTTGTGCCCAAACTGTACTTCCAACAAGAGTCAAGTGTTCCTAAAGCAAAGCGTCATTTCCTTTTGTGCCTCGGTTAAGACAAACTGATCCAACAAACCCACAGGTGTCAATAACAAGAGGCTGCGTTGCCTAGAGTAGGATTTGTTGGTTTTCTGATGTGGAAGGATTTTAGTGGAGTGTATTTGTCAGTGTTTCTTTTACCCCTCTCTTGTCTGTTACTTAACAGTCTTCGTGCTTTCCTTAAAAGAAAAACAAAAAAAGGAACCAATCAAAAATCAAAACAGTAACTTGTTTTGCTCTGTCTCAACTAGGCTAGCATTCCCTTTGCTGTTATTGGATCCAATCAACTTATTGAGGTGAAAGGGAAAAAAATCAGAGGCCGTCTGTATCCCTGGGGAGTTGTCGAAGTTGAAAATCCAGAGCACAACGATTTCCTTAAGTTGCGCACAATGCTGGTGTGAGTAATGGTAAAATTATCCCATCTCCTGTGGTGATGTAACCGTTACAATGGCCAGAGAGGTACAAGAATGTGATCTCCTTAGCTCAAATCTAGCTCTGAAGCTGGTGGAGAGTGACTTTTAGCCCCCTGCAGCTTGTTTTGCAGCTGCAACCCTCTCATCTCTGACTTCAGAAAATTTTTTCTATATTTTACGTTGTCAGATCCGTGTGAGAGTTTTTATGCCTTACGTGAACTGGTTTGATGGCTTTACATACAAATTGACGTTTTCTTACAGTGCAGTGGGTGGAGCAGAGAGGCTTTTAAAAATATTACTCAAAGTGATGGATTAAACCACGAAGAGTATTCTAAAGGCAAAGCTGTTTTCTCGGCAGTGGATGAAATCCTATTTTGAATATGATAGCTTGCCCCTTGCCGATTTTTGTCTGATATGGCTGTTCTGCCTGCGTAGATGGTTTTAAGTGATTATTTTATTTTTTTTTTAAATGAAATCTCGGTATTGTTGGAAATGGAATTCTGCTGTGTATTTCTGGTTTCAGTCTCTGCTGGGCAGGGATTGCCCTCTGCTGGTCGTTAGTAGCAAGCGCTTTTTCCTCTTTTGACAGCTGGAAGTTGTTAGGCAATGTCAGCTGTAATGGGATCTGATGAGCTCCACCTAGTTCTCAGTTACAAATTATACTTAATAGCACTTAGAAGTCAAAAAATACTTTAGGAATTGAAGCATCTTTCTGAATAACAGCCTTCACAAGGTTCTTACACAGCAAAGACTGGTATATACAACTCCTATACAGTAATTACTAAACAAGCGGAATAGCATGCTTTGCGTCTTTGAAGAATATTGGTGGGAAGGCACTTAAGTACGAATTAAAGACCAATAAACATGAAAGCTGTGTTCTGGCTAGCTTTATGGCAGATTTGGTCTGTAAATAAAATAAAAATAGAAGATAAAAGGGTGTTTTTCTTTCCTTTGACAAGAAGGACAAAGTGTTCAGTAGCTCTTTGCTCGTTCCAGAACGCACATGCAGGACCTGCAGGAGGTGACCCAAGATTTGCACTATGAGAATTTCCGTTCGGAGCGGCTAAAACGAACTGGCAAGTGAGTATGTGTGTGTCTCTGTGTTCTGCTGCTTGTGAGTCTCTTCGTTTTCCACTGTGACCTTGGACTTGCTCTTCCTCCTAACTGATCCCTCCCGTAACTAATCATTTCTCATGACATTTCAACCTGTTGAGTTACTGAAATTTGTATGAAACGCTGTTCTTGAAGAGCAGTAGTATCTAGCAAAGCGCCATGCTCACAAGCAGCTGTTCTTGTTTTCATATCCCTTCCCTTTTCTCTGGGCTTCTAATTGTAACGTGCATGAAGAAGCAGCGGGCTGCAAGCAGGAGAGGTTTTTGTTTAATGATGTCTACTTGAAAAAAGTGAACTCTAGTGAGCACATTTAAATAGCCCCAGCCTATCGGATTAGATAGGATGTTGCTTCTCCAGCTGTTGCAAGGCTGCGTTGGTGGCTGTTCTCTTGCTCCTTCATGCTATTTCAAATAGAGCTAGAGAGAGAAGTTTAGGCCAAACAATCTTTTTTTGGCAATGTGTGGGGGTTTTCTGGATTTTATTTTTTTTTTTCTTGGTAAGGTTTCTGTCCTTGGCAGACTTAAAGCAAATGGTGTACATCTACTGGTGCTGCATCTATTTTGATAGCAACATTACTCTTGTTCCCTCTTTAGTTATTCTTCAAGTATTCAGCCAAACATTTTGATCTTAAGGAAGAAACGAAATAGCCTACACAGCTTTTTAATGGCTGATTTTGTTCCATGTATAGACAGTGGAGGGAATCTGAGTATACCCATAGCAGTGAAGAAATAGAAATTTAAGAATCAGAGGGTGAATAGTAAGAATCTGAGGTAAAGATGGCCTTTTGCAAAAGGGGAGCCTGGGTTTAAGAATGTCCTCAGTTCCCCCGTGAGGAAGCACACAGGCTTTTTGATGTTCTGTTATCTGAAATATGAACCTTGACTCTCTTCTTGGGGACTTCTGCTTCTGTATCTTATAGCATCAATGCGTTCTTTTGTTCAATAGGCCTGTTGAAGAGGAAGTGGTAGACAAGGATAGAATCCTCCAGCAGAAAGAGGCTGAGGTAAGAGGGAGCTTCTAAAACTGTTATTCTTTAATATAACATGCTGTGCTCCAGTTTCAGCATCCTACGTCAACTACTGCCTCTGGAGCGTAAGGTTGGAGTTGTGAAAAATAGCAGACCTAATGTGAATATCCAGGTTGCCCATACAAAGTGCTGTGTTTATAGTTGCTTGCATTCTGTGGATGGTAGGTAGCGTGCGGACGCTTGGTTGTAGGCAGGGTATTTATCATTTCCAGTCTGTATGCTAATTTTCCATAAGGATAATTGCTATTTTTAAAGTACTGAAATCAATTCATGTTTGTCAGCGATGTATGCTGCTTTAAGCATAGCATGTCAGGGTAGCCTGGGAGTCTAATGTCATGTCAGATGTGCACGGTGTACTACAAGCACGTTACTAGTACATTTCTTCTTACAGCTTGTGGTTATGGAGTAGAAAAAGGTTATTGAGTTTTAAAAGTCCCATGATATAATTACTGTGCATCTTTTTAATCTTAATTTTGACTTGTAGCAAAATTCGTAGTATTTCTCTTGTACCAGTCAATTTAAGAATTTGATGTTTTCAATCTCTGATTTCTTACTCTGTTTCAAGTTATTACTAGGCCTTTCAACTAAATGTTTTCATGCTAAAACTCTAAAGATTCAGGGTTTTTAGCCTAGTATTTAAATTGAAGTAGTACACTGCCAATGCCTATGACTGCTTGCATTGTGAAAACTTAAGACTTGCTGCCAACTGGAAGTGTTTTTTCTGTTTATCCTTCTTTTACCCAGTTCAGCTTCAATCCAAGTCATAAATGGAGGAAGGCGTGATTTAAGAGATCAATACGTATATGCAGTGATTTGGAGTAAGAAATAAAATAAAAAACTACAAGCAGTTCTGTGTGTTTCTGAGGTGAAAGATTCAGACTCCTGTACATGGAAATTTTTGAAATATAGTTATTTTAGTCTGTGCATTTTCTCTTTCCTGTGTAGCATCCATATTTAAAAATAGCTAACCCTGGCACGTTGACATAAATAGCAAAAAAAACTTTCCTAAAAGGAAATGCAGAAGCAGCTGATTATCACCATAACTAGTAGTTAATAATATGAATTACTGGAGATTAAATGAGCTGCATCTGTATACCTTCATTTCAGCAACATAAGCACACTAAAAGGCCGTGCACTTATGAGAGTGGAATTTCTGCAAGTATTCTGTACACAAATTAACTGCCTCCCATTTACTGACGTGTGTGGAAACAACCATAGACCATCAGCTGATAGCCAGGAGTACCAAATGCTTTGAAAATGTCAAGAGCATTGTTTAGAGATGTTTTGTGGGGTTTTCCTTTTTTTTTCTTAATGCTTCCAAGATTCAGGCAGTAGACTTATGGAGTTTGTCATAAGTGTTTCTCCTGTTATGTGAACTACATAAATTGTACATGCTTAGTAGTTAAGTAGAGACTTTGGTATCTTTTGTAAACTGTTTGTCTTAAGGCTTACACCTGAAAAAATTCTCCTGTAACTGTTCCTCCTGGAAACTGTTGATATGGCAGGCACACTATTGTATACCGGTCTATTCTGACCGCTCTGTGTGAATGTAGGTCTAGTGTTTATTATAGAATCACAGAATGGTCTGGGTTGGAAGGGACCTTAAAGACCATTTCGTTCCACCCCCTGCCCTGGGCAGGGACACCTCCCACCAGCCCAGGTTGCTCCCAGCCCCGTCCAACCTGGCCTTGAACCCCTCCAGGGATGGGGCAGCCACAGCTTCTCTGGGTAAATGTATATACGTATGTAATGTATGGTTTTATATACTATGACTAAAGGGATGAGGCCTGGAATTTCTTGGAGGACAATCTCTGAAAGGTTCTTCTGGGACTAATCATCTCTGAATAACTGCTGCTGAAGTTGCAGAGGATTAGGTTAGAACTTGGAAAAACAAATAGATTTTTAACTTCTGCGTTCTATTATCCCAAAGAGATCAAGAGGCTTTGCTGAATCTTCTGTAGATAAGCCGGTATGAAATCCCTTCATCTCCATATCATCCCTAAGGTTCAGACTGGGAAAAGTCTGGGGAGGGAAGAGGCACAGAGGAAATGGGCTTGCATTCCATGGCCTTCACAGAGAAAACAAATATCCATTTCCCCTCCTGTTTTGCATTCCCATCAGTAACGGTGCTTGAAGGGCTATTTACAGTTTGGTGAGGTTTATGTAACCTTGGAAGGAATGAATGAATGCTTGGGCTACTGCCAGGATCAGCTTTATCAAGGCATCACTTTTGCTAAATGATCTTTTATTATGCCAAAGGATGTGGTCCCCGCTTCAGCAATTTGGAATTGCTAATCTATCATTTTGGATTTATTGCTCAGCCCAGTTGTACTTTTTGCCATTTGCAAGTGCTGAGCTGTTGTGCTGAGCTGGGAAGTGAAAATAAGGGTAAAGGTGTCCGTGTTTCTTACAGTAAATGTGTTCAGAGTATTTCGATGTTGTAATGTAAATGGGCACAAACTTCAGAAAGTTTGTAGTGTTGTGCCATGTTCTTCCTACTTAAAAATATGTCATAATAAAAACCTTTCAAAGTTTTGAGAGGCAATACTTCCAGAAAAATGTTAAGGCCATGACTGTATGGAAACAGCAAGGAATAAGCTTCCTCGGATTTAACTGTTGAGCTGCCCCAAGGCGTTGGGCAAATCCTTCTGCTGCGCTGTCCTCAGTGGCGCTGGTCAGCAGCAGGCTGAACACCGCAGAATTAACGGCAATGTTGAAAGTACTTTCTCTCCGGGGTTCCACTTTCTGAATGTGTTTAACCCGTTGGCAGCTGCGATGAAGAACCTGCTTCAGTCAGTGGACAGCCTGCGGTGGCGGGGCCGGGCTTGGGTAACTGCCTGGCGCTGCAGGTATTGCCCGAAGTGTTGGCGGGAAGGTAAGGTGGAAAGGCAGCATGGCTGCTGAAGGCCTGCGGGCCCGGGGGAAATGCAAATGGCTCTAAGGTTTCATTTGTTCGTAGAACTTTACTGCCCGGTGCAGGGGGACAGAATGCTTCAGCCTTCCTCCCTACAGTGCGATAGTCCCAGTCCTGGGAGCACATCAAGGGAAGAAAACCCTTAGTAAGCAGTTAGCAATGGGAATCCTTTGGGGACTGGAATGAGGAACGGTTTTTTTTCTTTTTTTCTTTTTTTTTTGGGGGGGGGGGGAGTGGGTGGGATGTAATTGCTTTTGTTGTCCTTCTGAGTTGTTCTTTGAAGGAACAGTGCTTGCTGCCCGTGCAGTGTGATGGCTGTGGCCGTAGACGCTCCGCTATGTATAATGGCAGTGTGTCCTACGAAAGACGCCGGTCTCGGTGGCAGCCCCTTGAAATGTGGTAACTCTGTCAGGAGGATTTTTCTTGTCTTCAGTTGACAGGGTTAGTTATACTCCAGTATGGGAGTGTTTTTAACCAACAGCAACTATCTAGATTTACTAGAATCCACTGTCCACAGTTTTCCGTCTTGCCCTATTCTTGCAGCCTCTTCTCTAACGAACTTTCTTATGTAAAGGCATGGGCAGAAATAATCACACTTGGTGTCAGGAGGGGAAGCGTGTCAGTGGGGTAGATACTCTTTGTTTTTAACATTTCTTTTCCTGTGATATCTGTGGGGTCATCACTGAAAAGCTGCTCGCCTTGTTCAGACAGCAGTAGTACTTGTTGGGGTTCTGGGCAAAACATAGGACCGATGAACTCTTGCAGGTAAAGCCAAGCTGCGTATCTGGTTTCTGCTCGTGGCCTGGAAGCCATTAAGAAGCTGCGTGGTTCCCTTTTAACTCTAACCTTAACTCTCATTTTAAATGCTTGTTTCCTTTCTGTGTTGCTACAGTAGTTGTGTGTAGGCACTACCCAGTAGTTACATGAAAGTAATTTTGAAGTAAATTTTTGTCCTGACATAATAGGTAAACTATGTGGAGTTTATACCAAGGTTAAGTTTACTCTTTTGATTTTTGCTATCTGGGAATTCACAGGAATTTGTAAGTTTTAGCAGATTTCCAAACTTTGCTTCCTAGCTTCCTTTTCATGGTGTGCATTGGCACTACACGGTCACACTGTAGCATCCTTCTTCAGGGGCCCATGGCAAGTTCCCTGTGGAATACACGAATGCTGCTCTGACGAGGGAGAGGGTTTGCTGCTGAGCACCATCAGAGGCCTGGTGTGCCCTTGGTGCTCGCAGCGCCCAGCAGCAAAGGGAACATGGATGTTGGTACGGCATCGGCTTGGGTCTCTTGCGTCAGCTTGTGCTCTCACCTTTGTGCAGAGGAAAGGTGGCTGCTGTCTGTGCAGCCGGCCTGGTAAGGTGAAGACGCAAGAGCTGTTTTTAGCTTGTATTGTGACGTGCAGGAATAGTTCTTATGTCCTGTCGTCTACTTGGAGGGGAATTGTGGAAGAGTCAGTTGTTTGATTTTTCTTTTTTTCATTTTAATTTTACACTCGAGCTGACAAGATTCCTACTGTGCAAATTATGTTCTCTCCAGTCTGTCTGTGCACGTTCTTCCTGAGCTCGGTTGTTACCTCTGACTTCAGCCCTGTAGTTACGCAGCCAGGTTTTAGTGTGCGGTATCTGTCTTTACTCAGAGGTTGACTACTAAAAATACTCTTATGAAGCTGGTAGTTGTGAGTTTGCTTAGAGCTCTTGAGAAGCCACAGTTTCACAGCAGGAAGCAACTGTTCTGGATTGTTTGCATATCAAATGCTAACAAAAAATAAAACAAAATGCTTATGCAGCCCAGGACCCATTGAAAAAGATAGATGCGCTTGAACGCCTTTTTATTTTTGTTTTCTTTACTTTTTTTTTTTCTGGCCACCTTTCGTTATGAAAAGGCAACCTACGTACTAATGCCATAGGAGACAGCGACGTGCCTAGGCTTTTTAACGGGCTTGTGCCTGAAAGTTCTTCTACTGAATTATGTTAAAATGGCTTCAGAAGCTTGCTGTTCTTTAGCTAATGGATGAGATTAACACTTCACCTGTAGATCTCAAAACACCACGTGAAAATGGAAAAGGAAAGAACCTTCTGGAATCCTCATGTTGGAGCAGAGCAGGTCTCGTGCCTTTGGCCTGCCTTACGTTGGAGTCACAGGCTGCATCTGATTTCTGTCATGGTGTGGGCATATCTTTATCAGTTAAGGTTAAGAAAATGCAAGAGTCGATGCTGTATTTAAGTCTTAAAATACGCCGTTGTGTGTTAGCGGAGTGCTGCGTTTGAGCAGTCCCCACAATGCGTGCGCGGCAGTATCTTCCCCAGTGGCTGCTGAATGGTTTCTATTCTGGGAGCGTTCCATGGCTCGGCTTGGAGCGCTGTGGGGAGGGCTCGAGCCGATGAGCTTCCAGCAAGCTCCTTTGCTTCTGCTGGTAAATCTGCAGAGAGGCAGTTCAGGAGACCAGGTGTCTTATGTTTTTACAAGCTGATCTTTGAAGCTTTTCTTGGGCTATGGAATCAGCGCAGCTCTCCTTTCTAGCTGGGTATATAATACTCGTTACAGACTTAGCCGTGTCTCACTGTTCCTGTGCGACTCTCCTTTTGTCGGTGTATCTCCGCCGCAGTCACGGGGACCTGAACGAGCCGGTGCTGAGCCCTGTGCCGCTGCGGCGAGGAGCAGCCCCAGGACACGGGCGGTGGTGGGTCCTGGGCTGGCTCCAGTCTCTGCACCTCAGCTTCTCTCTCCCCTTTTCCCAAATCTGCATCTGAGGCCCAGGCAAGGAAAAGTGATACAGGCATCTACAACTAATTTTTCCCTGTTCTGTGACATTTCTTTCTGTTTTTCTGTTTGTGCATAGGTTTGGTTTTTTGTTTGTTTTAAAAAAAGAACGCTAACAGCTCAACACCATGTATGTGTAGTCAGGCATTTATCACAGGTTCTTTAGTGTTGAATCTGATGGAGTAACTAATGTCACAGTAGCTAATGTGGGTGAAAATGCAGTGTAATTGTTTAAATATAGCAGTACTTTTCAAAATAAAGAGTTTCTCCCCCCCCCCGAAAATAAAAGAAAACAATTCTTTAACTACTTTTTCCTAACGGAGAAAAAAGCTATGTATATTAAAAACTACACAATTATTCTTAGAAGAATGAAAACTTCCTATACAAGCCTCAGATCATTACGTTATCTCCAGTTTGAGATGGACACACATTTTACACAATGTGTGTGGAAATTGCAGCCTGTTTCTTTTCCAGTTTGTAAGACAGGACACTTGCAATTGTGTATGTGGAACCTTCCCCACCTGCATCTGGAAGGAAATACCTAGTCATTTGTAAACCAAATTAGAGGTATTTGCATATGCATTTTGACAATCCATATTAGTGTTTCTTATTTTTTTCTTAGGAACACTTATTAATATTAAATGTTATTTTGGGCAAAAAAATGCATTATATATAACTGGCCCTTTATGAGACGGAAATTAACTTATAAGTGTCCTAAGAAAATACTTTTAAGAAAACAGTTATTGCCAGGAAAAGTCATTGTTTAGATGTAAAACTATTGGTGCTTAATATGTTTAGTCTGTCTTTCCAAATTTTGTAAACATCTTTCTGGTTTGCTTTTGAAGTAGTTCTTAAATTCTGTCTGCACTCTCAGCTGTCACTGTTGCTGAGCACTGCCCAGTTCTGTGGGTAGCCAGCAGATGAGTGTCCACCCCTGGTACTGCGCTTTGAGCACTTGTATCGGAACTAGGCTGCGTTACCACACTCGAGCAGGGTGTCCGCACACGTAAAGGGGGTGTTTTCTTTACTGGAGGTTGAATGTTAATGACACAGGTCTGCAAACGTAGCTAGCTTCAAAGGATTTGGGTTTTATTGCTTAATTTTCATTGTAAGTAGTCTTACAAATGTTTTGTGAAAGTTAGACGTAATGCACTGAAGAACCTGAGATGGGGAAAAAAGTATTCAATCAGGTGAATTAATCGAACACTTCCATTTTGTAAGGAGACAAATTGGATCTGCATTTCACTATGGTTGAAAAAGATTTAAAGTTTCCTGGATTTTGGTTCCCCCATGAAATTGTTTTAAACGTGTGGGTGTTTCTCTCTTCCAGCTGCGCCGCATGCAGGAGATGATTGCACAGATGCAAGCCCAAATGAGGATGAAGCCTGGTGATGATTGAGATGCTTAACATCTGGATGCATCAGGTATTACTTTTCTGACTTGTTTATTCTCCTCTTAGATAAGAATTTTTACAATGATTCTTGTTAATTTTGCACTTTGGAGTAATTACAGAGAAAATGAGTGATGTTCTGGGTAGACTAGAAAGAAGGGCGTATGCAGGTGTTACCTTGCCAGCTGGTTTTAAGACCTGTAATTTCTTATCTTCAGTGCCTTATTTTTGGATCATCTGCCTTTGTTTCTGTTAGCAAAAGCTCCTCAGAAAATGAATTTGACTATACATAAACAAAAGTTATGGTGTTTCGGGGTGTGTAGTCTGCTGAATTTCTAGCAGTTTTTGCGAAGCACCAAAGGGAATTTGAGGCAAACTGGTTACGTGTAGCGAATACGGGCTCCCTCGCTGTCACGTGTGATGTGATGGCTGGGACCAGAGGGAGTCAAGAAAAATAATTCTTGTAGCAGATATTCATGCTTTCTTCAGAATGCAGCTCTTCTGGCATAATTTTTCTTTTAAATGCAAGAATAAAAAAGAGAAGGATATGAGGAGTCTTGTTGCTTAATACTTCAGTTTAATACTCCAGTTGTGATTGCTGGTCTTCTGGAATGTAAAGCTTGAATAAAATGGCTTATATTATCCCTTATGACCTTGTGGCAGCTGCCAACATTCCAAGCCTAAAATAAGGAGATTTTTTTGTTGCCTTTATTTGAACCTTCAGTCTTCCTGTTTATATTAAAAAAAAAAAAAAAAAAAAAAAAGAAAAAAAAAAAGAAGAAAAAGCTTCCTAAGGGATAAACTTATTCACTGGATTCCTATTTAAGCAGAAGTTGATGGTTTTACTGGTACGTGCACTGTGATCTTTGCGCAAAGTAGTTAAGGGGCAAAAGGTAATTCAAACTCAGGTTTCTTACTGTCACAATTCCAAGTCTTGCAGGTAGAGGAGTCTTTACATCGTGTCTTCCAACTTCCACGCTGAGCTATATTTTCCCAGAGCTGGAAATCTCAGCACTGAGGATGGTTCTGGGGCTGAGCACGCAGTGCGTGCAATAGTCTGACACGAAGCTCTCGCTTCCTCGGGCAGGAGCTGGTAATTATGCAGCCTGATAAATACATTCGTCTGAACTGAAGTCACAAGTTTTTGTGGTGACTTTGTTATTGTACGGCCAAACTCTGCCCACTTGTGAAAATGGCTGTTTGATGCAGGAAACCTTATGTAGTCTAAATTATCATTACTGGTTTTTGCAAAGGAGCTCAATTCTTTGTGTGACTTACAAATCACACTTAATCGCGCGGCATCCTTTAAACTTATACTCAGCAGGAAAAAACTCACCCTAAATCTGCTCGGCTGGTCCATAGTTGTTGCTGGCAGAGCACAGGATGGCAAATGATGCAAATATATTCTGAGCTCCTTCTTCAGCTCCTGGATACTGGCTTTGCTGTGAATCGCTGTCTGAGGGCTAACGGGATGCAGTATTCCTGCTAATCATTAGCCAGTTATGGCACCAGATTCCCTGTGTTTCACAGCTTCTGGTAATACTGGATATGGTATTTGTAGAAACAGATTGGAGCATGGTTTGTGCCAGGCTGAATTTGCAGCCATGGATACGTAAGTAAACAGAGTTTTGAGCAAGCTCATGTGCGTCCCGGTGAAATGTTGTTTTGTAGACACTTTACGCTGCTAATCTGGAGTACGTCTGGGACCACTCCATGTGTTAAGCAGGGCAGCTTTGCAGATTTAACTAAGCGTCCACATGATCTTCCTGTGATTTAGTTTGAACTAAATCTCAAGGAAGTTAGTTGATCTGAAATACTGAATGTGAACAAATTTGAGAAGGATTTGAATGAGATCGTTGTGTGTGGACGTCCTGCTGTTCCTTTGGCATCCCTGAAGCTGTGGTTCTGCAGCTGCTGTGGAAATCATATTTGACAGACTGCTTTCAGGAAAGAATTTTGAACTTCTTTTTTTGTTACCCTTGAGCTATTGATTGATAGACATTTAGTGTAATTTGCTGGCTCGTGCACAGGCAGATCTGCAGCTGCAGCCCTGCTGACCCAGAGTGCCGCTGTGTGAAGGTGTCAGTGTGGGGCAGGGGATCCTCACCTGGAACTTGGCCACAGGCAGGTTTCTCCTGTGCGTGTTAACTGCCTTCGCAGTTTAGGAGGAACGATGATTTCAGCCTCCAGCATTCCCATCAGATTTATTTGCTGTATTTTATTGAACTCACTATTTCCAGAGAAACCAGGAAACTTGTAATTAACACAGTAGTTAACAGATCCAAACTGCCAACAAATTTAAATATAATTGATATCAATCTTTTTGTTCTGTTACAGCTTATCTTGAGCATCTCTCAGGTTCTAGTTTTACAAGAACTTTAAAGGATCAGCTCTGCTACTGTCTCTCCTCTAATTGCTCTCTTGCACCCTTACTTCTCTTTATGCTGAGAAAAATGTGTAACTTTGTAGATAACTTATGTAAAAATCAACATTTTCCCTCTTTTTATTTTAGATAGATTCCTATTCCTACCTATTCATTTTCTTCAAAAGTGCCTTGAAAATATATTCCCCTTCATGAAGCAAAGATGTAAAGATATTTTTGGATATTTTGAGAAAAGAGCAGTATGGTCTAAATACCTTCATAGATAAGAGCTGGAGAGTAAACAGGAGGATAATGAAAAGTCGTAATGTCCAAATATGGGGAATACCCGCTTCTGGTTTCAGATGTATTTCAGGGTGGGGAGAAGATTGCTGAAGGCTTTGAGGTTTTCTGGAAAGAGTCTGGCATTGCATAGTGAGGAAGAAGTGCTGAACTCAACTCCTTGCCAAAAGGAGTGAAGAGTCTGTATGATCATGAAGTGCTACACAGATGGGATGACTGGAAGGTCTGGTTTGCCCGATCCCTTTTGAATAGGGGCGTCTTTCAAGGGTTTGTGGAAAGAGCAAAGGGAAAACTTACTTCAAGTGTTTTTCTTCTCTCTCAAGAGTGGAGTAAGAGAAGCGTAAGGGGAGTGACAGAGGCGGAGATGATACACGGGGAGTATGTCCAAAGTTTCCAAAGAGGATGGACAGATTTCTTGGTGTGGGGAAGTAGAAGCCTGAAGGGGGATGAAGCGCAGTGCTGGTGGAGGTGGGTTAGAAGCAGGAAAGGAAGATGGTTTGGGAGCAGTAGTGACCAGTGTGCCAACTGCAGTTTGTGACAAAAGCCCCCGAGTCCAGACTTGCTTGACAAGGTGGTGGTGATCAGAGCTTTGGAGAGCAGCCCTCCCACAGGTGTGCTGACCTGTGCTTTTCTGTTTCCTCTAAACATTCCCTAGCTTCTGCGCGCAGCCGGTGCCTGTGGAGGTGTGTGCAGCAGCGGTGAGAGCACGGCTGGATGCCACAATACTCTTGGAATAAGCAGCAACAATTTTTTAGATTTTTTTTTTTTTTTTTTTTTTACCCTGACTTTTGATACACTGATCTTTTGAGTCCTTGGAAGCATGGTAAAAACTTCCAGACAAGCTTGGGTTGCTTCTTATATTTGACAATTCAAATGAAGGATTGGAGAGGAGGGAGATGGAGGGGTGGAATAAGTTACCAAAAATTAAAACAGATTTAGTTTTGTTTGGATACTCTAACACAAAATGCTTTTGCAATAAGCCTGCAGTAATTCCAAGAGCACATTTACCGGTTTCTGAACTTGTCCATCTCAAATGAGCAAGTATTACGAAATGCTGGAATTGTTTTTTCAAACGAAATGGTTATTGATGGGCGTTTCTTCCCTTTCCTTCTCTTTCTGAAAGTGTAGCTCTTTGCAATCTGTTTTCCTCTTGTTATTCTTACAAATCGGTATTATGTCTTCCACTCAGCTTCAGGATCATGCTGGGACAAACCAGTAACAGAAGCTAGGCTATGGAAAACAAATACAGCCAGCTGGAAATGTAGTTATGGTTAGGGAAATGTGTTTGGGGAAAAAACCCAAGCATCTTGCACTTAAAATATCTGTAGGATGGTGAAAATTCTTTTATTATAGCTCATGATTTCCACAAGTATTTTAAAGCCTCCTGAGCCCACTACCTCTGTTCTGATTCTCGGTAAGGGCAGTACCGAAGGCACCAAACAGCTAGTTCTTTCTACCAGTGAATTGACATCATTTAACAGAACAACACAAAGCATTGTCATAGCAACCAGCCTTCTGAAAGGATGCTGCTGAATGCTGAATTGATCTGATGAGAAATGTCATTTGGGGAAGTGAGGATCATGTTGTAGTTTTTGGCAGCTGAAATCGAGAGCCTGGAGAATGTGAAGCTTGGGCAAATTTGTAGTATTTGGAGGAAGTGCCTGGCACTGCCAGTGGCTGTTTCTCTGGCTGGAAATTACCTGACAAAGGTGCCGTCCTTCTCGTGCCCTTTCCGGCTCTTCTGACTATGGACTAGTTCAGCAAACCCCACGTCGGTGGGCTAGCACAGGTTTTTGTTTCCCTTAGAGAGTAGACTTCTGATTGAAATTGCCATTTTTCCTTTGTTGCTGTACAACTGGAGTGCTGAACTCGTGTGGCTCTGTGTGACCTTGGAGCTGACTTGCATAGAAAGGTCTTAGCAGGGCCCTCAAGAGCCACCTTGTAGCTGGAGCCCATCTGCCTTTGTGTGTGACGCGCAGAGCGCTGGGCAGTGAGGGTCGTGTTACGGCTCTTATTCCTTGAGGTGTGGAACAATAACGCTTTCATTTGCGTTTGTACATTTAAAAACATTATCAGCAAAATGGTCCCCCCACCTCCCACAAACCAAAGCACGCTCTATCTTGCAGACTTTAAGCTTTCCAAGGAATGACACAATGTTTGCAAAACATAAAATGAAAAAGATTGACATACCCAGTAGCAAACTTTTCTGATATTCTCAGTAATTGCCCAAACTGTAGCTCAATAAATTTTGTTATTCGATGGATTGATGCAAACTGGTTCAATTTTTGCCAAGTGATTCCAGACAACATAAAATAGAGAGAATATAAAATTCCTTATGGGTCATGCAGAAGTCCTGTTTTGTGAGGGAGTGTCAGGGGTGAGTGGAAATGTATTTATTTGCTTTTCAGAAATGTGTCGATGCCTTGGGAAAGATGGAAGTCCACAGCGCAGTGGCTACAGTGGCATTGTCAATTCTTGCGCATACGTGCGGGCACCTTGCGCTCTGCCTTGGTTGCCCAGGAGCGATGGGATCGGCCCATCACATATTCCACCTTCTCCCGAGTCTGCCTGACACAGGGCTGGGTGAAGGTGGGATGCAGGAGGCGAGGGGAGGTGGTTGCTGCTGGAATTTGTGGGGTGATGGTATCCTGAGGATGGAGGGCACGGGCCTGCCAGCTCCGTGCCAGCGCCTGGCGTGGGCTCACAGGGGACTTGTAAATGCTTCAGGCCACCTTTTGCTAAGCACACATTTTCAGAGGAACGTTTCTTGGAGTTCTGGAGCTCAGAGCCTGGTATGTATATGTGACTCAGTGGATATTAACCCCATTAGCATATTAAATTAACTGATCATAGAATCATAGAATTGTTAGGGTTGGAAGGGACCGTAAAGATCATCTAGTTCCAACCCCCCTGCCCTGGGCAGGGAGACCTCCCACTAGGTCAGTTCCGATAAACATCGGAAAGCAATTCAAAGGCCAGTTTTGGAACTTAGCAGATATCATCAACCAAGTATATACTATGTGGAAGTACAAAGTGTTGCTACAGACCGGCGAAAGGAAAGGGAACAAACTTGAAGCCACGAAGTCAACAGAGGATGACTGAAATATCAGAAACCCAAAATAGTAGGGTTGTGAGTGACAACATGAGTCAAATCTAGCTAACAACAGGACACTGGTGTCATCCAATACTCTTACTCTTTTTGGAAAGACACTATTTCTCAAAGGTCTTGCTAATGCCTGGGCACCAAAAGGGCTGTAGCTACAACATAAAATAGGTGTGACTTGAAGGAAAAGAATTTAGGTCAGTGAGAAGATGTAACTGCCTATAAAGCAAATGTCTCCGATTAGGAATTCAGAAGTGTCTGTGGAGAGGTGTCAGGTTGCCCTGCAGCGCAGTGGTGTTGGAAGCGGCTGGGGGAGCAAAGCGCTTCTTCCCGCGGCTGGCAGGACCGCTGCAGGTGGAGGAGGCTGAGCTGTCCCACCGAGTGCGTCGGGGTGCAGGCCTGTGTGCTGCTACTTACCAAGAAAGTTTTGTTTTAAGAGCACACGGGAGAATGTGTTGCCTTTCTTAAGGGATGGTATGAATTCCCATTGCAGATGGAAGCGTTTATTAAAGCTATATGTTGGGGAAAGGCGTGTGGGGGCTTAAAGTCAGTCTAATAGGACTGGAGATCAAACTTGTAAAGAATGGTATCAACCTAATATATCAGAAAATACTGTCCCGTAAGGAGATTAGGAAGAAAAAGCAGTGAAATGACTCCACACCGAAATGCACAAGCATACTTTGGCCAAGTGTGTTCTACGAGCATACGAAATGTGGATATCGTGTTGCTAATGCTGGTAACATCAGTGCAGGGCTGTGCCTATGACAACCTTCAGTTTTAGTGGAAATTCCAGTCTTTTTGTGAGTCCGGAACATGAGTTACAGTTCCCTCTTGGGCTGTTGTCTGTACCAGACCAGAGTTAAGCAGGCAATGGCAGAAGTTTTGCTTCTCTGTCATATTTGAAGTAGCTGTGTAGCACAACAGGTTAATTTTGAATTTGAATATTGAATTTGGTTAATGTACGGACTCTGGCTTTAAAGCCTTGATGCTGGCTGCCTTGCTCTGGTTGTTAGGGGAAGCGATGGCCTCCTTAAAATGGTAAGTAATTGTGTATTGAACAGAATCCCCTCCGTGAGAATGGCAAAGAGCAAAGGAGCGCGTTGTCGGCTCCTTATCCCAGCTGCGGTCTGGGCGAGTGCTGCACTGCACCTGACAGGTGAGGTGACACAGCAGTGTTTGCTAGGATATTTCTTTTTTCCATCCAGATGAATGTTTAGATTAAGCTATTTTTTCGTATTGGGAATGAGTGGCTCTGGGACTGGAGGATTTGAGGTGTCTCCCAGGTTCCAAATCTGGCACAACTTCTTAAGCAAGGTCCAATTTCAGGGAAAGCTGGATTTCTGCTTTCTTTGTAGCAGCCTTTTCAAATGGCAAATAACTAGAGACATCCAAAACTGGCAGTTATTTGAAATGACGGGCCGGTATCTTGTCCTTCAGCCATATGAATAGTGCTGTGTGAGTGCTTGGAGAAACCCGTTTGCCCTACTGTGTTACCTCAGGAGTGTCACGGAGTGTTTGTGCATGAGATCAGCCCTGCCGCTGGCCCTTGGCCCTGCTTGGGTCGGGGGGTTTGCTTTTCCTCCCCAGAAGCAACGCCGGCCGCGTGCTCCCGCAGACGGAGCAGGGTGGGGGTGCGTCAGGGAGCACGTGGCTAAAAATGGAGTCTCATTTATGTGCTCTTAATAGACACTCATGATAAATATTTGGGGCCAAACTGTGCCTGATGGGGCTGGTGCGGTTGCGGCGCAGGTCTGTGACGTGGGAACGCGACACCCCGTGCCCTGGGCTGCATGCGGGGCTGGGGGGGCTGGGGCTGCCCCGGGCGCTGGGAGGGGGCCGAGATCGTGTCCTTGCTAATGCTCTTTGTTTTCCACTTCTGTCCGCAGCGGCACCCAGGTCTCTAAGCAGATGGGGGCTCTTTTCTTTGGCCGAATGGTTACGTGCAAAGGCAAAAGCTGGATGCCGCAGATCAAGACCTGCGTTAAAACAAACACAAAGTCTGAAGATCGTGTTGTAAAACGGCTTCTTTTATATATTCGATGTTAATCATGTTATACTGTATCTTTTTTGATTCTTTTGGTAACACTGTCTTCACACTTATATAAACATGCTTTTATTATCCTTCCTATACCTTTTTATACAGGAACTGATAGAGCGCACTGTTTGGCGTAGTCGTCGTGGTGGTTTAAGGAGTTAATCGTGTATCTGCTAGGTTATTCTCAACAGTTTTGTGATTAATACTAAAAGACTTTGTGGCCTGTTTACGTAAACGTATGTGTGTTTGCACAGTATCACAGCTTTCACTTGCCATTTTAAGTCATTCTGTATCGTACCAGTTTTTCATAACTCTCTGTGCTTTGGTTACTTTTGGAGCTTCGTCTCTGGTGATTTCTGTTTGTGGGATGTATGAGCGAAGGTACAAAACGCTGATGGTTCACCAGTGATGCCAAGAAGCTGACTTTTCTAAATCATCGTGCCTTACCGTACCATAAACGCTGCGCCTGCCAGCGGCTTCGGGGTGCCTCTGAAGACTGGTCGTCAGGGCGCCAGTGCTGAGCGCGAGCATTTCTGTCACAGGCATTTTTATCTGTCAGCTGAGCGATGGCATGTACCGAACTTTTTATATACCATAACACTAATTTTCATTGAAATTTTGTAATAAATTGTAGCGATTGGAAAATCTTGGATTTTGGGGTTGTTTTTATTGGTTTTTGGATTTTGGCTTTTTCCAGCTAATCTGTGAAATGTTGCAGTGGCGTCATGCACGGTACATAATCGAAGGAATCTTTGTATTTACCCTGGGGAATGAAGGCATTTTCTAGAATTTACCTACATACAAACTGCTTTGATTTCATTTCAAAACAAATTTAAAAGTGTCTTAGCTGGAAGTCAGGTAGCAGGGCTCTGCACCCACTTTTTATTTTTCCCCAAAGTTCATTAGGCACCTACTGGCATCTTTTAGGTGGGTAAATTCCTTGGAAAATCTGATTGCACACCTTAGTTTGTAAATTCATGAATGTTACTGTTTCCTTTATGTCATTACTGAGTGTATAGCTCTCTTTCTGCTTGCTTTTGTAGTCTTGCATGTAACATATATTCATAAGCGTAAATTACTCTGCAAATATGGGATTGAGACACTTTGTCTTCTGTACTAGATTGGGGCGTCTTTCATATAATGATTAGCTCTAGTTTTGCTGTCCGGCAAGGAGTGTTTAATCAGGCTAGGATTAACAAATGATTGGCATCTCAGGGATGCCTATTTGGCTTGTGTTTGGAGTTGAACTGCATCAAATGGACATTCCATTGTTACCTCGGTGGCTGCTGTAATGAAGTTGAAAGAAGAAATGGAGTGACAGATGTGTGCTCGTACAAAGTCTCTCTGGGTTTCATGAAGATGTGAATTGTAAGCGTGGCTGTCAAGACGGCCAAGGGGAGCGGTTTAACGGTAAACATCTTCTCATGAATTGTGTGCCACTATGTGCACCTTTCACATTGTTTTTCTTCCAGAATTTTGCATCATGTTTTGCAACCTTCTTAAAATGATTTGCTGTCCGTTTGTGCCTGTGGGAGTGAGGACAGCCATACCCCTCCGGAGAAGCCGAGGCTGCAGTTGTGTATGGGATTAGCTGTGAGCAAAGGTAACACCGACGGTTCATCCTTCAAGGCAAAGTAGGACAGTGGGGAAGCGGGCTTTCAAAGGCATCTATCTTTAGCTTTATTAACAACGGAGCTTCCCCCCCTCCCCTCTTTTCAAAGCCAGGCACCTAAAGCCACTGTCACAATTCTTGTGTGTGCCGCCTCAGTGAACAATTTCACTAGTGGATACTGATAATCAATCGATAAACTCGGCTTCTCTCTGGCTCCTCAATTCCAGCTGGAGCATCTCTGCTCCAAACCCGAGATCTATGTGAATAATGGTCGAAGAAGGGCTCGTGGCGCTGCTGATACCATACCTGAGTGCGTTCCTTTCAACATAGGCGTGATTTTTATGCCTTCTGCCACTTTGTTGATGTTGTCTGATGTTAATTTTCAGTTACACTTGAACTTGGTTTTGTTAAAATATTTCACAGCTTTATGGGGAAACCTATTTGTTAACCTGAGTCTTTGCTACTGTGGAGATCTCTGGAGAGGGGACTCTGGCTGGAGCCTAATTTCTGACCCTGCAGTTCTGCTCCTGTCTGTGTCGGCGGGGCCGGGGCCATGGAAGATGAGTCCCTTTTTCTGAGTCCCACCCCGGCCTTCTCTGGGCTGGCACCTCCCAGCACTGGGACAAAGTGCCCGCACGTAACTGTATGGACTGCTCAGCAGGCCTGAGGAACAGGTGGCTGCGGTCCTTTCGGTCTTTGTTAGATTTAAAGTACTGTGGCAGACAATAAAACAACTCATGAAAGGTTGGTTGGTTTGTTGGTGCCTTTAATTGTGGTGTAGAGTCTGAAATGGTCTGTGGCACTCTAGCATTTAAAAACAAGTAAATATGGTGACAATTACCTGATTTATTTCTTTTTGGATGCTTTGAATCAATAGCTAAAAGTGAACTTGGGATGAGTTAATGGGTTTTCAAAGCATATGTTCCTGGGCTTGCCAACCTCTGGTCTTGGAAGTGTCTCCTTGTTTTGATACGAGGGATGTTTTGAATGAGAAGGTGGAAGAAATGGCAAGATAAACGCTGTGATGACTGCAGGCATTTGAAAAATCCGTACTGTGGCATCAGTGTTGGTTTTGTTCCAAGGCAGGGGAGTGTCCTCGCGTGTGTGCAGCCATCACCCTGCCAAGCGTGTCCTGTCCTGGATCAGAGGCGTTTCATGTCTGATTATTTACCTGTCCTTGAAATGTGGAAGCTGTGGAAAGAGCTGGGTGTCCTGAGGCTTCGCAGCCCCCTCCCCGTGCTCCTTTGCTCTTGGGTTGGGGTTCCTGTGAGCTTAAATCATATGCTACTACTGCTTTTGGAGTGTTTAAAATTCACTTGAGTTCTCTCCTGCCTTTCCTTAAGAAGTTATACTGGCAGTTTTTACCTAAAATAACTTTCCATATCACCTCTTTAAAATGGTTTAATGGAAGCAGAGCACACATGCCTGCTTTGCACAGTACAGTTGCAGCATGATTCAGGGCTTCCCACTGCATTCTGAGATGCTAAATCTGGAAACGCATTTCCTATTTATTCCATTTGTGTTTGGTTTTCTTCAGGTTTTTTACAATGGTGTATCCCTTCTGGGTGTTGTGTTTGTGTCCCAGCGTGGGGAGTGCTTCCTCTTACCGCGTCTCAGCCTTCAGCCACCCCTACCCCGCCGTGGGGCTGGGGGGCCGGCGGAGCTATTCCTGTACCGCACCTGGCCCTGCCTGGGTTTGCCAGCGGGGAGATGCTGTTGGGGTGCTCCAGCCTCTGCGTGCTGTGCCGGGGGGGGATCGGACACCACTCCAGCCCCGGGGGGGCCTGGGCCCGGCTGTCATCCCTCTGGGGCCCGGGCTGTCACCCTTCCGGGCCCGGGCTCCCCCTCCGGGCCCGACTGTGTCCCCTTTCAGCCCGGGGCTCCCTCCTCCCTGACCGTCACCCTTCCAGCCCCTCCTGGCCTGCCCCCCATCCCCTCCATCCCCGGTGTCCCCCCGCCCCTCCGGGCTGTCAGCCGGGGCGGGCGCGGGGCGGGGCGGGCTCCCGGCATGGGCGGCCCCGGGGCGGCCCCGGCCCCTCGGCGGCGGCGCTGGGGCGGCCCTCGCCGCACACACACACACACACACCCCGGCACACACCGCCGCCGCCACCACACACCCCCCGGCGCGCTGCGGGCGGGCGGCACCATGAGCACCGGCCTGCGGTACAAGAGCAAGCCGGGCAACCCAGGTGAGGCGGCGGGGACGCGCGGCCGCTCCGCCCCGCGGCCCTTCGCGGCCCCCCCGCCTCACTCTCTGCTTTTCTCTCCCCACCGCCGCTCCCGCCGCCGGCGTCCCGGCCCCGCCGACCCCCCGCAGAGGAGAAGCAGGTAGGTGGGCTCCCGCCACGGCCGAGCCGCGGGCGGCGGCTCCATCCGGGCGACGGGCGCTTTGCCCGCTCCGTCTCCCCGCGTTTTGGGTCGGGTTTGGCTTTTTTCGGTGCCTCTGGGTGTGTCGGGGGGGGGGGGGGGGGGGGGGGGATCGGCGCGGGGCCGGTACCGGCGTTTGGGTGCGGGGGGGCACGTCTGGCATCGCCCCTCGCGGCCACGGGCCCGGCCCGGCCACTCGCCAGCTCCGGTGGCAGGTCACCACCTCGCAGGCGGCCAGCACTGGGCGTTAGGGAACATCTGTTCTGCTTTGCAAAGCAAATCGCTGTTCGGAGACGTGCCTTCGGGTTCGGGAGAGAGGGAGGGGGTGATGCAATCCGATGACATCGGCAGGTTTTTTTGTTCTCGATGTGGTATTTGGAGGGGCTCAGGGTGTTTGAAAGAGGAGGAATCCTTTTCTGACGAGCTTGAATGGCTAGGGATGGGGTTATTAGCAGTCCCGTGTGTTCATTAGCACCCGTCATCATGATGTAGGCAATGTCTGCAGAGCTTTTCTGTCTCACAAAGGTGGGGACGGAGCGATGGTGAACGCGGCAGGGCAGTGCCCCGCATCCCTGCCGCGGGATGGAGCGATGGTGAACGCGGCAGGGCAGTGCCCCGCGTCCCTGCCGCGGGATGGAGCGATGGTGAACGCGGCAGGGCAGTGCCCCGTGTCCCTGCTGCGGGATGGAGCGATGGTGAACGCGGCAGGGCAGTGCCCCGCGTCCCTGCTGCGGGATGGAGCGATGGTGAACGCGGCAGGGCAGTGCCCCGCGTCCCTGCCGCAGGATGGAGCGATGGTGAACGCGGCAGGGCAGTGCCCCGCGTCCCTGCCGCGGGATGGAGCGATGGTGAACGCGGCAGGGCAGTGCCCCGTGTCCCTGCTGCGGGATGGAGCGATGGTGAACGCGGCAGGGCAGTGCCCCGCGTCCCTGCTGCGGGATGGAGCGATGGTGAACGCGGCAGGGCAGTGCCCCGCGTCCCTGCCGCAGGATGGAGCGATGGTGAACGCGGCAGGGCAGTGCCCCGCGTCCCTGCCGCGGGATGGAGCGATGGTGAACGCGGCAGGGCAGTGCCCCGCGTCCCTGCCGCGGGATGGAGCGATGGTGAACGCGGCAGGGCAGTGCCCCGCGTCCCTGCCGTGGGATGGAGCGATGGTGAACGCGGCAGGGCAGTGCCCCGTGTCCCTGCTGCGGGATGGAGCGATGGTGAACGCGGCAGGGCAGTGCCCCGTGTCCCTGCTGCGGGAACAGGTCCGCCCATCCCCAGCCTGGCTTGCACTCGCCTTTGGTCCAGCCTTTCTCTGAGGCTCTAATCCATATGCAGCAAACACCTTACCAGCAGAGACAATGGTACTGCGCGGCCTTTCTGGAGCACAGAAAAGCAAAGCAGCCTTGTAGCAGTGTGGGCATCCACCTGGCCCTGCAGGAGGTGGTGCTTCCCTGGATAACGCAGACTTGGGCACCCTGAAAAGACACCTGTGCGTTTCTGTGAGCTGATGATGGCAGTGATGAGAGGAACAAAGTGAATCCAGGGTGTAGTGTAATGGGGTTGTCAAGTGCATTTTTCCTAAGCTACTTAGAGTTTTGCTGGTATTTTGTAGTTATTTGTGAGTATTGCTGTTAATTCTTGTTTTATTTCTGGAGGAAAATCCAGAACATGTTCTGAAATCACACAAAATTTGATGTAAGCTGTGAACTGGAGAGGAGCTTTGTGACCCCCCCAAAACATGCTGCTCTTTAGTTCATTTGTTTTTAAATAAAGAGGGAAGCAGGTTATGTATAAGGCTCCTTTCTGCTCGTGACCCAGGGGAAGAAGCGAGGCGGAGATCAGAGCGCTCTGCTGTAGGTATTACCATAGCTCCTGGAGGCCCTTCTCACGCTGCAGGGGCAGAGGGGGCTGGGGCCAGTACCCAGAGCTCCCGTCGGCAGGAGAGTGGGGTCTTCTGCGGGGCAAAGGAGGTCTGTCCTCAAACGCGCGGCTGTATCCGCGTGTCCTACGCTGAGAGCACAGAGCGGGTCTCGCATGACGGAGCACTGGTGAGTTTGTGCCAGCCATGTTACTTGTGGAGGGAAACCAAGCTGTGAATACAAACCAATCTGTTACAATTAAAGTGAACGGACCAAACCACAAATGATCTCCCTTTAGCATCCTTTGGGAGCCGGGATTTTCTTCCTGTGCCATTTGTTCCAGTCTGTTCGCATCTCGCAGCAGGTGACAATTTAAAAGGTCTACTAAAGCTGTGATTCCTGCCTGAACTACTTTTCCCAAATTTATTATAAAAGCTATTTTTTATAAATACTTGAGAAACAAAGTGAGCTTCTTGAGAGGGCAGTACAATAGATTGCATGTAAGCAGGGTAGCCCTCAGTAAAATCCTAGTAATACTGATGACTTGCGGAGTCCAAAAAATGTTTGGTTGTGGTGATGGTGATGGGTGGACGGTGACAATGTGGCGTCAAAGGATGTGTCTTCATCTCCCCTCGCCGCGCAGCCAGGGCTGATGCATTGTCTGGGCCCAGGGGACTCCGATTGCAGGTTGGACTCCTAATTGCTATGAGGAGAAAATAACAGTAGATTCCCCACCTCTCTGATTTCCGAGGAATGACTTCTTAATTGGTGTGTTTGGTACTGAACTCCTGTGCCACTGAAGTCAGTGGAGGTTTGATACTGGTATCCATGGGCAGAGCATCCAGCTTCCCAAGGAGAAGGGCTGTGCTTTAAGACCCTGGATGAGGGAGAACCAGCTTCTGGTCTGAAGCTCTGCAGGAGGCTGCCTGGTGAGACCGAACTCCTCAGTCCCATTACACCTCGGTTCAGCACCTCTCCAAGAGGGCTGGTTTCTCTCCTAGCAATGTATTTCCCACTGGAGCGCTGAGAGGGATTCTTGTGGTGAGGCTGGGTAGGCAAATGAAGCCATGACTAACGTCCCGTGTGCAGGAGAATAGGCCCTGTGTAAGGGACACCTAGCAATTTGTCAAAAGAGCATTGACTTGAGAACCAAACAGGGCAAGTGCAGCGATGGTCCCTCTGCCAAAGCCTGAGGTGTTGCTGTGGGAGGAGTACGGGTGAAACCTCCCAAATACCTAGTTCAACTGGAGTCTCCTGGCACGCTCCCGCAGAACATGCCTCCTAGCTGATGGTGTTGGCGTGTGTTTGGGGTGTTACCTTGCTGTGGCTCTGAAGCTGGCTTCTGCTCACTCAGGCCCATGTCTCTCATGTTCTTTGAAGTCATTGTTTCTTTTTAAATCAGGAGGATGGGAACCTCTCCTTCCCAAGTTGATCTCTCCCCACCCCATCAACTTGCAAAGTTGTTTGGGTGTGGGAGTAGAGACTGTCTGGTGGATCCAGTTCTTTCAGTGGATTTGAAATTACAGGGCTGTGCCTTTGCATTCAGCTTGGTCCTTTTTTCTACTTCAGCGTATTTTGAAGTGGTCTGCCTGTCGGTAAATATATATATGGGGGGGTGCCGTGTATAGAGAAGATGCTGTGCAAAAGGTAGTCTGGCTGGAGAAATGGAGAAATTCAGTGCGATTCTAGGCATTGAGAACTCCTGAATTCATTGAATTTGTGTCTCAGTTTTTGAGAATCTGGGGTTTATATCTTAAAAGTGTGTATTCAAACTCCTTTACTTTCTTCTTGGGAAAAAAGAAAGAAGCAGAGATTTCCATCGTTCCTGGAACAGTAGATGTTCCAAGAGCAGAGACGTTTTCCCTCTAAAATGGCAGCCATGCCAACATAGAGCATCATTTGAAGGTCAACCTTCAACCCCAGCCTTGCCTACCAGAATTCCCTGTCCATGTGTGCTGAGCCCCCTTCTCCTTGGACTTACAAGAAAAGCGTAACCCCCGAACAGGCTGTGCTCCGCGTGGTGCAGAGGTACCCGAGGCGTTTCGCCCACTGGTGACCACCCCAGTGCAGGCAGCTGCTGATGACAAAGAGCGGATTAGGAGGAGGGAGGAGTGGAGATTCCTGTGTCTTGAGCTGGCTGAGAAGAACCTTAATGTGACCCTTGATTTCTGTGTAGGGACCCATGTGGTAAAAATGGATGAGCTGAGTGTTGTAAAGTATGTGAGGAAAAGTATCGTGTGAGTGGCAGGTTCCCTTGTACAATTGTGCAAAGACGATGAGGTCTTTACGGAATCCCCTCAAAGTCTGTGCTGGAGCAGCTTGCAGGATTCCTGCCTGCGTTACAGGGTCGCAGCATTGCCATCTTTCATCTGTTTTCCTTAAATTAACAGTTCTCCTAATCTTGTGACTAGGGAAAAGTTCTTCTTTCTTGTGGCCGTGCTTGTGCAGCACAGCGTGGAACCTAGAAGGCAAACAGAGCACCACTGACTTTCTTTTTCAATTTTCTCACAGTTAAACCATTTATTTTATAGTCGTGATGCTTCGAGTCATTGGGAGTGGCGATACGGCTCCGTGTTCTGCGCTGTCTGTCGTGCTCTGTATCGATTCCAACAGGGTGGTTGTGGGGAGGGGTTTTTTGCCAGGAGAAAGCAAAGTTATGTTTGCAGCTGGCGAGTGGGCTGTTTCCCCCCAGCTGGATAGTCTCGCCGTGTCACAGAGCGTCCTGGGTGAGGCTGTTCCTCTTTGACTCCCCTGGTAATGTCTCTTCCAACCCCTGTGTTTTCCAACCCTGGTCTTGCATCCTGGCTCCCGAGATGCGCCTGCCAGAAAGGGAGTAGCAGATTAGTCACAGATTCTGGAGGTAAATACTGGAAACACTCTTAAAGCAGCACATCTCTGCTTGTTTTTCTGATGTCCCAGTGTATCTTGGCCAGACGTAGCATAGGAGTGGAAGCTTTTACTTCTCTGTAAAAAGCCTTGTGTGGTTCGTTAATTTTTTTTGGCCTGTTTCAAAAGACAACATTGGTCCCTTGCCCTCCGAACTGGGCAAAGGCTCAGTGCTCAGAACGGCGTGCCAGGGGCTGGGTGGGACCGCAGCAGGTCGAGAGGTTGGGCCCTGCCTGTCCTTCTGCTCTGCATCTGTCTAAACACCCCTGCTGCAGGATGCCGGTGTCGCACAGACAGGCTGTTCTGGGCTGGGGAGGGAGGTCCATCCTGGGCACTTGGACTTCTTTTGGGTTTTTTTTTTCTTCCCTTCTTTCTGCTTGCCTTCTTGGAAAAGGTCTGTAAAAGGAGGTCAGCACATGGGCTGCATGGTGAAACAGAACTGCTGGAGAGCTGGGCACAAGATCTGCCTCCTGCTGCTGCTGATGTCTCTCTTCAATTATTTATGCTCCAAATGGATAAAACGGTGTTAGTGCTGGGCAGGGGAGAGGTTCGGCCCTCTCAGTGCGAGCAGCGATCTGCAGTTTATGAAAAGGAGAAGTAAGTGCTTCCTGCACAGGGGTTTTTGTCCTTTGAACTTCCACGAACTGCTCAGCTACGCGTGTGCGAGTCCAGCGTTCTGCCGCTCTCGTGTGAACTGCGCAGGGCTGTTTCGGGCACGTTAGCCAAGTGTGTAAGTGCAACAGATGTGGCCCGATCCTTGCTGATGCTAACGAAGGAGGAGCAGCCGTCACTTAGCCCCAGGAGATGCCTTGTGGCACTCACTCAGCTGCTGGGTCGCAGCCTGCTGGGGCATTACAAAAGGCAGCTGCAGAGGTGACAGACATTGTTGCTGCCATCTGAATGAAGGAGAAACCTAGTCCCGGGATGCTTCAGGTCTCCAAAGTCAGGGAGTCTCTTACAACTGCTTAACGCTCTTGGAAATGATCTTCACACTGATGTCATTCTTCATTTGATTGTTTTAGCAATAAATGTAAGGAGGTTATGACAGTTCCCTGCAAAAGTTGAGGAAAGGCGAGTCTAGAGAGGAACAGCTGGTGGAGTTCAATGTCTTCTCGAGCCTGTTTCGCCCACCCTCAGCTTCACTCTAAGTTCATTAAATGCCCAATAAAATGGACATCTTGGAAATCCAGGGGAGGTTCCACGTTCAGCCAGCTGGTTGCTCGAAGTGCCAGGCCAGGTTGGGTCCCTGCTGTGTATCTTTAGAGCTTTGCCAAATTAACTTTAAATCTTGATTCCCGGGGGTGTCCCTTGCAGTCTGGGGACACTGCGCTGCCCACAGCCGTGGCTCCTATGGCCACGCTGCAGCTGCTGCCCACCTGTGCCGAAACTGTGCCTGGAGAGCTCTGGAGAGTCTTCAATACTTCAGGCACTTCTTGCTGAGATTTCCCTTGGCTAAGCCAAGGCAGTTCCTCTCCTGCTGTTTCTCTTCCAGTTCAAGTGGCTTCTGTGTTACTTTTTTCCTGGACAGCAGAGCATGAACAGCGGGCACCTCCTCCTCTTACCTGCAGAGCTTTCTTGCCTAACCAACAGTAACACTTTGTCCCCTTCTTGCCCAAGGCAGAGATTTCCCTGAAAGAGTGAAACCACACAGAATAATCCTCTAGTAGTCATGAAAGAAACGTGTGGCATCTCTAATACATTGTGTGACTTCAGATTTTTGTGAAGCGTATGCAAGTTGATTCATACTGGAATAATTCCCGCATGGGCTGGATTTGGTCTGTGTGTGTGTGTGTCTCTACGGTGTGGTTAGCCTCGAAGCACAGGAAAAAATGTTTGTCTGCTGTTACACATTCCTTTTCTCCCAGAGAATTGTCCCTGGAGCTGTGAAGAGGTTTGGAGCCATCTTGTTCCCACAAGGGTGTTCAGGAGCTGGGTTTGTGTGTGGTGCATCAGAAAAGCTGGGATCAGGTCCCAGAACACGTGCTCCCCGTCAGCCTGTGTGCTGCTGCTCAGCCCCGACTTGGTATCCCAGGAACCTTGTTCAAAATGAGTAGTGGAAGGTGGCTCCGCGGGTGCCCAGAGGGAGGGTTTGTGTGTGCAGCGCTGCCGGAGGGGCTGGGATGCAGAAAGCGAGAGATTTTCTGTCCCTCCTGGCTCCAGTAAGGGTCCTTTCTGTTTAGAGGGCTGAGCAGGTTAATTCCTTCTCTCTTGTGTGAGTGTACTTCCAGTGCAGTAATCGGAATCTGTTGTGGCTTCCTGACATTCAGCTCCAGGCTGCAGTGCCGTCCCGTCCCTTGCCCTGTCGCCGGGGCCCCCGGCATCGCCAGGGCCGCCGTGCTGGAGCAGAGTGCGCTGCAGGGCGCAGGGACCGGCCTGCTGATGAGCAAAGCCTGGCGAAGTGTTGGCCAAGAGCCGAAGAGGAACTGAAACCCTGCACAAGCATCTGCAAGGGTGTAATGCCAACGGGCGGAGAGTTGTTTTGTTCCAGGCTTTAGTACAACTGTCCACTCCTGAAGTCAAAAAAAAGAGAAGCTGAGGCTGAAGCTGAGCTCTGGCAGAGGGGTGTAGCTGCTCCGTGCAGGGCAGCACAGCGCGGGGATGCTCGGGAGGGCAGAAACGTCTCTGGATGCAGCTGCGCAGCCTTAAGATTGCCCGGGCCTGCTGCCGTGGCGGCGAGGGCTGCGGGGGCTCGGGGCTGACGCTCAGCAGTGCGGCTGCTGGAGGATCTCGGGCTGTGGCTCATGCGAGCTCGGGACTCTGCAGGGTGTGAGCCGGTGTAGCTGTCCGTCAGCCGGAGGTGGGAAGCTCTTAATAGGAGTTAACTCATTTTTTCACTCACCTCTGCAGTTGGGTCTGGTTTTCTGCACCGTGGCAGTAGCTGGCAGCAGTGACAGACGGTGCTGGGACCCATGTGCTCACCCTGAAGTTGGCCGATGGGGAGAGAGGAGCAGTGTGGGGCTGAGCCGCCCCTGTCTGCCATGGCAGGGGCTGCACGGCGACCGCTCGAAGCCATGGGGCAGGAGAGCCGAGTTCTTCACTTGCCAGCTTTGTTCTGCTCAGCCGTTTGCGTTTCCTGGGAACTTTGGGAGCGCCCTGTTTATTTTGAAGCTTGTTATTGAGTGTGTCCAGGGTGTGCGTATGGGGCTGGGATGGCCTGTCTCCACCTCACGCCGCCTGGGGCGGCGGGTGCCGTTCTCCCGGAGTGACTCTGGCTGGGGAGCCGGGAGCCGGGAGCGCGGACTGAGCAAATAAACCACAGGATCATGAGCGCTGGCTCCTGGAGACTCGCCATGGGGAGCGAGCCTGGCCCACTGACCTCTGGACATTCTCAGCACAGAAGGAAGGGAGGGGGAAAAAAACGATCTACTCAATTAGCTTGTGGGAAAAGAGGCTCCAAGGGCTTAACGTCTTCCTTCTGCTTTCTGGGAGGCAGAGCCCATGGCGGCACAGATGCGGTCAGGGCTCCAGTGGCTGTGTGTCATTTTTCCTTGCAGACGCCTGGTGCTTGGAGCTGTGTGAACACATAGGGGAGCGCAGGGCAGGCCTTTTGCTGCTTTAGTCTGGATTGCAGTTAGTTTTAAGATCGCTTCCCAGGCAAGTCGCTTTGCTTTCAGCCTTTTGTAATGTCTCCTGGCTGTTTCCTCAGTGTGGGAATTACTCTAATCCTGCCTGCCGCACTGAGCTCATTCTTGCTGTGATACATACACACATGAAGTCTCTTCAGAACCTGCAGCCTTACATCCACTTTTATTTTCAAATAAATTACATACTACGTTAATTATATATTCAGGTGAAATGAGTCACAAAGGCATCTGCTCTCTGCCTGTCCTACCTACGTTGTCCCCTTGCCTGTGCTTTCTTTTTAGTTTAAAGCTCTCCTGAGCCTCCGCATCGGGTATTAAGGGATGTGAAGTCCTGGAAGCGTAGATAAGCAGTTTTGGAAATGCCCGTCTGGAGCAATGGTAACTTCCCTCTGCCCAAGGCCTGCCATAAAAAATGTCAGGGAGGTTTATGGCTTTTAGGATCCCACAGATTCTGAGAAGTTCCGGCTCCTCGGAGGAGCTGGTGCCGGCCGGGATCAGACAGTGATGGCAGAAGCATCACCGCCTTCAGGAGCTGGTATTTGCCGTTCTGTCGGCAGTGGGCTGGATCAAGCCAGTGGGGGTTAAACGGCGAGAGATGCGGCTGGCCTGCTGCGACTGCCCAGCGCCAGAGAGCAGAAGCGTGGCAGCAGGACAGCAAGAGAGATGCTGCCTGAGCCCGTCTCTCCTCTCCGGCGGCTGCGCCCACAGTCCCCACTCTGCGTTGATGGTTTCTGCGACGCAGCCGGAGTGGAGCTCTGGAGCCCCGCGCTGGAGCGTGCGGGAGGGAAACTGCCCGAGTCTCACTCCCAAGAGTAAAACCTTTGCTGTTCGTCCGCGTGCTTAGAAGAGCCCTCCTCCCCTCGGAAGGAGCCCTTGGCAGAACGTGCATTTCTGAGGGAAGTGGATATCAGAGAGGACAGTTATTTAACAGAACTTGGTGCTTTTTCTGGGCAGTTAATCCAGGCACATGCCTGGAAGGACTCCAGGTCCGCTGGGCAGCCGAAGGCTCTGGATCTGCTCTAGTCTGGCGGCAGCGCCAGGGCTGACACCTTGGGAGCTCAGACCAGGCCCACAGAGGCCAGAAAGTCAGAGGTCACCTTATCTGCTTGGGGTCCTGCTCACCATCACTGTGCAGTGGGAGCGGGGCCTCCTGTCACTTGGATAAGCCTCACCTGTCCTGCCCCACCACGCTCAGCGCACGGCATCTGACTTCACGGCAATTTAAATAAACCAACGGTGACTGGATGGGGCCCAGTGCTCCTCTTCCTCAGTGCCTGCTCTGTTCAGCCTGCTGGTCCTCCAACAGAAAGGCTGCATGCCATCTCATAGCTGTGTGGTGGCATTATTTTCAGCAGCTCTCATGAATGTCAGTGAAAGCCTTTCTGTTTGAGGTGGTAGGGCTGCTCCTCAGCAGCTGCTGGGAGGCTCCGGCCAGTGCCAGGCGTTTTGCTGCCTGGTTTGAATGGCCAGTGTCATCTGAACGTCTCCCTGCTCCTCCCGTGGCCGCGCTGTCATGGGCAGGTGTCAGTCAATAGCAGAATTGTTCTCCTGGTAAACAAGTGATGGTGTTACTGGAGCTGCCCTTCATGTAGCAGCAGCGCAGTGTGTGCATGGGGTTGCTAACGAGGGATGTCATGGGGCTTGTTAGTCTGAAAGCCTAATGAACCATCTTCTGTTTCTTTGCAAAGTGTGTGGATGCTTCTTCCCGTGTGCTGCTCCTGTGCTGCGTCTGGCACTCGGGCGTGTTTGGCACTGAAGTGTGTCCCTGCGAGGCAGAGCCCATGGCACAGACCTGGGCGTGTTGGAGGACTCAGGTCCCATCTGTCATGACCTCAGTGACAGTGGGCGTCCAGGAAATGTCTGGATGAGACCCCTGCTCTGGCTGCCGCAGACACCCTGCATGTGCCCGAGGGCTGAGCTGATTTGTAGCTCCAGTGAATCCATCTGTATTGGGCACCCAGAGCCTGTCCCCTAGGTGTTTAGGGCTTTCCCTTCATGACAAATTACTATTTTTTCTTTCTTATTTAAAAAAAAATAAAAAATATAGGGCATCCACCCACATCTTGTCTGGCATCCTGCAGTAATAGGCCAGCACGTGTTTTCTCCAGTGGAGCAAAGCAGGTCTTGCTTCGTATTCGTAAGGCAATGGTTTATAAATGAGCCTCAAAAGAAAAACTGATTTCCCCACTTACAGCAAAATTACATCAGGAAAGAGTCATATCAAAATTTCTTAAAGCTGAGGCATGAATTTGGTCTGATGCTGTTGATTTGATCACGTACAGTGGGAATACTCTGTTCCGGAGGTGTGGAGGTGAGGGAGCACATTCCCTTTGTGCACATAAAGCCAGACCTTCTCCGTCCGTGACATGACTAGAGGATAAATCCCAGAAAACAAACCCCGAGGGATCGCTGTGTGGCCTGGCAGGTCAGAGCCCAGGCTGGGAGCCCGAGAATGTCCCTCCCTGTTCTGCATGTGCCATTGGGCCTGGGGTCTGCTGGGGGGGGGTTAGCTTGGACTCTTAAAAACTGGAAAGGTTGTCCTTCATGCTGTGCTGCAGGTCCCGGGAGCTGTTGATGGGTCTCTGATCTGATTTTACACCCCGTTCTCGTTAAGGGGCTGTGAGTGATGAGTGACTCGTGGCCTGCAGTGGCTGTCACTCGAGCTGACATTGCGTGCGGGTGCTGGCTCTCCATTAACCTGCTGATGGAGCTGAGCGTTCCTTGTCCTGCCCCGCTTTTCCTTCTTCCCTGTGTGGCTGTTTCCATTTCCTTTGGGTTGCCTCCTAGGAAAGCACAATCTAGCAAATGCAATTTTTCCACTCTGTTGCTTCCAAGTTCTTTCTAACGTTGGGTATTACTGCGCCTCGTGTGTCCAACAACTGCAGCGTTCACAGTCAGATGACTTTCTGTCTTGTCTAATACCTTCTTTAGTCCAGTTTCATGTCTCTGCCTTCCAGAAACCCATTATAATCTTTTCAAAGGTGACATTTTCATGAACTCTGCTCTTCCAGCGCCTGCTATGTTACCATCTCCCATCTTCTGTCTCGTGCGCTTTACCATGCTTGTTATTTTCAGGTGGAGCCCAGAAAGAAAGCAGCACCGCCACTGAAAAATCCACAAGAGCGAGGAGTTTACAATTACCTGTTCCTTCAGATCAGAACTGTATTAATGAGTCGCTGTTAACAGTTTTGCTAGAGGGCAAGTAGAGATTATATTGATGACTGTGACTGGATAGACTTTATAGTGGAAATGAAGACTGAAATAGCAGCAAGACCAGCGTCGCTGCAATGTTATCTGCAAAGAACAGATGTTATCAAGGGCCCGGTTTGTTCTGTGTGGTTGGCTGTGCCCCTGACGCAGGGACATTGGTGATCCAGCTTGGGGCACTAACCTTTTGTGATTGCTTTCTCCCTCAGTTTTTGAGGGGAGAGAAACTGTTACTTTGAGATGGAAAGGATTTTAGGAGAAGTGGGGCAGATGAGGAGAGTGGAAAAATGCCCCTCTCAAATCTGGTAGAAAATACCATCCCTGAGACTTTGTCAGGACAATACCCGTATTCCAGGTCTGTCCTGGTCAAACTGGGTTGCCTGGGCTGGCCGCAGTATTTTATACTGAATCATCACTGGTGAAATTTGCCAAAATGGCAGAGTTGGGTTGTAAACCCCCTCACTTTTTTGGGAAGATGATAACGGCGGCTCCGATGGTGGTGGTGCTGAGCTCCCTGGGGCCTCGTGGCAGGACGGCGGGGTGGTTGGGTTTGCGTGGTGGTGGGGTCTGTGGAGCCCTCTCCTGGGCCACAGCCCCGCAGTTCCGCGCTGTGCCAGCCCCCAGTGGCGGGCCCTCCCTGCCCCAGATGAAGCGATCCCGCTTGCAGTGCCTCTGAGATGGTCGGCATATTCTGTATTAACCAAGGAGCTGACGCGTTCCTCTGCTCTGGGTTGGTGGTGAGAGACAATAGGATGAAACATCGGCTCTTCCACAAAGGCCATTGTACAGTATAGTTATTTTAAAGGCAAATTTTTTAGGCAGTTTGAAGTAATACGAAGCAAGGGCCAGCTTTCTTTAAATACGGATGAAAGCGCCCGAGAGAAGCTAGGCACCTCCTGTACTTCGGTAAATGTGGCTGTGGTGAGCAGCCCTGCCGCTGTTCGTCCCCGCCGTGGGGCAGCTGGGGTCCGCTCCCGAGCGGCAGGAGCTGCCGCCGTCTCCCATGAGCAGGCTGCTGCTGCTGCCGAGCAATCCGCACACCTGGTGCCAGGCTTACGTTGCCTTTCATGTGCTGTGCTCCACGGATTAGGGCCAGGAAAGGGGTTGGCGAAGGAAAATAACTGGGAAAATACTGCAGGAGGTAGGTTCCAGGCTGCTCTGAATGGCCCTTTCATCTTTGTCTCAAAAAACCCAGTAAGATCAATAAGTAAGCCATAGCTTGTGGAAATGGCTTTGAAAGGATTGCGGCGGTGCTCAGCAGCGATAGACACAGCTAACGTTTTGGTTTCTTTATTGGAACTGAAACTTCTACAATGCTGCTGCTTTTTTAGGGATGTCGTTTGGCTGAGATGCTCCATTGTGGATGAGTGTTCTTAATGTCTCATCCCACCTTGTTTCTTTTGAAAATTGTCCTCTTTATCCTCCTCCAAACTCGTTCCTCAAACCCTCCCGTGTGCACTCGGCAGCAGCTTGCTGGTGGGTCGTCACAGTTTGTCACACCAGCTGTGCTGCCTCCCCACCGATCCGTATGCTTGTGATGGCAAGGCCAGCCCTTTGGGGCTGGGATCGCCTTTGTGCTCTGGCTCACGCTCTGCAGGTGGGGATGTGCTCCCTGGGAGCGTGTAGCTGAATCCAGCCCGCTGCCTGGATGACAGACCCGGGGCTGCAGAGCCGGGCGATGCTTCTGCCTCCCCTGTGCCTGTCTCTGCCCCGCCTAGACTCCTCACAGCAGGAGAAACTCCTGCAGGCTTTGCTGTTGCACAGCTCTTCTTGCCTTTGCGGTGTTGATGACTGGGGCCATTCTTGCCTGCTTGAACTCCTGGATGTGCCGATGGCATCAAGGGTGGTGGGGCAAAGAATCCGAGAGAAGCGCAACACAGCGGCTGTTTGCTATAGCAAGAACATCTGCACTGACTGGGCTCCCTGCAGCTTGAGAGTGGGTGCTTTCACCTTTAAAATCCAACTCTAAGGCTCTTGAGTAAACAGTGAAACAGGATCTGCTCCCAGGGGAACAGTTTATATAGTTAAATCTAAGTATTACTGGAAAAGGAAAAGACAACCTTCGTCATCTCTAACTCTGCCAGGGCACTGGTGTCCTTACGTCTGTGGAATTCCTTTGCACAGAGGAAGCCTGGTTTGCCTGGGAAGAGAGGGTTTTTTCTTGAATTTGGTTGCTTTCTGTTGCTCTTTTAATGTACTAATGAGTTTGCAGCATCTCTTCCATATCCTCAGATCTTGCCGTCCAGGATATTTAACAGTCCCCAAGTGGACTTTTGCAGCCTACAGTTTTGGAAAATACAGGGTGAGGGTTTGTGCGTTTACCTGTCTCTTCTCTGTGAGCTCCTCAAATACAGAACAGTCTGTTTCTCACTGAGCTGCCCTGAGCGGAGCCTTTGCTTTCAGGCTGAGTGGCTTTTACCTGTATATTGAGCAATTAAAAAAAAAAAAAAAACAACTGAAAACCAACAACATCTTTGAAATCTCTGTGGGAGCATTAGTGCCTGCCTGCTCTCAGTGCAGGACTATTCATGTACAGCTCTTTGCAGGCGAATTGGCTGTCGCCTCCTGCAGACAGGGAGCTGGGGAGTACTGGAAAAGCGTGGAGCTTATAGCAAGCAGGAGTGCCCTGCAGACGGTGTTGGTGGGGGCTTGGGGGACAGAGAACCTGGCTCGGAGCCCTCAGGGTGTCCGGGTGCAGAGCACAGCCTGGGAGCCAGCGGGCACTGCCCTGTAGGAGCTCTGGGCTCCTCATCTCCCCGACAAGGCATCCTGTCTGATGGACGTTGGCTTCCCCACTGGGTCCTCACTGTGTTGATGGCTTCTGCTGGCATCGTACCAAGTTACAGGTGTGGGGCCAGAACTGGCAGAAAGAAGCTGGTGGGAATGCAGCCAGGTGGGAACAGCCCGCTGCTTCCTCGGCCGAAACGTGTCCGTCCTGCAGCCTATTTATTCCCGGTCTGTGCTGAAGAGGAGCCACCTGTGCAGCCCAGGTCTCTGTGCCTGGAGCCAGGATTTAAAAGCAGTTCCTTTCACTGGTGCCCACTGCTCCGAGAAGGGCTGAAGCTGACATGGAAGAAAGCTCTTGCTTTCATTGTGTTTTTGGCTGGTTGGTATCCAGGGCTGGCCTCTGGACGGAGGCGGGGGAGCAGAGTGCTTTGGGAGAAGCAGTCGTGCTGTGCTTCTCCTGCTCTTCAGCCCCAGGGGTGTCATGGGATCCAGAGAAACCAGCACAGGATGGGCAGTGCACGCGGTCCTGAGTTGCAGGTTTTCCGTCTGCTTGTTGGAAGTCCTAGAAATACGTGGCATGTGATCCATAGCTGCACACACAGGCATACTCTGCCCCTGGATTCTCTATCCGTTTGCAATAGCTCCCGTTACCCCGCTGTGCTGAGAAGGTCTCACGCCCAGCGCTGCTGTGACCGGTTGCTGCCGTGGCACGCGTGGGGCCAAGGCCACGTACATGGGCTGCAGTTGGATTGGGCCCAAACAGCGTATGGGTCACAGTAGCTGTATTTGCTGACAAAATGGCCCCATCCAACGGCTGCTGTTGCAAAGAGACTGGTAATTCTGGGAAAGACCCACGAAACCTCAGTGCCTTCCTGTGCAGAGCAAAATCTGGGGTGAGAGGAAGAAACCATGACCATGTAGGAGGGAACAGTGTGACAGTGATGTGTCTTGGCCGTTACTGCTTGAGGCACTGTTGGATACTGTGGTCAGTTTAGTGCTTCCAAGAATGAGACGCTGATTCATCTGTGGTCAGTGTGTTTTTAAAGGATGCCACTAAACAGTCAGTCTGGTTTCTCCTGGCCAAGCGTGGTCATTGCAGGGCTCTTTTCTTTAGGTCTCCCTTGTGCTGGTGACCTGAATTTCCATCCTCCTTGCTCAGCCTGGTTCCTCAAGCATTGGGTTAAGTATCGCCTGGTCCAGGTGGGAGAATCCTGCTCCACTTTGGCCAGTGTGGCCACCTGGGCGGTGGAGAATGGGGCTGTGCTGGAGAGGCCCCGGGGCTGTGGTGTTGGTGCTCGGTGCTGTGTGGGTAGGATCAGTTGCCAGTACAAACCAGTTCCAACACTGTGTCTGTGTGTCTGTGCGGTGCAGGCATTTGAAGTCCAGCAGTCGGAGCGTGGCAGAAGGTGATCGATGTGGCTGAGCTCGTCTGACAGCACCAGGCTGCAGTGTGTCCCCACTCTCTGCTTGGGCTGGAGCTGGGGAGCTGGGGGACGAGCGCAGTCCCATGTGGCTGTACCCCGCTGTTCACTCAAAGCCGTTCCTGCCAGGTTTGTTCTTGCAGGGAAAGGAGGGAGGGTAGAGGGTTCAGATGGCAGCTGACAGGGAGGCAGAGACTGATGAAGTGTTGAGTTCTTAATGGGGAACATGCTCCCTTGATTTGGGTTTCCCTCCCCACCCATGCCGCTCTGTTTTAGTCTGCGGCACAGTTTTGCGAGCAGCTTGAGAACGGAAGTGATTTCAGACTGGAGGTGACCTCATCCGTCTCCAGCTCCAAGGTGGAGCAGCATTTGGAGCCGCGGCCACAGCTTACGCTGCTCTTTGAATGACGCAGGCGAGGGGCTGGGGCTGCCGGAGAGCCCTGTGCTCCCTACTCAGCAGAGTGCTCCTGGCGTGCATGGGGCAGGACCTGGCCCCGAGACCTCCTGCTGTCTGCCAGCCCCCCGAGTGTGGGTGTTGGTAAGGCACAGCTCCAGCCCTGCGAGGTCCTGGCGTCTCGCCCCAGTTATCAGGATTTGAGGATGTTTGGTGATGTCTGAGCTGTTGTGCTGCTCTTGCTGGTGGCTGTGACCTCTGCAGGGAGGGGACAGGGGTGCGATGTGGCCCCTTTTGTGCTGGTGGGGGGAACAACCCTGCGGAGGAGCAGCAGCCGTGTTGGGAACCAGCCCGGTGCGTCTGCTCGAGGAAAGGGTGTACCTGGGCGCTGGGCTGTGGCACAGGCTGCCCTGCTGCCAGGCTGGGCGAGTGGGGATGGCGGTGCGGTTTTTTGTCTTTCTGTTCTCATCTTGCTGCGTGCTAGAGTGGGGGAGAAGTAGGAAGGAGAAGAAGACAAAGCAGGGTCCAAAAAACACAGTTGGACAAGAGGCCTTTCTGGAAATGGCACGTATTGGAGCAGTTTCCTGATGAGAAGTTCAGGCCTGTCCTGCAAGGTGCTGAGCCGTGCCTGGCTGGAGGACGTGCTGAGTGCCATCGCGTGTTGGTGCAGGGAGGCACTGAAGGATCCCTGCTGGGATCTTTGTATCCGAGGGACCTGTGGATCAGTGGCAAAGGGGATCAGAGCCCTCCCAGAGACTTTGCTTTCCAGGAGCGGAGATGTCAGTGGGAGCGCTGAGCATCTGGAGCGTGGGGTGGGAGCCAGCTGGAGTGTCATCTCCGGGTCCCAGGCAGTGGTGGGGAGCTCGGGAGACCACAGGCAGACGCTGCTTACAGAAACTAACAGAGAATTCTCCTGTTCTCCTTCCTGACATGGCAAAGGGTCCTTCTTTCCCCTCCCTCGATGTCTGCTACTCTGTCACGGATACAGTTTTCTCTTGCGCTGTTGGAGCCTGGAGTCCTTGGGCTCTGCCGGTGTCCAGGAAGCCCAGCTCTACTCTGGCTGCTGGAGCTGGTGCCGGGCGCAGCTCTCCAGTAAATGACCTCTCCACTTCAGTAAATGACCATGTGCTCCAGTAAGGACAGCTTCCAAGCGCCGTCTCGCAAGCTGTGTGGGGGAGTCCAGCCACTTCCCCTTAAGCCTAGTTGTCTCCTGGCTCGAGCTCAAGCTGAAGAGATGCTGGGCTGTGGCGGGCTACGGGTGGGAAAATAAATGCCGTCTTTTCTCATGTCCCTGTGGCTGTGGAGGAAACTCCCTGTAGCTGGATAGGCAGCACTGGAGGGGGATAAGTTCGCTGGAGGAATTTGCTTTTCTCTTGGCCTCATCCCAGGTGGTATCAAGA
Source organism: Rissa tridactyla (assembly GCF_028500815.1). Lineage (NCBI taxonomy): Eukaryota > Metazoa > Chordata > Aves > Charadriiformes > Laridae > Rissa > Rissa tridactyla. The sequence continues at coordinate 1,081,083 of NC_071478.1, forward strand.
CTCTTGCTTGGAGATAAATCTTCTCCCACCACTGCTAAATAGGGAGAGTTTAACCATTTGTGGGATCTAGGAAGAGACTTCGCCAGCCCTCCTGCCCCTCTTCCCTGTTGCACTGGGAGCAGGGACTGGAAACAGATCCCATCATGACTGTGTCACGGTGAGGACAAGAGTTTACAGTCCTGTTCTCCTCTTTTGAGTTGTCTCCATACCTGTATGTGATGGAACAATCTGAAAGTGCATGGACAAGCAGGGATTTTGCACAAAAACGTCCCTTTTGTCCCCTCCGCTCAGCATCCCGCAGCTGTGCCCATGACTCTGGAGCGCAGCGGCAGGTGACTGTGGCCGGCTGGGTGACAGAGGAGCTCTGCAATGTCTGTGAGAAGGGTTTGGGTCAGCAGAGCCCCAAGGGAGGCTTGTGCTGCCATCGGTGGTGCCAGGGCTCGCTGCTTGGCAGGGCTGGGGACCTTGGCAGTCCCCTGCCATCTGCGGCCTCCTGTGTGTAAGCCCCAGCAGCAGCCCAGAAAGGGGCCATTGAGCCCCGAGCCCGACCTGTTGCCGGAGTCAGGAGGGCACAATAAAGAAGATGTGTCCGGGTGGCAGCAGGGAATGGGCTCGTGTGTCGGGAACAAATGAGCCTTTGTAGCAGGCGCTGCCTTCAGCGGGAGGTTTGTCAGCTCTGGAGCTGGGATGCTGGTGCGGGGCTCCGTGCCCAGCCCCGCTGTGCTGCTCAGGCCCACCCCGGCCAGGGCTGACGGCAGCCTGCTGGCGGGTCGCTGCCTCTTCCAGCACTGTGGGAGGTCTTTGCGCAGGTCCCGCTTGCCCAAGCACGGCTCTGCCCGGTGGGCTGAGTAGCTGCAGGAGGCAGGAGTCTCCTAGGTGCCATGTGTCCAGGCTGCGTGTGTTCTCTGCAAGGCATGAAGTCCCCAGGAGCGGCCTCAGGCTGACTGGGACAGGGCTGTAATGGACCAGGATGGCAATGGCACTGTATCTGGGGCTTTGGGGAGAAGTGTCTCTTGGGAAGAGTTGGGCAGAGCAGGGCTGACTGGGACTGCTGGGCAATACGGGACAGCAAAGCCAGACTGGGGAAGTGAGGGAAGCTCCTGTGCTGCGGCTGTCACACTGGATACGCAGGTTTCATTAGGATGCGCTTTAGAGAAAGCTGTCTTTTCTGGCTGTTGAGCACGGACTTGAGCTCTGTCTCTTGGGGTTCCTCTCCCCTGGCCGCTCTCACGTCTCTGGTTGCAGCGGCGGTGCCGCAGTGGAGCCGAGCGTGGCCGTGCTGCAGGAGGTGCCTGCGGGGTGGCCCAGAGCTGCCCTCCTCGGGGTGCCGTGGTTGGTGGTGGGGTACATCAAACCACAGACAGGCCGAGAGGCCGGTGATGGGATTGGGGCAGTAGGACATGGTGGGGAGGATCCCCTCCATGAAGCTGTGCAGGATGCTCTAGGCTTGTGATTTTGTGGCAGTTTTGTCCAGCTGGTGGCCGCTACTGCGGTATCACAGTGTGCTACTGCTGCTGCTTTTGTTCATGGTATGTCCTGATGTTTCATCCTTTCTCACCTAAGAGCACTGTTCTCCAGGAAAACTCAGTTATGCTCTCTCAAAGCAAGACTATGAAGATTTTGTTGGGAAGGAAAGGAGAACTTAGAGCACGTTCTGCCGCTCTCTGCCATGGTTGCGTATCCAGCACAGGCACCGGCTCTTCCAAAGGGAGGAATCGCTGAGGGCAATTGCAGGGCCCCGGGGGCAGCCTGAGAGGAGCATAATGTCTCTTCTGGCTCTGCAAAACAGTGTGTGCTCAGAGAGGAAGCAGCAACCACAGGAAAAGGGTAGTTGCCGAACACAAATTGCCAAGAATTAAGCAATCTGTTTCAAAGCATGAAGCCTCCGGTTGAGCAAGAGGGCTGCCTTCCCTGCCAGGGCAGGTGTGACCGGTAAAACGAGGCAGCGGAGTCCTCCCGCGGTTCAGCTGCCAGACAGGGCCAGCGCTGCCTTAGCCCTCCCCACACAGGGTGTCCCTCGTTTTTCTCCCTTTCCTCATCCTGATACCATTTTCAGAAGCCGCCCAGACACTCCCATGCTTCACGCTGATGTTTTTCTCTCTGCTCTGTGCTTTTGCGCTGGCTGGGACTGTGCGGGCACCGCTGGCACCTCCTGCCCCTCTTTGGGGGGTGGGTATGTGGTTGCCCCAGGCAACATGTACATAAAAATGAATACATGGAAAAGGAATTTAGGTAAAGATTTCTCCACACAGCGTGATTTCTCCAGCACCCTGATATAGAAAGAAAGAGGGATTGGTAGCTGTTAATTTTGGGACCCTGGCTTATCAGTGGCAGACTCTTTTTGGCTTTGTAGAGGGCAGATGACGAGATGTGGGCAGAGCTTAGCCGAGCCCTCCCCTGCTGCGGTGCCACACGCAGCAGTACGGCAGCGTGGCTGTGCTGGCTGCTGGGAGCAAGCTCTCTGTGCCCGCAGGGAAGTAGCCTGTGGGTGGGTGTATGACGGAGCTTGATAGCAGAGACAAAGTGGGGGGCTGCATGCCCCCCAGGTGTGTGCTGTGCGCAGAAGGGAGGTGCTGGGTCACCCAGGGGAGGGGAATTTGGAGGGTGTCTGTCCCAGCCGGCTGGCCGTGCGGTCCCTGTGCTCAGGAGAGCAAAGTCTCTCTGGAGTCCTTTGCTCTGTCGCCGCTCCTGCGAGCCAGCACCTAAGTGGAAGCAGATGGCGTCATCTCAGCGGTTAGTAGGAATCTCACACTGCTGCAAAACTGCTAATGAAGTTTGGGGCCGGACCGAAGCAGACCGGGGCTGCTGCGCTGGCGGGACATGCTGGCTGGCGGCTCTGCGCTGTGGTGCCTGTTGTCACCTCTGCAGAGCACTGTGATGCTGAGCCAAGCTCCGAGGCTGACGAGCTGCGGTGTCTCCTGCAGCAGCCCCAGGCAGGGTCTTCATCTGGGTACCACAGAGCCATCAGGACCTGTCTGTGTCCATCAGTCTCGGTAAATAATCCACACGGGCATCCTTACTGTGAGTGCCAGGCCTTGCATATCCCACCTGCGTTATGGAAGGGCACGGTTAGCTTTCTGGCATCCAGCACAAACTCTTCTAAGACTCTGAGCCAGATAGTTCTCCATCCAAGAGGGTCTTTCGCTCGGTTTCACTACAAACTCAGACTACTTATTCTCATTTTTTCCCTGCTGGTCAGCATCTCTGATAAGGAGAAGCAACACTCAGCAGTTACTGATGGTTACTCTTAAGCTTGGAAGAAACTTTGTTTAACTTCCCTTTGACAGGCAGCACAATTTGATTTGATTTTCCATGACTTGAAGTTTTCTCCCGTCATCACAGCATGTAACAAAACGTGAAGCTGCAGTCGCGCTGCAGGGCGCAGAGGTGTGAGTTGTGTGGCAAAGGTGCAGCCAGGCTTGGTGTTCGCTGCAGCGAGGAGGTGGGGGAGAGGGGAGAGAAAGGTGTTGGAGAGCATCCCTTCATTCCCGTTGTGGTTATTCTGACGGCATCCTCCCCATCTGTGGCCTCGGTGTCTGCGCTGGCAGGGTACCGGGAGCCGGTGTGAACGCTGGATGGCCGCACCACCACCAGGAGCTGGGGAACAGTCCTGGTCCCCAGCCTCGCTCCGTTAGCCCGAGCTCCCGAGCCTTGGGCTGTACAGAATTTTGACAGTGTTTAAGTGTGGGACTAGCATGGCCGTTTGCTGCCTTGCAGCCCTCACCTTGTCGTCTTCTTTCATGCGGCAGCCTGCCAGGCTGGTCAGGGCTTCAGGTACCAGCACGGCTTCCCAGACAGCCACTGCCTGGTGGCAGGGGAGAAGGACAGATGTCTGTACGCTCAGTGGGGATCTCTGTGAGTACTTCATCTGGGCACGCGCTCCTGTGACACAGACAGCTCTGATTTACCCTGGTCTCATCATTGCTCCATCTCTTCCACAGGTTTCCTGCAGGAGAGTGTCACCTCTTTCCGAGAGCATCTCACACCATTGCTGATAATCAGGTGTACTTTTTTAGGCCCTACCCAAAAGGAGTGTTTTGCACCACTGCTCATAAATTGAGGTGTGCTGCAACCCCAGGGCAGCTCATTGCTTCCAGTTGCCAACAATATCACACTCGTTTTAATCGCGCGCATTTTCTGTGTCAGTCGGGAGAAGGGGCAGGGTGCAGGTGTGGGAGGGAGAGCCGCGTGTGCCAGACTGAAAAGGACAAATACTCCTGCAACGAAACGCTCGAACTGTTGCGCAGCTCGCTCTGCTGTTTATATTGACCCAAGAGCAACATCCAGGGGAGGAAGGGAGCAGAATTTGCCTCTGACTAATGCTGCTGGATCGTGCAGGGCTGCGGGGGAACTGCCAGCCAGAGAAACCATCAGGAGAAAAAAGGAAATGGAATCTAATTATCCATCTGCAAAGACAGACACTAGTCCCGACGCGGGGCCCAGCCCCGGGCAGGCTGATGTGCGCAGGGAGGTTTGCGCAGATTGCTCGTGTGGCGGGTCTGGGAAAGGGGTTCCCGAGGGTCCCCTCTGGGATGGCAGATGGCCGAGCATGCATCACGGGGAGACGGGTAAGGGTTTGCCGGGGTCGCTGGCCCGTGCGGGGCTCCAATGAGCAGCACTTTGCGGCGGGATATGGCCGTGTCACGTCCTGCTGGAGGTGGGGCTGGGGCAGAGCTGCGCAGAGGCCACGGGAGGAGGGTGAACGCCTGGCGCCCTCTCGGTGGGCTCCTCTCCCTCAGGTGGGCTGGTGGTGCAAGGCCGAGGTGAGGGAGGTCCCCGTGTGCCTCTGCCACCTCGATGAGCCTGCACAAGGACTGTGCTTCGTGTTCTGCAGAGCGACTGCGCGGGGGCAGCTGACAGAGGGAGGGGGCTGAGAGGCTGGACCTGGGGTCTGAGGGCTGGATGGAGACCTGCAGGAGACCCCCCAGGAAGGAGGAGGTGCTCTGCATCCTTGCCGTGGGAGGCAGAAGTCCGTCTGGCCTTGGAGGGAGCCTTCTGCAGAGCGTTTTGGGGTTATTCCTCACACAGGCTGGGGCTGGCTCTCTACTCCTTGGTGTCTCCCAGGACTGAAGGTTGTTTTAGAGAGCTGCCTTTTTTCCCGTTAACTAATGGAATTAAAAATGATCTAGTGAGCTAAGAGCGGGCTCATTCTCCTCTCTTGTGGGCATCAGCTATTGCTAAAGTTATGTTAATTGTAGCTGGGAGACCGGGACAGAGGTTGGGACCTGTCCCAAGACAGTTGGCTCGTGTTCTCCCAGTATTGTTCTCAGGAGCCTGCTGGGAGGATGGCAGGGTTACGAAAAACCTCCTTACACAGCTGGGACTGTCCATGAGATGGGCGTACTGGGGATGAACCAGGAGCATCCCTGCTTGGGTGGAGCATCCCTTTTCCAGCCTTATTTGTCCGCTGCCTTGCTGGCCCTGGTCCCTGCTCGGTGTGCCGTTTGCAGGTGTAGTGCCCCAGCCTGGACTGTCCTCCCCGGCGATGCCCTCGGACTTGCCCCCGCTGGACCAGGCTGAGTGTCTCGGGATGCTCGGGGCCATGATGTCCTCTCCAGTTTGGGATTCAGCCTCTTTGGTAGACAGGCCTGATCCTGCATCCCTTACTCACGTGAGCAGTCGTCTCTATTCCAATGGGACTACTCGGTGAGTAAGGATCGCAGGATTGGGACCACTACCTGTAACTTTAAAATGGACCTTCTGTAGGATCCTGTCCCCACCCTCTTTCTGTTCGTGTATGTTAATGTGCATCAAGAGCTTCCAAAACTGCTGATGCTCTTGTCATTTGGATGGAGAAGCTGAGAGCTGGAGAAGCAGTGCCCTTCCATTTCTGAGGATAAATCACCATTATTTTCCACCCTCTCCCTCCACAGGGCTCCTAGCCCAGCCAGTTTCCATGCCGTGGAGCAATGTGTACCTGTTTGTCTCCCAAGCGTTCCTGTTCCCAGCTTCCCGGGGCTGTCAGGGCTCTGCTCTGCCTCTCTCTGCTTTTCCCAGCTGTGGCTCCGAGATGAGAGGCAGGGAATCTGTTTAAGCCTGATTGGTGCTGCAGAGCTGGGCGATGAAGCAGAGGGAAGGATGAGCAGTGGTGGTGCGGAGAGGCTGCTGCAGACCTTCCTGCGCCGCCTGGTTTCTCCTCCCTGAACAGCCTAAATTTGGAAAGCTCTGTCCTTTGCTACAGTTTCGAACGCGCTCGCAATTAGAGGTGCCGGTGCCTGCGACCCTTGGTGAGGCGGAAGCAGCGAGGGTCGGGAGTTTGATCTGCACGTCGGTTTCTGGCTGGCCCTGGCCAGGGGGAGCCACCGTGGGAGACCCCGGTCCCACGGGAGCCGCTCTTCTGTGGGTGGCTTCTCCCTTGCGTGGAACGTGTGGGTACGGCACCGGGAAGGGCTGGCTGGAAGCGGCTCCTCCTGGGCTGCTGTGGAGGGGAGAGCAGCCCTGCGGTCCCTGGAAGAGTCCCAGCCAGCTCCACCTCTGCCCAATTTGTTACGTTTTGCAGATTATTCTAAATGAGGAGCGGAGGAGCTGGGTGAGACAAGAGCTGTGAACTTGCTCCAGAGGGAGTCACGAGTTTAAGTACGTGGGAGGCAATTTATGGTCATTGGTCCTTTTTCAGAGCTGGAAGTGCAGGCATCGCGTGAGTCACGCAGTGCCTCTTGGGACTCATGAGGTACTTCAAGTGGAAGCAGGGAGCACAAATACCTTTTAAATGGAATTTGATAGATTTCTGGAGGGATTATGTGACAAAGCAGCAGCGATCCTTGAGCGGAAATTAAAGCTTGACCTGCTGGGTAGGGAAAAGAAAAGACAGGAGATCTGGTTGCTGTGTTGCTCCTGCTTGTGGCACTGTACGTACAGGAGATTAATCCAGTGCTTTGGGCTTTCTGCAGTGCTGGTCTGGCTTCTTGCTTCTGAGAATCAAAGGATGAAGCCTGGCTAAAGTCCCAGGGCTCTGGTGCTCCCAGTAACCCCTTAGAGCCTTGTTTGCAAGTTCAGGGTTAAATTAACGATCAGAGTTTAGATCAGCAAGGCACTTTCTCTTGGGTCAGGGCAGCAGGAACATCAGGGTGCGTGCGCAGCTCTGCTGGTGATAGAGCAGGGGAGCCCCAGCCTCGTGGGTTGGACGTCATGTTTCTAGTTGGAGGAGCAGGCGGGGGTTTATGCCGGGCATTTCCAGGGGCTGTGTGGAAAGGGAGGGGGCAATCAGGAAGGTCAGGGGCAAAATAAGGCTGGCTTGGCTCTCCTTGGGAAGTCTGCACATGGACCAGCCTGAGCCAACGGCTCTGGGTGTGTCAGGCATCCCATCTGTGGGACACAAACGCATCCTCTCCTTGGCCCATCATTTCTGGTTTGGTGACTGGGTAGGAGAGGAGCCAAGATGAGCATCTGTAGGAGACTCAGAGAAGGCTGAGTATGGGACCAGTTGACCCTCCTTCAGCATTTTGAAAGCCACAGTGTTGGCCGTGCAGTCTTTAGATGCTCTCCGTAGCCAAGACCTACCCTTCTGGGTTTCTTTTCCTAATCTGCACTCTGCGTTCCTGGGCATGGCCTCCTGGCTGGACTTCCTCCTGGCTGCCCGTCCTGAGAGCGAGTGTGAAGTGTGAGAGCTCAAGGCGCTCAGGACACAGTAGCTCCTTGTTCCTCTCTGCACTGTCAGCACGGCTCCTGGGGCCATGAACAACACTGTGGTTTTGTTGCAACCAAATCACTGTTGACTTCGTCTGTGAGCCCAGCTCAGAAGAATGCTCTGATTTGGTGCAGTGGGCTGGTGGGGACACAGCACGTCTCCATGTACCCGTGGAAGATGCTTGTGGTTGGTGGCCATGTGGCCTGTGGTCCCCAGACAAGGGTTTACCAAGCCATGAGAATTCATGGGGGATGGAGAGGGTTTGCGTGCAGCTATTGGGGTTTATGGTGCGGAGGGACTGGTGAAACCTCTGCGTTATCTCAAGTACGTTTGGATGCATCTTTGGTCTGCCCGGTGCAGATCAGTGGGATACTTTCATTGCTCCTCAGCCATGTACAACCTGCAGACCCCAGTGGTGGAATCCTTCAGTCAGGAAAGCAGGGGTTAGCTATTGTGAATCTAGGAGAAAAAAAAGTGTCATGAGTGTGGCCTGACCTAACCCTGGGCTGGGAGGATGTTGTAGGATTATCCTCTCCCTGAGGAATGAGCAATTCTGCAAAGCGGGGGCAGAGCCACACAACGGGGACGTGTTCCGAGAGGTGGCAGTTCTTGTCACACCTGGATCTCACTCCAGGGCTTCTGTTTGACTGTTACATGTGGAAATGGTTGGGAACAAAACCCGATGGCTGTAGTTTAAGGATGCTGCTGGCAGAACAAGGTGGTTTGGAAAAGGGCTTCATGCATGCAATATGACAGCTGACGTATGGCTGGAGTTTTCCTGGTCTGGGAGTGTTTCGCTGTTCTCCGTTTATTTTTCTCAGCCTTTAGGACCACATGCCTGCAACTTCTGAGGTGGCCTTCCCTCAGCTTGCAGGATGGCAGCATAGGTAAAACACTGCTCTTTTTCCTTCTTCTTTCCTTTTTTTCTGGCACGTGGTGTGTTTCTAAGACCTTTCCACTCTCGCAGCTGCCCCCAGACCTGAGGCTACTGGAGACCTTGCAGTGACGTGGTACTGTATAGCAGAACCTGGTGTGGGCCACGCTGGGGGTGCGCAGTGGAGGCCCTGGGTTATGGCCTGAGGTGACCAGGACAGACCCCGCTGACCAGGTGCTCTCTGGAGCAGCCGCCAGGGACCCACGGTTCCCAGAGGAGCAGCGGGAGCTGTGGCTGGGAGCAAGGCAGGAGCGCGGCAGCGGTCGGCGTCCTCCCCCGTTTACGAGCAGAAAGCTGCTCAGGAACCCGTGCGGCAAGTGGCAGGTTCCTCCAGCACCACCGGTGTTGCCATCTTTTGTGACTTCATTATATGCGCTGTGATATTACCCCCCAGTTTCTGGTCTCATGTGATTACAGGAGACGATCAGCTTTTGTCTGTTTCAGATAAATTCCCCTTCACTTTCTCTGGCTGCGTAGGCAAGCTGGGAAGCGGGGCTGGTTCAGCATCCAAACTTGAGCTTTGAATGACTTTTCTGTGCATGCCAGGCTATTGCTGGGCTGGGTACTTGTGCTTAACAAACACACAGATACTTCTTCACTTTGAAATGTCTTCAAAGCTGGAATGGTTGTGGTAAGGTCCGGAATACATCAGCTGCTGTTCCAGTTGGATTCAGCGGTGAGGCTGCACTACAGCCTGGGCTACACAGCGCCTGGACCAGCACCACGTGGAGGCAGATCCACATTAACCAGGACTAGGGGCTGGGGGTTAAGTTTGGACCCAGCTTTTTGGGAGCTTTCTGGACCCTGGAGACCTTTGCACTCACAACCAGAAACACCACGTTTTCACCAAGAACAGGTTTCCTTGCAGCAAACCTTTGCCTCGGCTGCATCAGCTGGGATATTTAAGAAATCCTCCAGCTGAATAAGCCCGTCTGACAAAAGGAGTCAGCCTCATGGCTGGGACAGCATCCGGTGCGTGCACAGCCTCCCCGCGGGACACTGGCGGAGCGAGAGACATTGCGGCCGCGGTGGCTTTTGTCCTGTCCTTGCTGGCAGGCTCCTCCCGCAGCACAGGCAGGAAATCCCCGGCAGCTGCCGTGGGAGCTTGCTCGCCTCTCCTCGCCTCTCCTCGCCTCTCCTCGCCTCTCCTCGCCTCTCCTCGCCTCTCCTCTCTCCTCCTCGCCTCGCCCGGCTGCTGCGCTGAGGCCAGCCGAGCCAGCCCTGCGTGTGTGTGCATGCGTGGGCGGGGGGGCTGCCGCATGGATTTAGTGAAGGCTGGGAGGGAACACATGGGTTGGGTTTTTTTTTTCTTGGCCCGCGGTGGCTGTCCGTCCTGCCGGCCGCGGTTATGGATTCGATCATTATCCAGGAGCGGTTAGTGGAGCGGCTGCTTTCTCCCCGGACTCAGGCACAGCGAAGCCACCCGGCCAAGCTGAAGGTACGGGGATGTATTTATAGCGCCGTGCGAGCCGGGGAGCAGCAGGGACAGGAGGGGGAGGATGGTGCCCGAGCAGACGTGTGCGGCAGGAGATGGGGGCTCTGAGGAGCAGAGGAGCAGAAAGACGCTGGTAAGGGGGAGATGGTGGGGACAGAGAGGAGGGAGCAGCCCCCGGCAGCAGGGCCGAGGGGCGCGTTGGACAGCTGGGAGATGCACGACATGTTTTCATGTGGTTATTTGATGCAGTGATTCCCTCTCTGAATGGCGTATGTGTGCTTGGGGGGGCTCAGGGCAGGAGGTAGTGCTGCGTGTATGCCCAAACACAGCCTGGTCTGTGCTATCATGTTAACGCTGTGCTTCGCTCGCTCGTTTTCCTTCTGCGGCAGCAGATGCTGGTGGGCGAGTGGTTTTGCTGATACTGCCATGCTCAGCCCCAGGCCTGAGGCAACTGATGTACTCGGGAGATGCCCCGGGGGCCGTTCGCGTTATGAATTTGTGCAGCTTTCTGGCAATTAAAGGAAGTGAAGGGTCTGCTTCTTCTCTGGGACTGGGCTGTGCTGGTTCGTGCAGACATGGATGTGGCGGCCGTGCCTTGCCAGGGGGAACGGCTGGAGGAAGGGCTGCCCAGGAGGGGGCTGGAGGCTCTAACACCCAGAGGGACCCCCCCAAAGAGGTGGAGGTAGGGGCAGAAGCTCCATTGTTTCTGGGCTTTGCTCCAGACCTGGGGTAAGGCTATTCTTCAAATTTTCTGTGGTCCCATGGTGTTTCATTTTAGCCCTTTTGAATATACCCAGCCAGGCCCCATTTATCCCTGGGCTGAATGGTGAAGTCACACGAGATCTGGGTTGGTTTAAACAGCACGTCCACCAGGGAGGTGAGGAGGGAATCGGGAACGGCAGGAGCGATGGAGGCCGGGCTGTGTGCCCTGCCTTGGAGGTACAGGCAGCCCTGCGGGCACCTCGGTGCAATAGATCTCTCCTCTGTCCAATAGATCCTGAATGTTTCTACCCCTGACAGGAACAGGACTTGAACCCACCAGTGCTTTGTTCCTTGGCTTGAACTCCCAGGGAGTGCCTTGGCCACCTCGGCCAGGTGGTGGTGGATGTGAGGACACGGCATGTTGCTGTGATGTCCGGTGAACCAGCGAGCATGTGCCGAGAGAGAACAGATGTGTTGTGCTCGCCCTGGGGTGCTTTGGTTTGTCGCGGTGCCCCAAAGACCGTCCATATTACTTGGTGGCCTCCGCTGCGGTTTGTGGGGCACGTTCCCAGGCGCGTGGGAGTGGGATGCCAGTGGGAACAAAGGCAGCAGGTGGAGGAGGCGGTGGGAGAGGGGCTCCTCCTGCCGAGCGCCGTGGGCTGGGCTGGCCGGGGCCTCTCTGACAGCTGGGGCTGCGAGGGAAGCGCCGTCCAGCGACCGGCTGTGCCAGCCCGGGCCAGCTCGATGGGAGCTGCTCGCCAGGGTCAGGAGCATGCGAAGCGGGCTGTGATGCCTCCAGGAACTCCCTCAGTCCAAGTCTCTCATCTAATTAATGGATTTTAGCTTTTCATAACCCAGAAAACCCCCTGCCTCCTTCAGTAGCCCTTGCAGCCCTCTCCCCCCTTCAGCGCTCTCCATCCCGTGCATTGCTGCTCTGCAGATAAGTGTCCATGTTGGGTCCTAACGAAGATGGTGGGTGGTGTAGAGCTTTGAGCAAGGCATCCTTAAGCGCAGTGTTGATGTTGTCACACTAGCGGAGATGGTGGCACATGCCTGTCACAGTGCCCAAACATGTCTGGGAGGGGAACACACATTGGGTGTCTCAAAGCCAAGATGAGGAACCGTGGGTCTAGGCTGGCCGTGGTGCAGGGACCACGTTGTTGTTCCTGAGAGAAGGCTGTTAGAAGAAGGGCATCCCTTTCCACAGTTTCCCCTGCATCTCTTGCCTTCGCCCTTGGCAGACACACTGCCCACTGGCTCCCGGCAGGGCTCTGCCGTCTGTCCATGGCCGGTCGAAGGGAGGCACGGCTGGGGACAGAGGGTCTGCCCTGGTGACTCTGGCTGCCTCCCACCGCGAGGGAAGCTCTTCTCTCGCTATTGCGCTCAGCTCCGTGGCATGAGCCGTGGGTAAAGGGCAGTGTCCTGTGCCAGCCGGGATTTGCTCATTTCAAATGTTGTGATTCCAGCGAGCTACGGGAGGTAACCAGAGGTACAGTAAATCCATGCTTTCTTGGTTGGGCTGAACAGAAACGAGAGAGCAAGTTCAGCCAGTTACACTTGGCTGAAGTAAGCGGAGTTGCAGCAGAGCTCAGCTCCCCGGTGTCTCCATTGTCAGCCCTTAGTCATCGAGGTTAAAAAACAAAGAAAAAAAGAGAAACACACCCGAGCCTCAGCTATGGTTTTATTAGCACGTTCCTAGTACTATTTCACGTGTCACGTCACCGGAGAGAGCAGGTGCCCGTTGTTTTTCCAAATTCTGGTAAAGATCAGAGCAGGTCTCTTCCTGCTCTGACCCAAAGCTTGGCTCCATGGGAAGCACACGGGAAGATGTTGTGTGTTTTCTGCCGCTCGCTGAGCGACAGTGGTCCTTGCACTGCGAGGCGCAGGCTGTTACGTGTGCGCTTTGGTTGTGTTCGTGGATGTGTGTCACCGGGAAGCAAAGCAGCCCCCTGGCACTAAGGGACACAGGCTGGAAACAGCCCTCTTATCCTTGTTTTCTTGATCTTGCTATTAGCACTTTTCTCGCCCTGCTTTGCACACCCTGTGTTACCCTTTACTGAGCCTTTTGGGTGGCGGTTGGCAGCGTCCCCCAGGCAGGCATTGCTTTGCCACGTGCAGCTGGTCAGAGCTGCCGGCACTTCTCCCCCCGGGCTCTGGCTGCTGCTCGCTGCACCACTGCTCTGGGCTACCCCCGCCTTTAGCTCAGCCATTAGAGCTGCCAGCGGAGCACTTTGGGTGCTCTAATTCTCCCCGCTTCTCTCTAATTTCATGTGCTCTGTCCCTTGCTGCCTTTCCGGACTGTGGCGTGGTGAAACAGCATCGCTTCAGCCACGTTAGCAAGGGGGTGAGGTGAGGGAGACCAGAGCGCACGGCCACTCTGTCTGTCAGGGCTAAAGTGACCAAGTCTGAGACACAAACCAAAGCTACGTTCCTAGAAGGCAGTGACCGTGCTAAAGAGCAGAGTCCATGGGCCACGATGGCCATCAGCCATGTCAGTCCCTCCTGAACAGGCAGCTCCAAAGCAGCCGTAAATTGGGAGGAGGCTCTCTGGCCTCCCTGCTGTACGTCCCCGTGGGAACTTTGCAGTCTGCCTGGCCGAGGATGGCCGAGGATGCCCACGCGTGTGGACGAGCAGCCAGGCGCTGCAGAGGGCTGCTCGGGAGCAGCATGGAAATGGGTGCAAGTCAGCATTGCCCTAAGCTCGACACCCTGCATTGTAATTTGTGTTTCTTTGAGCGTGTACCCCAGGAGCGGAGACAGTTGAACGTAGGAACAGGGATCTTCCTTGCTGTGCCTGGAGAACCCCTGCAAGAGAGCTGCAGGGGGAGGACAGCCTTATGCTTGAAGGCATCCATGGCCGGGTGGGAGCTGGGGCCAGTTTTGAGGAACTCCTGGCTCTGTGGATTTGCCTGTGGTGTGAATCCCAAGGGTATGTTTATTTTAAGTGATGTTGAAAAGCAGAGTCTATGATGTCTTTAGCTCAAGCATTTGTGAACGGCTGCTTCCCCTTGGGTCCAGCTTGGAAAATATGTGAGAAGGGAGGTGTTTGCCAGGGTCTGTGCCCACCCTCCCTCTGCGATGGGGCCTGGGGAGGGGAATGCGGTGCCATGGGGGTGCGGGCTGTGCAGGCCCCCGGGTGCTCTGCTGGAGGCTGGATGGAGCGAGGGGACGGGCTGTGACCCGCGGCCGCCCAAGCTGCCAGCACCGGCCCGTGTGCTGAGCCCGGCACGAGGGCAGGAGCTGGAGCCTAGGTCTGTAAGTCCCGCAGATGGGCCGAGTTCGCCTTTGGGGATGTACCCGCGTGAGCAGGGTGTGCACCCCGGACACAGCACAGGCTGCGTGTTTGCTTCTGGCTGCGAGATGTATGCCACGCGCTTGTGAAACACACCGTCGGCCATGTCACTCCTTGCGTGGACTTAGTGCGCTTGTAGAGAGCGTGTGGCACGCTTGGGGGGGCTGCGGCTTTTACGTGGTAAGAGAGCGCGGACTGTGTCTGGGGGGTGCTTAGGCAGTAAGTAACACTCCCGTAATACCATATGTATTACCCTCACCAAAAGCGTCCCACCTGTTCTCAATACTTGTGCATCTTCCCACTACCCGTGCTCCTTGAACTTCCGTCTCTTCAGAAATAACAGTAGAGATTACGCAGGATTTCCTCTTACTCAGCCAGGAGTGGCTGTGACACAGCAAGAAATAATCCTGTCTCGGGTCAAACAGAAGCCAAGGCACTGTGCCATCCCCTAGACATGGCTCAGGACACCACAAGCCGGGGGGTGCTAATTACAGAGAGCAATCCATCGTGTACTGCACGCTTCTCTGGAGAGAGAGATGCAGAAGTGGCTCTGAAAGACCTGGGGAGAGGTGGCTTCGGTGACCCTTCTGTGAGGGGAGCCTGTGACTGTGCAGGAGAAGCAAAGAGTTAGGAAGGTTGTGTGTCAGTCCCAGCCCCAGATGTGCTCTCTGGTGGGAGCGGTGGTGTGCCTTTTCCCTTGTGCTCTCCGTGCCGGGAGGCTGCCGTGAGCTGCCGTGTTGGCTGGCGAGAGCCACCAAGCAGGGCTGTGGCTGGGAGGAGGTGGCCCTCCGTGCCCACCTGCGGGAAGGGCAGAAGTCCCTGAGCCTAGAGGAGGCGCGTGCCCTGCCCTACACCACTGCCAGGGCAGGGACCCACCTCTCCTCCACCCCTCGGCTCTGCCCGGGGGCTTTTTGAGCCCTGTCGCTGTGTGAGGCTGGAGCAGGAGGGGTGGCACACCCTGACCTGCTCCTGTCTGCCTCTGCCCCGCAGGACCATGAGAAGCAGTACGTGGGCTTTGCCACTCTGCCGAACCAGGTCCACCGGAAATCCGTGAAGAAGGGCTTTGACTTCACCCTGATGGTCGCAGGTGAGACTGCCCGTGGGTGGAGGTGGCCGGGCCACACGGTGGCTGCGTGGAGGGGACCAGCTCTCCTCACTTCCCGCAGGTGCTCCCTTGGCGCCTGAATCCTCCCCTCGCTCTGTTCTGGTCCTTGTCTCAGACCTCTCTCTGCTCCCGGCCTGTGGTGCAGTCCCACCGTTTCCCCGGGAGGAACGGCCATCCCTGACCACTCTCAGCCCGCTCGAGCAAGCACCGACAGCAGCTTCTCCAGCAGAGCGGCTGCTCTGGGTGGCGAAGGCAGGGCCGGCCAGGGACCGAGGGAAGGCAAGGGGAGGGAGGATGGAGGAGCTGGGAAATCACATTTGAACAAGGATTGAGACATCTTGCAGCAAAAGTCCTCCCACTGCTGGAAAAATGTAATGCCCATAAACAGCTTCTGACAGCTCATCTCTCTCACTTCCTCTGGCTCAGGATTCAAAGCCTAGTTCAGAGTTTCATTTGTAAGTCAATTAGCGGGTCATGTTGCTTGCTTTTCCCTCCTCCCCTTTGCGCTCTGTCAATTAGGAGAGTCGGGTCTGGGCAAATCCACGCTGGTGAATAGCCTGTTCCTGACAGACCTCTACAAAGACAGAAAGCTCCTCAACGCAGAGGGTAAGTTGGGGACAAAGGGGTGAACGGTTCTTGTGCCTGCGGATCTGGGCTGTCCTAAGGACCAGTGCTTCGGTTCCTTGCTTCAGCGGCAGCTGCAGGCGTGGTGTACGGCTCCCAGCCCTCTCGTTGCTCTGCTCTCCTTTGCTGGCACCAGAGGCACCACTACTCCAGCAAGAAGGGTTTGGCTGTGGGGCTCTTCTGTCTTCTGAAGGGGAGGCGAGGCTGCAGAGCAGCACTAGCCCTTTGGGTTGAGATGTTGAGATTTGGTTTTTGTTCTTGGGTGCTGGAGTGTGGTAGCGTTTCCCCTTACCAAATGAGTGGACAAAACGTTCAGAACAGCTGGGCTATGAGCCCTTCAGAGGTTTGTGTGTCTTCTCAGAGTCTGCCTCCCTGCTGCTGGCCCCTCACAGTACCACTCCCTCGAGGCTCCTTAGAGGATGATCAGGGTTTTTTGCAACCCGTGTTACTCCCTGTGTTCAGTGATAAGGAGGGAGCCGGCTTGTCGTGGGTGTGAGTGGGGATCCCCAGTGTTACGGCCTGGCTTTAACTCATGTATTCCTGTTCAAAGAGAGAATCAACCAGACAGTGGAGATCGTCAAGCACACAGTGGACATTGAGGAGAAGGGTGTCAAGCTGAAGCTGACCATAGTGGACACACCAGGCTTTGGAGATGCTGTTAACAACACTGAGTGGTGAGCAGGCCACCGCTGCCTTCCTCCTAGTCCTTGGCCATGTCTGTTTTCTGTGGGTGCTTCACCGGAAGGGTGTCTGGCAGCAGGAAGGGGACAATGCTGCCTCATAGTCCCTAGGAGACACTGTCCTGTTAAACACACGTTTTGTTTCGATTGACTTGCCCTTCCCAGCTGGAAGCCCATCACCGACTACATTGACCAGCAGTTTGAACAGTATTTCCGTGATGAGAGTGGCCTGAACAGGAAGAACATCCAGGACAACCGAGTGCATTGCTGCCTCTACTTCATCTCGCCCTTCGGGCACGGGTGAGAGCCCCCACTCTGGGCCCGGGGTATGGCTCAGCCTGGAGGGGAGACCCTTGTGCCCCAGGATTGCCCTGTAGTGGCTCGTACATTGGCAGAGCTGTTGGCACAGGAGAGGAGCCGTCCAGCTGCTCTCCCTCAGCTGAGCATCACACCACCTCCCTCCCCCTCGCTGGCACGACAGACTGCCCATGATCCGGCAGAGCGGATCTCCCTCAGGCCTCGCAGCCTTTTTTGGAAATCAGGAGAAATAATGCCACACAGACTTGTATCTTCCTATCTAGCTAAGCCTGGCTGATGGGTAGGAAAGGGAGTTTTAAGCTGTCTCCTGTCCCTGCCCCTTGCTGGCTGGTGCCTGGAGCAGCCGGCGGGGCCGCGTTGGCTGCCTGCGGCACAGGGCAGCCGGAGGGAGGTATTCGGCCTGCAAGGGGGCAAATACCCAGCCTGTGCCTGTGTGAGACGTTCACCAGCTAAAATCTGAGACAGCTTTCCTGAAGATACAGCCCTAGCCGTGGGCTGTCCCAGGCTCTTGTGACAGTGCTGTCCTTTTCCCTTCGTGCCGGGTGGGTGGAAGAGGCTGGAGGGGGAGCAGCCCAGTGTGTCCTTGCAAACCATGTCCTTCCTCATCCCTGCTGCAGACTGAGGCCTGTGGATGTCGAGTTCATGAAGGCTCTGCATGAGAAGGTCAACATTGTGCCCCTGATTGCCAAAGCCGACTGCCTGATCCCCTCCGAGATCCGGAAGCTAAAAGAGAGGGTGAGATGCTCTTTCTCTACAGGGGAGTACCTGATGAGGCGGCAGGCATGGGCTCAGTACGGAGGGGAGATAGATAGATCTATCTATATAGATACATATAGCGCGCGTGTGTATGTATACACACAGTACCTGCAAATCTAATTGCAGCAGTGCTCTGCTGTGAGAAGGGAGTGGTGTCTGCAGAGAGGCCAGCTCTCTGGCCACATCAAATCCTTTCGCCATCTGTAGGCTATAGCAAACACGTGGTAGCACAAACAGGGAGTAAACCCAGCATCTCTGTATTGTTCAGTGTTGCGTCCTTTTGGTTTTGTCTTGCATGGACACAGATCCGGGAAGAAATTGATAAATTTGGCATTAAGGTGTACCAGTTTCCTGAGTGTGACTCTGACGAAGATGAGGAGTTCAAGCAGCAAGACAGAGAGCTGAAGGTAAGGGACCTGCTCAGTGGGGGACTGGCACGTCTGGCTCATGGGTATGTCGGTTGCTTCAAAAGGAGCCAGAGCTGCCCTCTGTGTGCCAAAGGCTTGGGCTGAGCTGGGCTCAGCGATGCCTCTTGTTCCAGGAGAGCGCTCCCTTTGCCGTCATCGGCAGTAACACTGTGGTGGAGGCGAAAGGCCAGCGAGTCCGTGGACGGCTGTACCCCTGGGGCATTGTGGAAGGTAAGCGTGGTGGTGGCTGGGGGCTGGCACCGTGAGCGAGGGGCAGGCAGGGATGGCGGAAGGATAGGCGGGCACTTACACACTTACAACAGGGATGGCAGGGGGGACCTGCCCTCTGCACAGCCGCGACTGACTGAGCTGCTGTTGGCACATGGCAGGGGACAAGGTCGGGTAGAGACAGAGGCGCTGGGACTGCTAACGGGTCTGTTATGGGGGTCTAGCAGTCACCCTACCTCTGAAGCCATGGCAGACCAAAGAAGAGAGGCGCCGGTGTGAATGTCAGACTGCCTGGGCTTTAATGCACTGGGACGTGGCTTCTTATTAAGGGCAGAGGCTGGGCACTGCCAGTGTAGTTTCTGGGGAGAAGCCATTGCCCTCAGCCAAAATGAATTGCAAACCATCCTGCACGCTGCCGCTCCTGTGTGTGCTGGAGTTGCCAAACTGGAGGTTGTGCTAATGCACAATGCGTTTGTCTCCATCTTCCTTTCTAAAGGGAGAAATTTCATAAAGCCCATGGGCAGAACAACCCTGGAACGGCTTTTGCTGCCGTTGCTGCCTCTCCCATGCTGGCACGTTGCTTTAGGGTCTTGCAGCTTTAGATCTCAAAAGCCTGTGTGTGCACTCACGGGCTGGTGCGGCTGCTTGGGCTGCCCCACTGCTGGCTCTGCTCTCTCGCTGGCTCTGGAGGGGTTGTGCCTGTCGGGGCATGGGCATTTGGCAGTGGCATCAATTTTGTGAGACCCTGGGCCTGACACAGATGGGTTCCCCCATCCCTGCAGAGAGGTTAATGGAGATCACCGTGGCAAGCACACTGCTGCTGAGCACAAACTTCCCTGCAGAGTCCCACAGTGCTGCCTGGCGCCTGGCTGCCCCTGGTAACAGCAGCTCTTCCAGCTCTCCAGACCATTGCTTGCTTATGGCTTTGCCCCTCTGGGGCTGATTTCGCCTATGGGGGCCTTTCGATAGTCCTAAATTCTGAGGAGATGCGCAGTTTGCCTCCAGCACTGGCTCCGCTCACTGTGGTTGTAACAACGAGCATCCCGTGTACCTGGGAGCAACATCCTCTTTCAGGGCTCTGCTGTAGGTGCTTAATTAATCCTCTTACTCAGAAAAAGTCCTGGGAAGCCAGTGACCTCATCAGCCTGGCCTCAGGTCAAGAATCGCACAGCATCATCGAGGTCTGCGCTAGGACCAGGGGAGAGTGAGGGGAGGATGAGGAAGGAGGCCTGGGGGAAGTTCTAGTCCAACCTGGAGCTGGGAGGTGAGAAGGGGCTCCCTGGAGAGCGCTGGTGTGACATCCAAGCACTCTCCTGTTGTCGCTTCCACAGTGGAAAACCAGGCACACTGCGACTTTGTGAAGCTACGGAACATGCTGATCCGGACACACATGCACGACCTGAAGGACGTCACTTGCGATGTCCACTATGAGAACTACCGAGCTCAGTGCATCCAGCAAATGACCAGGTGGGTGCCCACTGCTTCAGCCGGAGGTGGCAGGGGTGTCTCACTCTCTGCGCGGTGGGGGTTGCTTTCAGAACGGCTCGTCAGTCAGGAGGCTGTGGGTCTGCTGGGGACATGCTGGGCTGCAGCTTTGGGAATGGCACTGGGAAGTACAATAGCAAATCCAAGCGTGTCTGCCACAGCCTGAACCCATGGTGGGGATGCTTGTGAGAATCCGTGTTTCTGTCTGAGGATTCCCCATGCAGATCTTGGGAAATAAGCCTGGAGAGTGTTTTGAAGAGCCGCTCCTAGCACTGGCTGGAATACATCCAGCCTGATGCAACAGGGGATAAACCGTCCCTCTGGTGGGTGATCGCTGTGTGTGTTGCCAAAGAGCGAGGCGTTCTGCAGTCTGCAGCTCTGTCCAAATGACAGCATGACCCTTGGGATGCTGCTGTTTCTCAGACAACAGAGCCCAGGCAATGACCAAGGCTCTTAATGCATCTCCAAAGATTTCTCTGCATTGTTTTCCCGTTGCGTTTGATTCTCTGTGGTTTTAGTCACAATGCTAGAAAATAGAAGGGAGAACACTCACGAGCTTCTCATTTGAAACCTCTTTTTTACCTTCTTCCTTCCATGACTGAAATACTGGTGACAAATTTTAGGTTTAAGTAGGTCTTGGCTCATCCGTTGTAAACCACCCCCTTCTCTTCCTGCCTGAACTGGCCAGGTCGCTGCATGCTGCCGCGTTGCAGGGCAGAAACGGCTGCACTTCGCCAGGGAACAGTCCTGCGTGCGTGCAAACGTGCAGGTTGGCGCATTCTGTTCACACGCAGTGTATCTCAGTACTTCTGCATCGCAGATGAGCCTGTCTTTTTGAACACTGAGAATACAGAGTCCAAAAATAACTGTGTTAAATGCTGGAGATCTGTGAGAAGTGTCACAGCTGCTATTTAGGCAGGCTGTGTATGTATTAAAAGAAGAGCACAATGAAAAAGCAATTGCTCAGCTTAAGAAAAACGTAAGTTTGGTACTGTTTCTCATGCCACGGCTAGTTCCTTGCCAGTGAACAAGTCTCATAAAACCACAGCGTGGCCATTTTTAGCAGTGGGATAAGGGTCCTTCTCTAGAGAGACGTTTTGGGAGCAGATCCCAAGCTCCAGGGCTGGAATTGACTCAATAATGAGCCAACGGTGACTCCAAGTGGTGAACGCCTGCAAGTGACATCTTGAATTCCCAGTTTCATCCCAGGTGTCTTTGGGCACTACCACCCCCTCCCCACCTACAGAGAGCTCCTCTGACTTTTGGAAGAAAGTCACCCCCTTCCTCTGTCCCCTGCCTGCCCTCGTGTGCGCCCCCAGCCCTCATCGCAATGCCGCTGCCTCTTGTCCCTCATGTCTCCCACCTCCCGAGTGTCAGGGCTTTGTTATCAGACTCCCAGCAATTAAACTGCTCCTCTGGTTTTGTCTTCCTGGACAAAAAAGGACCATGGTGAACGTGTGGTGCCTTAGGGATGCTCATGGTTTGTGTTGATGCTGTGTGTATGTGTAGGCACGTGCACAGATGAGCCAAAGGAGACCAGAGAAATGGTCTGTAAGTGTCCCTGCTAAGATCGCCAACGCAGTTACAGAAGGTGGTCAGAAACATCAGCTCTTTCTGTGTTTGCTGTCAGTGTAAGCCTGGGTCAGGTTCTCTCTGTTAGCTACCCACAAGCGTCTGGTTTGAAAACTTTTATTGGCCTTGGTCTCATTCTGCATCCAAGTGCATCCCACACCTCTGGGCTAGATTGCCCCACAGCCCCTGCACCTGGCTGGGTGCATGCTGCCGCGTGGCTGGGAGATCTGCCATCGTGAGTGACAGCCACCGCATGGTGACACCGAAGCCAGCCTGAACCATGACTGACTGCGTTTCTTCCCTCTCTCCATCCCTCTAGCAAGCTGACTCAGGACAACAGGATAGAAAGCCCGATTCCTATCCTGCCTCTTCCAACACCAGACACTGAGACAGAGAAGCTGATCAAAATGAAGGATGAGGAGGTGAGACCCATTTCTGCCTGGGCCTTCTTGGTGTTGGAGCTGGAATCTGAGGAATTTCTCCAGGATTGCCCCATAGAGGCTGTCCTGTGGCTTTCACTCCTGCCTCTCTCCGTCATGGGCTCCTGGTGTGGAGGACAGGGTGTGAAAGCTGTGGCTTCCTCTGTCAGGGAAACGTGGTTCCATTCCATGGGGGTTAGACTCGATGATCTCCAGAGGTCCCTTCCAATCCTGTGGTGCTATGATTCCACCCCAGACACAGCTGCCCCTGTGCTCAGAGTTCATACTCTCTGAGGGTCCCTTTGTCTGCCCCCCATGCAGATCGCCAGCTCCTGGCCACAACAGGTCCTGTTTTGACTGTCTCTTCTCTGTCTCATGCAGTTACGGCGGATGCAGGAGATGCTGCAGAAGATGCAGCAGCAGATGCAGGATCAGTGAGAGGCAGGTACTCGGAGGGCAGAGGGAATCCCCCAGTGACCATCTGAGGCCTGGCACAAGCTGTGGACGTTTAGAAAAGGTTTCCCATTGTATAGAGACTTGTGGGCAAGAGCTGCCCCCGCACCCTCTAATTTATTAGCAGCAATGCTGGCTTTGTGGTCAGCTGGATTGTGGAGGAGGCTGTTCACTTAACAGTTTACTGATGTGTATTTCTTTTTTAATAATTATTCTTTCTCTTCTTTTTTCTTTTTTTTTTTTTAAAGAAAATAGCCTGGGAAGTCTCTAAGGCATCCTAAAAAAGAAAAAAAAGAAAAAGATCTCCCTTTCCCATGTACTAATCTCTTGTTTGGGAATGCTCTGGTACTTAAAGTCCTGGTTTCTCTGGTGTACAAACTTGAAGACTGTCTGTGTCAATGCACGTAAATGTTTACTCCCACCTGAGGTGCTGTGCCCCCTTCCCGTTCCCCTTGTCTGGGGCCAGCACAAGCGTTGTAAAGGCAGCTGTGCCCTCCTGTGAGTTTGACCTGTGCTGCTCGGGCTCCTTTCCTTGGGGCCAGCTCTGGCCCAGAGAGCTGGGGCTGGGGGTTTCTCTGTGCGCTGACATGCTCGGGGTGCTGACGGTTGCCTGGTTTCCTGCTCGGGTTTTTCTGAGTTTTTTTGTTTAGTTGGTTGGTTTTGGTTTTCCTACCAAGAAACTCCAGGGTCTTTGCGCTGAGCAGCAAGGGACTGAGTCTCTCGAGGTCAGTTAGAAGAAAATGGCTTTGACTGCTCTTAGTTAAGTCTTTCTGGCAGAGAGGATGAGTTGTTGACTGTTGCTTGCAAGGAGATGATGGGAGCAAGCACTTTCCCAGCCATGGTCTCATCCCACAGCAGGTGGGAGGTTTTCTAGAGGAACCCTGGGGCCAACTGGTGTCTCATGGTTTAGCTCTGGTTCTCCAGCTGCAGTGTGTCTCCAGTGTCTGCTCTGACGAGCCCTGTGGCAGCCAGAGTGCTTGGCTGGGACTGTTTTGGAGGGGGTAGAAATGCTGAAATCCACCCCCAAATGAGAGCTGTGCCCTACCCCCAGGCTTTGCGGTCCCACAAGCTCATTGCTGGCTCTGAGCTTCTCCTGGGGAAAGGGGACAGTTTTTGTAGGCTTGTACCAGAGACCTGCAAACCTCCTCCCCAGGCAGGTCTTGGGTCACCGTGGCAGGTGCAGGAGTGTCCCTGTGTGGAGCTGAGTGCCGCCCAGCAGACCCAGCCCTTGCTCCCCTGCCCTTCCCCTAGGACTCAGCCCTTCCCTCCCCAGTGCGAGCCTTTTCCTGTCTCAGTGCTGGGAAGGCTGGTGGATCTGCTGGGCAGAGATAAGAGCACTCTTTGGGCAGCAGCTTCTGTCCTGTTCTTGCTTCCTGCAGTATTTTTAACTTCAGTCCAGGCGGAGCAGAGCCCTGGAGCGTGATGTGCCTGACAGGGCAGGTCTCGCCAGCAGCACTGCCGTGCTCACAGGGAGTCGGGCTTGTTGGAGGGAGAGACGCTTGGCTCTTCCCTCCGACTCCAGGGAGTGCTGCCATGGGCTAGGCCCTTTTGCTCCTCTGACTCCTGGCACGATTCCTCTGTCCCCTTTCCCTTTTGTATCTTCTCCTCCATCACTGGCTCTCCCTAGTAGGTCTCCCTGAGTAGGAAGCAGAGTGTTGGCCAGGGATAGCCAGGCCCTAAATTCTGTTATTAGGCACTGCGTTTGTCTGATTCCCTCCTTGGGGCTTTAGAGTCCTCATCAGGGCTTGTCCAAGTGGTGAGTAGGTTGGCTGGTTCCAGTTATTCACTGTACAGAGCCTCTGCTTAGCCAGGACGTGGGCTGCAGGGGCAGGGGAGAGACCAGACCCTGGCAGTGTGGAAGGACAGAGCCGGGGGGAATCCCCTTGGCAGAAATGTGCAAGCTGGGCAAGAGCAGTGTCCAACAAGGTTTTGGTTTTGTTTTTTTTTTTCTTTCATTCTCCCCTGCATTGGGCTCATAAGTGACAGTGGCTGTGCCAGACTAGGAGAGGGGAAGGGTTCAGCTTGTCTTCAGTAACATGCAGGACCAAGGGCTTAAGGAGGAAATACAACCTTTCTTTGTGCAATGTGCTTACTCGAGCAGTGGAGCAGCCTGAAACGGGAGTTCCTCCAGGTTTTCTGGGGCTGGTTTCCTGCTGCCCGAAGCAGGAGGCCTGCCGAGTTCTCAGCTTGATCTGTGCTAGCGTAACGGGAAACACCTTGCAGTACCTGCCCCCTCTCTTTTCTTACACAAGTCTTGTCTGTGAGGAGGATGTTCTGTTGCAAACGAGCCCTGTCCAGCTAGAGATGTTCCTCTTTCCAACACTTTTCATTCCTAGAAGATAAAGGACCTTTACCCTTAGCATGGACATAGAGCTTTTATCGCGGGCTGCGTGGGAAGTGCTGTGTGCTGGCGGGAGCACAGGGCGCTCTGGTGACAGGCAGGATTGCTGAGGGCGAACCTGCCCCTGTCCCTCTGGGTGAGGAAGGCTCCACCAGCTCAGAGCACGTGGCTCCTCCATCAAGTCGATAGTCACAAGTCTGTCCTTCACAGAGAGCTGAAGCCTTTGGCTGCCAGCTGGCAAAGGTGGTTCAGGTTGCACTTAGAAAAACATGCCCCGGCGTGAGGCACCAGAGAGAGCTTTACGGAGGGGCAGTGGTGCTGCTGAAATCACCTCCCGTGTGAGAGGGTCCCTGCCCAGAGCACCAGAGTTTGGGGGCTGCCTGGAAGGGGATTAGAGAGTGACTTTGGGGGCACCAGGGATTCAGACTCTGTCCTGGAAGGTGGCATCTGTTTATTAAAGGAGGAATGTTTTGAACTGCTGCATTGAGCTGCACAGTAAGCAGAGAAGAGACTCCTGAACAAATGTAGCTTGGCCATTTGGCTCTGGCAGCGAGAAGTGTGATAGGAAAGCAATTTAACACCTCCCCTCACGCAACCCTCCACAGCCTCATATGCGACCCCTGCACGCCAGGCACATTCCCCTGCCTCTGCCAAGCTTTGCCCTGCGGCGTGAGTCGCTGCAGGGGTGGTGTCGCGCTCCGCAGAGCTGTCCCGGGCTGCAGCTGCGGCTGTCGGTATAACAGCTCGGACTATGAGATCTCAGACCCGGTGCCCGACTGGGGAGGGAGCGTGGCATGAACTCCTCGTGTGCCGCTGCCGTGCTGGTCCTGCCTGTGCAGCCCTTGCCGCCTCCCCGCATGCCTCCCCCCAGAGAAGGAGGGGTCCCACTCTTTGTGCTCTGCGATGGCGTTCCCTGCTCCTCCTCACAAACCCCGCTGCGCTTTAATGCTGGTTTGCCACTGCCATGCGACTTCCTCACCCCCTGCTCCGTTCCTAGGCTCTTTGTTTCCTGTCCATCTGTTGGGTTATTATAATATATATTTTTTTGTAAATTTCTGTTTGAACATTTTGTCATTGTGAACAAAGAAAAATGAAACCTTTTAAAACATATCCATTTTATTAAATGATTATTGTTGTTATTATTATTAATAATGTTTACTACCTGAATTGATCAGTGAAATAAATACATTCAAAAGAACAACCTCTTTCTGTTTAATTTTCAGTCCCCTTGAGCAGCACTGGTGATACATTATGGGCAGGAGGGAGCAAAACTGACGCTGTTTCTCCTTTTATCTAGTTCTGTCAGAGCAGGCTCCAGGCAGGGCTTCCTGCATGGGATTTCTGGCCTGTTTGTGTCAGAAGCTAGACAAGATGACCTTGAGTTCTTCTATCTTTAAGCTTCCCCTGGGAGCGGTGTCTAAACAGCAATGGGCAGCTGGGCAGGATCCAGTCCCAGGAAATCCATTTTGTAAGTAGCTGAAGGAGCGTTGCTGAGTCCGTGCTGAACACGGGGACAGGGTGCTCTGCTCTCGGTCAGCTCCACGCACACCTGAACTCCTGCCTGTGAATAACGTAGCACCAAATGCATGAGACGAGGGGGGTTTGCTGAGCAAACTCACCCTGCGGTAGTCAAGCTGCTCCCAAGTGGGAAGCAGGCCCCGGGGGAAAAACTGCGTTTGTTTGTTAGCCAAAGATCTCTTTCCCACTCTGCCAGCCTGCCACAGTGAAACAACTGGAATGAGCTGCTCCAACTTACTAGAAATGTCAAGCTTACTTGCTTTGTTTAGAGCATCAGAGATTTTGCCTTGGTTAGGGTCAAATTCTGCTGCTGTTTACACCCTAAATTCTGTTAATATCAGCACATTTGGGGCGTTCATCATTTCTGCTCTGTATGATGTGCACAATACAAGGTAGTGGAGAGTTGGGCCCAATGGGGCAACAGTTTCCCAATGTAATTCTGGTGGCCTTATCCTAAGGAGCATAGCCGATGCCTAGAGTCAGGCTGGTGGGAGAAAATTGTCTGTGAAGGTGCGATGGCCTTGCGGAGACAAGATTCTGCCTAAATGTAGTTCTGACCCTTGGATATCTGTTCAAATATTTGTGTAGTGCAACTTCTGAATAAAGAATGTGGTCAGTCTTTCTCAGTAACTGCAAGCCGCACTCGTCAAGAGCTGCCGACTCACTTGGCTATCCAGAGAGCAGACCCTCGGAGCACTGTCTTTACCAATCTGTCATCCTTCCTGTGAATCTCACTAGCATATTTTGGTGTAGATGGCGAAACACCAAGAGTTATAATTTACCCCTGTAACAATCATGAGAGGATGCAAGTGCCTGGAGGGTCCTTCTCCTTGGCTCAACTATTGACACCTGTGTGGTCACTGGAAGTCCATTTCTTTCAGCAGATCTTCCACTGCTAATTAGGAGTAGATTTGTGTCACTGCTTCAAGGGAAACCTGAGGGTCAGCTCACTGCAAAGTGCTAGGTCTCACCACTCTGCCAAATATTGTCTTCCTGATGAGATGGGAAACCAAAGGCCACGGTGCTCAGGTAGTGCGGTACAGACCAGTAATGTCACCTTCCAGGTTGAAATGCATTTTGAGTTACTACTTTGCAATTGAGAGTTTGTGATCCTGTTGGACTGCGTGTGTGGGCCCAGAATCACAGTTATCAGTACTGCTGGCGTCTCTCCCTGCAAACATGTTCTTGTGAGCAGCGTCAGCTCCCACTTCTTGGAAGACTTGCTCAATGAAGCCTCAGCTTCCGGTGACATGCAGCAAACTTGCCGGAAGGCCTCGTGTGGGAGGTGTCCCTGGGATGAGCCTGACCCTTATCGTGCGAGCCAGCTGCAAGGGGATTATCCGGGAGCTCGGCTATGCAGCTGCAAACACTCTAGCGCTGGCTGGACAGCCGTAAGACCTTCTTCTTGTGTTGTAAAGCCATCCAGAAAACAAGGATTGAACTACTCAGGTAAGTCAACAAAGCTACCTTCTGTTATTTTTTAATTTCTTTTTATTTGGTTGACAGATTGCACAGAAAAGCACTGCCTTGTTGCAGGTATGTGGGTTGTTCTCCTAAAGAAGTTCTAGCAGCTGATGTGTTCAGCAGTGGCATGAGACTGCAATACAAAGACAGCTCATTGACACATGTCTCCCAGCATGGTCACAGCTCCAGAAGCAGATAATTCACCTGCTGGAGCAATGTCTAACATGGAAAACCCCACTGACCTCCACCCTCGGTGGTCAGCACCCTCTCTGCTGGCCAAGGACTGTTTATCACTGCTTTTCAAAACTGGAAAGGCTTTTTTTACTTGTGGTAGCAGTAAATTTACTTCTGAATCTCCTTTTGCACTTTGCATGAACGAAGCTTTGCTTACAGATATAATTCAGAGCTATATGCTGAGGCACAAGCAGTTTCATATTCTGATTTTTGATTCCTTCACATAGATTTTCTTAGCTACCCTAGTAACAGCCTCCAGTAATGGTGAAAATACAAGCAGCTCTTGTACGCTTCTGAGGACTAGTGAAAATGAATTTGATGGCTGCAGCTAAGCCTCCCAGTAGCCATCTGTTCACATCCT
Organism: Rissa tridactyla; assembly: GCF_028500815.1. NCBI lineage: Eukaryota > Metazoa > Chordata > Aves > Charadriiformes > Laridae > Rissa > Rissa tridactyla. The sequence continues at coordinate 1,109,038 of NC_071478.1, forward strand.
TCCTCAAATCCAGGGTCGGAAGACCAGGAACATTTCCTCTCCTCTAATGAGAGACCAAGAATTTGTACACTTCTTTTAACTCTGTTCTTTTCAGACCTCTCGCATCTCCTGTAAAGGACACCAAATTCACCCAACTTTAGAAACTCATCCTCAGAACAAACCAACAAAAGACCTGGACTGTGGCGTCAGTCCTAGTGTGTGTGGTGCCTACTTGCCTGGTCTCCACCTCATCCAGTCTCATCAAAGGAGTGTTTGCAGGTGAAGATGAACAGTGGAATTCTCTTCTTGTCCCTCCTGGGCTTCCTCCCACTCGTGATGCCCATATGCCCTGTGCCATGCAAGTGTGCCACCAACATTATTGACTGCACATCAAAAGGCCTAACTGTAGCAAAACTACCAGTTACTTTCCGCCCTTCGGCTGAAATTATCCACCTTGGTTACAACAGGCTCACCTCTATTCCCAATGGGCTCTTTGACAACCTAAAGAGCCTCCAGGTAGTCTACCTGCAGGGCAACCCTTGGGAATGCAACTGTGACATCCTCTACTTGCGCTCCTGGCTCCAGTGGCAGCAGAACCGGACCATGTACAGGGATGTGAGATGTGCCTCCCCAGCTCACCTGCAGGACCGCATCATTGCCTATCTGACAGAAGACGAGGTCATCTCCACGTGCCAGTACTGGTACTGCAGCCTGGCTCTCCTCTCACAGATCTGTCTCTTCATCCTCCTTTTCCTCCAGGGTATCTTGGTTATCTTCATCATTGTCTACCTGCAGAAATTTCGGAGAATGACCGCTGAAGCCTGGAGCGCCACCCGAGAACTGCACCAGAATGTGGACACCTGGGTATCTTCTCAACAGTGATTAACATCACAAGACTGAGGACCCTCCTCCCCTCGGGCGATGTTGTGCCAAGGGCACGTGGCTTGTGATATCCAGAGGGGACAATTCATTGCAGCATCTGATCCTGACTGCAGTCCAAAGCAGGACTTGACCTGATCAGACACTTGCTGTATTTCCAAAGACCTGATCTTGTGTTTTTTAACGCTTCAAACTCTTTAGCATGATCTTGATTGCTTTGCTGAGCTGGGAGTGGTTCTGCTTTGGTAGACTAAGGAAATCGTCAACTACAGCAACCAGAACTGACTCAAACTGCTCATAAGCTCGTAGGGCCTGCGGTCCCGCCTAAGCTAGAGTATTTGAGCTGTACTTTCCACAGTGCTTCTGGATGCATTGGGTCAGGTGAGGACAGAGGCGGACAGTGAGCAGTTAAGGGACTGGACTAGGAGAATGGAGAAATCCAGTTTCATTGGTGCTGCCGCAGATCGCCTTAGTAACTTTGGACAAGTGACACAGTCTCCTCCTGCCTCAGTTTCCCATCAGTAAAAGGGAAAGGATGCTGCTTCTTGCCTGATGCATCTTTTCCAGTGTTCTTCTGGGGGAGGGAGGGAATGCTTAGAAGCCTACCCATTTACCCTATCTTCATTCTTTTAATCTACTTATAGTTTTAATACTGACTTCAACGTGCGCTGAGTCAGGCTGGGGCCCTGTTTATGAGGAATTCACCAAAGCCAAGAGCCGTTGGGAGCAGAGGCCCTTCCCGGCCGTGTGTGTTCGGCACCTGGCACAAGGGATCCGGTCTGAGAGGCTCCAGCTGCAAACCCCACTGCTGGTTACGATGGCCCTTCGGTATTTTTGGAAGGAAGCAGAACTGAAATAAAGTAATGCTGCGTGATGATGTAAATGGTTTATTTTCCCATTCTGCCCGAGGTGCCTCGCGCTCTCCCGCTCTGTGGGAGCAGAGCGAGCACGGGCGGCCGTGCGGGCCTGACCAACAGCGCCCCGCCGGGCGGCTGCCGGCTTCCCGAGCGGCCGCTCTCGGCGCGGGGCCTTTCCCCGGTCACCCCGCTGCTGCTTATTTGTGGTGACGGCGATGGCGACGGTGGCGATGGGGCTGGGGACGGCGGGCGTTTCCGTGCGCGCTGCGCCCTCCGCCCCCGGCCGCGCCGCGGGGTCCCGCTCTCCCCCGGGAGCTCCCTCAGCGCGGGACGAGCGCGCGCGCCGCCGGCGGGGCCACGGGGCGGGCGGCAGGGGGCGCTGCCTCGCGCCGGCGCTAACGGCCGCCGAGCGCCCCCTATCGGCCCCATTGGCGCTGATGGCCCTCAGCTGCCCGCACCCTCGGGCACGAGGCTGGTGAGGGAAACCTGTGAGGAGGAGGAGAAGGAAGAAGGAGCTGGCCTGGGCGCTCGTGGGCGCTGCCTGAGGAGAAAGGGAGGGTTCTGAGGCTTCTCTGCCTCAGGTTGCCTCACCTCGGCTCGGCTCACCTCACCTCAGGGGTCCGTGCTAGCCCGCAAAGCGTGAATTGTTGTAGTGGAACAAGCCCTTGGTGCGTGGGTGGAGGCCATGGTGGGAGAGTGGGATCCCGTGTGCAATATGAATCCCCCTTGCTGTGCCGAGGGAGGCCCGACGTGCAGTGTGGCGGATGGCGTCAAAGGCTGAGGAGGACACCCACCATGCTGCCTGTGCCTGGGCCAGCCTGATGTGAGGTAAGTGGTGGCTCTGCCTCGCAGGGCCTCTTCCCTCCCTTTCCTCTCTCTGCCCCATGTCCCTCCGAAACCAGCCCTCTCTGGTGTTTGCCTGACTGGACGTTGCGGTGTAGCGCCCAAGGAGTTGGAGTTCCGCTTCATGTTTGTTTTTTTCTTCTGGGGATTGGACCTTGCTGGATTTTGTAGCCAATGCACCTCTCGCCAGGGGCTGGGATATCCCCTGCGATATCACTGGTGACTGTAGCATCCAAGGGGGACACAGCTACGGCCTGGAGCCTACTCCGTGGAGATACCCAAGTTGATGCTCCGTGAGGCCTCCTGACGCTTTCAAATATTTTTAGGAATAGAAAGGCTGTTTTCTGGCTTGTTTTTCCCCAGTGTCCTTGTCCCAGAATCAAGATGCAGATGTGTAAGGAGGTAGCACCATGCCTTGTCTTCCCTTCACCTCTTTCTTCTTGTTTCTTTAAGTCAATTATACTGTTATTTTAGCTAGTTTATGCCTGTTGTTGAGGTCCATTTCCTTTACTGATACATACAAGGAATGTAAAAGGCCCTCTGCTTTCCCAATACTATTGCAGTATGCTAGTGTGGCCAAATGAATCCCTTTTTTTACCTGCAGATTTTTAGCTGAATTTTTCTGGGTTAGAAGATGTTGCTAGTGCACACAGGCAGGTACTGGCAGTGCTGTGGACATGGGCTCAGCTGCTGGGAGAGGCTGGACTGGGAGCAGGCAGGATCCCAGCCCTGTGACTGCGTAGCTGCCTGCTGTCAGCACTGCCGTGGGGTACTGGAAAACCGTCAGGACTCTGTGTAGACAGAACAACTGCTGACTTTGGTTTCACTTCCCCAGGGAGGCAGGAGCAGTCCTGACTCTGCATCATTAAGTCTTGGCACATGAAAGGTAAAAAGCCTTTTTGGCATCATTTGCACCTGTGAAGAATGTGACCAGCCATAGCAGTGTGATAATGAATTGCACTGCGCGCAGAGTGATTTGTATGCCATGGCAGCATGTCTAATCCATAAATCTAGAGCCCGCATGTCTTGGCTTCTCCTGGCTCAGAGCGCTGCACGTCACAGATGCTTTCCTGCTCTGCTGGCCTGCGGAGGATCTGCTGCTGAGGGGAGAACTGCTTTCCTTCTGAAAGGAGGCACTGTCCGAGGCTGCACAGTGGCTTCAAAGGGGAAGCAGTGGTGAAATATGGCAAAGATAAATGCACGCTATTAAGCTGCTTTGCAAATCACTTCCTAGTATCAAGGCCAATCCAACATCTGGGCATGCAGGATTGGGCTGCCAGGCTTGCTGGACGGGCTGCTGTATTGCCAAAGGTTCAGGGTGCTTCCAAGGAGCTCTTTTGTGTGAGAGATACTGGGCTGAAAAAACATGGGAAACCAAACCAAAGTGTGTTTGCAGCCTCCGTTATGCAGAGTTCCGAACCTGAGGTGTCTATCAAGCAGGTCAGCACTTCCTAAACGAAGGACTAAATGGTAGATGACATTGGGGAAGGCACACTGGCTCTTCCTTCTTTCAAATGCCCTGTTTTTCAGATATCTGCATGGTGACTCTTGCATGCTTGGCAGAGTAAAAGAAGTCTTGAAAGCAAAGCAAGCTGATTTTGGAGCCTAGAGAATTTTATCCCAAAATCCCACAGAGAACCAGTTTTTCAGTCCCTGTACCTTACGGTGATAGTGGTTGTGCTTTGCTTCAAGATTGCTGCAGGTGCTTGTTTACACATTGTCTGGGTTCATGTGACACCTGGGAACTTATCCCTGTCACTTTAAATAGACTTTCATAGTTTCTGCACCTTCATATGTGGGATGAAAATATCACATTTGTACGTATAAAGAACAACTTGTTATCGTTAACTGCACTGCACCAACTTGGTCACTGAGACAGGCCAATTCTGTGCAACAGTTGGAGATTAAGCAGTGCTTGGAGACTGTATGGAGGAAAGTCCTGCAGAAGTATGGCATATCCGGGTCTCGCGTAATCATAGCTGTATGCTGTGCATGTGCCCAACTGAGAACATTCAACGGATGCCTTGGTCGCAGTCTGATCTGGGATTTGTTGCATTGCTTACAAATTGAAAAAGACATTTTTCATGGCCATTAATATGAGGCTACCTGGTCTTCTTCAGACCACTCATTTCCCTTCAGGATTGAAGCATGCAGGGCATCCCAGAGAGAGTTCCAAGAAAAACAGTGTTGATTCCACATCATGGGACATCTTGTCTGTCCTAGGGTACACGGGAGAAGAACTATTTTAGAAATGTTTAGAAATGGCTTTTACTTTTTTTTTTGTATATTTGCATATGAAAACTGAGGCTCCCTCAGGCTTATAAGCCTGATTTTAGAGGGCTTTAATGGAGAGCACATGGTCCAATTTAACAGGTTTCTGTGAATGATTAGCTATCTTGGATAAATGCCTTCAAAGCAGCAGGTTGCAGTGTTAAAGTCTGTTTTGAAGACAGTATGTGCACACATACTGTATGTCTAGATAAAGGTATGTGTTCCCTGGAAAGACAGGATAGAGCATTGCTGAAGGACATAAAAGATTTAAATAGTTTTAGTCCAAAATCCCCAAATCACTGTCTTAAATCTACAAGTAATTCTTTTTCCTATTTCTTTACATGTCTTGTGGTCTGCTTCAGTCCTGAAGTGTTTGTGACTACTGAGAACAGAATGTGCTGGGAAGTGTCTCTTTATGTTTCCACACAGGAGGATTAACCTGAGAGTTACAAAACCAAAATGCCAGGAAGGAATGCCCTGTATGGACACCTAATGGTTTAGGCTGGATAGCACTGGTCTGTCCTCCGTGTGTGTAACAGCTGATGATCGCTTCTAACCTGCCCTGTCACAGCTGTTTGACGCCATACCACTGTCATTCATTTCGCATGGAAACAGAGCTCCGCTCATTCAATGGAAGGCCGTCTCCAGAGCCGTTATCCATATTGAGGTGTAATTTGCATTTGCTCAGAAGAGGGCAGCAAATAGCTTTTAATCTCCTGTTTGCTTTTACTAATAAAATCAATGTGAGATGTGGGCCTGGGAAAGGATGAAGGCAAATGTGATGTGTGTCTGCCCAGAGACACTGATAATGATGCCCCAAACGTGGTTGCCCAAACAGCAGACACTGCTTTTTGAACCCGTAACTACTAGTTTAAACAGTCTCTTTTTCTTGTTGGCATTCCAAAACACCAAACTGAAACGTGGGGGGTGGGGTGGGCATCATGCTGCTATGGCCGTCATGGAAATAGTGTTATTTCTCTGTGGTGTTCAGTCTGATGGGCTCTGGGGGGCTGAAATCCACCCCTTGGCAGGTGGTGGTGGGGGACTTGCCCATCATCACTGAGTGGTGAGAGCAGTGGGTTTCTACTGGTGTGCTTGTTGAAGATGGAAAGGTGCCTAGAGGATGGGTGGCAGGTAGGTGCTCTGAAAATACCCCAGGGCTAGGTAGGACAGAGGTGCAGAACAGCTCAAAGTTATTTGGGTTGGTTCTGTGCATCCATGGTATGGAAAACACGGAGGCTGAAGAGGCAAACATATAAGTACCCAGGGAATTTAAATGCCCCTGCACTGGGCAGGAGCTGTGGGGAGCTGGTCTGGATTGAAGTGCTGTGAAACACCGACAAGTCCTGTTACAAATAATAGCCCTTACCTTGGTTGTCTCTCATGGGATAAGACAAGGGCTGCGCCTCTGTTTGGGGGGCTTTTTCCACCAGGGCCTTCTACCTCTGGCATTCTCACGCTTACCAAGAGATGGTGCAGGTGCCCACGCTTGCTCTGCATCTCCATTACCTGATCTTTCAACACAGTGGTAGCAAGCTAATTTTTTTCCCAGGATAAGACTTTAATTCCCTCCCATTGATCATGGCCAAAGAAGAGAGCTCAAATGGAGATTTTATTCCAGAAACAATGGCCCCCTTATGTGCTGTGTTGTGCTGTCTGTGAATGAACCTGCTGGTGAAATGAAGGCTTTTCCTCAGGCTGTTTTTTACCTTTCTCAGGTGAATCTTCGTATTAGCTCAGTTGGCTGGATTCCTGCAGGGAGAGAGAAGGGAGGTAAAGCATGAAATCTTTGTTCCATGGGGACATGACACAAAATGACAGTCAGTGGGACTTGGGCTTCATATTTAGTTTCCATAAATCCCCATGTGCTGCAGTGAGATTGTCTGTGTTAAAACCGATGAAGCAGGTTTCCCTGCGCAGCTGTACATGTTTTTCTGCCTTGTAATGCTTCTCTCCAGGTCCGGTCCAAAGCCTCCACCCTGGGCTGGCTGTTCACTTCACACCAAAGCTGGCGTCATCCTTCTTGCCTCATCCTCTGAGCTGCTGCCTACTCTGTTGATACCTGCTCTTCCCCACCCTTCCAAGTGCTGTTAGCATTTCTCAAGTTATGCAAAAAATATAGCTTGCTCCTTTTGCATGCTCGGTCCTTTGCTGGCCAAGCTGCACCAAACCCATCAAACTGATTAATTTGATGATCCAGTGCAGAAGGCTTTGGAAGCAAGACATTGTTGTTCTCAATCACTTCCTCTACTCTCATCCCCTCTGCCACTATCCATCAAGAATGGCATTTTAATGATCCCTTTGCTGCTTTTCCTCTTTGCCTGAGACTTGTAAAAGTGCAAGAAGCGACATTATAACTTCTGTGCTGCCTACCCCTAAATGAAGAAAATTCCCTCCAAGTGCTGCGCCTGAATTGCAGTGTGCAAATTCCTCTGTAGTTTCCTACAGTGCTTCACATAGAGTGATTTTTGTCTGTCTGTTGCTGGTTCTTGGTCTGAGCAACAAAAGGACTGTAATGTTTTCTGTTCCTGTGTTGAGTAAGCGAGGCACACAGTGAGGAGGAAAAGATATATGCTTACATAAGGTAAGGGTGGAGAGAGAGGGAATTCCATCGTCTGTAACTTAAAAATATATCATGAGATATATTTTCACATGTGGATCTGAGAGAAGGCTCCGCATAAGTGCAGTGTGGTTTGAACTATGTGGTGGTGTTCACGCTCCGGGAGAAGTCATGCTTTGGGTAAGTTGCTGTGTCGTGCAATAAACCAGTGCCCTAGTTTCTCTTCTAGACATGTGGGGAAATAAATGACGTGGAGATGCAACTGCTGAAAACGTGTGTAACTTGAAGGCAGTGGAAATAGGGAGTGAAATCCTGGCTCTGCTCTGTTCTGCCATTGACTTCGATAAAGCCAGGGTTCACTGAAGGAGCCTTTGTAGTGTGCTAGGCTGTGCGCACAAACTGCTGAGATGAATCTCTTATTGAATGAGATACAAAGCAGGAAGGCACAGCTGTGGGGCAAGGGCACTTGATTATGCACATCTTGGTAGTGTAACATTAGTTACGTACAGTAAGGCAAGTATTTCTAAAATCACCAAAAGCATCTGAGTCCTGTCAAAATGAGAGGAAATTGGGATAAAAGTTGGGCACTGTATCCCCTAAACTCGTTCCAGTGGTTAATTACCTGTGGAAAAATTAGCATGTAACTTCAGTCCCTGTTTGTCTGTGAGTTTCCAGCATTCCTACCTTGCCTTGCCTTTATCTGTAGATGTCTGTGGGGCCCCACGTGCTAGGCACTCTATGTTCCCAGGGATGGGAAATTGTGAAATCCATGTGGGATGGGAAATTATCTCAGATGTTTCCCATCTTAGATAGGGGAAAAATAGTCTATCTTGGAAACGATTCAGCTGAAAGCCAGGGCATACAACTAGTGCATTCATCTTCATGCTCATCTTCCTGCCTACTAGGAACCCACTTGACTTTCTAAATGAAAAATTACTCTAATCGAAAAATTAGAGCTTCAATATTTGTGAACAGGAAGAAAGACATCTAAACAAGACCACTGATTTATATATATTTTTTTAATCCATGTTTTAAAAGCAGATACTTGTACCAACTGTTCCTTGGTCTTGCCAAGTTGGAGGTTTCATATTAAGATAATAATTCACTGAATGGTTTCCACCAGCTTTGTATCTTGCATAGTGAAGACGGTCTGTCTGCTGAAGTGTCTTTCATTGTGCGTGGTGAGACAGCAGAGGAAAAGAAATAGGAGGATGGGGTAAATGATCTTTGTTAGTAGGACTACCAGTGACTTCATGGCTAGTGAGCTGCTGCTGAGAAGAGGCTTATGGTCCCATCTGGAGCCAAGCCCTTCCTGCAAGAGGCTGGATCCTGCTTAAGTTACGTTTTTATTTTTGCTTTGTTGTGCAAGTGGATCCACTGGATGGAAGCAGTTCAGGACTGAGAGCATTTGGGGTTTCTCCTCTGGAACGCAGAAGACTTCTGTTGCTCAGAGGGTGAGAATTTATTAATCACAGCGATCCAGCAGGTCCTGGAAGAACTCCCAGGACCCCTGGAGGTGCTGAGCTACACATGTTGACACACTGTGAGTCCAGCGCCTGCTGCATTGCTCTTATTTCAAAGGAAATGTCAGTCAGAGAGGGAACATATCTCCTACCGGGAAGCAGCTAGAGTGCATATCAAATAGGAGCTTTTGCTGGGGTAGTAGGGCAGGGCACGAGGCAGCTTCTTGTGTGGAAGGGAAGGGAGCAGGGGGGGATACCGATGGCTAATACCGCACAGGTTTGTCCTGGCATTAGTGCAGTCAATGCACTCCGGCTCCCTGCCCACTGCGAGCAGGCTGCTGCCCCGGAGATGCTGGGTGAGGTCTCCTGGGGCTGTGCTGTGGCGGCGGGTGGGATGTGATGCTGAGCTCGGGTGCTGTACAGTTAACAGCTGCACCCTGCCCCGTCCCTGCAGCCCTCTGCATTGGCACCATCAGGGCATAGGGGTGCAGTGCTGAAGTAGGCTGGTACCGGGGTGGACATCTGTGCCCAGGACAAGAAGCATGTAAAGCTGAGAGGTTGTGTGGAACTGCTCTCCTGTCTGCTGTTAGAGCCAGCAGGAGCCTTGTGTAAATTGTGCCGTGTTTTTAATGACTACCCACTAGAACAGATAACTTACTACAGTATGGGGCACTATCCTGTACTCTCCTCTGGAGCCCTTCCCCTGAATTCTTGGGTCATAAGTGGATTTGCCAGTGTTCCCCATATTGAATGAGATGTGCTGTTCTCCACCTGGCAGTTGCAGGGTTGGACTGATGCCCCAAGGAGTTCACCAGGGTTGCTGGAGGGCAGTTGGGGCTTCCTCACTAGCTGCCCAGGGTGGACAATGCTAACCCATCCTCAGAGGTCTTTCCCCTCAGCTTCCCTGAGCAAGGGAGGTCCGAGTTGAGCACTGCAAAGATGAAGAGGTCCCTGGCAGGCGTGTGGGAGCATTCATGGTGGCTGTTCATCTGCTGTTGTGAGCTGCCTGGCAAAGGTTTCCTCACTTAGCTAGGGAGGAAGAACCTCACCGCGGAGTTCAGTGTCAGTGTTGCTGATGCTCAAAGCAAGCTGACGTCAAACAGCCCTCAGATGAAGTCTGTGCACACCACCAGGAAAACGACCAGGAGTGAGCAGAAAAAAGGCCTAGAGTTGATGGGCAGTTTCCTGGCAACAAGGAGCTTGATCTGGGTGGATTACTGAGTATTTGCAAATGCTGAAGCAGTTGTTGCCTACTGAGCTGGCCTAGTTGTATCCTCAGCAATTCCTACAGATGGAGAATGAGTGGCAAGAATAACAGAGGAGGGAGGATCTGGTTACAGGCTCAGAGAGGAATGCCAGGATTTCCTTGCCTGTCTTGACACTGGCTTTCTGCTCCTCCTGCCCTGCCCTCCTACCTTTCCGGCTAATCCAGCCCTGGTTCAGAGTCCAGCACAGCAGGAAAAAGAGGCTTTTCTGTTGGAGTTGCTGTACCCAATTTGGTGTGTGCCAAGCTGTACCTGAAATATATTGAGAGCTGCTGCACCTAAGCTTGCAATGGGGAGAAAAGCAGCAGAACTTGTGGGCTGCCATGAGGCACCCTGTAGCTTCCTGTAAATGCTGCTTTACTGTGGACTTTGTGAGCAGAAGGAAAAAGCTGAAGTCTGTTCTATTGAATAGAGTTATCAAGAAACTCAATCTAGAAGGTTAATCTCGGAAGTATGCTAAATTTGAACATCTGTAAGTGCTTTGAGATTGGTGAATGAAAAGTGCTGGGCAGAAGGAGAGGGTGTATCTGTGGTTCAAAGCAGGGGCAAGGATATACCTCCTGCCTACAGCTTGGCTATCCTATAACTTCTGAAAAACTATTTCTTTGCTTTTGAAATACATTTGACTGCACTAAGTGGCATGGCGCTCTCAAAATGTTTTCCTTGGCTTGTCCGATGCCTCCTGGCCTCTATTCCTTCTCTTTTCCTTCCCTATTCTTTGCAGACAATTCAGTTTGAGCCTTACTTTACTATGTTTAGGTTTAGTATTTCCCTCACATATTTAAGGCTGCGATACTTATCTTGAGCACCAAGCCAAGGAATCACAGAAATTCTGTGTTGATGTCTCACCCTCCTTTTGCTACACAGAGGCTTCCCTGAGAAGATTTGCAAGCTCCCCAGCTGCTGCTTATTCCATCCTAACACAACATGGAGGATTTGGTCTTCTATTACCTTTTGGATGGTGGGACACTTCAGAACAGCTCCAGGCACTGTTTATACTTTTACCTACCTTGCGATGAACCTGCTGTTTTAGGAAGTGCAGGGAACGTATCTATGAGACGCATATTTTCACTAAATACTTCTCATCAATAGATCTCAGGAGGCTTTGCCAAGTTGGACACCAGTTGTTATACTTATTGCAAAGATGGAGAAATGGAAGCAGGGAAAGTTCTGGAACGTGCCTGTTCCCATGGAGCACATCAGCAGTAAAGCTGGGATTGAACACCCCTGCATCTCCCGCCAGCTTCCCGGGAGGGAAGGACGCGCAGCCCAAGGTGGCTGTCTTGCATGTAGCTCTTCCTTGCTTTCTTAAGAATTTGCACGCTGTAGAAGAAGGACCCTGTTCCCCTGTTCTTCACTGTTAAGTTAATTGTCAAGTTTCCTCTCGGTTTCCATAAGCCTGAGGCTGGAAGAGTTGGTGTTACAGGCTGACACCAGGGTTTTGGGGCAGTGTCTGTCTCCAGACCCTGTGCTTAGACGGGGAGATGCAGCTGTAAAATGCTGCCATGAGTATTCTCAAAATATTCAAATCCTGGGTGTTGCAGGAATGACAGGTAATGAGGGTATTTTTTGATGTGTGGTGCAGTTGGGAGCTGCTGCACTGGGAAGAGACTTCGGTCTTGTTGAGAATGAAATGTATCCTGCAGTCTGGCAAGGTGCAGAGCTAGCAGCGGGAACAGAGGTCTCCAGTCCAAAAAACACTTCAAGTGTGCACAGAGATATGGGACAGTGTCCTCTTTCAGTATTCAAGGGAAGCCAAATCCTGCTTTCATCAGGTCTGCGTGGTCTTGGAGTAACTTCATTTCTCTCTGCTATGCCACACTGATGCACTTGGCTCCCCTGCTTGTGAGCCACAACATCCACTGAGGGATGTGTCTTCAAGCTCCTTCAAGCCTTCAGCCATTTTTCCTGGAGGCTGAGATACAAAGGCACTTGTGATGCTCAAAGAAGGGAGGGCAGAGTACATGCCTGTCCCATAAGATAACGTGTCTCCACCTACGCCTGGCATGACTGTGTTTTTCTAGCTCTTTTGTGGTTTTGTTTTTCTCCCCTCGCACCCACAAGACCCTGCTCTGGCTATAGCAGTTGGCTAAATCTGTATTGTGTTCCTCCCGCAGGACCCAGGCATGAGCCCAGCCAAGCTTTTCATACATGTCTGCAGATGGACCTTTGACCCTATGGTTTGCGTGGCCTCCTCTTCACCCGTGGACAGGCACTCCAGTGCATGAAGTGGACATTTTCCAGCCCTGAGCTGCCAGAGTTAATTAACCCTTTGCTAAGGCCAGGCCAGTCTTTCTGGGAAACTAGATCCATTGGGCTGTGCATTCCACAAGCCTCTCTTTGCCTGGCGTCTTGTGTATCTGTACACATTTCTTCCTCCGTATACTTACATTTTGGGATTGGAAGGGGCAGAAGCCTGGGGAAGAGGGAAGGGATCGAGTTCCCCAAGTCTCCCTGCTGTCAGCAGCTTCCAGGAACTCTCCATGGGAGAAAACCACCCCAAAGCTGCTGGAGATGCCTTGTCTCTTCCTGAGTGGAGGATGCACACATGCAGTTTTCCCCATCTCCTCTGAGAAAGAGCCAAGTGTCTCCTTGCTTGCAGCAGAGCTGTCTTTGTATAAGGCAGCTGCCATAATTTCCTAGGAACTGCTTGGCATGACTAGTCCAGCTTAGCCCTTGTCCTCTCTCTGCCAGCAGGCTTGCCCCACTTTCAGAGAAAAGCACAAGGTTTTCCTCTGGGCTGTCTTTAATTTGTGTAGTACCACTGGTCAAACCCCTGCAGAATAACGTTCTTAATGCCATTACACTTCTGGGCCATAGGACCCAATTCCCTTCTGTGCCTTGAGGTTTCAGTGGTCCTTGAGATATGGTTCTCCAAACCGCCTGGGTAGACAGAGGGCAAGGACTGAGTGGACTCTCACTGAAACATGCTGGTCTCCAGTGGCTGAGTTCTTGGGGCAAACTGTAGAGATGAGCGTTGAATTCTTCCCTGGCTGGTATTTATCTTAAAACAAAATACCCCTTTTGCATTGTGCCCAGTGCATCTGTGTGTTTTCAGGCTCATACCACCTGCGTAACTGTGCTTCGTCTCGTGATGGGTTAGTGCTGGTGCCAGAGAGAACAAATGCTGGGTTGTTCCATCTCCCGACACATACGTGCCTGACTCCCGTCAGTATCATGCTGTATAAGGCCATTTATCTTTTCCTCTGTGGGGCAAAATGCTCCCTTCCAAAAGGCCCTAATCAAGCAGAATGCTGGCCAGACCTGTTCCTGTTAACTGAGCCTGTCTTTCCTTGTAAGAAAAAGAAGTCCAATCATGCTGTCTTCCAAAAATAATAATTAAAAAGTATAAGCTTGCATGAAAGCGCGTTATGCTCTGGAGAAAGAAAGATAGGGACCTTTTTGACTAGTGTTGGGGGCAGGATACAGAGAGTTGTTTGCTTAATGTGAAAAAAAACAGAATTTACCTGTATGGTCCGCTCCTGTTTGGATAGAGGCTGCAAATCCCCCCTCTCCCATCTAGTACTGTGAGTGAGTTGCAGTAAATCAGGACAAGCTGAGAGGGGTTGGGTTTGGTTTTGGTTTTTTTTTTAAAGGGCCTTGATTGTCCAGCCATTTTTTTCCCTTGGTGCCGCTTCACGCCACTTTTGACTTTGATTAATAGGTCTCTGAATAAAATGTTAATCTAACTAGGGGTCCTTGGCCCAGCCCCGCCGCCCTCCATGCCGTGCTCCAGAAATATCAGAGAAAACACACAGAGGTTTTGTCTCCCTGCAGAGCACTTGTAGCTTTTGATTAATGGGTGGAAGGGCCCAGCTCGAGGTTTGTGGCATCTCTCCCGACTGCAGAAAAATAAGCAAAAAGTCACCAAACATGACACAGAGAAGGAAAGTCCCAGGAGTGGCATTGAGAAGAAAGAAAGGAGAGACCAAGCAGCTTATAATTCAAGATGTACCCCACTGTAAGCTTTGGTATTTGTGAGTCTGAGTTCAGACCCTCATCTCCAGTTTAACCTTTCTTTATAATGAGCTCAGACCATGTTGCTGGATTCAGCAGTTTCCAAGCTCTGTGATGTCTTAACTTCTAATATCTGCATCATGAACTACTCTGCACATTGCCCTGGGCTGACACTTCACGTGCATGTGTTAAGAGTGGCTAAGATGGCTTAATAAAAAAATGAGACCTTACACTTCAAACAGGACACGTGTTTCTCCTCTTCCCCTTCGAATTCTTGCCCATTCTCTGAATCAAACTTCTCTTGGAGCTTCCGAAATGATCAGAAACATGTGTTTCATTCGTGTTTTCTGGCCAGTACTGAACTCAGAAAGGCTGTTCTTGTATTACTTTCATGTGGAAGCCAGACCTGCTGGAAATTTGCTTGTTCCCTCAAGGTAGATGGTTTGGTGGAACTACATATATAAGAAGCTACTCATGCGAGGGCTTGTCCACACGGGGAAATTAGGCTCGAGTGGGTCAGGAAGTAAAAATGAGATACTATGTTAGTCTGAAATAAGAGTATCCACTGAAGGGGCTCATCAAAAAAGTTATTCCTGAGGCAAGCCTTAAGTAATGGTGTGGGATGTGCATGAAGTGTGAAGGAGAGTAAAGACTGATGTGTGTACCACCTCACAGCTCCCTTCCTTTGCAACCTTTCTGTCAGTCAGTCAGTGTCCTGCAACGTTCTTTTATTTTGTAATGGAGTAACTGATGCAAAGCCTGTGTCACTTAGCTGCTGGTCACAGAGCTGGAAGAGACAGCCTGGGCTGTAAGGATGGTGGGGCTTCTTGTGTGTCTGCTCAGTGTTACAATACTGTAACTAGGGGAAGGCTCACACTATTGAGAAAAGGGGGGGAAAAAAACTCCCTGAATATTTTGAGCCTGGATTTTTGGTCAGAATATGTGAAGGGCTTTAATACATGCAGTTGCAGTACTCCCTTACGCCAAGGAAAAGTCCTGCATCCTCAGCTACTGGCGAAACCTTTCCATTAAGAACAATCAACCCTAATATCAAGAGATTTACGCTTTCTTCACCTGGAAGGAATCTGCAAAGCAGTATGGCCTTTCCTGGCACCAGTGCAGAGTTGCGACAGTCACTGTATGGCCTTTCTTCTCTTGGCATCTCCCTGGAGCCTATCAGTCCTTGACGGGCCTGTCATCCAAGTCACTCGACAACTGACATGCCTGGAGGATGCGGCTGTCCCTGCTGACAACAGCTTTGTTTCCCATGTGATGGATGGCTTTGTGGCCCAAGCCTCGCCATTGTCCCCTTGCCTGTGGTCTTGCTTCGGTGATTCTTATCTCTGCCCTGGGCATCCACTCCCTGCCACGAAGGTGAGCAGTTGCCAGTGCTGCGCCTTCTCCCCAGGTGCCTTTCCAGGACTGGGGTGGGGGGAAGGCCAACAGGAATACCCTGGAGATTGAGTGAAGCCAAGCTGGGCTGTTTACCCAGGGCTGTGTGGCATTGGGCTCTTATCAGTGAGGGGAAGGCAGATACGAGGGATTCTTTTCCTTAGTCAAACAGTCAGTTGTATAGGCAGTGTGGAAGTGCTCGTGTAATTACCATTCTCTGGCTCTCACACCCCTATCTTGTAAATCATCAATCCATCACAGCCCTCCTCCTCATATTGTTCTATAATTAACTGGACAAACTACAGGAGTATTGTCGTAGCTCCCTGTTTACAGAGGAGCGACAAAGACTTGAAGGAAGATTTCAGTCCCCTTCAGCTTTTTTTCCTCCTCTCTTAAGCTCTTTTTTCTATATCTTCTGATCCATCTCATGACTCTAAAGATGTCTCACCTGCTTTTCTGAATGAGCACTTATTTGCAAACCTACAATCAACACAGAAGGAATGGCCACAAGGATTTTAACCCTTCTTGTTTCACTACAGGTGTGTGCACGTGTGCTTACTCAGTTCCTAGTGCAAGGAGCAGCTCAGTTCTTCTGAACAGCCTTTGGATCCTCCGCTAGTGAAAATGAGCTGCAGTTGCCTCATCCGTTCCTTCATGATAATATGCTGAGGATTTAGCTCCTAGTAAACAGTCTGTTTATGAGTTAGACACTCCCTGGGGCTGGATTATGAGCTACAGGGGAGATGGAAGATTTTGAAAGGGTGTGGTAATGCAAAGATTGGGGGAATTACTGATACTTTGGTGTTATTGACCCAGGAAGGTAGATAATATATTTCAAGGTTCCATGTGGCTCTGAAGGCTATAAAAAAGTTTGATGTGGGCTCTGAGCGTGGAGGGAACTGGCAGTGATGTGGGGTAGTAAAGCTTGTTTCTTTTCTGTAGACCAGATGAGTGAAGCTGCTGGGCAGCATGGAGAGTTGGTTGAACTCTGCAGGAGGTGGAGGCAGAACTTTCCCTAAGTTGGGTCGTCTTACTGTTCTGAATAGCCTTTGGAGGGAGCATCCTACTCCATTGCCCAGTGAGAGAATTCAGGGTTGTGGGTGGATGAGGAGAGCTGGGCTAAAGCTCTGCTCTTCTTGTTCTATCTTCTTTCCCCCTCTTGCCAACAGGGATTTCACTACTTCAGAGCAGGGTGTTTCTCTCACTGGTTTACAGCACCCACCATGCTGCAGCCCTGTTTTCAGCTGGAAGCTGAGTAGTGTTAGAGCACTACAAATAGCAATGGTTTATAGACCCTCTGTTCTCTTCCTCTGCAAATTTTTAGAAATACTCACAGGTCTCAAGGCTGCTGCTCTACAGCAGAATTTAGTCTTTTGTGTTGATAGTGTCATGCAGCCGACTTTGCTGACCCCATGGGCATCCCTTGGAGTAGATTTTGGCTCAGAGGCTGAAGATCTACTTTTCTTCCTTATTTGAGGTGTCAGGTAGGTCTGTTGGATGAAATGTATGCCTTTATGTTCTGGTAGGCCAAGCCTTATAATAAAAACCAATAACATTACTTATTTAACCTCCATCTCTAAAATCTTCATTTCCAGCTCTTGTGAGCTGTAAATTAGACCTGTCCACCCCATGGAAACTCTGGACAAGTGACCTGAGGCTGACCTCCAAGCCACAGGGCACTTCTTAGTGCTACCTGCATCCCAGTGACCAGGTCACCTGTATTAATATCTGAGCACATTGGATTCCCTCTTGTGAGGCCAGTGAAGCACAGGGTGTCTAAGCTCTACTTGGAAAAAGGCTTTGCCACTTCAGTACATTTGAATGGAAAGGGGAAGACCAGTTCATGTTTATTTTACAGCCCCTTTTATTGACTTGATTTGTAGCCTGAGGCTGTGAGTTAATTGAGGTCTAGTCCAGGAGAGGGCACCTGGGAAGGGGAGGTGCTGCAGTGCCACCAAAGGGAGAACAGGCGGGAAAGTGCTTTCATAGAACATAATGTGTTGCAAGCTCTGGCCCTTGCCCTGTGACAGCAAGCCAAGCTCTTGCCACCTGAGCTGGTTGTTCTGGCTCAGGGAACATCCTTAGCTCAGTGTGGGTGGCAAGGACCAGGGGGGCAGAGGTTAACCAAGAGAAGTTGCTTTTTCTTGGTGTGCCCTTCATTAAAGCATCCTCCTGCCTGTCTCTTATGGGTGAAAACTAGTCACCTGTATAAGTGCAACTGTCATCACCTTCTCTAATGGAGACCTGACAGAGTTGTTCCCATAGCCTGAAAGCAGTTGCCAAGGCCAGCTCTCCCCTTCAGCACCTCAAGTGTGGGATGCAGGGAATGATGCTTCTTCAGCCCACGCTTGCATGGAGCAGGTACCCTATCTTCATTCCTAGTGCCTAGTCACTCCTTGGATGGCTCGTTCAGTAAATTCCAACCGAATGGTATGGAGCAGCCGTGTGCTGCAAGTATGGAAATCAAAAGGTGAGCTTGTTGAATGATGAATGTCCCCATGTCCTTGCATCTCGGTATTACTAAAAGGAATGAGCTAGCCCGTCTCTCTCCTTCCACATAATGCTATCCTAAAGCTTGGCAAGGAAGGCTGGGTTTCTAGGGAGAGGCAATATCCTTTTTCAGATAAACTGATACAGCCAGGAAAA
The DNA here is from genome assembly GCF_028500815.1 of Rissa tridactyla. NCBI lineage: Eukaryota > Metazoa > Chordata > Aves > Charadriiformes > Laridae > Rissa > Rissa tridactyla. The sequence goes on from NC_071478.1 coordinate 1,127,150, forward strand.
GCAGAAAAGCTTTTGATGCGTGAACCCTTCTTAAAATCTGAGTACAATTTCAGTAAGCTTTTCCGTCTGTAGGATGTGTGATCTCATTTCTGTGCCTCAGAGGAATAGTTTGGGGATTACTTTCTTTGTCTTGCACAGGCTTGGTACTCAGCACTGTAGATCAAATCCCCTTTGCTTCAGGAAGCCACGTCTGGAGGAAGGCACATCTTGCAAATGCTCCATGTCCTTTGCACTCTGGTTGTATTTGTACTGCAACCCTGTGATAAAGTTGTGCCTTGTTTTTTTTGTTGTTGTTTGGTTGGATTTTTTGTTTGTTTTAAACTACTTTAGGTTGTTTTTCTGAGGAACCTTTTTAGAAAGAAGCCTTGCTGGAAATGAGAACCAATTTCATAACTTAGATTTTGTCTGAATGGTGAAAAGAAATGTTGAGCTTAGCCAGGCCAGAGTGAGCAAAGCATATTGATCTTGGCATATTGCTTCACTGGCCCTTTCCCTACCCCAGAGGAAAGGCCCAGGGTTCAAAGCCTGGCACACCTTTGGCAAAGAGCCCCTCTTTCCACTCCCCTCATCCCCTTCATCGGCCTTGTGGGGGAAGCTGCCCTGCCAGTTGTAGCAGCAGTCCCCAGGCAGCTCCTGCCTCTTCACCCAACCTGCAGTGAAAACTCGAGCCCACAGGCCACTGCAGCAGGGTGCTGTTGGACAAGGCAGCCCAATGGGTCCCTGCGGAGCTGAACCTCCCAAATTCTCAGCCTGCTGGTCGGCTCACTGGAGCTCTTCAGTGGGGATCCGCGTTCCTGATGCATCGCCAGCTGACACAAGCAGGAAATAAAAAGAGCAATTTACCCTTCACTTCTGTGCAATGAGCCCTTTTTTTTCAAGCCATCAGCCCCTTTATCTTATGCCATCAGAGTGGCCGTAGTGTAGCTTGTTTTCTTATGTCTCTGGACATCGCTCGAACTTTCAGGGCACTTGTTTATCCCCAGTCAGATAATCCCCTCTTTCACTCTGACCAAACAGAGTGCTCCTGGGCTGCACTGCTCTTCTCCTGCTCCGTTGTAGTGGGGCTGATGCACCTCAGTACGCACTGAGGGAGCTGTTCATTGGAAACAAACGCGCAGACGCTGGTGATTTCTGAAATGCCTTTGGCTCAGCCCTGCCCTTGCTACCTGGAGAGTGGCTGGGAGTGACGGAGATGCTGAGGTTCAGAATGGCACAGTCATCTCGTGTGCATGATTTTACAGCGACCACGTCGTCCCTTTGCAGACATGAGGCTGCATGGGGTACCCGGCCAGACTGGGGAGAGGGAAGGAGTTTTCCTACACCAAGGGGCGAACCGTACATTCTGTTTGAGGCCTTCCGACACAGGCTGGCAGAGGCCGGGGGGCTCTCTCCCCCTTGCTGCTCCCATCGGGCTAATCCTCCTGGTGCTGGTCGGCAGAGGGCACCAGTAGCCCGGAGAGAGTCCTTGGGATGCACTTGCTCTGCTGCGTCCACTAGCCAGCAGGCGAGGGAGAAGGGACGGCCAGCTCTGGGGCAGATTTCCCTGCCGTTTGGATAGAAACCTCTCCCAGCTGGATCCTCCCTCCGCTTGCTCACTCCAGCCGGCCAGTCTGGGGAAACGGCTCCAGGGGCTGCTCCCACAAAAGGATTCTTCAAATCCCATCTCCTGCCCACGGGGTTCGTACACGCAGACACGACTGTCCCGTGCACATCTCTGCTGACAGCGGCCAAAGCAAATGCTGTTGACAGGAGCAGTGGCTGGAGGAGATCCCTCTGCCTTTCCTTTGCTTCATGCCACAGGTGGTCTGGAGATGTTTTACAGGGAACACATCCCTGGATCAGAATGCAGGTCTTCTGCATTTCCCTGTGTGAATTTACATTAGATCAAGAGACAGGCAATTTAAGAGTTAGTACTGGCTGTACAAGCACTTCTTACTTAACCTTCACTTGGCTTTTTCAAACTCCTTCCCAAATCTACCACCACAGCTCTGCTAGAAGTGTTTACTGCTCTTTTCTACAGACACAGGTGAAAAAACACGTGCAGTGCTGCAAGAGCAGCTTTGAAGCCAGACGTGCTGCACTGATTGGCACTAATGGTATTCTTATAACCTTCTTGCCCTGGGTTTAAAAGCATGTGGTATCTAAAAAGACATTCCTTTTTCCTTGTTTTTGTTACATCTAAAACTCTTACTTCCCTCATGGCCTGTTGAACTCGTTGTATGTCCTTTTTAATGTAGGATCTGGCTCCAAACTACACATAATTAAGCTGCTTCTGCAAAGACAACCCTGTTTCCCTTTTCCATGGTCCTCCTTTGCACTAGATCTAACATGTGTAATTGCAAGGGAAGTTGATAGAAAGCTAAAAAGAAATAAATTTTCTTTTTTCTTCTGCAAATTATTTTCCCAACAGAAGAACAGTGGAAAGTGAATCCAGATTTCCTTTTAATTTCAAGCTGCTTGGCAGGCAGTGTGTAGACAACATTGCCCTCTCTCAGTGTGGGATCCAAATGAAGCAGTCCAGCCTTTGGTGTCCAAACCAGCTCTGACTGTCAGGCTTCAGTTGTTTATAGCATCACCCTGTCAGAGGCATGTGTTTCAGTACGCCAGCTGCAGTGAAACTAGTGATGATATTGCATGCCTTCTGATTTACTGTCAGAACTACCTTCTAATCTCCATTTCATGTATGTAAGTCTGGAAGAATGGCACTGATTTTTAGAAGGCTTATTCCAGGTTCACTGACGTTGGGGTCAGGCTGACTGATGTCTCAGCTTTTGATCCTTCGTGGTTTTCTGTCCCATTTTAATTCCATCTGTTGCTTTCCTAATTGTAGTTGATCAAGGATGAGCAATGAGTCATACAGAACAGTCTCATGCATCTGCTCATACATGTCACCTAAATCCCAAACCAAAGCTTTCAGGTGCTTGGTTTCTTTTTCATTAATTTCTATGTACGGTGGCATTTTCTAGCTTGATCTAGAAAAGCAACAGAGGCTGGAAGGCCACAGTAGAGCCATTCCTTGGAGGTTTCTTTTTGTACATGGAAATGTGGGAAAAGATCTCCATTAGAGGCTATTTCTTTCCAGTCTTCTGGAGTGTTCTTCCTCAAACAGTACAAGCATCATGTAACTGACATTGAGTTATGTCGGATAACTAAAACAAGGAAGATTTGGCTCAGTGTTGGAAATGGCAGATGAATTCATAACTGTATTTAATCGCTATTAATACTGGCACGCTGTTTAACTTGTGTAAGTAAGGAATCTTTGTACCAGGCAGTACAGAAGTGTTTATCTCAAATTTGTTAATTATATATAAATGCTGGGCATCTCAAGATGTACTTTTCCAGAATTGAATTAAAGATGCTTCTGTAAACTCCAGTAGACAACAGTGCTTCTGGAAATATATAGAGCTGGTGGGTTGGGAGTAATGAGCTTTGTAATGTGGTCTGTATAGAGCTACTGGCTGTGGATCAACCAGGAGAGTGTTTGTGGGTGGGGGGGTGGGGCACAGAAAACCAGTCACAGGTGGTTTACATTAAGGTAAGTTTCTCTGGTCATGACTTAATTTCATATAAGTTCCTCAAAACAGCTTTGTTTGATCAGGATAGCAGGTCTTACATATTCATATCTTCAATACGTCCCCAGCAAAGTCTGTCTATATGTCTCTTCAACTCTTGGCTTGCTGGTTTTGTTTCTGGAGTCAGTTGTCCCAGAATAGTATAGTTCTTCATTACTGCCCTGATTTCTTTCATCTCCACACGGTTGTCACTGACTAGATCGCCTATACTGTGGAAAGTTAAATAATAGCCTAGCTTCATGCTTTGGATTTGGCCGGTGAAGAGCATGTGAGCTCAGAGCTGATATTTTCTGTTGGCACCTGCTGTTCAGCCACATCTGGCTATTGCTAAAACTCTGACACAGGAAAGTGGTTTCAGTCTTCTGGGCTGGAGTCAATGTTTGCACTGTACTGTTTCTTCTTCATGGAAAATCTTGGTGCAGGAAAATATTTCCAGGAAACTGTATTACTTCTAGTGCAACCTGGAAAGAAATACTAGTATATTACCTTTTTGAAAATTGTGTTTCACTCCTAAATGAGAGTCGGATTCTGCTATAGAAAGTGGCTTTTACAAGGTAAATACTTTCCAGGACACAATGCTGCCAAAGCAGGTTCTCCTTTGGATACTTGCTGTGGGAGAGACTTCATGGATTCACTAATGCGTGGTTTAGTGTATGTGTTCTACATCAGGATCCTGTGAGTGAATTTTTTGAATTGCAGTTTAACGCAAGACCATATAGGATGCTTTTGTTTAACCATCATCATTTTAAATGCTGAAAGCTGTCTTGATTTTTTTACAGTTGCAAACGCGTTTTGGTTCAGGTGTTTTAATTTTTCGGGCTCAAATGCATGTGAAGGGGAGGTAGTGAAAATGCTCTTTTGGTGTTCTCATGCCATCCTGTTTGCGCAAGTGGTTGTGCTAGGGATTGGATTTGTTACACAGGAATGAGTGCAAGAGCTAGGATATTACATGTTCTGCAGAAACAACAAACCAAAAAGGATGAATTCTCATCTCCTTCGCACTTGGTAGTGTTTCTTAAGAGTAATCCCAGTTTGTGTGCGTAGTCCAGTCTTAGATTGGTTATTGCAAAACAGAAGTCAGAAGCACGTGAGGATGGTTCTTTCTTTTCTCCCAGTTCTGTGACTCCCTGGGGCTGTGATCTGTCAGGTACCACCGACCCTGGGTTTCAGAGCGGTTTGGAATCAAATGCTGTGAACCCTGTGTCTTTCTTGGGAGAAATGTCTTTTCCGGTGGCCTGGGGTTGATGGCTTTGGGGGTTGTTTTATGTGCAAGGCAGAGTGTTCCATTTTCAGCTTTGCCCAGTTTAAAATAAGCCACATTTGTTTAAAATGGTGCTGCTGATGTAAGACAGGGTAGGGAATACAGAACACTGGTACAAAGAGAAACCCTGCAACGAGGGCACTGCCCCAGAGGGACGGTGGGGAGCGAGGGCAGAGAGGGGGAAACAGCCCACACAGCTAATTGAAAGCGCATCTTCCCGTCAGTCATGGGGCTTGCCCATCAATCATTCTGGCACCAACAGGATCTGACATCAGTAGGGAATTAAATAAACTCCTCTCTCTTTAGGGACCTGCTGATGGAAACCCGTAGGGGGGAAGTGAGCAGAGAAGAGCAGGAAGTATGTGCGTGGGGGAGGAACAGTCTCAGTGGTCCCCTGGGATGGCGCAAGTCTGTGTCCTTCCTCTTTCTCACACCAGCATGTACAGCTGAAGGGATTTTTCAATGAGTCCCCAAAAAGGTGAATTCAAAGCTGGTAACAGGCCAAGCTCAGCTCACCTCAGTTTAAATAAACAAACTGTAATAACAGTATCCTACGGTGAGTGCCCTGAAAGCTGAGTGATGCTCTGTGCAGCTGAAAAGTAGCTTTCACCCTTGGGTGAAATTAGTGTTGTTGGACTACAGTAACTGAGAGGTGAATCTGGACCAAAGCGTCGGAGCAAAGCACTGGGAAGGGAAAGTGGAGTAGAGCAGAGGGTCAGAAGCCGAGACTCTGTTTTCTATCCTGCTGTGAATCTGTCTCTATGGTGAATTAAGATGTGATGTGAATTAGGATATTACAGATTGGACATGGCTGAAATCAAGGGCTCAGTGCAGATAAAGTGACTTGCACCTCCATTGGCAGGGCTACCAGCAGTCAGTTGGTAAGTGTCGGTGTGCGTGCACGTGTGCTTGTGTGGAGTGCCACGGAGCAGCTGGAAACCATTCGGGCACTGACAAGTCCCCTGATGGACCTCTACTGACATGGAGCGGCTTTGGTTTCAGGAAAGCCAAAGGGAACCTGTCACTAATTAGACACACAGCTAATTAACGAGAAGCAAACAAAGAGCAGCAGCTTGTGTTTTGGGAAAGCTCAGCTTTGGTAGCCAAGGACGTCTGCTCCTCCCTTTCAAACCATTCAAAAAACAAACAAAGTGGGGGAGACTTGCATTTCAAAGCAGTGCAAACACTGCCAACCTCAGAAAGCCTTCCAGAAGGGACTACCAAGAGTGGGATTTAGCAGTGAAAGGAAAAAGGGCTCTCCAGGTGTAATGAGACCTTCCCTCTCCCTAGACCAGGGCCCTCTGAATCCCCAGTGTGCATCTCTTATCCATTAGCTTTTTAATTTTTCTTTCTCCAAACAAACACTGCTGTTAAAATTTTGGGTGGATAGATGGAGAAGAAAGGCAGGTGTTGAAACATGAGCTGCCATTTTGTGCTTTGCTACTTCCCATGTCTTAGAGGTGTGTGGGATTTCAATTTAAAATCCTTTTTTTGTGCATTGTTTTTATTAATGTTGTACGCTGCTTTATTATTGCACGGTTGGACAGAAGGGTAGGTCAGTAACATAAATGAATAAAAATTACCTGGACTGTGTAAACAGATGCTCTAGAGTGGATGAGGCTCTGTTTGAGTCCTAATATCTTTAATAAGAGAAGTGTGCTTTCAGGACAGGAGGAAACCAAAGCTGTAATCCCAGTTATGAGTCCTCCAGTGACCCTGAGACAGCTTGCTTACGGCCTGATCTCCAGTGAGCCTTGTCAGGGTCCCAAGTCCTGCTCAGAGCAATAATTTTTGACTGTCTCCAAATACACCGGCGCTTGCAGGATTCATTAATTGAGGTTTGCAAAGTGCTTTGAACATGAAACACGGTAAGAATGCCAAGTTATGTGATATTTGGTGTATTTCCTAGAGCCATGCATGCAATTAAGGGAGAATCTCAGCTTTCAAAAACCAGTGTAGTTTCTAGCCCTCCTTGTCAAAGGAAAATGTAATAATCTGGAAAACAGGACTCAAGGCTCAGAAATCAGGGGGCAAATTTAAAAGAAAATCACAACCCACCAAGTTATGCTATGCTATTTTAATATTAATCTCATGGGTCTGGGGACTAAATCATAAAATTGAATGCTTGGGTTTTACGCTATGTGACTATGCTTTAAATATTTATTAAAAGAAAATGCATTATTAGTCTTCTTGTGCATTCAATATAGAAGTGATTAAGTCTTTATCATCACTGTCTAATGTGGAAATTTAGCACAGCGTTTGTCCTCAGATCAGCCTATCAGCATATCTTTGTCTATTTTCTTCCTTCACCTTGGAGGAAGGACGGTATTTCTGGTTAGGGAAAGGCTGGGAGTTGCAGGCTCCATCCCAGTGCTGTCAATGGCTTCCTGGATAAGCATCCTGTGGTCCTGCTGGGATCAGAGTCCCCAGCCCCACAGGGGTGGGAGCAGGCTTTGGCTCTCTACCAGGCTGCAGAGTGGAGTGAAGGATACCTCCCTGCTTCCATGGGATGCTGCAGTCTTTAGCTCATGAGAGTTTTTAAAGCACGCTAGCCTCCATGACCAGCAGGAGTTATCGGAACATCTGGTGTTACACTGCAGTAGTAGGTCACCACAGGCACTTACATTAGGTAGTTTTTTTCAACACTCATCTGGTTTTGCTGCTTTATGGCCTGATTTGAAATTGCCTTGTACTCTGCTATCAGCATGGGTGTTTATTGCTGTCAAAGGACCTGTTCAAGGAATCAGCATAGCCACAGCAGGATTCCTTCTAATATAATTTTGGCTTAGGTCTCAAATATGTACCAGTAATTAAAAAAAAAAAAAAAAAAAAAAAAGAAAAGGGTGGGGGGGAGAAGGGAATGGCTTCAGGTTACAACAAGTAAGGAGCATATCAGCTTTTCCAGACACAGATTGATTTCACCGTGCCTCTCCCCAGGAATATCCTTAGCTTCTATGAAAAAGCTACTGGAGGCACATACATGAAGCATTTCATAAAGAAAACATTGTGTGTCACTTAGCATCCCACTTTCTGGAATGCTACTTAGCTTTTTTACTATTGAGACACTGCAAAAACCCAGTAAGGCACAAAGTAGGATAAGAAGATATTGAGAATTTTCTCTCCAGCCAGCACGCCCTGACTGAGGGCTGTTTCAGATGGCATCGGGTTTCTTTAGCCTACTCAGAGCTTGAAAATGTGCCCTTGATTTCAGCCCACAGGAACGTGGGCTTGTGCTGTTTTATTGTCTAATGGATCTTTCACTTGATCTCCTCATGCAGACATGTTGAGCATGTGCTAGGGTCACTTAGAGAAAACTGAACCCCACTCATGTTCTTAGAGTGTAATCCCTTAATATTGATTACTGTGTTGCACAGGGGCAACAGGTAACAAAATCCATGCGGGTTCAGACTGGCAGCTGATCGTCCCACACACACACGGTTCAGCTGGTGAGCCCTTTGCCGGATTGGGACTGCTTTGCCTAATCGCTTACCACTGATGTATGAAACGCATAAATGTGAAATACTGGATTGCAGCCGTTGTTCGTATGAAGTGAACAGATGCAGTGGAAGATTCTACTATGGAGTGTGTTTCTCTCTAGATTTATTTTGCAGGCAGCTCATGTTTATCTTTTGCCAGCTCACGTTAGACCAGAGTAGGGCAACCTTTAAGCCAGTGTGTGAGAAAAGTATTTTGTGAAATAAAGGCAAGCAACTAATTATAAAATGTATAGGGGGCAACCTAATTATTTATAAAAATAGCTTTCCACTGATCAGAAAAACTCTTTGATTGGATTTTACATGCGGTTAGGGCCATGTCTTCCATTTTTTGACTTTTTTTTTTTCCCCCTCCCTGGAAACCCCATTCTGCTCTGTGGCTTTTGGAAATAATGGAATATTAATTTGTAATTGAAGCGATTTGTGGGAGATACACTGTCTACTTGCGTCTGAAGGGAGCTAGAATCTCAATAACTGTCGTAGCCTGAGGCTGATTTCTAATTATAAAGTATCCTGAGATGATCTGCACTGTTTGAGTGTCTCCTTGGTTCAGTTTAATGGGAGCTCAAATGCTGGCGGTGTGAAACACAGGAAAATGGACTAATGGGAACCCTCACAAACACTTGAGTCAAGATGAGTGACTGGTTAAAGGTATGGTCTAATACTTGGTGACTGCTGGGCTATAAAGGGGCATCTTGTGGGGGGAAGGAGGGGAGATGCCACTGGCTTTCTACTCTGCCTCCATATATAGCCGGTGCAGGTTTTGCACCCGGATGGGTAGAGCTGCACGTACAATCCTGCTCATGCAATAACCATGCACTAGAATATGAAGGTGCAATCTAGGATACTTACGGGAAATGTGTCCCTTAAGACCACTATATCATGTTACTCCCAACAAAAAAAAAACATAATTGGAGATATGCTCTCAGGTTCATCTTACATGAAGCGTTTGCCAGGTCTCTGCTGTTTGATAATTAAGAGTGTTTCTGTTGAGAGTCCCACATGCACCCCTTAGATGGGCCTGCGATTTCTAAAAGCTGTGTTCCCAGCAAAATGACTCAAATGATTTTGGCACTCTCCTTTCCCAACTAGACACCCTGAGAGTAGATTTTTTTTCACAGCATTTTTATTTGGGGTTGTTTTGGCATGAATTTCAAACCTGAATGCATCGGTATTTGCAGGCTATCTTGAGGATCTGATCTAAGAGGCATCTTCACGCTTACCCTAGAAGGTTGGAGACGGTATGTGCTGTTAGCTCATTTAAGACCTACAGGTTTCTAATGGACTTGCACTTGCAGGTCACTAAGGATCCCTTACTAGCTGGTGAAAAAATGACCTTGGCTGTAATGCCAAGTGCTGCTGAGAATCATGAGTATCCTGATGGATATAATGACTTGCACTTTAAAATTGTGATTTCCTATGGGACAAGATAGTCTCTGGGACAACTGTGTCAGAACATGATGGTAAATGAAGAAATCAAAATCTAACATGCTGAAGAGGTTTGTATATATGACGTTTAAAACTGACATTACTGGCAGATGATATATTGTTGCTTAGGGTATGACAGATCTGTTATTAATTATTAGTTCACTATTATCTTTATCTAGTTCTTCACTCAGTTCTGTTGTGCTACACTCAGTATGTAATACTTGGATCTTCATCCAGACTTAAACTTTCCCCCTCTTGTCACTCCGCTCCGATTTGGAGAGATTATGAATTGAGATAAAATTTGTTAATTTATTAACCTAGAGCTGTTTAAAAGCCTGTTTGTGGAGATGCTTAGGGAGGGGAGAGGTAAGTCACCAGTCATCTGGCCATGTTGGCCACCCCCAACATAAAAAAGGGCACCAGATTTCATCAAATAATTCATCATCAGCCCCCCATCTTCTAGCTGCCCAATTACTATTAGAAACCAGCATTTACAGAGCAGGGAATCCTCCATTTTCTTGGGGCAAAAGCCTTGTTAGTGTGGATTTATAGAGAGAAATTGTGCCACTTTTTACCATTTCCTGAGCATTCCATTAGATTTTTTTCTCGCTTAAGACATATTCAAGATAAATGTACACTGCAGTATTGCAAACTGAGACTTTGCTTAGCTCTGCATGTTCCCCTTCTCCCCACCACTTTCAAGCTTCAACAGACGTGATCAAAGCAGGAGATTCGGTGTGCAAGTGACCTGGTTTACATGAGAGCAGCCCGATCTCTGGATGTCTGCACACTCTCATTTCTGAAGCTGCAGTCATATTTAAAGGCTGCTTTTTCAAAGTTTGGCTCCCTTGTCCCCAGATATTGTTTTTCATGCTGTATTCTAATAGCCAGAGTTGGGGCCATGGATTACAGGAATTTAAGCTGCCACCTTATAAACTGTTAGAAGAATCCAGTGGGACATTCAGAACATGAGTGAATTGGAGCCAGCTGGAAACAGAATACAGGAGGTAGATTTTCTCCTGGAGGGGTGCTAATAATTCCTGATAAAGATCAAAATGAAGGACGGTTGGGTTGGTTTAGGATGGCACATGGCTTTGCATGAAGAGAATCTCTCTTCAGTCACAGCTTAACATCAGGAGGTTCTGTTTGCCACCTGGGGCAGCGTGTTTGCAGATGCATGCTCTCCCTAGGGCATGTCACCCAGACACAGAGAGAATTGCATGTGATGCCCAGAAGACATCTGGTCAAATCCCAGACTTGATTAGTCCCCCAGGGCAAGCAGAGCTCTAGGGGGGATCCCAGAGCAGCACAGCACATGAGTGACCCTCTCCTGTGCTGGGGCAACCGCTCTCCCCCAGGAGTCCAACACTGCCTCCGAATTGCACCCCACTGCACCTTTGTGCCACATCAGCTTGCCTACGTGGCAGTAGGACAACCTGGACATGAGGGACAGAAGAGCCCTGGACTGGTTGTTCCCTGCTTCACTTCCAGTCTTGCTTCTGAGCTCAGGGATCACTTTCCTCCTCCTCCCACCGCGTGTTGGCTCGAGCTGCCAAAGAGATGCATTGTAAGTCCTTTTATCCTATGCTACTCCATAATCCCCCTATATATTGCCAAACAGCCATTATGGTCTTCTCCACAGCGAAACAGTAATTTAAAAAAGAACTTGCTAGAACTCACGTTTTTCCTTCTAGAGTCTGATGAATGTCAGGCTACCACCTAGTGTTCCCATCCAGAATATCAGGGCGCATGGGATGCTAGGGATGTGTTTATTCTCCCTCAGTATCTTCTGTGTGGCAGATACTGATCTAACGAGGTTCACTGAAGTAAGCCTCTTTTCTTACACTTCAGCCACTTTCCTTCAAAGAATTTAAAGCTGCAGCCAGACATGATTCAAAGTAGCTCTTTGTTTTGTAAAGCCTCCCCATTTTGATCAGCTTTATGTACATTCCGGTATATTTAGATGACCTGTTAGGTTGGTTAATGCAAGGTAAATGCCAAACACTTGTGTGTTTATTCTGATGTCCTGGTTATTTCTAAATCTTCAAAATACCTGATGATCCTTCGGGTTGTATTAGCACCTAGAAGCCCCAAAATCTCATTGTCCTGCAGCTAAACAAACGTATCACAACCTACCGGACAAGTACAGCACATGCTTCATCAGTGTATAGTGTCTGAGTACTTACAGAAATCATGTTTACTCTTTACTCTGAGAAGATACTCTGAGAAGTTTTGCCTGGTGTTGTCCCTTTCTAAAGCTAAAGGGACAGTGGTCACTTGTCTTTACCAGAAGAGGATCTCATTTTAAACATGTAAGTTTTTCTAAGTTACCAATATGTGTATGAACCTTTTGAGGCAGTGTGATGATTATGCGACAAGGAGGATTTCCATTTTTGTTGCAGAAGGCTTTTTGCCAATTTTTTAAAGCCTTAAGAGAAAATTTTTTGCAGGGGCTTGGTGAGAAAATGTTCTTTATTGTTTCAACATGTCTTGGGACAAATAGAAGCTGGTCCTGAGGCAAGACAGTATTCAGAATTAAATTAATTCTCTTAAGTATGTTATTCCAAGATACTTTTGATATTGATGTGTTTCCCAAAGCGTGCATGGTACTGTTGTCTCTCTGTCCCCTCCTTTAATTGATATTGCCTTATTCAGTTGATTGGAAATGAGAGTAGATTAATTTACCCTTAGTTTTATTCCCTTCAGACAGTAACCTGGAGATAGTCTATCCTACATACTTGATACTTGTTCTGCTGAATATGTTTTGCATCCTTGGATACACCCTGGCCCATACACTGATATGTTACTATTTATTGAGAACAGTGCAGTACTGCAAAGTGACCTGGCATGGTGGGTGCTTGGTTTTACCAGCACGTGGGAAGAGACAGACCTTCCCCTCTGTAGCTTGTACATTGGCAATGGGCATCTTTGAAAAAATTTTGGGGCTGTCTCCTCCTGCTCCCACTGCAGTATCACAACACCGCATGCTTTTCCATGCAGGAGGTGGAATTGCGACGTCCAGGTTGGGGGACAGGTTCACAAAGACTGTGACTTGGCCATAATCTCAAAGGAAATCTGAAAAGCAGAGCGGAAACATAAGCTTGGAGCTTGCGCTTTAACTGCGCCGTTTCAGGTGGTTCAATAGCTAAGGTGCAGGACAGGATCCTGAGAGATGAGTGACTTGCCAAAAGCCAAGAGGTCAGGGGCAGGAGGAGATTCCAAGGTTCTTCCCCCATTGGTTCAGAGTGCCCTGTTCTCCATGCTACACATGCTCCTGGGAAGCAGTGCTTGTGGTACAGAAAAGCACCTGGGGCTTAGCACCACTTGCTGGTTAATCTCTGCCCTGTGTGTGCGCAGCTGGGATTCCTCAAAAGCACAAAGCACTGAGGAGCCCAGGGCTCTGCCAGTGCATGGGAGAGAAAAATACACAGATTCCTGGGAAGGGAGAAGAGGTATTTGTCTGGAGAAGCAAGAAGAGAGGCTGGGAAGTTTCCAGGAGGCAGTTCCAGGCTTGCTAACGTGTATTCTCCAGTGTGCCAAATAGCTCTGTAGAAGTCTATGGTTGCAGCAAGGGCTGCTAACAGATATGGCTTATGGCTCTATTCATCTGCGATGCACAAATGTGGTACGAGGTGCTGCTTTGTAAATTGGATTACAGGATTGGGAAGATTTGTTTGTTGCGTATTGCCAAGTCCCAGCTGTTCCCTCTCATTGCCTACAGCAGGGGAACTGCTCTGTGGGGACAGTGCAAGTCAACTATGGGGGTGCTTGCCACCACGAAGTGCCAAATCCCGACCCAGCTGCGAGTGACAGTGTGGAAGGATGATGTGATGGGGAGAAGAGGGTTAGCTGTGTGAGCTTGGTAGGCTGTCCAGAGGGACGCGGCTCTTTGGATGGGCATTTGCAGATCTACAGAGCTAGATAAGCATCAGTGAAGATGAGTAACGATGCCACACAAGGTGAAGGAAAACCGCTTCCAGGAATATGAGTTGCAAGAAGAACACTGAAAATAATGTCAGAAATAGTGTCTCTTCCAGCCCTGTAGGTATCTGGCAATAAAAATGTATTGATTAGCTGACGTTCTTGCTAACAGATGCTAACAAAGAGAGTCTGTACTAGGCTGATTTTTATACTGAATCATGGCTTGTACATTAGGAATTTCTTTCCAGTAGTTTCCAAAGTCTTATATTCATGTGGGTCCTGCTCCCATTTCTGCAGCTGAGCCCCTCTTACCTGAGAGGGCAAATGGGGGTGTTACTTCCCTCTTCTGCCACTCAGAAATAGTGATCTACTTTCTTCTTGGCAAATCTCTGGCTCTGCACTTCCCATTCTTGGTCTTCTATCTTTTGTAGCCTTTGTGGTTTAGAAAAGCCTTCACTCCTAAAGCTTTTATGTTAAAGGAGCACCTTTTCCTGGCACTTCCTCAGTTTGACCTGTTAATGCTCACTTACGCTCAGGGATAATAAAGCAGAGTGACCGAATGCATGGTCACATCATGCAGCAGAACGGAGAGCAAACAGCTTAGGCAGTGAAGGCTGGAGTGAGACATAACTTCAGGGGCTGATGGAGCAACTGTAAGACCTGTGCCATCATGTTGGGTGAGATGTACGTCTGCGTGCTGTGACTCACTCTTATCTGTACCTAGTAGCTTAAGCATGACTGAGGTTTTCGTTCATGACTTCTTATCGAAGTATATGTGTAGCCCAGAACACCCAAGTTATCAGCCCAGACAGCACAGCAATTGCAGGTTGCTGCAGCCTGCCAAAGCCCTGCGTGTTGTGTTTGGTCACTGCAGACAAGAACCATGTAGCTTCTCCTTGCTGCGTGCCCCACCCATCTCCATCCACCGGGAGCAGCAGGCCTGCTTCTCTGGGCACAGCTGGGGCTTTAGGGAGAGATCAGAGAAGAACAGCAAAGAGGATCGTAGCTTCCCTCCTTCCCCGTGGCTCACTGCAGCACATTAGCTCTGTGTCATGCAGAAGTGATCGTGCAGCTCCTTTTATTCAGATTTTGGCTGTATCCATTTCTGGGTGAGTACAGATAAAATGCTCCAGTACAGATGTTCTGTCTTTAGAGGTTTTGGGCCTCCTTTCATAGAAAATGAGGAACTTGCTATTGAAAGACAGTTCTCTGTCCAAATTCTGAATTTTGCAGCCAAATTCTGCAGTGGTTCTTCAAATTATCCCCACTGAACTAAATTTTTATTCAATCAAGGGGTGAAGCGCTTCACTCTGATTCATAGGATTCATAGCAGTAGAACTCTACTCCCGGCTGCTCGGCTGATGTTAATGCCAGTCTTTCAGTTGCATTCAATAACATTTTGACTTTAATTCCTCTGAGGGATCTGTCTCTTAGATGCCTGAAGTAAAAGCCCAATCCCTGTGTCAGGTGAGCTTCTGCTGTTTTGTGGGCTTGATGAGAAAAGCAGTTCTTTATGGGGAGACAAATCAAAGCTGCTTTCTTGCCTGGTGTAGATGAATTGGATGGGTAGAGAAAAGTGGCTTTTTAATGCAGAGGTGTGTGTTAGCTTAAACAAACAAACAAGAAAAAACCCAACTAAATCTGGGCATGAATTATAGCCTGCTTCAGATTTCAGAGTGTCACGTTTTGAATTGAGCTGGAGTACCTATGGCTTTTTTTAAATTGCATTTGAACAAAAGTAAATACAAAGAGAAAGAAACCAGGACAGCAAAAGCCTGCAGGAAATTCCTCTACTGTAAACAAAGTCACCTTATGATTGATGTGAATGTACAGCCCCTTGTAAACATGTCTGTTTACTTGCAGGAAAGCAGAAAGAACCCACATTGGGCGCTGCTGATTTTATCTAGCTTTGCTTAAATGCTTTTTGGCTTCCAGTAGTCACTCCAGAGGGAGCACAGGAGCGATGGCTGTTCCCTGGAAAACTCAAATCTACTGTGCTTTAAAATCTGTGCCAAATACTGCAGATGGGCAGAGCTGCATGGGAAAGATTGATAATAGCATTTAGTGGCTGTCTTGAACCTAAGCAGTGGAAGCTTGTTAACAGTGGGTGTGAAGCATTAATCCTTTGCGAAGGAGCTCTAGTTTTCAATGCGCCTAATGATGGAATTTTGTACCTATAAAAAAGTAGTAATAACCCTGATCCTACACTGTGAGGTTCCTGTAGGCTCCCACTGAAAATTCATTGTTCTAACAAAGATTGTCAGTGCTGCTGAGGTTGATGAGTTTTGTGTTGATGGAAAACGCTATAATTGTTTGTGGGACGCTTTGTTTTTATTTAAAGATTTGGTCGTATCTGAGAGTGAAATCCTGCCCGTGCTGAAGTCCACGGGAAATCAGTCATAGCCTTCAGGGGGGCTGCAAGTCACGGCAAGCAAATCTGGATTTTTTTGTAATGGATTTATTAGAGAAATTACAGGCAGCTATGAATAATCTCTTGCTGAAGATGTGGCTACTACAGAGAAGCCTTGCATTATAGAGACAAAGCTAATTACTTGGGTGATGATTTGGTTTTGACCTTGAAATCGCCATTGCCAGTTGGTTGTAATCTGTCTCCCTGGACTGAATGCTTTTCAGGGTTCCTCCCAAAGATCTTGTTCTGTCTTCACATGGACAGAGGTCTCACTGTTTTGCAAAGGGTTTTTTTCCTCAAATAAGAATTGCGGTTTTGAGATGCTTGAGAGCCTTGCCTGAGCCACATACTTAAGCAGATGTTTAATTTAAATTTAAGAATGGTCCCCCAGCTTTGCCTTGTCAACTGGTAAATCACATTTGCGAATTCATTACAGATCTCTGCTACATCTCCCCTTAGTTGTCTCCTTTTGGATGAAAAGTCCTGTCTCTTTAGTCTCACCTTACATGGAAGCTCTTTTCTCTTCAACCCTTACTGCCATTTGCTGTATGTTTCCTGGGTCTCTTCTATCCTTTTAGAGGGAATTAACAGCACAGTGGGCAACAGTCAAGGCTCGCGTCCAACCAAAAGGAAGTTTTCTATTCTGTTCTCTGTTCATTTTCTAACAATTTCTAGCATTATAGGATATTATTTTGGCCAAGGACAAGTACTGAGTTGATGTCTTCAGTGCACTATCCCCAGGGATTTCTAAATCTCTGTTTGTCAGTGGTAATACCTAACCCAGACATGTCAAAGGGTTTATGGAGTTTGGGTTTCTCCACACGTGCATTACTTTGTCGTTATTGACATGTAATTCAATCTGGTGCTTCCATATCCTATCAGTCAGTTTGTTGAGATCTCGCTACACCTCTTCACCCTCAGTTTTACATTTGACAATCTTGAATCGTTTGGGAGTCAACTGCAAATATCATTGTCTAATCGCCCCTTTCCTGCATTGTTATGGATGAGTTGCACCGGAGAGATGCCAAGACAGGCCTTTGGAACAGTGTCTTAGCAACACTGTTCTGCTGTAAGAAATTAGTTTCCTTTCTTTTAACCAGTTACTAATCTACAAGAGGTTGCTCCTTCTCACACTGTGACATTAGGAATCTTTTGTAAGGGACTGACCTTCTTGAAAGTTTTTCTTTTAAAAAGCCCCTAGCATTTAAACAATATCAGCTATATCATCCTTACAGTCAGTGAATCCTTCATAGAGCTCTAAGGGATCAGTGGTACCATTATCCCATATCTACCCATGCAGTTAAGTCTGTTCCTTAGCGTAGTTTCCACTGATTTCCTCAGTACAAAGACCAAGTCTAAGTACTCAGATTCTGGGATCACACATAACTATGTGTTTTAGTGAGCAGGCATTTATGATGCCCAAAAATTTAGTTCTACATCTTGATTAAATACGGCATTTACCCCCTCTTTGTGAAGACAAGATCAGTGTCCCCCTACAATTGTCCTTTTTATTTTTGTGCTTTTTGAAAGTCTCTGAACATGTTATAATCGGAGTCATCCTTTTGACGGGACAGTTGAGAGAACAGTCCTAATGGTTCCTATTTAGAAGTAGTAATGTTTGTAGTCTGAGTTTAGAGAAGAACAAAATTGGCTTCAAAGTTGCAGCTTTATAAGGAAAGCCCAAAGCCTGAATATTGGCTCTGAGACATCTGCCAGTCACAGGAGCCACAACAGCCACCTCTGGTTCCCTTCAGGGGAATGCCAGGTGGGAAATCCTGGCACTGCAGAAGTCAGTGATGTCAGTAAGAGCAACGAGCTGAAAGTAAAAGGGGAGTCTGGGCTAAACACAGGAGAAATTGTGCATGTCACAATTAATATAGAGAGACAGACATAGTAACTGATTCAATAGTTGTCTAGAGGCTGATAGAGATTTCCCTACTTAGAAGGGAACTGAAGTCAAGGTTCGTAGGTCCAGGCTAAGTTTGCTTTCTGCGCTGAGGCAGAACCAGGTCCTCTGCGCAATAGTATGTTGGTTCTGCCTCAATGCTGTTTCAGAGACAGCATCCTCGCTTACTCAGAAGTATGCCGTTTTTCTGATTGCCAGCATTGCTGACCAACCTTTTACATCTTTAATCATGGTTTGGTTTGGTAAAATGGAGAGGACTGGACAAGAGGAGAATTTATGCCAGACTGAGAACAAACATTGGCTCATGTGGGTGGTTTTATACCTTGGAGGCCAATCCCTCAACTTTCTGAATTGTTTGCCCCCTTCTTTATTTCTGATGGGAAAACAACCCAGAAGGATGTAAATCATGATACAATTCTCCTCACCCCGTGTAAAAGTGTGAAACTGGAGCAAAAGGGGCTGCCACATGCATGCAAAAAGAGAGAAGGGGAGAGACAACAGAATGAATTTCTTCTTAATAAATTTGACACAGAGACTGAGAGCGTGTTTATAAAACCCTAACTGAGAGTAGAGGAGGGTTTGTATCTTTGTGTTTTTAAAGCACAAAATCAGGGCTGCTTTATTGGACCCATGGGACTGGGCAGTGTGTAGTAGGCCACCCATCTGGAAACCAGCTGATCGCTGCTGAAACTTTCTTCCCAGGCTCCGTCCCTTCTCTGACAGGGTGCTGGGGTTTTATGAGAGGCCGACAGCAAGCCTTTTACACACCGTAACTCCTTGTCTCAACAAAAATTGCTATAAATTAGCTGGAGAAAGGACCTGAGGGGATTGTCCCAATCTGGTTTGGGGTCCCAAGTCCAAAGTCAGCAATTTTAACAGAATAATCTGAGTTTTCAAATCAGTTGTGTCTGGAAACAACCTTGATGGGAAATGGGTGAGTGGGAGGTAGAAGGAGGCAGCAAAAAGGAGGCAGGGTTATTTCTAGATGGTGAAAGTGTAGATGATGTAAATCTTTTTTCCCCAAAGACTTTTCAGGGTTTATAAAGGAAATTAGCTAGTCTTTGGTTCCCCAGGAGTCCTTATTTCCTTCAAGATGAAAGCAGCTTCTATATAGAACTTGGACTTATGGTCTGAGCCTGAGTATCCAAAATTTTATGAGCATTCAGAAACTAAGCTTGCATATGACCTTCACAGGGGATCCCGTTTTCACAATAACCTAAACCTAATACATCTTGGGACAGTCCATTCCCATCTGAAAGACGTGGCAAAAAAACCCTTTCCTATCCAAATAACCAACCCAATACTAGGCTTGTATCCCAGAGTGGTTCCACAGTAAACATATAGTTTCAGGATGGAAAGGGATTATCTTCAATTATACATTGAACACAGCTGAGATTTGTGTCTGGCCCTGTCAGCTCTGCATGGAGTGTGGAACCAGTGGGGTGATGCTACAGGAGGGAAAGCAACTGACGCTCTGCTTTTCAGAATAAGGAAGTTAAGTACAAGCTAAAACTTTAAGAAGTACTCAAAAACTTTGCTCAGGAAATTAAGTATTTTGATACGCTGTAGACAAGTAGTTACCTTATTAAATAAGCAAGCAGTGTTTCCAGGTAAGTAGACTGGATACTTTCTAATGAAAGCTAGCTATGCCTAGTTTGTTTTTGAACCTTTGAAATTGTCAATGAAATAGAGGAAAGAAACTTGCCATTAAAAAGGATCAGAGAGCAGTTTGCTTGGGTTGAACATAAAAATTGCCATAGCAAACTTTTGCAGTGTACTTTCACATTTTGTGGTAAACTGGTTGTGTTCTGTTGTACAGAAGTTTCATGATCTTGATTTTTGCTTTTCAGAGTGGCTGAGTCAAGTGGTTGAGGAAGAGGATGGGATGGAAGCCCTTGGACTTCTCATCTTGGAGGGAGGAGGACATCGCTGAGCAAATTGGGAAAATACTACTTGTAACCAGGGATAACTGCAAGAAACACTTCTAAGCTGGAGGACAGGAGGAGAGGAACACCTAGCATCTTGCCTGGATGTTAACAGCAGTTAATGGCCATGGCCGGTCTGGAAGAGAGAGCAGATCAGCAAAATGCAATGCGCAAGAAAGCCTTTTCGGATCCTTCTCTACCTGAAGACGACACCAGGTAGGCTGGAGAGGGCTTTGGGTGGGGACACCGTCAGCATGTGACTTCAAAGCTGCGCTGTGAACTGTGGAGTTTTCTCCGTTATTTCACGTTGTCTTTGTCTGAACTTAGTCTGGTCTGTTGCAAGCTGTGGCATTTGGATGTGCAGGTGCTGGGGTTTGGCGTAGTATAATCAGTAGTAACTAGGACATGTTGTGGCTTTAAGATGCTTCTTTCCCCAGTCATAGCAGTAATGTCCATTCTGCTTTTGTCTGGAACGTGTTTCACTTGTGGATCCAAAGGCTGCTTGAACTGCAATAATTAATTATTACCAGACAAGTTTAAAATCAAGTCTGGCTTACGTAGGAGTGTTGACAGACCCATGCCCCAGCTAGAGCATAAACCAGGAGGGCAATGTCTCCAGCTGGTACTGTCCTTGTATGACCTTTTGGGTGTTAGTAGGTGTATGTGCCTTTTGTGTGTGTTAGTGCACACGAGTGTGTGACTGGGCTCTCTTTTCCACAAGACACAGCTGGGGAAGAAGCACGGATAGCAACTCAGTGCAGAATTTTGGATATGCAGAAATTGTGGCGATTTGAATTTGGAATAAATTTCTCAAGCTATTTGCAGGAAAACTTGGAGGCTCTCAAAATGTCAGAGGAAATACACGATTCCAGTGTGTGAACTGTCCTGGCAGAAAGCTTAGCACAAAATTCCAGAAAACGAAACAAAACTTTCACCAACTTCCACCAGCTGGAGCTGTTACCATAGCTGCCAGCCTGCCTTGGTTCAGAAATTGCCTACTGCTGGTTGATCTGTAGCGCTGCTGTGGTTGAAAGATACAGTGAAAGGGAGCTCTTTAAGTTCTCAAAATGTATTATGTGTGAAAACATTCAAACATACACTTAAATTAAAACAAACCTGGTGAGAATCAGGTTTTTTGCTGTTTGCAGGCATGCCAAGAACTCTGCTTTCTCCTGCAATAGTTAATTCTATAACTTAGTCTGACTGGGGCTGGTCCAACTCCTATTAAAAGTAGCAGAAAACCTGCTGGTGGAAGCTGGATTGGGCTCATCTGGTGCCCTGCTGAAATTTGTGGTGATATTCCAAAGCAGAACGAAGATAACAGCCTCAGACTGTACATTCGTTGGGGCAGGGACTCTGTTTGTATACGTTGCATAGTGTTGAAGACATTTGTCGACACTTCAGAAATAATGAATAATGCCAGTGTGAGGAGGAAATCTCTCCACTCAACCCTAGGTGTTTCTGCTGCTAAGTGTTGAAAGAGAAACACAGAGCCCTGAACTTTGAAGACTTGGCAGGTGAGGAGGAGGAAAAATCTTTTCACTTCCCATTTAAATTTAAGCTTAATCTGCATTTGTTGGGTCTGGTTGAAATATTTGAGCTTTTAATTTAATGTTGTTGGTTTTGGGATGCATGGCATAAAAACACCTTAGATATGTGGCAAAGTTTTGATTTAACTTCTACTTTCATCTGTTTTCCATTACAAACCAGACTAATTGCAGTAAGATTCTCTGTGGCAAAAAAAACTAGGGGAAGTGTGAATTTGGAAGTTTTCTCACTTTACAGTAACTGCAAAAACCATCAGCAAACTGGTTCTAAAATGATTTAGTATGGGAGGGAGCAAAGCCTGCTTGTCTTCATAATATCAGGATTTCACTGGCACTATCAAGTTTTCAAAGCTCTCAAATTCAACCTATCCATATTTATAGAAAACCTACTTTGCACACTTGAATTGCATTTACTCCTATTTTAGAGACTTCTAAAACTGTAGCACGAGCTGCCATGCCCCTGGTGTCTGAAGTCCCCACCTTAACAGTCCACATTTTGCTGTGACACAGCTGATGGATGGGTGTGGTCATGAAGGAAAATTGCTTGTTTAAAAAAAAGATAAAAAAGGAAGGGGGGGAGGCTTGAAGCAGTGCTTATGGAGGAGGGCTGTAGAGTCCCTTGGCGTAGTTTTTCCACGCGCTGTGTCCGACAGGGTTTCCCCGGGGTGGTGTTGGCTGGTCCCTTGCCTGGGCACTGGCATAGTGGCTCGGTGTTAGGCAGTGCACGTATGCCCTCCTGCTCCCCTCTCCCAGACTGCGTGTGCTATAAACCTGGTCACCGAATGATCCTGATTTTAAAACAACGCTCCTATAATAGCACTCCGGGAACAGGATGGAGCAGTGAAAGGCAAGGATATCCCTACTGCCAAAGATAGTTCCCATGAGTTTATTGCCTCGGTGATACTTTTCTTTTGGTGCAGACTTGTCACAATTTTTATTTTGTGTCAGATAGTGTCTTCATGGGCAGTCCCAGGATTTTGAGCTGCCATAATATGAAACAGCATTAAATGTCTCCACTACAAAAAATAACATTGGGTTTGTATTTGTGCTTTATTTTGCTATTCAGTTTTTTTGCTAGAGAAATGTTTAAATCCACTATTTCACTGAGGAAGACACAGACACTAAAAAACAAGAAACCTCTTAAGAACATATGATTCTATGATTCTGTGACTCTATAACATGACATTTTGCTGTGATTTGTAGGGAAACTCTTATAGGACCGAGATAAGCTATCATTACACACAGATTTGGTAGTGTTTGCGCATATGAAATTCTGGCTTGGAGTGTAAGTGTACGTAACGTGTATGTGTATTTGTGTGGTGAGCTGGGCTGTGGTCCTGCTCCTTCCATCAGGCGCAGCAGAAGCAAAACCCCTGGTGACTGTGACGACTGAGACACAGCTGTGGGACAGCTCGGTTTTCTCCTTTAGAAAGCTCGGGTGTATCTAGCGTAGCTTTTTGTTTGCATGGTCCGTCTACACCATTTTTAACCATTGATGCCAGCAACATCCAGGACCTACAATGCGAAAGAATGAATTCTGGCTCCCTTGTTTCTATGAGAATTATTGATTCTATATGTTTTTTAATGCATGCAAGTCTCTTTTTGGGAATTGCCCTGTGGACAAAGGCTCCTCTGCACTTTGTGCTTATCAGCTCACGATCCACCATTGTTCTGTATGTGTTGACATCATTTGTGTAGCTGTTGAGAGAAGCAGGAAGGAAACTGAAATGCCAAGTGAATTTCAAAGTCGTTATCACCATGTTGGAAGAGGGACAGCTGTCAAGTGAAAAATGACAGAATTGGCAGGACTTCATCTTGTGGCTTTGTACTTCTGAAACACCAAGTAAGCAGCAAATAAGCAATCAGAGATGCGGAGAATTGAGGTGTCACATTTGCTGTGTTTGGGCTGACTTGGGAATCCAGGCTCCCGGGTTCACAATGGATGCTGCTGATTCTTTTAAAAAAATCTTTTCTGCGTTACAGATATAGAAACATGCTGCTCTTTCTGCACTCTCTGTGTTTGTGTGGTTGGTTGAACTT
Organism: Rissa tridactyla; assembly: GCF_028500815.1. NCBI lineage: Eukaryota > Metazoa > Chordata > Aves > Charadriiformes > Laridae > Rissa > Rissa tridactyla. The sequence goes on from NC_071478.1 coordinate 1,150,654, forward strand.
AATATTTGCATGTTAAAAAAACAATTACTGATCCTTATGTAGTGGAAAGTTGGGTCTGAACTGTGAAGTGTGAATACATCTGTGGACATTTCCAAGATTTGGGAGTCTGTAATTATGAGGTTTTGGTCTGGGCCTGTCTCTAACTGTAGCTGAACAAAAACCTCCTCACTGTAAACTTCCTTTCGCAATAGAATACAAAACCCCCAAAGCACATGAGCCACAAAACCCCTCTCCGGGCGACCTAGTGAGTTGTCATCAGGAGGTGATTCTGCACCCTTGGCCCTGGTTCTTGTATGGCTTGGACTTAAGCTCTGCCAGAAAAAAAAGTATTCTTTCTGGTAGTATTTCCTATATCCTGAAGGACAGGGCCTCTCCTTTTGATGGATGTTACACCCCGTCTTTCCCCAAAGAGTTAGTCCTCCTGCAATAGAGAATAACGCTAGTCTGGCAGTGAACAACATCAGCTGATCGAGTAAATCCTTTCTGTAGCGAATCTGTGATGCTGCTCTAGTGGAATGTGTAGAAGGAGCCAAGAAACAGTTATGGGAGAGTAAAATTGCACTGTTTGTTCTGGAGACGGGTAGAAGTAAAAAAACACATATAAAGTGATCTATGTATATGCTAAAGCAGAATACCTTTTAGGCACATGACGCATGTGATTACATTAAAAAAACCCTTGTGTTCCCTTTTCTTCTTTTACTTTTTATGTTGGGTGGCATTCTTGCTGCTGGGATGGAGGACGTAGATGCGGTGTTGGATCATCAAGCCTTCTCCAGAGCTAAGCAGGCTGATCAGCTGCATTTTCATTGCTTCCAGGACAGCAGAATTATTTACTTTTAATTTTTTTTCTTCTCTGTATGAGATGTAGGGTTATCTTTGGGATAGGGAGCTCCTGTGACCTGACTGAGCCAGGTTCTCTGAGAAAGAGGTGAAGACTAGAACTGTATAGGAGATAAATGGGGAAGGAAATTATATTCCACCTTTGCTTTTTTGTTCTTTGGGGTCCCCTTGCCCGGATTGTAAGGGGTGAGTTGTGCATATCACGTTCTCATTGGCAGATCTTCATCCTCTCCCCTTCTTTGCCTGTCCAGAGCAGGGAAGTACCTGGTCCGATCCCAATGCTCTTTGGGCCTCCCCAAGAGCTGCTTGTTACTAGCGTTGAAATCCCCTGCTGATTGCAGGACCTGCGGAGACGGGAGCTCTGCTCGGTAACACGCTCTCCCCACTCTGTGCCCTTTCTGGGGCTCTGCTTGTTGACACTGAGGATGTGGCAAATTTTCTTGTTTCCACCCTCATGGGGAGAACTGCTTGTGGTTAACATGATTTGCAAGTGTGGTGTTCTGTGGTTATGTTATTGCTTCCTCCTATAATCCCACATGCTTTGGTGCACAGGGTGTTTAATAGCATCCTCAGGTTGCCTCCACAATGACTAATTTGCTCAGACCGCACAGGCTGTTCATATCCTCTGGTAAGAAGCTGAGTGGTAAGGATTGATTATAGACCTTAGTGCAGGCTCCTGAAATACAGCCTTCACTTTACAATAGAGCTGGTGTGTGAGACCAGATATCCTTCAGATGAAAGCAGTAAAAGAGTCTGTGCTGAGCAGTGGCCTGTATAGACATCTCCAGAGTGGGCTAGCGGCTGACCCAGCCTGGCTTACAAGACATGCAGATTGTCAGTTCTCCACCCCTTCATTCTCCAAAGGGACCTCCTCTCTAGGATAGTCTAGGATAGTCATCACATTGGCCATTCTCACCACCACAAAGACTGCTCCTCAGGTGGCATCTTGAAAACTCCTTGTCACAGCAGCCTGAACAAGCCCTCAGACCTCGTCATCCGTGCTGCGAGTCCAGCAGCTTCTCCCACTTTCTTCAGGCTGGTGCAGTGGGGCTGGCACTAGTGCAATTTAAATCAAAAGCAGAGGAACATGTGCTGGTACCAGTTGAGCTGTATTTGAGGTAGCCCATGTTTACACTGATTGACTGCAGAAGTCAACCTGTGCACGCAGGACCTGCCTTGTGAAGCGAGTGGTGTGATTTTCCCTGCTGGCCGAGGCTGAAAGAGGAACGCAGCCAGGCTCTCGCAGCCCGTGGTGGCAAAGTGCAGATACAAAGGCCACTTGTGTCTGCAGTGTTTTCCGAGCAGCCGAGAGCACATTACCCTTCAGCAGCCCAGCCAGAGTCCTTCCCCTCCCGCTGGCAGATCGATAAGGAGGGACTTTCTTCCTCCACAACTAAGTGCTGCTCTGATTTACTGCAGCTCTTCCTTAAGCGCTTCCGGAGGTCAGAGGGCTGCAGACATTAGCCCATAATGGAAGACCTGAGGTCATCTGTAACCAATACCAACGAACCTGGGTGCCACGCAGCGCAGCCGGGAGTAAATAAACCTGTCCCCTGACTCGCTTTGCAAAACCTCTCACTGTTGTGACACAGAGAGGAGGATGGAGGAATAATGGATGGTTCTCATCAGAAGAAATATAGTGCCTGGCGGCTTGTGAAGCGTGCGTGTTTTTCTGTTATTCTTGCGGGACACTACCCTGCCATGCAGCGGTGCTCCCTGAGGAGGCTCTGGTGGCCACAGTGCAGACTGAGGGCTGCCCTGCTGGTGCCCAGACAGCCTTTCCTCAGCCTGCCTTGCTTCAGCCTTGTCATTTTCCATTTATAATGGAAACTTAGAACCATTGTAATGAAAAGATTACTTTTAAGTTCAAAGAGCGCTAAAACTATCCTGTACTGCAGTAACACTAGTCTGTATTGGAAGACCTGGGATCATTCATAATCAGTACAAATCAACCCAAGTTAGGTTGGCTGTGATAAAATTGCTGATGGTCTTTGCTGCAGTAGCGTCCAGTTGCCCAGCTGCAGTGACTGCTTATAGAAGGAATTAAAATTGTGGGTGTCCTGCAGGCAGAAGGTGGAGGTAACTGAAAGACTGAGCGCCACGTGCAGGGAAGCAGACCCAGACAGCATGCACTGCTGTACGTGCAAATGAAGGGACTAATCCTAAAGGCAATTAAAATTTCTGCATTTCAGTGCAGTAAATCCCACTAAAGTCCATGGCAGGGCTCTCAGCGGCTGGCTCCAAGGCTCGGCAGTGGCACACTGCTATCCCCGAGTGGCATGGCTGAGCAGCTGGCGTCTCGGCTGGGCGCAGGGTTGTGCGTCTGAACAGGAGAGCTGAGAGCCAGCCGCTCTTGTGCTGCGTCCAAGAGCAGAAAGAGGAAAGTCCCTAAGGCAGAGGGGAGAAGAGCTCGAATGGTGATGGAGGTACCGTTAAAGGATGTCAGTTAGGGCTGGAGCACTGGAAGCCTGTACTTGGTGGTCCAGCTGTCTCTCTTTGTTGACTATGAGATGATGTCTCCTAGTATGACCCACCCTGTCCATGCAGTGGTCTCTTGACTGAGCTGCTGCAGCGCTCACAGAGCCAGGAGCAGTCTGAGTCACTCATAGTGCGAAAACCACTTGTGCAGTGTCACCATGAGATGGGCAACTGTTATTCCTTGGTACACCTGGGAGGCAATTCCCAGCAGAGCTTGGGAAGTGTTAACACCATCTAGGAGACCTGGGAAATCCCATCTTTGATACTGTGTTCAGTATTGGTTGACCTACACCCAGAAGAGGTAGATTCAGACTGGAGGAGGTACAGAGAAGGCCTTCTAAAATTATCAGGAAAATGTACTGTTTGTCTTATACGCAAAATTTGTCTTATTTTGTCTAGCAGAATAAGTAAGAAGGGGCTGTGGCTGCGCTCTGCCAGTACACTGGGAGTAAGTACCAGTGAGGCAGACAATGCATTCACACTAAAAGATGATGCTTTGTATTTTAGTTAAACCTTTCTTAAGGACACGTAAGCCAGTGGTAGATAGTCCCTTGTATGTTTTGTTTTCACCTTCCTGGGCACTTCTGTAAAAATCTGGTACATCCACAGGTTCTGCTCAATTATGCCCCCGATTCTGCAGAAAATTTACAAAATGGAGTTAGGCAGGATGCCTTCCCCTGTACATCGAGCCTCTGTATTGTGTATGTAATGGGACAGTGGTCGAAAAATCCCATGAAAATGTATTTGGCTCCATTGGGCAGGATTTTACAGCAGAAATTGGGAGCTCAGAAGATGGGAAACAGTCCTTTTGAAATTTACCCTTGAAAACAATGGCCGTGATTAGCACCTCCATTCATCCAATAATCCCACAACAGGACCTGTCCTCAAGCCGCACTCAGTGCTGCTCCCGTCTACCCCACCTTCATTACCGGAAATCAGGCCTATTTATACCGCTTTGAATGTTCCTCGCAATTCAAGTCCCAAGGAGACAGACAAGCTCAATAGCCTGAGCGGTGTTTGTTTGCCTGGTTTTATCACGATCAGCAAAGGAAGCAATTTTCATAACCAGCGGGGAGCAGGGAGCCCCTCCCCAGCCTGGCTGCTGATGGCTGCGGTGGCTGTACCTCGAGTGCCCCGCGGAGCGCTCCACACCTGAAGCCTGCCCTGGCGGCACAGAGGTGATGACAATAGGCCTCCAAGATAAACAAAATAACTGAATTAAAAGTGCTGAAAGCCAGCAGCAGGTGAACTGCGAAGAACAAACCCCTCACACCCATCACCCTGCCTGCGAGGCAGGCTGAGCTGTGACTGGGCAAAGCTTATCATTTAGATTAACACACGGTCCTTTTCCCCCCTCCTGCCCCCACACCTCCCTTCCCAACTTTCAACAATTGTTTGATTACTTGTGTGATACAGCTAGAGAGCAAAAATGATTAGCTGCCACCCTTCCTCATTCACAACAAAACAGAGAGGAAGCAGCTCGACCGGGGCTTTGTAGAGCAGCCAGGTGCTGTTGGGTGGCTGGTCACTGCTCTCTTCAGGAAGGTAAATATTGGGCTAGAGGCGATTACAGCTGTGTGCAGAGGAGCACCACGCGGGCGGCAGCCTTCACGGCCTCACGGAAACCCCCTGCTCCAGCACGCATTTGCATGTCTCCCGCTGAACCAGCTCTTGTTGGTGTGTCTTCAGTAGTAATTGGCTCAAGCCTCAAGTAAACATTTGGCTCTGTTAGTTGGAGAGATGGTGCGCATATGGAGGTACTCTTAGCAGGGGCTGAAGTGGTGTTTATCTTTTGCTCCAGCCTGGTTAAAGGCAGCTGTGTTAGGAAGTGAGTAGACAATCCAGCTGAGATGGCCTGTGCTCTGAAGACCACTGGTGTCACCAGGACTCTGCACTCCAGCAGTTTCTGGAGTGTATTCCTCTCCTGCCACATGCTGCCAATTGCTTGCTTTACTTCACTTGCCATTTCTAGAAAGAGAAATAGAATGAGAGAAACTCTGGAAGTTTTCCCTGTGGCAATACACTTCCTAAAGCACCTCTCATCTAAGAGACCAACAGCACCTTGCTGCAGAGGCACTGGGCTCCAGGAGAAGGCTTTCCCTGAGGTGGAAGCAGTGATTCTAAACATAAGATGACAACAATTGGGAGGATTCGTGTGTCATGCAGTCTGTGTTCATGGGGTGATGGCAGAATCTGTACTTGCTCTTACCAGGTTTCACTGTCCACTGTGGAAAGACAATCTGTCTGTCGCTCCATTGTGAAGAGTTGTGCAAAAACTGGCTAGCAAATGTTAATATTATGACGAGAGGTATCAACCCCTGCCTGTGTCATCTGTGCTAGGCTCTAGCAGCCATACCCGGCACAAAGAGCTGACAGGGTAAACAGGGAGGCCAGATGAAGTAGTGTGAAGGGAGCAAAGGCACAAAGAGGTGAAGTAACGTGATCAAGGTCACGCAGCAGGTCAGAGTTGGGCCAGCCTCTGGGTCTCGCGGGTCCCAGGCCGATGTGCTGCCCAGTGCAGCAGCCAGCCTTGCACACTCTGTTCTACATCAAATACGGGCACTGGGAAACAGTTTGCTATTTTAACAGCTGCAAACTTTGCACAGGATAGATTCAGGTTATGTGATTCTTTCTTCCAGCTCCTTAATAGGAAAATCAAGGTAGCACAATGGAAACCCAGGGGTTTATTGGAACAGCTTAGCATGGTGTTAAATCAGCTTTCTATTTGAGCAGTGCTGTTCACGCAATCTAGAATTTCACGAAAGCCCAGCAGGGCCACTTCATTGCAACGCCCGTAGCTGCAGGCAGAGGAGACCAAATCGCGGATACACAGAGATTTTTAAGGCTTCTGTCGATCCAAATGGAGCTTGGGGCTGGCAAGGCAGGAAAACCTTTTTGTATTTTGTTCCTGCCAGATACCTGGGTGGTATTGCCCTGTGATGAAGGATATAGAAGGGGACCCATTTATCATCTTTTGTATTTTCTCTTTTTATTTATTTTTCTTTTAAAAATACGTTAAAAAATTAATTCAGTGCTGGTGAAAGGTGACAGATTAAAAACCCCAGGGATTTCAGCCCTCTGTTTATCCTCTGAACAGAGATCTGTAAGCACGTTCCCGGTGCTGCTCCAGCACTGTGCCCCAGCTCCCAAGACAGCAGCTACCCCATCCTGCCAGCCCTTCCGACCCGCTGGAGCTGCATCCCCTCAGATGGAGTGAGGAAACGGCCTCAAGTTGTGCCAGGGGAGGTTTAGATTGGATATTAGGAAAAATTTCTTGTCTGAAAGGGTTATCAAGCATTGTAACAGGCTGCCCAGGGAAGTGGTTGAGTCACCATCCCTGAAGGTATTTAAAAGACATATAGATGTGGTGCTGAGGGACATGGTTTAGTTAACGGTTAGGCTTGATGATCTTAAAGGTCTCTTCCAACTGAAACAATTCTATGATTCTATAAGGAGTGCTGCTCGGGGTGCGAGTCTGTGCCAGGGACTCCTGCAAGTGAGGAACTGGATGACGATCCACCTTGTAACCCTGCATTGTGTTGCATGGTCTCACAGCCATGGCGAGACGGCCCAGCAAGAAGCTGTGTCTGTGCAGGGCAGCTGCGCCGCTGCACGGGATGTTGTTCCAAGTCCTCTGGGCCAGGCAACACACTTTGAGGTCTTGCTCCACTTTTCTTTCTAATCTTTAGTCCTTTCCCTCCAAGGAGAGGGGAAAAAAAATAATCCTGCGAGAGCACAATAGAAAAGGCCTTTGGGATTCCCAAGTGCCTGTGGATGGTGCTTTTCACCTCAATGAAGTGCAGAGTAGACGATGTTTTCATACCAGCATGCAGATAGAGTAAGACAACTATGTAGCTATGGTGTGATTTTGACAGAGTCTGCGCATTTGCAGCTCCTGCCAGCTTCTGGAGAATTTTTAGATGCTCTATAATTGTATGGTTTTATTTAGGGAATAAACATGCCACATGGATCCTATCATTAGGTCACCAAGTTTGAAAAGGCAGAATTCATCCCCCATCCCTCCAGCTTTTCTCGCTGACATACTTGCTTGGATTTTGTTTGATAATTCTCACTATGGGTCATTTCAGATTCCCACCATAAAGGCTTTCTGTAGTTATCTTTTCATCAGCTCTGGTGTTTGGAATAACCCTTTGCAAACTAGGTATTTCCCTCTACTATAAAGCTGGAGTGTTTGGGAGAAGAGAGGAGAGCATCCTTCACAAACTATTCAGTGTGGGTCAGGATGGGGGTGGCATTGTGGGGGGTAAGGCTTCCCAACACCCATGAGCGATACCTCCTTGCAATTAGTAATGCTGACACTGCCCTCTCCCCGCACTCAAGAAGTGACATTCCAAGACGTGTATTTGGCGTTTGAACTACCCTGTCTCCTGGACCCAAGGGACAGGGGCTGGGACAGCTCTGTGGGAGGCCCTGGTGTTGCATCCATTTGACTGGTGTGCCCAAGGGGCCTTCCATCATCACCTGCCTCCGTCCGAGTGAAGGCGTCCGCTGCACCAGGTGGTACTCAGGAATTTTATCCAGTGTGAGTTACTCAGGGCAGAAACCATTCCTTTGCTGTTTCTGCCTGTGGTATCTGACTATTGACCCCATCCCCTCATTTTGCTGAAGAGGCAGAAATTTGATAATGGCCATAATTATGTCTGAACATTAAATGAATGCTCTGGATCATCACTGCTGTATCCACTTGTCCATAATTACCAGCAATGGACATAGTGGCTTCAAAGGCCACCCAGTTATCGTTTATGTTTACTATAAACACAGCAGCTGTTTTGGGTTACGAGGGTGGTCATTTTGCTGGAATTTGATGAGCCAGACCCTGAAATCCTCACCTGACACCACCTCCCTCCCTCCTTCGGGAAGAAAATTCAGTATAAGAGTGCTCTATGCCACCTAAAGAGGGAGGATGGATGGGCTGTGCCTCGTACACCCCTGGGATCTGCAGTTTCCCAACCTCCCTCTGATCCCAGGGAATTGGTCTGTGTTTATGGGGCTGGTCCATGTTTGCTAATGCTGTCTCCCCCCCAACACCACTGCCGTCAGCTTGAGGACTCTGGGAGTGCAAAATGGCAATGCGAGGGACAGCAAGAAAGCTTAGCGTGTTAACCAGGGCCTCTGCCTGTCGGAGCTGCAAGCAGGGATAGCTCTGATTGGGAGGATGTAACAAGCTACGCAGGGTTTTAACTTTATATACTGCACTGCAGAATGGAGAGGTATCGGGGGGTCAAGGGACTGCTGGTTTTGGTCACAGCTGTCTGCTCCTATGTGGCAGTGCCATACCTCCCTGCGGGGAGGAACAGCAGGCGCAGGATGGAGGTGGGGGGTTCTGGACCCTCAGCAGTGGTAACCAAAGGATAAGCCCAGCAGCTGTTGCGCTGTCTGGGGGAGAGGATTCATTTCTCCTTCCGTGGGCTCCCCAGACCCTCTCAGTGCACAGCCTATTTATCATGCACTGGGCCAGGATTCGGGACTCTGCGGAAGTCATCAAAAAGAAAATCCCTCCCTTGCAGACCCATATGGACACACAGGAGTGTGACAACACAGGGCAGAGAAGGCTTTAGCCTCCAACATGGAGAAGACTTGTGAAACTTCGGTCTACCGGATTCAGGGGGAGTGTCGACACTTGCTTCTGTGGAAGCAGGGATCTCCGCCTTCCACACACAAGACCAGGGTGTGTGTAGAAAAGCCAGAAAGGGAAAATGCAGAGGCAAATCATACGGGGGGAGGCAACAGGGAAGCACTGGAAGATGATCTTTTAATTGCATTAAAGTCGAATCATTGCATCAGTTGATGAACATTTGCATAAACTGTATTTGCCTATGAAAGCAGGTTGGAGCAGAACAGTTGCCTAAATTCCTACATCAAGGACTAGGTCTTTAATCAAGTGGCTAGTCACCAAATACTCAAAAAAAGAAGGTTTTGGATTTGGTCCAACTTTACTAAAGTATTATAAACTTCTGCTAGCTTTTTTGATTCACTTTCCAAAACAGGTGAAAATCCATCTTGCAGTCATACGAACTGAGGTGTCTTATGATGCTCACAAACCTCGCTTCTGTGTGCAAAGTGGAGCTCTGGATTTCGGGCTGTGGCTGGTGTTGCTCTGGGCTACGCTCCCTTAAAAGGGGTCATGCATTATAGCTTACCTGCGCCACTAGGAATGTCACTGTCCTGTCATAATGCAATGCACAGGGCATTCAAAAAAACGGTCTGTGTTGTTAGCATGATCTGAAGCAAAAGACAAAGCCTGCTGCAAGGTGAGGAAGAGAGAAGAAAGCTCAGACAAATATAACGCATTGGAGATGTTGAGAGATCAGGACAGGCTGATGTTCCCCATGGCTTTGGTGTAATCTCTACAAAATCACAAGTTGGTAACTCTTGCCTGACGGCAGCAGCACGGTGTAATTCATGAACTGCCTCTTACTGCCTTTTGTGGCCGTGGGATTTCCATCCCACCAACTTACAGTTGCTCACAGTCATTTGGCCAAAAGAGGTGGGAGTTTTCCAAGTTTTTCTCTTAGTTGAAAGCCTTCCATCTGGCACAGTGTTTAAGAAATACCATCAGAGTGGGTTTTTAAACTAGTTTTTTGCCGGTGTGTAATCCTTCCTGATTTTTGTTCTTACGGCTTTTTTATGGGAGGAAACTAAAGTCCAGGGATTACAGGATGGACTGTAAATACTGGTGGACTGAAAGGGAATGAAATGAAGGCAACATATTTTGTCGCTATGATAGCACCGCTTTATGAGAACCGAGTTATAATATGGGGAAATACCACACCGCTGCTGGGGAACAAAACTTTGCTCATCAGCTCTGAGGCCAAACAGAGACTCCCCCTTCGGGAAAAGGGGCACAAAGGAGCCACTGCTGAGCAAGGCTTATGCTTTCAATGAGTGGAAATACTGCGTTCAGCCTCAACCGCAGCTTTCTCTGAAGCACCTGGGAGCAGCACAGCAGAAAGGCTGACCACAGCAGCAGGGGCAGTGGGGCTAGAGGTGTGCTGCCGGTAGGCACCTGCAGCCTGACTCTGGGTGATGTGGTCTGACTCGGTTATTCATCTTCACTGAAAAAAGATGCTTCATCTTATCTCTAAAGGAAAGAGCAAATTGGCTGGTGTTTGCAGCAGATAACGCATAGTGGAATGATGTATTTATAAGGGGAGGAAAGAACAGCACAGTCAGTTCCTGTTTGTTTATTGTTTCACGAATTACAAAGGCTAAACAGACTAAACGCTCCTTCACTCCAGAAATAAAAGCAGTGCCAGTATGTGTGATTGAGAAATTAGCCCTCCAGTGAGGTTCAGACCATTAGAACGTTCTCTTCCCAGTCAGTAACTGAGATACATCATAGCCTCAAACACTAACATTCATGGAAAAGCCCTGGAGACAGAGAGCTACAAAGGCAGCCTTGTGATGGAAACCCCTTCTGTAAGACTTACTAATAGATACGTTAGCTGATGTCGTCACGCTCTGGCACGTGTATATGTTCTGTAACGTGTGGCATGTAGGTTATCAGCAGTTTGTGGGTTGTCAATATTTGCAAGTGAATGTATCATGTAAATTGAGAAGGATGTGTTACACATCCGGAACGCTGCATCAGGTCTCCTGCACCCTCCAAGGCTTTTTGGCTGTGCGCTAGAGCCAGTGTAAGTTAATATTTTCATGTTCTCGGGGTGAAGATCTCAGCAAAGTCCCCAGAGGACCAGAGAGGGATAAACAATGCAGGGCTCTCCTCTGCAGATACAAATTCAAGGTGAATAAGGAATAGGGAGCTGAAAGGATTGATTTGTAAAATAAAAATGTTAAAAAAAAAAAAAGTGTCTAGCAATACTGTCCTAAGAAATGAACTTACAATAGGAGGGAAACACCAGAGGAGAACAGGTTGCATAGCACAACACAGGAAGATACATGGGGGGAATTCTCAAGGAGGAAATTTTAGCGTGCACAGCAGGATGTGTTCAGTAAAGCAAGGTTCATGAGACTGGAAATGGGGAAGGCAAAAACTAGCTAGAGTGATATGCTAGAAAATGTATCGGAGGCATGTTCTGCCTTGGCAGCATGAGAGAATGGTTGCCCAAATATTTGGGTTTTTTCATTTTCAGCCTTTGCAACAGCAAAGAGCCAGATCAGACATGTGAAATGCTACGCTTGTTCTCAGGACATGGCCCACCTCCTCTTCAGCCATCAGCCCTCCAGCCCTGTCAAACTGCAAAGGACCAGCTGGAGCAGGTGTCAGCAGAGATGTATCAGCCCAGGGTTTTGCTGGGCTTTCTCAGAGCAAGTGGCAGGATCTCTTTTATCACACTGAGCCTTCTCCTGTCAGCAAAGCAGCCAGATGAAATTTCCTTCTCTGGAGACCCCCTCTCTGTTGCTGTGTAGCCAAAGGATTTTGTAGACTCCTTTATTGTCTTAATTCTCATCAGATTTGCATCATTATTCAGGTCTGGAAAAAAAACCCCAGCACATAAAACTGACTTTAAAACAAAAATCTCTTCACAAAGATCTCACCAAGGACTTCTGACTTTGATGTGTTTGAAAATATTTTGGAATGTTTTCTTCTGAGCATTTGGAAAGTCTGGACTGAGCTGTTTTGTACTAACTCTTACAAATGCTAAACATCTGGGTCTGTGACATTACTTCAGGTATTAATTCTGAGTCATTTAGTCTAGAGTGTGTTTGAACTCAGAGAGAGCAAAGGTGTTTTCTATATTTCAGCAGACAACGCTTAAAATGCAGAACGGTGCCGTGGGTCCAGATTTGGGATGCTCCAGGGAAAACCTAGAACTAGAATTTAATTTCATCCCTCTATACAAAGGAGGCTACTCAGCAGTTTTGAACCATGTTTGAGTTTAATTTTTGGAATGCTTTAATTTTGGGGCATTTTAGTCTGGATTGTCTTCATTTCCTACCCTTTGAGACTAGGTTAAAGATTGCCCAAGTGTCAAAATGCATTGAACGCAAGATTTAAATTCTCATCAATAACCTTCATTCTTTCCCTCAGGTGATTTGTTGTTTCAGAATTTACATGGTAACAAAAGTCCACATATGGGAGGAATGATGAATTACAAAAAGGATTTGGCAATCAGCTTTAGAGAGGGAATGAAGAAGACAGAAAAGGTGCAGTGATGGTACTTCTCAGGTGCTGCTGTTTCCTAGGGGTGGTCTTCTGTGGTTCTCATCCTCATAAAACAAAGTAGATGGTTTTGGTTTATACTTTTTTATAGACATAGTTAAGTGCTAATGAAAGGCAAGAAAAGATGAAGTAAATCAGAAAGTAAAGCACCCTTGACGCCCTGCGGTGGTTAGCTAGCAGGACCACTCTGTTTCAAAGCTATAAAAATAATTATGAGAGCAGCAGGACTGAGCCAGTGTTTCATGGATTCAGCCTTGTCATACTCTGGGTTGCACAGTCTTCCTCTAGTGCCGCCACCACCCAATGTTTGTCTTCCTTGGAGAGCCACTGAGGGCAGGACCCGCAGAGCTGTTGTGTCTGTAACGCGTCTGGGCAGCGGTCCTTCAACAGCCTTTGGGTCATGGAGGCCCAATGGATCCTGCGAGGAGAGGAGAACTAGGAGGAAGGCTGGGAGCTTCCGTTGACAGCTCCTACCAGGAGGCAGGAATTGGCTTGTATTCATTTGATTTATTGTCTTCTCATCCATAGATGTATGTTAGGGAATTCTCGCATTGATTTAAAACAAATAAACTTTCCCTACTGAGTGGGGAATTCAGACTAGCTGAATCTCTGTCCAGAGCAGTTATTCCAGGCAAAGGAATTGGTATTTGATATATGGAGATGTTTATTAAACAATTCTGGTGGTAGGAAGGAAATTATCAACAATCTCTACCTGTACAAAAGAGATGTTGCACCATAGAAGTCGTGAAACATCACATAAAGGAACAGCCCAACAGCCCAGCACAAGCACCTTTGCAACCAAATGCCAGTGCAGTCCCTTGAAATGCCAGGGTTAATAATACATGGATTTCATTTAACTTTTTTATTATAACTTTAAAAAAAAATCTTAGTTTACGGTAGAGACAATAAGGGTAGAGGAAAGAAAGCAGTTAAAAAGACAAAAAAAAAAAAGGTTTAACTGAAGCCTGGGACTGAGGTATGTTTATTGGGCTGTATGAGACCTGTCCAGCTGGAATCGGCATCAGCAGTCACACTGACGGGTGCTATTCAAGTGATGTCTCTATTCATATGGGATTAGACGGCTGTCTGGCTGCTGGCTGAAAAATCATTATTTTTAGTACCGTGTCCCGATAGTCGGTTTTCATTCTCCTCCTGACAATGTGCAGTTGGGATACATTTTATCTTCCCCCTCCCCATGTACCAACTTTTGAACAAATAGAATTCTCTCTGGTTGTTAAGCAGTTTTCTCTGGCCCTTTTTTCTCGTTTCCTACCAAAGGATGATGGATTTGGTCATTTCTAAGGATCTTCCCAGCTGTTTTGGACATGAAGACAAAAACAAGCTTGGAGAGATCCATCGATATTATGGAAGATTAGCCTGGGGGTTTAAGGATTTCTTTCAAAAAGAAAACTTTTTTTCCAGTTTGACTCTTCCCTGGTGTGCATGACTAAAACACCCGTGATATGGAATCAGTGCAAAGACTGAGGGATCTAATCCTCAGCTGCTGCAAACCAGCATTGCCCAGTAAACTTCAGTACAAGCTACCCAGGTTTACACCCGCTGGCAAACCACCCGAGACCGAGCTGGTTGTCTGGGCAAGCTGACACACACAACATGGCATTCCCTCTGGTTTTTCACCGAGAGCCAATAAGCAAGAAGGCAGCAATGTCTTTTCTTTGAGTCAGCGGTCCGGGGGTGGCAGCTAATTGGTGGCATTTGTTTTTCCTCTGTCCTCCCCCTCCCCTGCCCCTCACAGAGGCTGCAGGCTCTCCCAGCAGCACTCGGTCCATGGTTGGAGGGCATAGCTGTCATTCCATTAGGCTTGGCTAGGCCTGCGTTAAAGCGTGTCATACAAATTGAGGGGATCCAGCATATTGACAGACAGATATTTAGCATGTAATTGCACTGAAAGTGCAGCACAAAAGCTCTGGGAGGTAGGAGAGTGGAGGATTTGGATTGCATGAGATCTCGTTGGTGTGGGGCTTGGACTTTTTTTCCAAAGTGCATTTGAGCTCCACAACAACAGGTGTGATGGTAAGGCACAAATACATCATCCCTGGGACGCTGGGGTAGTCCTTCTCCAGCCTGCCTTGTCCCCCTGAAGAGGTCCTGTTTGAGGCAGTGTCTGTTACAGAGAAGCAAAGCCATCCCATGGGCTGGTGCACCGCTCCCGCACACGCATACACAGATTAGTTTCTCAAAGGAAGCTGAGCTACCTGTCTCTGGCTCTATCAAAACATGGCCTCCTGCTCCTTTACTTAGCCTTACCCACGCAGTGACAAATCCCAATGCCTCATGCACCACAGATTTCATATCATGACAGATGGAACATAAATTTAATATATATTTGGCATTATAGAAAAAGGATCATTGTAATTGCTGGGCTTTAACATTGGTCGTTAAGGACCAATTCTCCAGCTCCCCTCCAAATGCAATCGAGTTGTTTGTGGCTTCATGCTCCTGGGGCTGGTCTGCACCCACCTTGTCCTCATATGGCTCTTAGGAGCCAAGGCTTCATGGGAAGTCATTGGGTCTTAGAGTCCAAGATCCATCAGTGACTTTTACAAAGACAGCTCATCCTCCCAAGTCATGTTATTTTTAAACATTTTGCACTGAGTGGCTGTCAGCCAGTGACAGAGCTGGGACATGGGTCCCGGGTCTTCTGCTGGCCCAGGTGCTGCTCTCACCTCCCCTCCTACAGGTGTTCCGAAGGACTGCGCATCGGTGCTTTGGGGTTGCTTCTTTTGCTGTACCTCTGCTTAGATGCTTAGGTGAACTTTATCCAACCATCCCTAGATGGAGTTTGTTAAAGGTAAACTTACAAGATGAAGCTTTTAAAATAGGCTACTGAGATCTGATTCTGAGTTTATTGTGAGCATTCCTGATGTTTAGAAGTTTAAGATCTGTGGTTTCGAACCTGGTCACAAAGCAGTAGGAGAGAGGTACAAAAGTGGTGGAAGGACTTTATTTAATGTTTAAATTAAGGCTTAGTAAATTAACACTGTAAACGGACATTTAACATAGCCCTCAGCTGACACTCAGAAAATCCAGGTTCTGCCATTTCCAAGTTCTGCTACAGACATTGTGGGGTGCTCGGCTACTCTTCTTTCCTTTGTCTTTTACTGAAGACAAAATATCCCTAACTTTAGGGACATGGTGTTCACTAAGGCTTTGGAGACTTCAGAGACAATGACTAGGCCATGAGAATCCTAATTTAATATATTAATTTGCATGAAGAGGTTCCTTTGCTTTAACTCCTACAAGCAGCGGAGCAGGGGCAGTGTTCCCCAGTGGCCCAGAGCCCAGGACTGGGTCTGGAGGTGTGCGTGAGGTGTTGTACACACATGTAAGAGGGGAATGTTCCTGTCACTGCGCAGCCTACGTGGATGATATAATATTGTAAGGAGCTGAGTGGAATGTAGCAACAAGCAGTGTGATTGATCATTGATGATAAGCTCTTGTCATGTTCACTTGATTTAGATTGTTTTAAGTGTATCATTTACCGATGTACCATTTACTGTCTCTGAGAGAGAGAGAGAGACAGTAGATTCCACAACCAAGGTTTTTTGTAAAAAACAATGTTGTTTAGTGCCTACATTTTTGAATGCCCAAGCTAAGAAAGTTTAAAGGGAACTAATTCTACAGGTACCAAGTTGTCTAAAATAGGAAGACATATTTGAGGATCTGAGTCCACAGATCTCTTCCTTGTTAAAGGATAGCTTTTCTAAAAATTGTGGAAGAACTGCAAGTGAATAAGAAGTGCAGGTAGCATGTGTCGCTATGTGCACGTCCCGGGGAACAGGGAAGGTGTAAGCAATGATGGCACACACCTCTGTCCCAGCTTATGCCAGGTGAGTTTGCAGCAACTCCATTGACTGGGATGGCAGGACTAAGTTGATTGTGGTTTAACTGAGGTCAGAGGGGACTGGAGCATTTCTGTGGTGCTTTGAGATCATCCAGAAGGAGAAGTGCCAAACAAGTGTAATGTGCACATTACTAATTGGGGCTGTTGCTCTGCTGTTGGCAGCCACACCTTTTGTACGCTTCCTCTTTGTACAGCCCAGGTCCAGGTCACTGTCAGGGAATAAAGCTGCAAGTGGGATCACGTTTCCCTTCACTCCTTGTGTGTATGTGTGTGTGTCTTTGTTTTTTCTGTGCTGTAGCTCAGGGGGGCTCGTAAATCTTGGAGACGACTGCATTTTTTTTCTCTGCCCCTGTATGACTGATGGTGCGAATTTATGTGTGGTATTTCTCTCCCCCAACCTCGTTCTGTTAAAACGAGACAGGAGGCCAGTAAATTTGCAGTGGGAGCTGTGGCAGGGTTGTGGGTTCCTCACGCCCTCCTCTTTGCAGCCTGAGGGCTAGCTGTTCCTAAAAGATAATGATTTTGGGTTTTCAGCAGCGGGTGGGATGCTGTTTGCATCATTTCACTTTGCTGGATGAGCGTGCTTTGACCCTCTGCTTCGGCACCAGGTGGTGTTGAAGAGAAAGGTGCCATTAGGGGACAGATGCTCTCACAGGTTGGTATCCAGTGTGGGGATGGGACAAATCCTGAGGTGTGAGTTAGAACAAGGTATCCCAGAGCAGAGACCCTGCCGGAGCTCTCTTCCTGCTGCATTTCGCCTTCACTAATGATGTGCCGGGACGTGCCTAAGGGACACAGTCCATCACCTCTTGCCTCTTCCAACCTAGACAATTCTATAATTCTATGATTCTTCTCACTGCAGCGACCGACCTAAGAAGAAGGTTCCGTGTTTCAAAAGTCTGTTGTGTTACAAGAGGGCGTTTAAAAACTCTTCTAAAATGATGTCATGAAAATATTTATGTCTGCTTCTAATTCCGGAATGATTCCTGAAAGGGGTCCTGCCTGTGCCCCTTTCCCCAAGGCGGAGGGATGCCCTGCACCCAGGCAGTGTTTCCTGCCTTTCCTCCAGCTGACTTCATCTCAATTAATCCCACGTAGGTCAAGCTGCGACTGGGAAATCCAGCCTGAAATCTAAATGCCACCTTGAATTTGAACTCCGACAGGAGTATTTCTCTTGAAAAATAAATTTTTCATTTCAAAGCATATTCCAGGTTTATTCCAGTGATAATTGCTTTAGCAGCAGGAGCAAGACCCAGAAGTTTTTGTTCCTGGATAGATTTGGTCAGGAATTTTAAACAAAGATGAGATTTTTATTTTTTTTTAGAAAAGTATCTATTTTTTTTTTCCTGAAACAGAAGAATGCCCATGTTCAGAGTGGAGTTTCCAGTCAAGACAAGCAGGTCTGAGCTTCACTTCAGCAGCTCACCAGTTACAGGCCATGTAATGGGAGAATGGGTCAGGCCAGAAATGGGAGGAATGGGTTCAAACCTCTGCTCTCTCCTCCACCCCTGGGTAGTGCGTAAAGCGTTTTCACATTGTGCTTTCTAGGTTCCCAGGGGAGTTTGGTCATCTCAGCTTGGTAATTTGGCCTTTCCCTCCCTGGGGGCTCTTAGTTGAAAGGCAAAATAATCACCTAAGTTCTCATCCCACCTGAAGGCATAACCATGTCACATGGCCCAGTTTAATGAGTTTAAAATGTCTTAAAACCAGACTGGTCTTAGCTAAGCTTATTAAACGCACTCAGTGAACTTCATCTGCAGCACAGCAGAGTCGTTCTGAGTTTGGCCGAGTTGAGGTGTGCATGCACGGTGTCCCCCTGGGTGATAGCACAGCTCAGGCACGCAGACTTCAGAGCTGTCTGTATAATCTGAGCGGGTTCCAGCCTGCGCAGGAGCACAACCAACCTCCTGTGCTGCTGCCCAAAGCTCCGGGTAGACTGGCAGGGCTGGGCTCCGCCTGGGACAGTGAGGAGCTGGGTATGCTGGGGGGGACAGGGGAGACCAGTGAGTGCCTGTGAAGGTTGGGCTGGGGCACTGGTAGCTGTCAGGATTTATAAGGAGGTCAAAGAATACTGCACTGGTTTGTTTGTTTCATTTTTGTCTTTCTGATTTGGACATAATAGGGATTCACAGCCAAAATCTAGGACTTCTATCCTGCGGGTTGGTGCCTTGTTCCTTCCATTAGGACACACATCAAAAGTGATTAAACAAACATTATGTTTTATATTAAAACACCAATGTGAATCAGAAATGTGGGCCATAGCTTCTCACAGCTGTGCCTCTGTGAGCCCAGTGTGTTGTGTCTATAAAGTCCACAGGTCAGATTCTTGTCTTGGCTCTGCCCTGGCTCTGTTATCAGACTGTGGTCTGTCCCTTAACCCTCTGGCTGACATTTTAAAAGGCACTTAATGGCCAACTGCAGCTAAACAGCCAGGGAGAAGTGACTCCCCCGGGCAGCTTTCAGCTCCAGGGCCTTAGCTGCTGCCTTGGAAGTGTGCGGATAACAGTGCTCTCCAGCCAGGCCAGACTGAGCAAACACGGCTGAGCTCTGTTATCCTTCCAGAGCGTGAGGCTCACCTACCCTGAGCAGTATTTGGTGCTGGAAGGACCATCCAGACACTCATAAATCTTTGGTGTAACTCTGAGGCGGCTTTGCTGACAAATTGGCACCCACATCCCCCCCTCGCAATGTGACTCTCACACTCAGGGCTGCTAAGAGCTATTTCAGGCCCCGGAACAAATGAAATATTCGTCTCCCCTTTGCCCTGGCAGTTGCCTCCACACCACCCATTCCCCTTCCCCCGAGCAGAGTGCCTTAGCTCAGAAACCCTAAGCCGGCCGTGGCAGCTGCAAAGGACGGGAGCAGGCCCAGGGGGGGCCACTCTCCAGCCCCTTCATGTCACTGAGCTCTGGCCAGGCACCCTCCCTCTCATGTCCCCCCGCTGCTTCGCAGACACCTACTGCTGCTTCAGCCCTGGCTAAGATGTTGGCCCCAGATTTCCTCTCTCCTTGCCATCATTACCCATTAACAAACCATTCCTTTTGTATGCCATGTGATCCAGAGATGTCTTGGCTGCTCTTTGGGTCTCTTCCCACCCACATTCACCAAGAGCTGGGGCACCCAGGGACTATCCTGTGACAGAAGAGGGTGTACATTAGTAAAGGGGACCTAAAAGCTACTGGGTCTAAGGTGTGAGGGGGGTGTGCATAATAGATGTACAGAGAAAGAAGTGATTATACGTGGTCATTGTGCTCCGTGCCATTGCGAAACACCAACTGCTGTGTAGCATGCAGAATACAGACAGCAGAGACTGACTTTCTTTGAAGCCTTTGCTTTGGCTATATTTTTTTTTCCTTTTACTGTGCCAAAATGCTCTTAGACACACATCTGCCTTAAAACCAACAATCTCCCCTTCCATTAGCTCAGTTAAAGCTTTTCTGCAAGCTTATCATTTTGAAAAGGCAAGGAAAACCAGAGAAAGAGAATGAGCCCAGGACAATCAGACATGTGGTTCTTGTGACAAAAAAAGTAAATTGAATTTTAGTCAAGAAATGTGAGAGATTTAGAACAATACAGTTAGTACTTAGTGGAATAGCTGCCTGACAAGCAGGTAAGACCTCGGTAATCCTCCATCAGTATGTAAAGCAGACACAGAAGGAGAGCAAAGAAAATAGAGAGCAGGCTCTTTGCTTGACAATTTAAATCCTAAGGGTACAATAGCTATATAGAGCAGAATCAAACACACAGCAGTAACCTCAAGTGAGCGTATAATAACTTTTGCCGTGGGATGTGGATATAACCTATCTAATGCCGGTCCGTGCCAGTGTGGATGTGGCCATAAAATAGACTTCTCTCGCCAGTGCACCTGTGCATCTCTTGTTACTGCGTGGCATCAGCTAAAGCTTGGCCAGACCTGCGGCAAACGAAGCTTTGCAGAGAAGAGCAGGGGCAGGCAGCCTTGCAAGAAGCTAGGAGAGTTAGTTATGGTTTTCATCATTTCTTCCCTTCTTCTGGAAGCAAGTGATGATTTGGAAAAACTGAGGAGGCTGCAGTCTTCCATACTGCTCCATGTGCTGGAAACCTCAGCTGCAAAACTCCTCTGACCTTTCATTTTCAGAAGTCATCTGGGAAGAACATATTTGTTCTCACAAGAAGCTGTGTGTCAGGTGAGACAGCAGTATGACTACAGCCCTGTGCAAAAAAATTAGCTCCCATAAAGCCAGAGAGTATTAAAGAATTTCAAGCTCAAAGAATTCACGATACAGCCAGGTCAGCGCTGGTTTATTTAGCAAAATGTGTTTGTTTTTGCAAAAGAAGTCTGCAATGCTTCTGAAGGCCAGGTTCTCAAAAGGGGAACCCCAAGCTAACGCACAGACTAGCACATAATTGTCTCAGATTCGATGATTTTCTGTGTTTGCCAGTCATTTTAAGCCTCATGGACAGCTGACTGCCTTTGTCTTCCAAGTGCCTGCTTGTACAATGAGAATTACCTGTTATGTTATGACAGACAAGTGATTAACATGAGAAAGACAAGTTGGATCTGGTGTGGAGCTTCCTGCATATCTCTGATGCTGTGCCCTCACAGACATTTCCTTGGAAGCAAAAGGAACTGTCTGTGCTCCTGGTTGCTCGGAGAAAAATATTTGTGGTGGAGTTTGACTCTTCCTGTGTTGCCAGGATTCTCTTGCCGAAGGACTGAGATGTCCATGAGGGCCACTGTAATACAAACAGTGACAGTGCATTGATCAGCTGCTGCCTCCGCTCTGTGGCGTGTTTGCAACTAGAAAAAAGAGCTTGGATTTGTGCGTCACGCAAATGATGTGCTTTGGTTCTGTACCTTCTTCCACTGAGCTTTTCCTGAAGACCTTGCACTATCCCATCCAGCAACAGCTCTCAGTTCAGGCCCAAATGAGTATCAGGAAGGCTACAATCCCATGAGCGAGGGTGCTCGTCTGTCTCCAGCACTGTAGTGAAATGGAACTGATAATGCTTTTTTCCTATAAATGAAATGTAATTTGTGAGTCAGAAGATCCTTTAAGTGCACGTGTAGCTTATTTGTACAAGCATTTAGGCTTCTTTATTGGGTAAAGATGCTTCCCTGAACTGGGCACTAAATTGAACTTTTTCAATTATTTTCCTGTTCAGATTTTTTCTACAAAGATGCGTACTTTGATGAGTCCTCCAATTTTCAAATTCTTCATGTAGATCCATTAGTACATTCTGTCTTTTATGACTTACTGGATTTTTTTTCTTTTTGTAATGATGGTGCTTTATACCATTTATCCAAGAATCTCCAGTGACTTCCACTTAATTATTTAATAAACCAAAAATCAACCCTGATGTATACAACGCCACGTGTCATCTCTTTTCTACGAGGCTAGGAAGCAAAGGAAGAGAAATTAAAAGACCGGGTACCAAGCAAACAGCCTTGGGGTAAGACCTGAGGGCTGACGTCCTGTCCCACCCCTCGCAGGCGCCCACTGCAGCGCTGGCTGATCCTCCGCAGCGTCGCAGCTGGGGTGGCACCTGCGCAGCCCGTGCCGCTGCTCCCTGGGACCTGTGGGATGCAGTGATGGAGTTGCTGTTTACCATTAAAAACAAACAACAGGCTGTGGGAATAGGAGCAGCTTCCTTTTCCCTCCAGCCTTGCCAGGCCATGTTGGTGCCGGCTGCGCTGAGCGGCGGCGCTGCGAGGAAGCCCGGCGTGGCCCAGGGCTCCCAGGCCCGGCGCTGGCAGCCGGGAGGATCAGGAAGTCGGGCAGGGGCAAGGTCACCTCTTGACCTCCCTTCGGCAAAGAATGCAACTTGCTGTCAGGCACTAGGAAAGACTTTTTTTCTTTCTGCAGTGTAAGATCCCTGTGGTTTCTGATGAGAAGACACTTACAGCACAATTTTTATTTTATTTGCTCAAGTGTTTTTTAAAAGGGTAGATGCCAATGAAATGGTGTAATCACCAGAGAGCTTTGGAGAGCGGCTGTTCATTCAATGGGTATGCAAGGGCAAAATACTGTGATTAGTATTTCATTATGCTATATGAAACACTGAAGTTTATTACTGATCTTGGCAAAATGTGACCATAATCTTTCAAAATAAAATGTTGTAACAAAGAGGGAAATCTCTAAAATACTTCTAATTATCACTAATCTCTCAAAAAATAAAAATTGTGCTCTACTTCTTCCTTAAAATGATGTGATTCCATTGCCACATGGGTTTGGTACCCATATAAGTGAGAGCAAAATCAGGTTCCAGTGGGTGGCTCTTGGTTCAGCTCCTGCAGTTGGTTTGTGCCATCTTGTCTCTTGCCCGTTGGGTTGTCAAACCTGGCTGGTGTAAGCAGAAAGGAGGGAGCATCTCAGCTCTCTCTGATCATACTTTTAATATTGCCAGTCTGTCCATTGTAAATCTTAACAGACATGGCAAACTATCACCACACCTTTTCCAGAGATGCGTAAACTGAGGCTGAGATGTTTGTCATGACCTGTCTGGGATAACACCACTGCTCAGTCAGGGACACAGTCCAGGTCCTCATCGTCCTCCTCCCGTCTTCCCAGCTGGAGACAGTTTTGCTGCCATTGTAGGACGAAAACAGGGTTGTGTGCTTTGGAAACTGCTGTTTGCTTTTCCTTGGTGAACCCACTGTCAGTCTTGGCTGCAGGAAAGCTCTGCGGTGAAGCCATTCTTCCTCAGTGTCCCTCTATATCCCACTTCTTCATCTTTTACTGTCAAGAAGCTGTGACATAAGTAAAAGGATCTATTTCTAACTCCTTTTTCAGTAGAAAAACCTTCCCTCTGGGTGAGTATCTTATACTGTGTCACGGCTACAGAACAGCATGGGCAGACTTGTCCCTCCAAGCACTTTGGAAACGTTAGCCCGTCTGAAAGTTGTTCTTTGCAGAAATATCTATGGCTGAGAGGCAAACAACCTGATTTGAATGGAAACCTGCTGAAGAGCAAAGAGAAAGACAGCGAGAGTCCCAGTTTGTGAGCTGGATGCATAGCAGAGATAACCTGGAAAGAATCTCACTAATAGTCATCAGCTCCCTGAAAAGAAAGTTGTCTGACTGTTTTGGTATTGTCTGTTTTCCTATGAGAAAGTCAAAATCTAAATATGAGGGCTTAAAAGTACATTCTTCTTTGTGCTGGTGTAAATCTAGAGCGTATTGAACAGGTTCATGGATTTGGACCTGGTCGAATTTAATTGGATTTTAGGGGCAGAAGAGACCTGCTTTGTAACTGCAGACCGAAGGTCTTCAGCTCTGGCAAGAAATCCAGCCATATCTATGGTCATGTAGCAGCTCCCCTGCTCTAGTGCAGAAAGATCTCCACTTCTGCATTTTAACAGTGTGAGTGATGGAGCAGCCACCCCTGTTCCAGTTGTGAATAACAATTAGAAATGAATGTCTTATTTCTCATATTAATTGATCTACTTGGGGCTTAAATATCCTGAATTTCAGGATGCCTTCTCCTGCAAGAGTGAAAAGCTAATCCAACTTGCTGCCAGCGTTTTCTGGAATTCTTTCCAATGCTGGTGTTACATTTTCTTCCAGGCTATTGGAAAAGAATAGTGAAAAGCTTGTTGAACCAAAAGCACAAGAATACATCTGTCCAGGATACTTCCAAAAACTCCCCAAATCTCTCCCTCTTAAAAAATCTTTTTGTACTCTGTGCCTTCGAAGTGATTTCAGGCTATTTAATACATCCTGCACAGATTTTTGTTAGCATTATTTTTGCTCACAGTATCATGAAAACCTCACTGTAATGCTTCAGCGAAATAGAGGTGGCGATACAGGGTACGTTGCTAGCACAGGCTGTTGTCCTGCTGTTGTCTGCTCGGTGCCAGAAAGTGGTGCGTGACAGCTGCTAAGGGGCGTGAGTCTCCCTTTACCTGGCGCGGCCTGATACTCGTGCTCCCGCTGTTCCTAGCTCAGCTGCAGAAGCTTAAAGGGGCATGTCAGCAATTCTGATTTATTTAGGTTTGCTACCTCCAGGAACCGGGAGTGGTTCCACATTAAATATTGAGCTAACCTAAAATTAGAATATATTTAATTTGCATTAAAAAAAAATCAGCTGCTTGATCACAAAGTTGGAAATGTAGTTACAAAAGAAAAGCTTAACTGAGAAAATTAATTCTTAAAACGTACCTGAATCCTAGCAGTGGCACAGCGAGACTTAGTGCAGTTATTGCAGGTGAAGAGCCAACATCAGTGGAGCTCCGCCTCTGGGTACTGCACCCTCCAGCAGACCAAGGTTTCGGACTCTCCCATGCTCTTCTCATACCAAAGGATTACCAGTAGTGGTGTGTCTAAATGACCCTTCATCGCAGCCATCCCCACCCACAACCATTCCTTTTTACTGGTCAGTTTAATGACAAATTGCTAACCTAGCAGCTTTGGTGAGTGCTGCTTATTTGCGAGGATGTACAGGAAACTTTGCTCATGTTTATTTGGCATTCAGAAATAACTTTGCTTACCCTAAGCTTGTCCTTATTTTGGTATCTAGGAGATTAATTCTGTGTTCTCAACAGACAGCGTGACGGAAAATGAACCATCTCACAATATTTTTCACTGTAGTTTTATTAAAGCTTTAAAGTAGGTCGGAGCAGCTGCGGACATCTCTTTGGTGATGTTTTGGGTGAAGGGCGAGAGGTGGTTTTCCAAGGTGATGAGGGTTGGCGGGAGACCTGCTGGCTGTAAGGACGCCTGTAATGCTGTGGGGGTTACGTTGTGCAAGTTAATTTAGGACACTTAGGCCCAAACTCCAAACACATGTAGGAATGTACATCTCCACTCAACTGGTACATGAACATCTACATCTACATCTGCTCTGAAACAATATATCGTATGACATCTCCAAGTCTGGCGAGAGTCACGGGTCTTTTAAGAGGTGGGATGCGGGGAAAGAGGTCTCGCACTCACACTAGACATTTACCGTCTGCACTGTAACTGCTGGGGAGAGCTCAGGGCCCCAGGCAGGAGGAGGGTCCTGCATCTTTCTCTTTGATGACTAAGTCCTGTCTGTCACCTCTTCATTTGACCGCTGCTCACCCGGGCTGTAAGTGCACTGAGGCTTTACGGCCAGTGGAAGTGGTTGGGGACCAGTTCAACATCCCAGTGTTGCTGTAGCATGTCCCCTCTGGCTTCCCACATGTCCAGGCTGTTCTCTCTTCTGCCTGCAGCAGCCATGACTATATTTTTGTCCTATTTTGTGATACTCTAAACATCAAATTGCTTTTAATCAAGACAGCTCTGAAACCAAACAGCCTCCCAGTGCCCTTCACCTTGCTCTGGGCAGTCACTGAGAAACAGACAGTCCTTGCCCCCAGGGAGGGAAACCCAGAAGATCTGACCCATCTTTAAACATACAGCAGAGATGGCTGAGTCGGGAACTCTGTGCCTCGTGGAAAGAGAGAGCTCCTTTAGATGCAACCTCTTGATATCCTCAGTTGCCCTTTGAATGTCTCAATTTCCCTCTCTGGACTAGTGAGGATGATGGGAACAGTTGGGCTGGGTGGATCCGCAGCTTTGATCCTCCGCTGGAGATGAGGAAGCGTTGTCCCTCCGCTGGGCTGGGTGAGACGCGCGGGTAGGCACAGCCCTGAACTTTGGGAAGGTTCATAGCTGAAGTTTGCATCCCTAGCCAACCTCTCCTGTCCAGACGTGCTGCGGGAGAGAGTTTGGTCAGCGCCTGTAGGGCTTGGGTGGGGGTGGGGGTGAGCAGCTCTTGAATTAAATGATGATGATTAATTATTATTTCATAATGAGGGATTACCACAGGCTTTGCAGCTAAATAACACAGTACTTAGCATTTCTGTGCTGTGGCACTGTGCACGTTCAAAGCACTGTACAAACAGCAACTAAATTACTAAAATGAAGAGATTATTTAATAGCCTGTGTCTTTGCATTTCTCAGGGAAGGGTGGGGAGTGTTTAGAAACTTGCCCTCGACATTACCATGCAGTCACATTCCAAGATTGTGGCTCATGTTGCCAGGCCTGTGATATGCTTGTTTGGCTTTTATATTTGGGAAACTGTAGTTATGAAAATAAAACTAATAGGCTCACCATCTACAAGTGCTTCGCCGTTTTCCCCTAATGCCCTGCCGGGCTGACTGGGTGGAGAACTCACAGGATGAGCTCTTTGGCCCAAGTGACATGTCAGCCTGGCCTTAAAGTCCGTGACCCTCCACACGTATTGTGACCCAGCACGCCCCGCTCGCTCCGTCCTGCAGCAACACCCTGCACTGCCAAGCGGTGTCAGATTAACCCAATGATAACGTTTGGGTCCCAACTCAGTGTCCCACTGCCTCTTCTGCAGCAGAGTTCTCCACAACTCACATTTTTACAGACCACGCTATTTATTATTCCTGGGTTTGTCGTATATTGCATTGTATTCCTGCTCTTCTTAAAGGGAAGAGTATTATGGCTTCTTTTTTTTTTTTTTAACCACAACGCTGCTTGTTATAGCAGCAGCATCTTCCCTTTTTAAATATGAAAACGTTAATGGGGAAGAAGAGGTTTAAGATAGTCCATGAAATAACTATATGGACCACCAGTGGGCCCCACGTTAGCAATGTGCATTTGTGCAGACACCCTTTTTTCTCAGCCATGCTGGCCTACAAAGCTATTAATGGAAAAGTAATAGCATTTGTTTCTAAGCCTATGAGAGAGCCAAGAAAGTTTATTCCCTCTCAGTGTTTGCTTTTCCTATCTTTGAAGTGTTTGGGTCAATTCATACAATCAGTATTTAGCCCTAACTTACGCAGAAAACTTACAGAGTCAGAGCAAATTGAAATGTCATTTGTGGAGTTTCTTCCACATCAGCTGATTGGGGATGAGTTTCTGCCAGAAGAGAGAGCAGGAAGGCAGAGAACTAATGCTCCAGAGGCATTTGCAAAGCCAGGTACGTGGTCAGGAGGGGACAAGGCACGAGTGTCCCGGGCTTACTCAGAACAGGTTAGCCATCCTCCCTGGATGCTTTCAGAGGGCTTGGTTTTCTCCTCGGTACTTCTCTTCAATAGACACTGAGCATAAATAAGATTTTAGGTCCCTCTGTCAGAGGGACCAAGCTGTGATAGCCGCTGACCAGCTGAGTAGGAGAGCGTTCTGCAGCAATACCTAAAGCCGCTGGATGTAAACCAGCCTGCTTTTGGGTGCAATCTGGTTGCATTAGCCTGATAAGTCTCGGGGTCTACTGTTTGCATGCAGTGCTCGTGCATGCTCGTGCGCAGCGCATCGTGGCGTTGGAGGTGCTGCTCTGTGCTGAACAGAACCGGCAGTGTAGGTCTCTGTACCATGCTCCATTTCGCAGGGCGGACACGCTGGAGCATCCCTGCCACAGCTTGGGTGCGTGATGTTTCTCTCTGTAAATCTTACATGTCTTGAATTATCTTTTGTTAACTGTATTGCTACACATTAATTACTGCAGCTTGTGTGGGGAGCGAGGCTCATCTGTACGCAGAGCCTGCAGTGGCTGCTCACGCCATGGTGCACCTTTTTCATGTTACATCAGTTTGTAATCAGGATTTTGTTTGACACTAGCATAGCTAACGCATTAACACAAAAGTTGAGGTATTAGCATAAAAAGCATTGCCATCATTTCCTACTTAATCCTGACAGTAAGAGCTCATAAAAAACCTATTATTTTAGTGCCCGTTTTCAGAGAATTTGATTGCAATTGCAAGTGTTGTTTTTTTTTCACACAGCAGTTAAGTTCCAGAAATGCTGCAATCCAGCAAAAGCGTAGGATCATGGTATTTTTTCCTATGGCGGAATGTATTTTGAAACTGATTTTAAAAAACCTTCTGAAACTTGCTGATAAGTAAAAGTATTAATTGCTCTCTAATGAACCTAATTGCTGTTGTAAGAGCACGCTGAGGCCCAACTCCTCCTGCCTGTCGGAGCGGGACTAAGCTGATAGGTGCTGAGGCAAAGGCTGGTGGTTGTCTGAGCTCCTCTGAGGTGTTAGGAAAAGGCCCATACACCTTTATTTTGGTGGGGTTTCATACATTAATTCCATCTGCTCTTGGTCTTTTCAGAGGATTTGACTCTGTTCAAGTTCCAAGGCTGCTGGGGAAAGAAAGCTGAGGTTACACCTTAGGTCTGACAGCGCAGCTCCAAATTGCTTCAGCTACTCTGAGCCATTAGTGCTTTGCAAAGCTGGGAAAAGCGCATTGCTTTTCCTTTTCTTTTCTTCTCTTTTCTAACCTGAACCATACTGAATCCTTCAACATTTCTTTCCTGAACGTTTCCTTCTAAGCCTCTCTGCTCGGTCCAGTTGGTCCATGTTGCTCTGAAGCTCAGCATCCAAAAACTGGGCAGCGCCTGGCCAGCTGGGAGGAGAGGTGGGCTTGCCGGCCCTTCCCTCTTCATCCAGCCGAATGCTGCAGGAGCGGGAAGCTCCTGTCTTGGACCCACTCGTGTTCCTCACCCCCGGCATGGCTGGAGGAGACCTCTGTGCCGGGCACTGTCCCTGCGGGGCTGGGTGCTCCCTGTGCTCGGTGGTCCCAGGGGAAAACATCCCTGAGCCTGATCCCGGTTTGCTGTGCCAGCACTGCTCCCTGGGGGCCGTACACCTGCTGGGTGAGGCCAGGTGTACCCAGCCATGCTGCAGATTTGGGCAAGTCCCTTGTGCCTCAGTTTACCCATCTACAAAGTATGTGTGTATGTGCCAATGCCTTTGAGAGTCTAAGAAGAAAAATCACTTTATAAGTACGTATTATTTATTAAATGCACGTCAGAAGGTAGAACAGGGACTGTACAAGATTTATGTAGTCATAGGAAAAAACAAGGCATCTTGTTTCTGAGACAGAAATGTACCGTTTCTAATTCTAAGAGAAAATTTCAACCCTCTCTGTAGTAGCGTAGAGAAGTCTTGCAGACAAGGAGGGCTTCGGTTTCAGAGTTGGAGATTACTGGTGTATCAATATCCTTAGGAAAATCTGTTTCTCACTCTTGTGTAGACTTGATAATCTATGAAAAGTAAGAGGAAAATATGAGAAACATAAATGTGGTCCTGTGGCTGGTGATAATTATTATTTTGTTTTGATTTATCGTTCACAGGAATTTTTTTATGAGAGCCTCACAGGCATAATTCTTTCTCGTGCATAGTTTATTTTTTGCCAAAACGACAAGAGGACAGGATATTTAGCAGAATATGTCTGATGGGTGGGTGGAGAACAGAGAGGATTTGGACTTGTGCCAAACATCGGGAAGGCGAAAGAATGAAAAGAACCCAGCTTATTGCAATAGTGTATTGCGCTTTATCTTGGAAAGGGGTATTTGCCTGAAGTGGCACTCCTAAGTCATCACGGGATTTTATTACAGATATCGGGCTGTGCTCAAGCTCCGCCACAGCTTCAGAGGGCTCGTCAGCCATTTGCATAATTGCAAAACCCCCAGTGATCAAAATGTGTGCAGCAGGCCAAAAAATCAAGAGTTTAAAAACATAATCTTCCTTTTGGCATCTGAGCCTTTAGGATATGTTTGGTTTGCATTTTTAGGTGTTTCCCAGTAACCACGAAGAGCAGCAAGGTGCTCTGCTGTTCAGGGTTTCGATCCGGCAGCTGAGCCTTGGGGTAGAAACAAGCAAATACTGTCCTAGCTGCAAAAAAGTCACAAGAGCTATTGCCCAGCAGTTGGGCAGGACAGAAAGTTGCCAGACATTACAAAAAAAGCATGGAACCAGCTATGGGGATTTTCAAAGGGGCACTGCTAGGTGCCGAGTGTTTTGGAAGGGCTGTTTCTTATTTTGGATATTAAAATAGAAGTTTTACATTTGGGAGTGCTTTTGAAAATACTCCACTTGCATCGTAGCAGAGCGTAGAGCCAGCTGTCAGGAGCAGGAACTCAAGAGTAAATTGTCCCAATGCCAGGTGAAGACTCAGCTTTCCAACCACAGCATTGTGGCTACAACTTCTCACCTTGAAAAGGTTTTAATCCCGTGTATGAGGTGCACAGGCAGTTATGGGATTTATGTATGCACGAGAATTGTGAGGCCTGCCCTTACTTGCAAAATGAGAAGAAAACCCATACATTCAGCTCACCTGCTCCCTGATACCACCGTGACCTCAATTCACTGGAAAACGAACATGTCCATTAGAACTACTGATCCATCCTTTCTCCTAAAGTGAAATCAGTTTGTGAGTGGGTTTAGGGAAAAATCAAGCAGATTAGAACAAAATAAGGAAACAAAGCATTGACTAAATGTTTTTATTCCATTTCTGGTTATGTTAGTAACCTTATAGTTTTAGTGTAAAGAATTTTTGCACTTGATTTTTATATGTAGTCCTGAAAATGAAGCTGAAAGAGTGTAAAGAAAGCATAGCTCATATTTTGTGAAGTTTTATCAGCAATTGCCGTAGTAAGCTCCTGTCATCGGTATGCCAGCAAATCCTTCCCAGGGTTTCCATCTCAGAGCCTGAAGTTGGTGCATGGAGGGAGACCGCAAGGCATGTTTCCCTCCCAGAGAGCCAAGAGGCGCTTCACCGAGCAAGTGCATTGCCCAGACCCATCGCAAGCGCGATCAGCTTGCTGGCAGGAGCAGGCGTGCGGATCACATCACCTCTGCACGCAAACGCCGCCTGCGGGCATGGCCCGTCGCATGTTTAGCTTCAGGAGGGATTTTCGCTCTGACTGACAGCTGAGGGCCACAGCCTCGGAGGTGCTGAGCACCTCGGCGCCCGCTGCCGCAACCAGCCGTGAAGTTGTTCAGCACCCTCCAGACTGCGCCCTGCAGCCAGGTTTTGAGAGGTTTGCAGTGCTGAGCACCTGAGGCTACTGCACGTTTCTGAGAATGTGGCTGTTCATGGGATATTAATAAAATACTCTGCAGGAAATGAACTACATTTCGAGGCTGTTAGTAGCTTCTGTAGAATTTCCTCTATTGCTCCCATTGGAGACCGAGGCCAGAGTCTCCAGAGCTCTTGCAGACCTGACCCCAAAGCGAGTTTTTGCCTTCACAAGAATAGTGTTGGAGTGGGAACTGTGTCCTGGGATGGCCTTAGGGTTCCCCTTGGGCCCTGGAAAAGGATCAGCATGGAACAGCAAGGAGGGGATTCTGGCACTGTGCCATGCTGGTGGGACTGATGCTAGGCCCTGCCTGTTGGCCCATGTTTGGGGTCAACTCCACACTTTTAAAAATGGAGGTGGGGGGAAGGAAGATTACATTTTTTCCAAGCTGAACAGCGTGAAATATTTAAACAGCTCAGTCCATCTGGCTTACGAAAACAAAGTCTGAGAGGTGACTTGGTTACAGCAGATGAGCACCTTTTCAGAAGGAAAATAGCAGGTGCTAAAGGCTGTTTAATCTCGAGTGGAAAGGCAGAACAAGAATTAATAGCTGAAGGCTAAAGACAAATAAATATAAAATCAGGCACTTTTTTTTTTCTTTTCACCAGTGAGAATAATTAATCATCAGAACAAGGTCATGTGTACATTTTTGCGTTTGTGGCTTCTTCAAATCAAGAGGGGGTGCTTTTCTGGAAAGCAAGCAGTGAATGGCCAAACACATGGTATTGAACTCTATGTAGAAATACCTGGGGGAGACGCTGGGGTAGGGAAGGGTTGAGCTTGGAGCCTCTGACTCTCTCAACTGATTCTCTCCGACTCTATAAAATTGCCGTCTTCTGAAACATCTCAGTGCTCCACAGCTGTATTTCAAACACAGTGCATGGATTTAAGGTGGAAAGAAATGCTGCCCAGCACCAGGTGAGAGCTCGGAGCACTGCAAGGAAAGCGGGCACAGCTCTGCCGTGCAGAGGTGGGAAGGCACTTGCACAGCTGTACAGCTTCAGAAATTCCTGGTGGTTCTGCAGAGGTCAGTCCTTCACTCAGAAATGTGTTTCTGATTACATTCTGCCCCCTTGCAGATAACGACGCAGTCAGTGACAAATCTAGGGGAAGAGGGGCTTTCGGAGCAGCTACCATGCATTTGCCTTCCACTGGGCTGACACAGCTCATCTGGTTTAACTTCTGCATGGCAGCCAGGCTCCAATCCGGCCTGTCGCGGCTTTCCTTGGAGAGGGCAGCTCTCCTCAAAAACAGTATGGCTGCTCCGACAGTGAAAGGATCCGCTCTTCTCTCAGTAATACAACAATTACTTACAATGACTGATGTCTAGGTTAGACAGATAGGAGAACTCTTTTGCAAATACGCACTGCTTTTCCTCTGCAGCCAAATCACGTACTCTACTGAGCAGTACAAAATGAAATGGCTTTATCTCAGACATCTCCATCTGATATTTTATAAAGCGTGCCTGGGCCCTCATAAATGGGGCAGAAAAGCTTGGCAGAGACACTTATGAAATGCAGCTGGGGCCAGTGAGTCTTTTACCATCTTTTCTGGAAGAAAACTCCTGTCCTGGACAGCTGTGGATGGAGGAGTGGATGATCCAGCAATTTAGGCCCTGGTTGAGGAACTGCGTGACCTGGATTCAATAGGTCAGATCTTCTGTCTGGCCCTGGGCAGGCTGCTGTGATTTGCTATGCCCATGTTTTTCCGTTGAAAAATAGGGACGGCAGGATTAATTTGCCTGGCAGAGATACAGGGGGATAGGTGATCCAGGGTGCTGGGTTAGAAAACAGAAAAACTGAAGAGTTGTCAGAAAAGCAAAGCTGCAGCTCTGCTCCAAAAGGCTTTTGAGGGTCCAGAATGCAGCTGGCACGGGGAAGCAGCCCCATGAGGAGAGAGGCTGGAAGGTCCCAGGCGGGGATCTCTGCAGAGCCCTGCCAGTGAGCCCGTTTGCTCCTTGCCAGCATGCTTGGGTGACAATACCAAGCAAGGCAAGGCTGAGACGCTGGGTTTGTACTTAGCCGCTGGCCTCGCAGAGTCAGTAGGTCTAGGACAGGCACAGTGCCCCAGGGTGTCTCCATGGCTTGTGGCTGCAGGACACTTTGGCAAGCAGACTGGCTGCCAAGATCCAGAGCCGCACTCCCTTCCTGCCTATGTTTCAAAATGTTTTGGTTTTGCACTCAGTCCAAAACATAATATCCAAATCCTCCACGGAGGAGCATTAGCATTCCCGCGCCGCTCTTCTAGATCCTGATCAGCTCTCAGATATATCATTTCCACTTTATAGCACTTGTTCTCTTTTGTTTTTTCATTCACAACCAATTTTATCTGGAGTTTAGCCTCAGAAAGTTGCCAGTTCTGTTCTAATTGCAGGTGACTCTGAGCCAAAACCTCAGATATTATCATGTGTAAGCGGGTGGGAATGTCAGCAGGGAGAGCAGCACGCAGGCTTCCTGGCCGCAGCGTCTCACCCCGGGCAGGCAGGGGGCTGGGGGTCAGGGGCTGGGCTCTGACCCTCGCTCCCCTCTGTGATGCTGCAGAGCCAAGCTCCCTGCTTGGTTTGGGGCTATGGTATGATCGCTGTATTTCCATGCCTGTAGCTTGCACCCCAGGAAGAAAGTTCTTGGAAAGTGAGCCCTAAGATAACTCAGTATCAGGTGCAGAGAGAAACTAAAGGTAGGGAAATACTGGAGAGGCTGCTGAGGAAGAGAGAGAAAGAGGGTGTCTCTCACAGAAAGAGTAAACTGGGACCTGCAGGCCACGTGGGATCAGGTCACACAAGCTTTCCGTATCGATCAGCCTGAATTCCCTATGGGTATTCCCAGCTGTCTCATTTCCTGGTGGATTTTAGTTGTAGTTTTTTAATCTTTTTTTATTTGCTGTACTTCTCTGCTTGAAGACCCTTCCCCACCTTTGGTCAGGGATGCCGACAAAGCCCTTTGAGCCATCAGTTCTCCAGTCTTTTCCCTGCAAGATGACAAAATGTGGCTGAAAGCACCAGGGTGGCTGGTGCTGTTTAATTTTCAGCCTTCATCAGGGAAAAAAAGCGCATGGAGAAGTGCATGGAGCGTGTCTGCAGTGGTGACTAATGACTCTTAGACCCTTATTGCTGTCAGGTGAACTAGTAGCCGAGCCTCAGACATGTGGTCATTGTCAAGAAGAATTTTTGACTCCCCTCTTAGGAGCACCTCCTCCTCCCCTCCCCAGCCATTAATTACTTCCACCATCCTTCCAAACTGCCAAGGAGTGAGGAGCAGCAGAGCTGGAGATGAAAGGAAGCAGCGGCTGCCCTGGTTTCCAGGTCTTTCAAATAACCAGTCTGTAATAACTTCCACAGCCGAGGGAAATGGGCGAGCTGTGGGAGGAAGGTCAGCGCTGAGGGGAGGAAGGCTCTCGCGTAGCAATGATGTAGTGGCTCCTAATGGAAGAAACCTGTGGAATTAATCAAGCGCTGTGCCTCATTTGTTAATGACAGCACGCCTGAAACGTGCACCAGCCTCTCATGTCAGTGGGTAGCTGGGACCCTGGAAGCCCAGCCGGGCTGTCAGCATGGGGACTGGGGTCTCCATGTGACAGGAAAGCCCAGTGGCAGTGGATGCTGAGAGTGACGGGGCGCTGGGATGGGACACGGCTGTCCGTGTGCCTCATCTCTCTGAGCCGGCTGCGAGGGAGCTGTGAGCGAGGCTGGCGCTGACCTCCCATGCTTGGCTTCCAGGCTGTCATGCGTGAAGTCGGTCACGCTCAGTTTCCCCCAGATTAGCGCAGGGTATTGAGATGACATTGTTCTGGCTTGCTCTCTGCGGAAAGCAGCAGCTCTGTGGAACCAGTTAAGGCGGTTTGGGCCCAGCTTCCACCTCCTCACCCCACACACACACTCCAGAGTTTGGCCTTGACTTCATGGGCCAGAGATGAGCAAGAATCAAAGTGGAATAATTACTGCTAGTGCACGGGGCAAGTCCCCAGCCCCTCGCCCCCAGGCTGCCTCCGTGGGCTGAGCACGCAGCCTTAGCAAGAGAGGTGTGCCAGGACAGCAGCTCTCCTCGCATCCTGGCGAGGGGGGCAGACAGGCAGAACCCACCACAGCCTCTCGATTTATAGGAGAAATTGCTAACGTGGTTTTGGGGAGCATTTGATGTTTGCACCCACCAGACAGTGTCTCTACTTTGCACATGGGTACGCACATCCTGGGGGCAGCAAAGTCACCCAGAACTCCTGAAGGTGCCGCGGCATTGTTGTCCCTGTAGCAATGCAGCGCAGGGGATGTGTGTGGGCTACCTGTCACCTTGTGCCCTGCCTCACTGCTCCCAGCTGCGCTCTCACCTCTGGCAGTGAGTAACTGCCGCAGGCAACGCTGGGGTTGCTGGGGGACCGCTCTGCTCCTGAGCAAGGCGGGCAGAGAAACAGGGACTGGCCTCGGCATCCTGACCCGCCGTTCCTGCTGCGCCGCACTGCACTCCCTGCTCCTCCGACAGAGATGAAGCTTTGGCCCTCCGTGTGTCTGATGTAGTTAACATATTAGGCCTATGTGACTCCATAGAGAATTGCAGATATGAATGGATAGCGAGTAATGAGTCTTCTCAGATATTATAGTCTTCCTATGTATATAAAAAATAATGTAGAGTCTCATTATAGGAAACATATGTGTCCTTTCTCCGTAGGCTGGGCAGATTTCTGTTTGAAGAAACGACAGTCTGACCAAAATGCCAAGCCCCGTATAGTATCACGTTACACCCAGGAGAGGGGCTGCGTTTTCTGAACCTAAGGCACTTTTTAAGCTCCAGTCCCCTTCAAAGGAGTGCAGCTGCACTCTGCCTGGTGGGGAAGGGTCTTCAAAATATCTGTGAGGTCACTGTCTGATCTTGGATTAGTCATTTACTGCCCCGTCCGTACCTTGACTTCTCCACTGGTAAAATTGCTATAATACCTACTGACCTTTCAGAAGATTTTCAAGACTGGTTGCTGAAAATACTACAGGGCAAAACCACAATGTAAGGAAATGAAGAGAGTAGATTTTCTTGTGCTTGTCAATAGTCCTGATTGCTTTTTAGATAACTATTGGTGCAGTGAATTGGAAGCTTTGGAAAGTCAAATGATCGGAGATGATTCCTCTGAAAGATCAGTGCGTGTGGGGACTCTTTCAGGAGCTGTGGTCAGGAGCACCCTAAAGCTCCCTAATTTGTGGCACAAACATGACTGTGTCGTGCTAGTACACTTCAGAAGCTGAAAGTGAGATTCAGTGGCTCGGGCTCGTATTTCCCAGCCACATGAAATACTAAGAAGCAAATAAACATCCCATCTAAGGAAAATGGGAGGTGCCGACCTCTGAGCCCCGTGAAAACCTGGCCTTTAAAAGCCAGCCAAATTCCTTGCAGCGTTCCTGTCGCTGGAGTAACACTGGGCAGGGCTGGGCAGTGCCGGGAGCAATGGGCCATGGGCCAGGGATGGGGCATCTTCAGCCACACACCACCCCGAAACAGCAGTTGGCGGGCTCAGAGCCCGGGCGTTTGCAGGTGCGCTGGGCACCGCCAGGCTCATCCCGGGCTAAGGCTGCAACGGGAGTTGGACAGCCCAGAAGCAGGGCTTCAGCAGCTCCGAAAAACTTCTTTGGGAAGAGGGGAAGGTACCATGTACCATTTAATGCGGTGATCTCAAGCTATGCTTATGCTTTAGGCGGGTAACACAGAAATGTGAACAACCGCAGATTCCCTCTCGTGCACAGGGTGCTCTGACTGACGAGCCCCCCCCCCCCCCCAATTCTTTCATAATTGGCTGCTCTGCGTATGTGCATCTCAAAGTGAGCCCTCCTGCTTTTTTTCTTTTTCAGCCCAGTGATAAATTAAAGTCTTTAGTCCCATTAAAGTATTAAATTTTAGCTAAGTCCTTAATTAAGCCCTCTTTGCTTTAATTAAGGCATTAAGATTTAATTTAAAGTTAACACATTGGCAAAATCTCCTTTCTCTTCTGCCTTAGCTCCACCGGAGCAGGTTGTGGCCCCAGATGTCAGCTGGTGCTGTAAAATCAGAACCTTCCTGACTGTTTTCCCCCGTGCACGTGGGCCGGCTGGAGTGCCCGCCAGCACTCGCCAGCAGAGCCCGGGGACCGGCTGGGGCGTCGGGACGGGGACAGTGCTCTCGGCTCCTCTCCTCTGGTCCGTGAGGCAGACCCCATCCCAGCCCAACTCTGGGCAGCGTTCCCCAGGGAAAATCTCCGTGCGCAGCCTTGCCCACAGCTTGTCCAGGGCAGTCCCTAAGTGCACAGTCACATTGCTGGCTCTTGTCTTTAGGTGCAGATTTTGGTCCTCAGACTGGCAAGGCAGATAAGTTTCCAAGAAAAAGGTTTTCAAACCAGAAAACTTGTCCCCTTCAAAAACAGATTGATGCTGTTTACCTAGGCACATCCAGGCTCTTGGCTTTGCTTCAAGGCCTAGAATTATTTGGCACATTTTTTAATTTTAAATGGCATATTGTAAACCAGGCTTTTGGCTGTGACAAAGACCTACACTTGGAGCAGGGAAGGATGCTCTTTCAGCTGGCCCTGGATGGCTTTGTGCAGCTCCCATGTGTATGGTATGTGCGGGGGAATCAAACTTGGAGGAAAATCCCACCCTCGGTGTAAAATTAAAATAAAAGCAGCAGAATTTTTAGCAGCAAAAAAAATAATTCTGGAAAGTGGCAAGTAGGTGTGAGAATCTGCCTTGTAATACGTCGACTACCTGAAACCTACAGCGAGTTAGAAGAGCTGAGGCCAGGACGTGGTTGGCTCAGTTCTGGGCTGGTCCAGCAAGAATCCCAATGGGAGAATATGATGGATTATTTATCTGAGTGAACATATTCCACATACTCTCCTGGACTTGCTGGTGCCTTGCTGAAGTCCAGCATGGGTTTCCTGACACTTCAGTGCCCGCTGCCTTGGTTGTTTCAAAGGGAGGTGAAGCACCTGGGCATGGAAGGCAAAAGCACTGTTCTCCATCTTAGCCTTTTAGTCATGTTTCACTTA
The DNA here is from genome assembly GCF_028500815.1 of Rissa tridactyla. Lineage (NCBI taxonomy): Eukaryota > Metazoa > Chordata > Aves > Charadriiformes > Laridae > Rissa > Rissa tridactyla. The sequence continues at coordinate 1,188,762 of NC_071478.1, forward strand.
AATCTTCCATCAAAATCTGCATACTCTGACTTGTCAAAACCAGCTCATCCCAGCTGTCATTGCAAAAGCACCTTTCCTTGAAGCAGAATATAATTGGCAAGGAGAAAACTGCATTCTTAATAGGTTGCATTTCTCCAGCACTTCTCTTCCAGGGACCTCAAAGATCTCTGCAACGCTAATGCCACCCTTCCAGATCTGATAGTACTACCTTGTTTTCAAGTCAAGGACACCAGAGCACCCGGGTAGGGCAAGCTCCCAACAGCTCCTCAGCATCAGGAGTCTGGGCTCCCAGCATCTCGGAGTCCCGGGGGCCCTGGCTGCTCCGCTGCAGAGGTGCACCCGTGGCCAGTGCCGGCAGCAAGCACATGCTCTGCCCTCACATGGGGGTGCTCACCGTGCCCCCTTTGGGAAAGGAATTGCGTGTCCCGGGGGTCTGGCCATATGCACACTGCCCTGTGTGGCCTCTTCTCCACAGGAGAACCCCTCGGCTCTGATGCAGTGTCCTGCAGCATCCCTTTCTCAAGCATTAAGAACCACTTTTACACCCTTTCTGTGTAGAACAGAAGGCTGTCCCAGGGTCATCCGTGTTCTGGGCTCCTACAGCAGTGACAGCTTCTCGAATCCCGACTCTGCAGCATTTGCTTTGGCCAGCAGACTTGTCCTCTGCCTGCCCTGGCCTCCTGACGGCTTGTGCTACTGCTGCCGGGCTTTGGGTGTCCTGCAGGCGATGCATGCGCTCGCTCGCCTGCTGCATTGCCCAAATTAACACCTTTGGCCTTTCGATCTTGAAGATGCTGTGTTGGACACTGCTGGCGTTTGTGCTGGGACGGTGGCTCCTGGGGCCAGCGGGGTGGGCAGAGCCAGGGAATCTGGCACCCCGTGTAGTCACAGCCCCCAGGTTCTTGCTCAGCAGAGATGCTGGGGAAACCATAATGCTTTTTACATTATCTTCCTAGGTAATTGCTTTAAAATTCTGACAGAAGTAATTAAAGGTTGTGTTTGAACCAGTAAAGATGGCGAGGGACCTGAAACCAGATCTGCAATGGCGATTTTTCAGTGCAAACGGGGAAAAAACCCATTATTGGCAGCAGCTCTGCAAAAGCAGCCCTGCCGGCCTCCCGGCGCTCAGCAGGGCGGAGGCAGAGCTCGGCCCGCGTGGCCGGTGGCCGGACCCCGCGCTCTCGCCGGGCTGTGCGTGGGGAGCAGGGCCCCGCGGCGGCGCTGCGGGCTGGCCCCGCCAGGGGGCGCCCTCCGCGGACGCGCCCGGTGACGGCGGGGGCCGCGGCGGGGCGGGGCCGGCGGGTGGAGGCCGGCGGGGAGCGGCCGTGCCCTCCGAGGGCGTTCTGTGGAGTCGGGCTGGTAGAGCAGGAGCTAAGCTGAGCCCGCCTTCCCTCTGCACAGCGGGCCCCTCAGCAATGGGAAGTGAGTTTATTTCTTTCCTAAGTAAACTGGAATTCATTCAGAAACATATTTAAGTGCTGGCAGCACCCCTGGGAGGTCAGCGATGGAAAGCAAATGAGAAAACAAGTAGCATTTGGAGACAGAAATTAAACTACGCAGCCCATTGGCTGATGACCGGTAACACTCAGCAGTTCATGTTTAGCTTGAATCCCACCTCTCTGCGTTGTGCGGTGGTAAAAATGCCTGAAAAATCTCCTGTTCTTTGCAGGCTGTCCCTGGCTCATAAAGAAAGTGGCGACTAGAGCCACCGAGGGAGCGAATTTGACAGGTCTCAGCTCTCTGGGGAGAGGAGGGGGCTGCGGGAGTGAAGAGGCCAGCAGTGGGATCCCGGGCAGCTGGGGAGAGCCACTCGGTCTGCGTTGGAGACCCCGCACTGGCCCCCCCTGTGGGATCCCAGCAGGGCCAGGGGAGATGGTGGGATGCAAGTGCTGCTGTTCTGGACCGTGCAGATACACACCAAGGTAGATAAACACCACACGCAGGGTGGTGAATTCAGCCCAGATACATCTTGGCTCCTGTTTCTGGAGAAAAGCCTAGTGTTCAGATGCTCTCACCTGAGCTTGATCTAGGAGGGTGCTTAGAAACGGTGATATCCTCGTGTAGCGGCAGAGCTCACGTGTGAGACTGTCTTAGACTGCACCAGCTTTCTCAGTGCTGACAGCTGCTGGGAATCTGGTCTGCCATAAACCTGGGAGCACCTCTCAGGAGTCCACTGAGTTTAATGTGCCACTTCTGAAAGGCTCTGCCCAGTATTTTGTCATGCCTCAGGCCCCTAGCCACCCTCCAGCAGCATCCCAGGTCGCAGCGAGGGACCACACGCTCTGCAAGCACCTGCTTGGCATCCTGAGGTGTCCGGGCACTCGCAACAACCCAGAAGAAAGCAGCACTTCTCTGCTCCCTCTTTGCACGGGATACGTTGATGATAGGAAGTGGGAAACTTGCCAGGGTATGAAAGCATCTCATCCTTAAGGAAATAAGTCCCTGTGGGGAGCCATTCCTGAGGAGTGGGCAAGACAGCTTGGGAAGTGAGTCCAGGAATGTGGGACGCCTGCTTGCCAAGGAAGCGCTGCGTCTGCCGGCTCGAAAGGGAGGAATTACTGGAATGTTTGGGGGATCCAAGCTATGTCATTGTGAGATAGGAACCGACAGGATTAGGAATAAACCCTTAATGGAGAAAGGTTGCAAACTACCCCCCATTTGGTGACCATGGGAACTTGGCAGGCTCTGGAGGAGAAGAGCCAAGATTTACAAGTGATCGGGGCGGTTCAGTAAGTCGGGCGCTCAGCAGCAAGACTGAAAGGCCTGAATTGTGTGATGGCACTCAGGAAATCACACATTTTTATAGCGTCTGATGTCAGACACTCTGCCCGGGCTCAGCGGAGCAGCTCTCCTGGGTCGAGGGGCTTCGATGCCTGGGCTGAGGTGCTGGATGGTGTCAGCACAGAGGCCAAAGAGCCTTTTTCTCATGGTTTAGCTACATTTAAACTCAGTCGTTTGCCAGCATGTCTATGTGACCTGAATGTTTTTTTCACATACAAGCCCAGTTCCTTGTTGCTAGTGCGATGTCCCAGGGCAGGCACAGACTGGGACACCGCATCACAGCAGCTTTTGGGAAACATTTCCAGCTCCGTAGCCAAAAGACAGACCACAGTGCCTTTGTTAACATCCCCACTGCCTGACACTGTTTCAGCACTGGCTGTTCAGCAGTTCCTGGCCTTGAGACAATACTGGCGTCAAAGGATTCAGAAAAGGATCAGAGATACGTATGACTCCCCAAAATACCCAAAACCCTAGTATTAACTTTAAAAAATAAATTAAAACCCTCCTGCTCAGATCATACATGCAGCATTTTATCCCCCAGCTGTCTGCTGCAGAGCGTGTGGGTAGGTTGTTGGGCTGTACCAGCTGAGTTTCCACATGCCATCTTTGATTCCAGTTATCCAGAACTTTAAACCCTGTGAGGTGTGCTGTAGCTGGAGACTGAACAGAGCGACCTGAGACCCACGCAGCTTTGCAGCCATGTCCTAACAGCCCCTAAGACCACCAGGAAGATATGATGCAAAAGCACATTTGCAGCATTGTGCCACTTCTGGGGAGATCTGACTCCTAAAGATTCCCATGAGCTCTGTAAGTGTCTCTGGCTGGCTGGGAAAGGCACAAACATGGCCGTGCTGCTGCAGGCACAGGACTGGGCCACCCAGTCCCACCGAGTCACTAGATAGGAGTGTGTTTAGCAAAGGTGGTTTTGTGCCTTTTTTCCTGTAGAATTAGGTGGGTTTTCTCTGATTTCCCACCAGGGTAAGATTTGTTTCAGGCAATACTTTTGAGTATATCTCAAGAGAGAGGTGGGGGCGCGTGGTAGTGGAGATGGCTAAGGAAGAAGCTCTGTTGCGTGTATTAGGAATTTGAGGATACCTTCATAAATGGTAGCTCAGCCACAGAACACTAGGGATTTCCTTTGTTATGAATTAATATATCTGCCCTGGCTTCTCCCACCCAGACACACCTTGGATGTAGTCATTGACTCGCAGAACAAATTCCAAAGGTCTATGGAGACTAGCACAATGCTAACAACCTAAAACCAATACTGAGGCGAAGGGTTGGTTTCAAAGAACCAAAACCCCAAATGTTTTGGAGTGTTTAATATATGACCAAATACTAGGACAGCTGGATGACAAATTTCATGGATTTGGGGTTCAGTTCCTAGAGCCTTATTTTCATGGAGTTGTGGAGTCTGCCTAATGAGTAACCTGTTGCACAGGTGGAATTCGAGCCCGAAGGCTTCCTAAGACTTTGGATTACAGGGCACCAGATGTTAAGGAACCACAGCTACCAGCTTATAACACACTTGCATATCCATGGAAATTCCTGCTGTTTGGCTTTTGAACGTATTTGTACTCAGTTCAAAGACTGCCTATGGAAATTGAGAGGGACAGTACCCTGGGAGCAGAGAGGGAGAGAGGGGTTAAGGATGGGCTCTGGGAACAGAGAAGAGAGAGAGAGACTTTTCTCCCCTGAGAGCTATGAGCAGGAGAGAGTCTGGGAGACATTTGGAGCACGAGGCGTCAGTCGTGTTCCTGGAGTGCAGGATGGTGCTGGGCAGAGGCAAAGGGAAAGCTGGGCATGGAAGGGTTGGAGGGGAAAACAGACGGCTTTCAGCGGGCTGTGAGTGCCAGGCTGCAAAAATCTATAGGGGAAAACAATCCTAGGAAATTAACTTTCAGTGGCCAGCTTTATACTGTAAATTCTTTGCTACAAGGTCTGTAATTGCCCGAGTTTCCATAACACACCTAACTTCACTACTTGACGTCATTCTAGAGCACTTTACCAAGGAGATAGCAAAATTCCCAGACCCAAAGCAAACAGAGAAATAAAGTGACTCATTTATGTTTCATCAGTGATTCTCCAGCAGGTGATGCGTGATTTGAATTCAGATTCACAAATACAGAAATTTTATTATATATATTAATTCTGTGTGTTAGCATAATTCTACATAGTGATTCTCTGCGCTAGTGACTATAAAGATATACCCAAAATTATTTATTTTCTTGAGGTTTTCAAAGAAGACTGTCTAACAAAACTAAAGTCTAGGCAGAAGGATGTGACCTCTACTTAGAAAAGGTTCACTCAAAGACTAAAATTCTTCAAGTCATGGCCATCTTGAGGCTTGGAGGGAAGGGATAAGAGAATGGAGTTTGAAAGAAAAAAAAAGCCCCTGTTTGTTAGTTTTATTAGGAAGGCATTTTAATGATAATTTTCCCCTCTGTTCTTTCACAGAGTGATAAGAATCTCTTTTCTTCTTGTTTCTTGGAGGGCACTGGAAGGCATCATGGGTCAGCTAGACTGCCCTTTATCCTCTCCCATCCATCACGGTTCTGGCTGGTGATGGGTTCAAGGTGTTGCAGGTTTGAGATCCTAAGCAGTTCCTAATGCCTCCTCCACACTCTGAAGCCTGCCTTGTTTTTTCAGTAATCCAACCTTTCCCCTTCACCCACGAGAGAGTTTAAAGCATCTGCTACCACAGCTTTCTGAAGAGAATGGAGAAACTGATAAAGAGTTTTCGTTGTGCTTTGATTTCCAGGGGAAATTTTCATCCTAGTAATAGTGGCATACTGATACATTTTTCTTACAGGGTAAAAAGGAAGCATGAAAAATCCCAAGAAAATAACTTATAGCTGGCTTCAGTGCTACTATACTGTTACAAAGGACAAATAGGGCACAATCATAAATGTGCCCAAAGATTTTATTTTTCAGGGTCATAGATGAGACACGGAAGCTAAATTCTACCTTGTGCAGCCCAACAACTTTAATGTTCTGAATTGTCATGTCTTGATATAAACCAGGACTGCGTATATATTTAACTGAAGGTGTTTAGCTCAGTCCAAAGGGACTGAGAAGCAGCTGAGAATGACATGGTCAGCATGTTAGCACCGAGGCCCTAAGGCTTCTAAATGCTACGTCAAGACAATTTTTTACTTCCCGACCATGCATTGCGGTAACAGCACGGGCAGTCTGATGTAGTAATAGTACAAGGTGAGGGAGAGCTACCACAGGGGCACCTGGGAACCTTAGGGAGAGAATATCATCCCTAATTTGTTCAATGCTCAGCATCACACCCTCGCCATTATTTAACTTTACCTGATCTTTAGCGGGATAATTGGTGTTTAACATCTGTATTATACATCCTTCTTGAGAGTGGTGTTGACAGTGCAGCCTCTGACACAGCCTGAATGGTAAATACGCTGGGGGGTGCCCTGCCCAAGATAGAAATCTCTGATCTTTCCTCCAGCCAGACTTGTCTGTTTCCTCTGCGACTGAGGTGTAACTTCTGAGTGAGCTGCGAAACTATGGGGTTGCTGCCGTAAATGTGAACAGACAGAAACATGTGTAGATGTTAAGCGGGGAGAGCTTGCCAAATAGATCCTTCTGCCACTGCCTTGAACTTAATGACGGTGAGATTATAAACCTGAGTACCCCAGACTGCAGGGTAATTCTTTTGGGACCAAGCACGGTACGTCTGCATCAACCTCGTCCCAGTCTCAGTGGATTTTTGTGCAACTATGGTTGAAGATTTTAAACGCAAACCATCGCAGGGACAATGATGTCAAAACTCCTCCCTGTTCCTTGAAACAATCCCTAGCCACCAGGCTGCCGACGGCAGGATCTGGCAGGGTCTGAGCCATGTGCTTGGAAAGGACGTAAATCTCCCTCGCACCTTCGGAGCGCTCCTCCTGGTCTCAGCTGTGAAGGAAGCTTTCTGCAGGATCCCTTTGTACAGAGCGTGCAGACAATGACATTTTTGTCTTGGTTTTCATTTCATATTATTGCACCAGTTGTCCTGGATAAGATCATAAACTTGTCCTCACTGGTAATGTGCTTTCACAATGTCTGGAGGAGGCGGGAGGAGTTTAAAATTAATGCACCTCCTAGCATGAAATTATTCATGGCTCAACACTTGTAATTACCAGGGCCAGTTTTAGGAAGCCCATAGTTACGAGGAATTTGATATTTTAAGACTTAAAACAAATGTTTTACAAGCTTTATCCTTTGCCCACTGCAGAATGCATTATGGTCTGGTAACGTTGCAGTGTGTGCGCCGCATCCCCAGCCATTCCCATCAGCTGATCACACCTGTCAGTCGTTCATCACCCGGCCATTGCCCCTGAGATAATAAAATTCAGCTGGGGGGGGTCAGCCCAGCCATTGTGCTAATTCCCCGCCAGAGCAGCGGCTCCTGCAGGCCCAAGGCATCCTGTGCAAAGTTCAAAGCTTTTGGAAAAAGTAATCAGATGAGACCAATTAGGGCTTGTCTGCCTACACTGACAACTGTGTCAGGGGAGCCGTTCGCCCCATTCCCTCCTGGGCATGCCCTGACCGCGCTGCCCCGGCTCAGGCTCCTCGCGCCATCCCAGGCTGCTTCTGACATAACTCCATCGCAATGTCTCCTCTTTCCCATTAATGCAGGGGCAGAATTTGGCCCCCAGTGCCATTTTATAGCAAAGAAGGGACTGGCTGTAGGCTGAATGGGGAGTAGGGCTTAATTCAGTATTTAATCCATGTTCTTAAGTTGTGTCTCGTATTACCACCTTTTAATTCCCTTTGTTACTCCATGATTTGTTGTGTGTTCTGAGGGACTCCCACACAACTCCTAAGTGCTTCTGCAGCTGAGTCAAAGCGATTCTGCTTTCACTGGAGACCAAAATACCAGGGACACGCAGGGTTTGTGTGGGTGCGTTGTCTCACCACAACTTGCAGCTTTTTGCCCCGTAGAGCCGGCAGCTGGCTGGGCCGGTGCCCGAGCACCCGGTACTGCGGGGTTCTTCTTCCACCGAGTAGTGCTGCTCTGCTTCCCTCTCCCACCGTTTTGTTCAGGGAAAAGGGATTTGGAATTCAGTTTGTATTAAGAAATTGTGGTGTTGCATCACTATCAGGTAAATAAATACTTTTGACCCTATTTGACAGCCAAAGGACATGCATTTCACTTCAGATGTCCCCTTCACATTCTTCTTATGCTTCCAAACCAGGAAGTGTATGAATGTCTGAAACCTGTCTGTAAATGTTACTTAGTCGATTTTGAACTAGGTGTTCCAGGTTACCTGCTGTTTTGGCAGTGGCTGGAAAAGGTCCCCAGACTGCTTGGCGTGTTGGAGTTCATTTGCTTCGTGGTTGTGATTTGGGCTGTGAAAGGAAAACGGTCAGAGCTACCGTTCCTACTTGTGTGTCTTGGGGTCTTTAAGGGGATCCAGCAAGTTAGAACAGGGGATTCCTCAGACTGCAATATTGTCACCAAAAAGAAAAACTGGTTGTATTTTGTATTTTCCACTTACGCATACAATGTAAGTTGTTACTAACTGACAAATAGGAAAGGTGGATCGTTAGTGATTGCTATAGCGTCCAAGAGGTCCTCCAAAACATTGTGTGCCATCTTCCTCTCATCTGGTCACAACCATTCATAATACGCCCAATTTATATGTATGAAACACGTGGTTTTAAGCACTTACACTCTCTTTAGAAGTCATTTATAAGTGGGAACTTCATATGAAACACAGCCAAAATGATCCAGTATTACAGCATCACAAAGCAAGCCAGTATTTATGGAGAAACCACATCCGCTGACAAAGTCAAGCTTTTGCGTGCTGCATGTTTTTTCTGGAATGAAGAAGGAAGCAGCTGGATCGCGGAGTGTGGAGCTCGGGCACTGCCAGCCTTTGAACAGAATAGCCCAGCTCTGCTCGCGGGGAAGGCCTGCCCCTTTCCAGTTTTATAAATTAGAAACTCAGGTAATCAGGAGACAAATCTCTTGCTGTGTTTTTCAATTAATGCTCAGTTTGCCACAAGTATAGGACTCACACATGCTATATTACGTATCCGGTTATCACAGAAAAAAAATCGTTAAAGCATAAACTGATGAAAATTCAGGAAAATACAACAATGTACCAAGCTGTTAGTTCCCTAACGAGCACAATAACGCAGCCTCTCACCAGGCTGTAAGTCCAGAGGCCGGTCTGCCAGAGAAGTGTACACAAGGCATTAATATACACCACAGAAGGGAAGGAATTAAAAATGATTTAAGACAAAGTGTCCTGCTCGGGCTGAGGGACTCTGAGGGCAGCCAAACAGCATCACTCAGATTTATGTTATTCTAGGAAGGACAACTCCTGGAAACGGTGCATATGAGAACCACACGGGCAGACAAACACAGTCCCATCCAGACATTTTGAATTCATGCCATGGCCAAGTGTTTGGATTTTAAAATGCCTGCCCCAGTTTCAGGCTACCAGATGCCAACTCCCATCTTTCCAGGAGCAGGACTTGACCCTTCGTAGGAGGACCTGTCAAGATCTCTGCTTTAATCATCCCGAATGGCCAAAAGAAAAATCAATCTATCATACTGGGAAAAAACTTTTGAGATCACCCCTCAAGGAGGATTGCAAGTAATCCCTGTGCAAAGGCCCTGTAAAGTGATCTCTTTCAAAATCATATGTATGAAATTAGTTATAATCTGCATGGTAACGACCCAAATTTTCAGCTTGACGTGCATGGCACGATAAGGAGAGTACAGATGGTTCTAAAGGGGGGGTTCTACATACCGTTTAATTTGGCCATATTGAGATCATTGCTGCATCTCAAAGGCTGTCTCATGAAAACGTGCACAATAAATCGAGGGTGACTGTGTTTTTCTGGTAGAGCCTGACCCTATGCCCTTTGGAACTAGTAACTAATCTCTCACTAATTTTAGTGGTACAGGATCAGCACTTCATAATTTAGGGCCTAATTTTTGTTTGCATGAAGGTGCTTTTATGTTCTCAGAGTCATGAACGTTAGTCAAAAAAAAAAGAGCTGACAGCAGGGACTGTTCAAGGAACTTGTCTTTGCAAGCAGGTCACCAGAGAGCTCTTTGATGCTCACTGATTCTTTTAATTTTATGTAATTTAATGAAAGCAAACTTTTCATTAACATTCAGAGTACTGCAGAGGGACAAGGTGCAGTGTGACGGGGGGGTCTGGCTTCAATAGGGCACTTTGTGTGGAGGAATCAAATTCTGGTGCCACAGGCAGCAAAAACACAGCTCTGAGCTGGGGCTGGGGGCACTCAGGGAAGAAAACAGGAGGGCCTTCAAGAACAGGGATACTGATGAGAAAGAAGACATTTGGGGGACTATTCCACATGCACAAGGCAAGTGGATCTCTGGACACAGATGAGGTCGTGGTCAGGCTGCCCAGCGGCTGGGTTTGCCCAGTCCTGAGCTCCAGACCCAGTTCTCTGCCAGCTCCTGTCTCATTGCAGACAGAAATGAGCAGGAAAGGAGAGCTCTGGCTGACCGGGCACCTGTGGAGCCGCAGCACGCCCTCCTCTCCTGGCGATCATCTGGGCGAAATGCACAGAAGCTAAATCATGAAGTTGCTCTTTCCTAAGTACACAAAAGGACGATCCATGTTAAATAAATGCTTATCAGATAAAGAATGGGGTTTGGGGTGAAGTGCAAACTGTCCCATTTGCTGCTGCCACTGTCAAAAACCTATCCCCTAGACCAGCATCTCTGTTGAAAGAGAGACAACAGAAGCCAAAGGACTTTAAAAAAAAATGCAATCAAAATAACCTGAAACTGGGATGAAATGGATCTGAAAGAGAGAAAAATGGAGCAGCCGGACTGAGGACTTCAGAGGGAAAATCCACTTTCTGGAAGAGGAATAAAGACAAGCTGTTAAGAATAGGGCAAGTGAAAAGAACCTGTCCAGGAAAAATAAAATGCTATCAATTCTGTATATAATATTATCAGAAAATTATAGTAACAGTGAGGGAGCCTTCATAAAAGAGCTGATAAGATAAGTGGTCTATCTCCTCCAGTATCTGACTGGAGCACCAGCGTTATGTTTTTGCTAATAACCTTATCTCTTGTGGTCTAACGTCTCTGATAAGAGGCAAAGCAAATGCTGTGTTTTCCCTGTTATGTTTGCCGTAGGCAAGCAGCTTGTAAGCTTGTTCCCTCTTCTTCCACAGACCTCAAAAGTGGGCATCTCCCCAAGAGGAATGGGGAGAGGCAGACGGCCAGCTGAGGATGGGCACGTGAGCAGGTCTTGGGGCACCTGAGGGTCTGTCCCTGGATCTGTCCCAGACCGGCTGGGTGACTTCAGCCAACTCTGGCCATCTCCTTGCACCTGTGTTCCCCCGTTAGTCCAGAGCAGAGTCAGTTTCTGCGGTACCTGACAGAGCAGGACTGGGGTCTTGCAAATGATACATCAGAGGAACACTTGGGTATCAGAGGAGATCTTGTCCCACCGACTGGAGGGCCCTGGGATAGTCAGGCAAGACTACTACAGTCCTGTCTACCGTGACCTGTTCAGCAACTGGAAAGAGAACCCATGAGTCCTGCTCCCGAGTTCCTCACTCTTGCAACTCTGGAAATATTTTGCGTACAACCCCGTTAATTAAAACCTTGCTAGTAGACACTTGAAGTAATGAAAACCAATACACACCTGCCAGGTCTAAAGACATTTTCTTCAGAGAAACTATTAGATCAACATACACTAAAACCTGGCCTGTAAATGTTTTGGCCCCAGGGCTTTTCTCATAGTACATTAAAAAAAAATGTCAACCCAAGTTAATCCTCCTTCTAACAGTTGGTAGATATGGTTTATCTGATTGAAACGACAGGACAAAGGGATTTTACTGACTTTATTTTCATTATCATTAAAGTAAATGTTTTCGCATCTCTGTAAAAAAAAAGTTATTGGAAAGTTATCTTGTGCTGTGGAATAGAAATAGTCCCATGCAAATCTTGATTCAATATTATTATACACTACTGTAAATAGCATGGTGTTTATTCAGAGAGAGCGGGGGAAGGTCTATTTCAGTTAGTCTGTTCATTTGTTTCCAGTTCCTGCTGGGGCAGTTGAATTCCAGCTGCTGGCTCTGCTGGTTACAGTCCCCTCTCCCTCAGCCTGCAGGCTCTAAGGTCAAGCAGTACCGCTAAGGACATTCCATGTCCCATGGCTGTTTTCTCCTGCCCCGTGGTTTGTAATCCCACCTCCTCCCACAGCAGACTACCGATAATGAGACAGTGAAACTCATCTACTTTATTTGTAGTGAACTGATCACTGAGTTGGTCCTAAGCATTAATTTAAATAGGTACAATCAGGCCTCTACAGGAAGGAAAATTTTGCAGGTAGATGAAGTAAATCACTCAAATAAACGTGTTCTCAAGAGCCCTGTTAGGTAAGGAAAGTCCTGCACAGCACTGACCTTGCTAAACAGTTGACCCTCCACACTTTGCCCTCATTAGGACAAAAGTATGTTACTAATGAATGAGAGGCAAAATCCTGTTCATGCCCGAAATGGAGAGACGAGGCAATGGGCAGCTCTCTCAGGAGGAGCCTGTTCAAACTAGCCTTGTATTTGATTCCGCCTTGGGGTAGTTGCCCACTGCCTTGTCTCGGCCTGGATGTCACTGCTGGCACAGCTGCACCCAGGGATTAAGATTTTAATCCTCTCTTTCCATTAGCACGGGCCAGCGTTGAACATATCTTACAAGACCTGACACATGGCTGTGCGATACATCCCAGGGCAAGAGCCTAGCTTGCTCTCGTAGTGAACACAGCACAGCTAGGTAAAACATGAAAAATGTTCGCATAAATCTCTGCAAAGCACAGGCATGGAGGGGAGAAACGGTCCCAGACCTCCTTTACATAGCACTGCTGCTTGGCCCCATAAAAAGGGATCATTAATTAAAATCCCTTGGCCTCCTAGGCTTATCTCTCTCTATAGGGCTGTATTTAGGAATAGAAATGGGATCTGGCAATTTTTAAAGATTCAGATTCCTTAATCATTCATGGTGGGAGAATGTCACTGAATGGGGATCCACACATAAGCCCCCAAGATGGGAAAATGCAGGGAGCTTTTGGTTGCTAAGGAATAAATGAGGTTAAACAGTGCACATATCCTTTCCTCATGCAGTGCCTGTCTGGTGGGAATGAGAAGCCCTGAGTTTGGTATGCACTGGTTTGGTGTCTCTAGAAACATCTGGATGGCAAGACAACTGTGACTTGGAATATTGTTCTGCACATTTCTTGCTGCAAAGCCCTGTTTCCTCCCATTCTCTCGTTCCTCTCCCCGTGAAAATACCTCTCCCCATGACATGAAGGGGGAATCCACCTTCCAGTGGGTTAAGAGATTTATTTCACAGCAGCTGTGTCAGCGGTGTAGGTAGAACATACATGTGCCATTACGGGGCAACAGAGCCCAAAGAGCAGCTGCTCTGGACACACCTGCCGTGGGGATGTGAGGGCGGGCAGTGATTTATCTGCCATCATCAGTGGAAAAAAATAGGTACACGCAGTTTGCCTCTCTTATTTTCCAGATTTTCTGTGAAGGCTGTTCCCTTCCCCCAGTCTCCTCCTTGCTTTAGCCCATTGCAGTTGGGTTGTGCAGGATGTGAAGCCACGGGCAGGTCTCCATGACAAAGGCCAAGATGTTTAAATCCACTAGAGGTATTCGGATCCCCTGCTGTGGAAGGCAGCTTCCTTCCCATGCAGATCTGGATACCAAACACGTGCAGTGCTATAGCAGGAACTTGGCCCATTTTGAACCCAAATGTGCAGATCAGATTTCTGCTTAGAAATACTTAGACGCAGAGGAGCAAGCCAAAAATGGTGGTGTGGAAACAGGAGAAGCAATACTACAACCCAGCCATCCTTGGGGCCTTCTCTTCGGTTTCCTCTAGGAGGTTTGTCTCTCTTGTTGTTCCCTGTGTAATCTACAGCTGTCTGAGTCTAATGAGCTAAATGAGTGTAGGAGCCTGGGTTGGGTGCCCGTTGGCTTAGCAGCTCCAGCTGCACACCGGGGAGCAGCGGCGCATCCTGGGGTGGCTGGGCTGTGTACAGAGGGTGGCACCAGCTGCAGCTCTGACTGTGGGAAAGATGTGTGGGGAGGGCGAGGCGGCTCCGGGCAGTGCAGAGAGGGGCTCTTAGCGCCAGCAGCTATGTATTGTTCATCTTCTTGGAGCCTTCATACGCCCCTATGCGCAGTTAAATGAGGTTTAGACTTTCTTTGATATAGCATTAGTTGGTATCAAGCTGTTGAGTGCATTTTAGCTGTTTGCCAGGCTGGGGAAGGGGCTGGGTGAAGTGAATGTGGAATCCAAATGCAGGGTGAAATGAAAGGCAGTTTCTGGGAAATGGCTTGAGGCTACGGCAAGGCTTTCACAAATTGGGATTTACTCTGCAACAGGGAAATGTGTTTTGCAGCATTGTCTACGTCTCTCTGAATACAGAACATTCTATACGCAGACTGGTGAAGTAGCTTTAGTCAGCACAACCCAGTACGCACAGGGGGCTAACCCAGTAGAAGGAGTTTGATGGGAAAATTGAAAGTAGGTTTTATTATAGATCGAATGAAATGAGCTAGAGCTAAGCTTTCCAGGGAGAGCAGGATCTGGTCTCCCCTCTTAGAAGGCATGAGTGCGTGCAAGAACAAGATGAAAAAACAGATTGGCACATGCTTGTAGAGGGATAATGACATTAGACATAAAATACATCAGCAATGCTTAAAATCTACGAAAAAAAGTCAAATAGCAATAGTCTATTAGTGATTGTAGAAGGGCTACATCAGGAACCCTGTCATTTAAAATGCTACAAAAAAGTAATTAGAGGCGGGCAAAAAGGCTCATTAAAAAACTTGTTCTGTTTCCACTTACTTTAAAGATCTGTTCTTATTTGCAAAACTGGAATAATAGCATTTTCAAATCATAGAATTATAGAATCTTCATGGTTGGAAAGGACCTTTGAGATCATCGAGTCCAACCATACACACACACAAACAAACAAACAAACAAAAAAAAACAACCAAAAAAACCCCAAACCTACAATCTCTGTCACTAGAGCATGCCCTGAAGTGCCAAATCTAGATGTTTCTTAAACACCTCTAGGGATGGTGACTCAACCACCTCCCTGGGCAGCTGTTCCAGTGCCTGACCACTCTTTCAGTAGAGTAATTCTTCCTAATATCTAATCTAAACCTCCCCTGCCACAGCTTCAGACCATTTCCTCTGGTCCTGTTGTTATTCGCCCGGGAGAAGAGGCCAACACCCACCTCTCTGCACCCTCCTTTCAGGGAGTTGTAGAGGGCAATGAGGTCTCCCCTCAGCCTCCTCTTCTCCAAGCTAAACATTCCCAGCTCCCTCAGCCTCTCCTCATATGCCCTGGTCTCCAGACCCCTCACCAGCCTGGTCACTCTCCTCTGGACACGCTCCAGCACCTCAATGTCCCTCTTGTACAGAGGGGCCCAGAACTGAACACATCACTCGAGGTGAGGCCTCACCAGTGCCGAGTACAGAGGCTTCACTTCCCTGCTCCTGCTGGCCACGCTATTCCTGATACAAGCCAGAATGCTGTTGGCCTTCTTGGCCACCTGGGCACACCGTTGGCTCATGTTAAGCTGGCCATCTACCAATACCCCCAGGTCTTTTCCTGCTGGACAGGTTTCCAGCCACTCTTCCCCAAGCCTGTAGCGTTGCTTGGGATTGTTGTGACCGAAATGCAGGACCCAAATGTTTATGAGAATGGGATTTATATCAAGAGCAAAGGGGTTTTTCCCATGTGCCAACTGTTCACAGGATCTGTGATGGTCTTGAAAATAACCAGAACTGAAGAGGTCCTAATATTCCAGATAGGTTTTCATATCAATGATCACTTTGCCTTAGTTAGGCCACATTTATAAGAACATGTAGGATTATCTTGTAACCTAAGAATACAGTGTATGCGGAAGGGTTACGGTTGGAGGTTTTTATTCCCACCTTCCCCCTGCTGCAGTTCAGCTGACACACACTCAGGCAGCAGAGGGGAACAGTGCTGGCTGTCCACACATTGCTCAAGAGTATGAATTGCAACAAAAGGCAAAAGGCTGGTTACTGATGTATTTATTTTAGTGACTTCAGGGCTTTAGACATTATGCATAACCATTGGTACACGTGTAATGGTGCATATGGATGAGGTTCTACATTCTCTGAAAATTTTTCTCCCCGATGATGATTTTCAGCCTGGGGTCTTCCCCAGGATGCAGGAAAGGTACCAAGGAAAATGTGATGCTAAGCTGTTGGGTGTACAGTCTCCCAGAGAGAACCAGGGGGGCTGCAAAGCAAAAATGGATGAAAAGCACTGGGTGGGGTTGATAGGTGTAAATACACTGCAGCAGTAGCATCACCAAAATTAACCCTCTTGGGGTGTTCAGCCGCATCAATACAAGCAATCAAGAACAAATATAGGGAAACAAATTATCCATTGTAAACTCCAGTGGGAGGCAGAGTTCCTCTGGGTTTCAGCACATGGATGAGGCTGGAGTTTCACCCGGGGTGAAGGAACCATGGTAAATGACACAAATGGCAGTGCTAGTTTAAGGTTAGAACAAGGAGGTACATGTCTATCCTAAGATAAGTTGTAAGGAGCACAAAAGTTGGCTAATGGTCACAAAATCTTTACTATTTATCTGTAACTCAGTTTAAAATTTAGCGACCTGCCAAACGTGAACTAGAGATTCCTCAATGTGCTTAGTAAAGAGAAGTTAAGACGGGAGGGTGGCAGAAACTCTCCCCATGTGTCCTTGAAACCAGGCTGAAGCCAATTCCGAAGTTGGCCCAGCGATGGCTCTTCCACAAGCACCATTACCCAAGCTCCAGAGAGGCTGGCTCTGGAGCTCTTCCATGGGAAGTGTTTTGGGTGCTGAGTCAGCACTGCCACTTCTGGTGGCCCTGCGTTTCCCTGGATGGTTCCTGTGGGCTGAACAGAACTTGTTTATCTGCTCCAGCCCAGCCCAGCCCAGCAGGATTGCAGGCAACCTGAAAAATAAACAGGGGATTCTAGCAGCATTATGTCACTCAGGCCGGCCTGAACACTATAGGGTGGCTGCCAAGTTAGGTCGCTTAGGCAAATAATTTGAATGGGTTTAAGAGACAGCTAGACGTTTTTATGAGGAGAAAGGAGATTTGCAGATGCAAAGACAAAGCAAGGAGGTGCGTTTGAGATAAACTTAAAGGGCCAGGCTCATTGGGCCAAGTGGCCGTTTCCTGCCTCGCCGTTCTTTGCTTCCTCACATCTATTTACAACCAAGAACGTGCTGTGGTCCAGTGCAGAGCCAGTGCTCTGAGATACGCCTGTTGCAGCGCACAGAGGGATCACTCTCAAGAAAAACACTTTTCATGGAGGAGATGGCTGAAAATGGTCAGTAGGACAGTCTGGATTCAGTCAAGGTTGCTCCTCAGATTAGATTTGACTATCTCATAAGTCATTTGAAAATGCCTCACTTTCTGTGCTAGAGCAAATAAGGACAAGGTGGTGGGTAGGAACAAATCACCAAACTAGTGAGGCCCTGGAAGAATCGTTCCTCCTGGGACATACCCAGCTGGCACTAGAGAGACAGCATTTCCTGGCATGGTGGAAGAAATGATGGCACTAGCTGCCTAGGACTGTGTAGCTCCATCAGGGCCACCACGGGGTATCTGGTAATGGTATTTTCTTTATTTAATGAAGTATTCTTAACTTTATGAAACAAAATGGGTAATCAACCATCAGGTGCAGAAGCTTCCAAAGACCTTCTCTATGAAATCTGGTAGAAAACTAGGGCGCAGCAGGAAGGAAGTGACATTCTTGCTATATACATTCAATGAAAGGAAGGAAACTACTTGCAGAACTCAATTTCTTGGGACAGATTCTGGATCTCCACTGCATCTAGCCTTGCTCATCTCACTAGAAGTCTGAAATATAAGATTGTCGGGCCTCTCAGACCTGTCTTCCTTCACATTCTTCATCCTTTCAGAAGCACCTACTGACCTGAGGCAATGTGCTCTCACAAATCGTACCTTTTTTGTAAGACTCACAGCCCACTTTCTAGACCAGTGTGGTTCTCCTCCAAACCTAATTTCTTAAACAGCCCATTTCCCAGCCATAATAATAATCAGAGCACTTTGCATCAAAGAAATTCCACTCACTTACAACATCAGTTGAGCCTTACACCCCCCCGCCATGACTGCTCATGTAATTACACCAGTGTCATTTTTAAAGCTGGCAGTGGGAAGAAGGCATACCATAGGGATGTCTCAGTTTGTTTTTCAGTGCTGCTGCCCTTTATGTCTGGCAGAGAGCCATTCAGGCCTAGCCCAGAGTGAAGCCTCCCAGGCCTTCACTTTCTTCCTTTTTTTGTCTGGTAGGAGCAATTTTGTTCTTGTTCCTGACCAACGGGTCTTCCACAGTGAAAAGTGAGGAGAAAGAAATGATGCAGTATGATGCCAAGGAAAATAAGGGATACACTAACTGTTTATTTCTGTCCCATGTTCATGTCATTGTCTACTGACTTTATAACATGTGTCTCTGTGGCTTTGGAACAAGGAGCTATGACCTTGTATTTTGATAGAGAACCATATGTACATTGATGACACCCTTAAATAAAAAATTTCTTTTAGTAAAGCCAGAGCTTTTCCTCTTCACTTGAGCTACAGAGACATAACAATGTCAGTTGTGTTGCTAATACTCTCCCTTGGCAAGGACACATCCAATAGCTTCTGCAGGAACAGCTATGATGGGCCAGGTATTTGTGTCAGCCTCCCAAACCAAAGGAGAAGACACCAAACCTGCCTTTGAGTTTGAAAAAATGGTTTACTTCCCATCTTCTTACAACTCTTGTTCACTGTGGCAGGACTTGAAGAAGTCTCAAGAGGTTCTTTCATGGGCCCTCTGCCCTGAGCAGACAAACAGCATGAAAATACTGGAGTGTCCTGGCAGAATCTGTTTCCAAAGGGATTTCTGGCCCGACCTTGCAGGCATAGGCAGCTCAGGTTTTCGGAGTTTTATGTCTCCTGTTCTCCAAATCTCT
Organism: Rissa tridactyla; assembly: GCF_028500815.1. Classification (NCBI taxonomy): domain Eukaryota; kingdom Metazoa; phylum Chordata; class Aves; order Charadriiformes; family Laridae; genus Rissa; species Rissa tridactyla. Next base: position 1,207,581 of record NC_071478.1, read on the forward strand.
TGTGGACTGTCCCATCAGTAGTTTGCTATGTGGGAATCATTCAAAGCCATTTTCCCCAGGGAGCTGACCCAGCTAGTTGGTTGGTCTGTACTGACACTGTTACAGGTTCTGTTGTCCATTTTTAAGAAAAATTGTTTCTTATGCTCTTTGAAAATAATGAAAAATTTGTCTCATGTCAGAGTGGAGGTCACATCTTGGAACAGTTCCTCCAGCTCCAACAGAAAAGGACACACGTACGCACACGGGCAAGAGACTCAGCTGAAATCAATTCATTCTACAGCTTCCATGAACTTTCTAACTTTAAGCTCCTTTATCTTCTGAGCATGTGTCTCCAAGGCAACCACTCAGCTACCACAGGGTGTCCAACATGCTGCTTTTCACATAATCTATCCCTTTTCCCAAAGTTTGAGTTTAGATCCTTGCCTAAATACCTCAGAACTATTTAAAGAAAAAAGAGTAAACAAAAAGGAAAGAACTGTGCTGTGTTTTCAGCAAACGAGCAGTACTGACTTACATGACAGGGCTGAGATATGCTAAAATTCTCTAGCTGTAATCACTTGGGTAGAGGTAAATTATTATTGATACAGAGCAAAAGGCTGGAAATAATTGAAATAAACACTAAACTTATCTGACCCATCCCCTTTCTCTGTCTCCTGGGTCTTCAAACTGGGTTAGAAGTCCCAGGGGGACTGTAGATTTCTGTTACCCCTCACTTCTGATTGAGCTACAAATACCCCAGGTTGAAGTGTGTTCCTCTGTTCATTTCTGTTCATGTTCTGTCAATAAACAGAAATGTGCTTAGAAATAAGAAGGGAAGGAGAGAGCTGCCTGGCCTTTTCTGGGTTCACAGCAGAGTTTAGTTCATGTTGATCAGAGCTCAGAGCATGGGTGGGTTTGAAGGCAATCATTAATATGTTAGAAACTTTTACAGAACTAATATTCCAGAAGTTAGAAACCATGGCAGCCCTGCTACCTTTTCCTGTTGTCAGCTATCAGGTTTATTACCCTTATCTCATCCCAGGGCTGATCTTTATCCCGTTTTACTAATTGAGGCTGTAGATAAAGCATCAGATATTTACTCTTGTGCTCAGTCGTCCCTTTAAGGCAAAGGTTCAGAGGTCTGGTGGCTTAAAGAGGGAGTTCAGTGCTGAAGGGTGCTTGGGAGATCTGTGTGCTTCCTCGGCTAACGAAGGCCCTGACAGCATATTCAGCTCTCTGTTGCGAACAAAAGAGGAAGTAAGGAAGTAGAGTTTTCTGGGATGAACGTTGTTTGCGTTACTTCTGTTCTGTTGTCCAGCTTTGTACCGATCCATAAGATGAACCTAATGCCCCTTGCATTCTGCAGCACTGCGCCTTGCAGCAGAAAATCCCGGAATACCTGACCTTGGATTTTGAGAGTGACGTATTAGTTATGCCAAATGTACAAAGACAAGATCAGTTTTGCAACGCAGTTCACTTTATAAGGGACATTCACTCCTTCCCAAGTTACATTTCTACAGGCTCATTCCATTAGGGATAAAATATGAAAAAAAATGCAGTGAGGAATTTTCAAACAGTGAATATAGGGAAGCAAATTGTGATCTAGTTCTGATATTCCATAACAACAACAAAAAAACTCACTAGCCAATTATTTCATGAGTAGCAGAACTAAGGAACCAGTCTTGCTTCAGATTTGTGGTTTTGTCCTCTAACGCTCGCACTAATACGCTGTAATTAGTGGCCCGTGACCCCCACGGGCCTGGCTGGGGCTGCGGGCAGCCTGGGGGGCACGCAGGGGGCTGCCAGGCGGGTGCCAGCAGCCGAGCACTGCCTGCCTTTGCCTCGCCGGGCAGTGGTTGAGTCTCTTACCCCAAATCTCTGCTTTCACAGATGTCCTGGAAGCTCTGTTATTTTTGTGTCGCTCACCGTGTTTTTAGAATTTTGTATCTGATGAACCAGAAAATAAAATAATGTTGTAGTGGCAGCTAATAATAATTTTAATCAAATGTCCAAAGTCCATGGTGTAATGAATATTATCTCTTGGAGAAGCTGTGTTTAAGAAAACGCTAATTTGGAAGCAGTGTGTAAGGAAAGCAGTGAGGGAAGTGGCGGTGTGTTAGGCCAAACAGATTGCCGAGACCCAGGCGCGGAGTCTCCCTTGCGTGCTGAGTGGCATCTCTCACTGCTGCAGAGGGGAGGCGCAGGTGTTTGCCTGTAAAGTAGGAAGGGTTTTGTGCATTATTACCATTAAACTAGGATTGTATTGTAAAGCTGGGATGTGACTGCAGTCATCTTTCTCTTCTTCGTAAAGAGAAAAAAAAGGCACTTAAAACAAGGGAAAAGCTTCATCTAGGCACAGTGCTTGTAAACTTTATGTACTGCAACTAGCTATTTAACCTCTGCAACCTTAGCTATCTGGAGACCAGTTCATGTAGTGTCCATGAAATGAAGGCCTCAGGCTAATGCTCTGTTGAGTGCCTGTGCAGACTCTCAGATGTACACAAGACATCGTGAGACACAAAGGCACAGAAAGCAGAAATGGATTTGTAGAGAAAGGGACAGATCTGTCAAGTCCTGGCCTGGGATGACAGGACCTCTTATAGGCATTATTTCCTTTTGTAAGAATAGAGACCCTTTTAATTACACGTACTTACAAATGTTCCATAATGACTGAGTCAGAGGAGTTTGATAGGGAGGTAAAGGCAGACTTTGAATTTTCATCATTTTTCATTCTCCCATATGTTCTTACTTGGGCTTTTCCAACCATCACAAATCCTCCTTTGTAGATCTGATGAAGCCAGGGCACCCATTAGCTAAAATCCAAAGAGGATTTTTGATCACAGAGACTGGGTTTTGTTCCTTGCAAAAGAAAAACGATGGCTGATTATCTGCGTTTCTTGTTCACATTTGAGTAATGTGAATAAGTGAAACACAATCCCCTCTTTCACCTGACTTTGCAAGCCACCCTGTGCTGCTGGTGGTGGTTTCACAGGGTAACAACCCCCAGGGAAGGAGGAAGTTACTGGCGTTACTGGGAAAATTTCAAAAGGGGAATCTACTGCAAACTGGGATCAGGGTTAGTGGTGGTGTACGACTGCTCTTGCTGCCAAGCTGGGTGCAGAGGCACCCCTACAGAAAGGGACTGCGGTGACAGAGCCCTTTGCTGCCGTTTGAAGCCACGTAGTCTCCACAGTTGGTCGCGGCTGTAAAGGAGAAGCTGTAGCCAGATGCAGCTGGGGAAGTGCATCCCACAGTGGTCACTGTTGTTTGTGCTCTCAGGGAGACTCTTTGGGGCTCAGCCTTTGGGGTTTTGTCTCAGAGCCATGAGCAGAGCTGCTGCCCTCCGGGTGGCAGAAGGGCATTTGCTCAGAGACATCTCTTCATCTCTCCCAGGCTGCACTGCCGGGGACACTGCAGTGGGTGGCAGGTGACGCGCCAACAGGCTGGTGGGATTTTTGGCACATGCTCGCAGTGTGTTCATCTCTTCTTTTTCCTTTCGTTCAGACTGATTTTTGCTACGTGTGGGGCAGGTGTTTTTGTGATCTGAAAAGATCTATATTCTACTCCGGTTTGTCCTGCAGACTGAGTTAGCTGGAACGCAGGAGGCAGATTCTTCCCAGTCGCCAGCCAGCCTCTCTCAGGGAATAACATTGAATGGGCTGCCATTATTGGTGGCCACTTCCCTGATGAGTGACTGGGAGCCACCAGCAGCAGCGTTAGCAGCAGCGTTTGCAGCAGTGAGAACGTCAGCGCTGTGTGCAGAGAAGCATGGCAGAAACCCCAGCAAGCTGAGCCTGACCAGCATTTAAACCAGATCCCTTTACAAATGGGAAGAAGTCATAAAATCTGCTGTGAAACCTTAGTCCTACCTTCAGCTGTTAGTGGCTTTAATGGCAAAAGTGCCCTGTCTTCATTCTGGGAGCCCTTTGCTCCATTGTCTAATTCCCCAGGGGACCAGGAGCAGATTGGTCCCACAGTAGCACTTTAACTAGTAGCAGAGCAATAAAAAGGGGGGAAGGAATAAGAAAAAAATCCCATGTGCTAAACAGCAGCCACTCTGCTTCTGGCTTTCAGCACAGGCAGGTGCTTATGGGGTTTTCAAATCCCCTTTATGGGAGCACTGCAGTAATGCTGTTCTCGGGATGTGCAGAGCCCTCAGCCAAAGGAGGACCTGCCTCTACCTGTAGAGAGAAAAATAATTCCTACTCCTCAGTGACAAGCCAAAATTCTTCACAAGTATGCGCTAGGAATTAAAGGCCCAGCCCTATTAAGAGCAATAAATTTGTACCAGGGATGTTCTTGGCCCAATAGTGAGAGTAAATTGACACTTTCTGGCGCTGTAACCTCCTGCCAAAGGGTGGGAAGAAGTAACCCAGGTAATAGTAAAGTGATCTCAAAGGGGTTTTTCTGCACCCTGGCTTTTGGAATGAAAGCCAAATTCTAGCCTTGCGTGAGGCTCTCCAAAGTTTCTTAGAGCTAAAATACTGTGCTTCATTTATTACAAGCTGATCAGAAGTGTTTCTTGATCTAACATCAACAGCCTTAGAAAGGAAAAGACAGAAGGAGGGAGCGCAGGGCTGGAAGAGAGAGCGAGCGGCCACAGCGCAGCACACGGCGCTCTGTGTGGGCCACGCTGGGGACTGCACGGAGCAGCCAGGCAGAAAGAGCCCTCCATCACCCACTGGGGACTGACCCCATCTGAACCTGTACAGACAGTGTCAAGCTCACAGACTGGGGGACGGGTCCAAGCCACCTGATGCATTTACGCAACATTAAGATCTCCATCGTGGCAGCTGGGAGGTATGCCCTGGGCCATAGCTGCTTGGAAAAATAAAGAGGCACCTACTAGTAGCGTGTGACTCTGCACCCCTCATCCCCTTGTGCTGGGGGAGATGTCCCACAGCGCTGCATGTGCCTCATATTAATCTCCTGCTGTTTTGAGAAAGAGCTGTTCAAATATTTTGCTGGGAGCAGTTTTGCGGGTGTGAAATCACGCAGCTTGAGGAAGGTGGCAGGGTGCTGAGGGCTGAGTGATGGACCAACCTGCTGACAAGGGACCAGAGGAGGGCTGACAGGTCCTACGGCCTGTGTGGGGCTGGCAGGCAGCACAGAGGAGTGAGTGTCGGCATCCTCCTTTGAAGCAGGGAGTTTGGAAGAGGCACTCCTCCGGCCTCTGTCTTCTCCAAATTAGCAGTGTTTAGACTCCTTCTTCCAGAATTCTGAGACTGCTGGAGCCCCAGCAGCTGAAGGGCAGACCCCAGCTCTGCCCCAAGAGTTTTGCAGCCCCAAGGTACTGCAAAGGGGCCTTTGGCTCTGCAAAGGACATGGCTGGAAGTGATGGAGAGAAGCTTTGAGTCTGGGGCAGCTCCCTCTGCGTCCAACACTGCCAGCCCCAGCCCAAGGGGACATGCAGGGGGCTCAGAGCCAGGTGCTTGGTGCACCCCAAGGAGGACACAGGCTCTTACCCTGTGACTGGTGCGGCTGGGTGTGCTCCCTCCTCAGGGGCTTGCCCAGAAATGCAGGTGGCTGGAAGGCAAGCGAGGGGCTTCCATTGTGGGAAACAAGCTCCTGCTGCTCCTCGGACCCAGTATCAGCCAGAGCTGGGAGCCACAAGTGATGCCTGCCTGGTGACCCTGACTCCCGCCTTGGAGGCTGGTGTTTCTGGCATCTCTCTTGAGGGCACTGTGGAGTTGGTGGCTTTGTTCTTACTCCCTTTTTTCTGTCTGGGGCCAGGTGTAGCATCAGCTTCTCTCAGCCATCCTCAGTGGGTTTCTTTGCTCAGAGCTGAGAGCACTACGAACTCTTTCCATGCATGGAAAATCATTTCATGGCTCATGAAAAAACAGAATTTTAATGAGATAAAAGTGCTCTGTGAAAATCCCATGGATAGGAGCCAGCATTTCCTGAGGGATAGCAATGCCTGTTCTACTTCTCTGCCTGCCCATGTGCTTGCTTTTAAAATTATTTGTAAACAAGTTCCTGAGTTGATGGAACCAGTTTTCCTGTGTACTACAAAACATTACGGATAGTTATCAAGCCCCTAATAGGATCAATCTCCTGGGCAGGTGGAGGTGGAAGGCAGGGTTCATTCCAAAGGGAGCTGTTTATGTGGACTTGAGCGGTTCACACCTCATGTACAGAGCCAGGACAAACGGAGCATGGGCAAAGGAGGACAGTGAAAGCAGAGCAGCCTTGCTGTGCTCGAGCAGGGCCTGCTCAGTGCCTGTAAGCAGTGCTATGTGTCTTGTGATGACCTTGCCTGACCCAAATGCATCAGGTTTGAGACCCGTATTTAGTTTCGCCCCACTCACAGTGACATCGGCACTGCTGCACAAGCTTCAAAGTGGTGTACGTGAGAAAAGTCTCCTGCCCAGCTTTCACACACGCCTGTGAAACAAGGCGGTTTGGTAGGCAAGGGTCTGGCTCGTCACCTACAGATCTCAGAGCAAACCTACCTGGGAAACATGCTGATATTCCAAGTTACAGGTCTGGTTTCCGCAGCCTTCCCACACCTTCACCCTCATCGCTTTGTGTAGAAGGCAGAGCCACGGTATCAGTTACACCCTGGGATAAGATAGTCAGGAAACAGCTGCTGTGAGGGTATCTCACTGGGGTTTGGCATTCAGTGGGTGTGCGAAGCTCTCCCACACCCGTGGAGATGCCATGTGCTATGGGAAGAGCACTAAACAAGAGTATGTAAAGTGTGGCATCACCTCACAGCCCTCCACCTCCACCTGCAGCCATCTCCGTGCCCTCCTAGGGCTCCCGCAGAATCCCGGCTGGGGTCGGTTACACACTGCATGTCTGCCCCATGCCAAATCATAGCGCTTGGCCACTTACACCTGTTTTCTGACCAACACACAGCCAATGTGTAACCCACACTGGGGTTTATGTCACCTCCGCATTTTCTCTATGGTGTCAAATGTATTCAATTTATCATCTACTGTCTGTGGAGCAGACAGGAGCAAAGGGGGAATCCACAACTCACTTCCCAGTGGCAGAAGAGTCTCCGTCACAGGAGCGGCAGGAATGAAAAGCATTCCTGATCCTGCCGTAGTGCTCTGCAGAGCCTTGCCAAGCTTTGCTCAGCTCCCCCTTGCAGGTGCAGAACCTGCCGCTTTTCCCAGGAGACCAGCACCATCCATCTCCCTCAAGGCTGGGCAGGGCGCTGGAGGGACTCCCGGCTCTGGTGTGCTGTGCATGGATTTGCACTCCTCTGCCAGGGTGGACAAGACACATTCTGTCCCCCTGGCTCCACAAGAGGTACCTGTATGACCAAGAGATCCCATCTCGTGCCGTGGGCTGAGCCCAGGCTTCTCTGTGAGGTTCTGTTTGTTAAAATGGTCGCTTTCCTCAGCCACAAATAACTTGATGCATGGGAGAGAGGGAGGGAGGTGGCGTGACCGTATCTGACAGCCTCCATTCTCCTGTGCGGCCTGGGACCTTCATCTTCCCTGCTTTATGTGACTTCCTTCTCCTTTCTTGTTTGCTTCACTGGTGTGACTTTACCTTCTGTCTGAGCAAATATCACAGAGAAATCTCTTGTAAACAGGAGGACATGACATTTTCACAAGCTGAGCATTTTCACAAGCTTAGTTATTTGCTTTGGAGTCCATAGACAGACTAGACAAACGGTGTATTACCCCAGGCTTTGCCCCTGGAGGGAGCCATGCTCTGTACAGCCTGGCCCGGGCTGTGCAGGTTCAGGTACTGGTGTTCCCTTGGCCCACAGCCTTCAGCTTTCCAGTAAAGGCAGTGCAGAGGAAACCACTTCATCTGTCTGCCCTGTATAGGGGTGGACCAGTTCCTATTAGGAGACCGTACAATCCTAGTGTAGTGACATACAGGCTTTCCGTGGGGCCTCAAAGTGTTACCAAAGTAATGAATTCTTCAGTGTTATTGATGCTATTTATTAGGCATGTATGTAAACCATCCGCAGTGGCACCGGTTGTTTCTGGAGTGCATACAGGACAAATAAACACCCTTTGCTCTGCTGCAGGGCCTGCCAGTCCAGTGCCTACAGTGCCTTCAAAGACCAAATACCTTCAGCAAGGCTTGCAGGAGGAGAAACCATTCCTTTGTCACCAATGTCATAACTCAGCGCAGTTGATTTATTGCTTCCTGAGTCCCTCTCTCCAGTTCCACAGTGTTATCATCGGCTGGTCGTAGTGTGCGCGCTCCGGCAGGGTGACTTAAACCAGGGCCAGTTCCTGTCGCCTGTGTCAAAAGGAACAAGATCAGGTTTTATTAGAAACAGCATGTGGACAGTCTGAGCAAAACCAGCGCTATGAGCATGGCTCTGCGGCTGCCGGCAGAGAGGACGAGGTGCGCAGCGATGCCTGGCATGCTCCCACAGGCTCTGGCCTGGGCAGGACACGGCTTGGGAGCTAGGTCAGTTCAGGGCACGGACTGGGATTACGTGATGCTTAGCATCATGAGTGAGCGGAGAGAGAGAGACAACCAAACATGGAATGGGTCAAAATTTTACATTCGTGTTCCTTTAGTGGAAAATAGAGGTTTTTCCCTCTACCTGGAAATCCCCAGAGGCAACATAATTTTATTTGGTTTTTACCATCAAAATTTCCTTTAAAACGTATCTGCCCCTCTCCCATCACTAGAAAGAAATTAATCAGGATTTTAAAGAAAACAGTAAAGTATTTTTTCTTAGGCAGCAAATCAACTTCCTAATAACTTCTAAACCAGATACTTTATAAAGCCACATTTTTCCTCCCAGTACAGAATACATAACACATACCTGTGCAACAGCACCAGTGGCTTTTGGGGGGGAGGGGGACGATATTCAGTGCAAATGCAGGTAGAAAGCTCATCTCTAGCAGAAGAGCTGACAGCTTACTCATACGTATTGATCTCACTCTTACTAGGGTTAGTTCTTATATTTCTTTTCTCGGAGCAGACGGGTTTTCCTGATTGGGTGTGGAATGTGTATTTATTGGTCCCACTGCCCTAGGGACTCTCATTTTGGCAGGGAAAGCAAAGAAGACGCCAGCAGACAAGAGAGGGTCTAAAACCACTCCTGGTAGGTTTGAAGGGATGAGCAGCAGAGTTAGCAAAGTTAAATGGATTTATATGACACGGTTGTCTGCGATTGCAGAGGACTAGACTCAACATGCAGACGATCTTTCCAGGCCTGGTTGCCAACTTGGGCATGTCATTCGGGTTCGGCTGTAAATGCAGCCTGGAGAGCCCCTATCCATGCTAGTGTCTGCCACCAACCTGCTCGGGCAAGTCACTTCCCTGCTCAGAGATGCTCAAAGAGGAAGTTATATTGGCTTCAGTTGAACTTTCTTTTTATAAACTAGTGTGAGCTGCTGCGTTGACAGCTCTGTTTCAGCGTATTTCAGTGTGACCTGTCTCCCAGGGACATCCACACAAGGGGCTGAGCCACTTTCACCTCAAGTGTAAAGTGGCACCTTAGGTTAGATGGTGATGGTGGAGACAAACTCCTCAAAGCCAAATCTTCCTCACCTGGATGCCATCTGCTGAGCAGAGCTGTTGTGTATGGGGCAACTCCCAGTGAGGCTTTGCCAGGCTGAGGCTTTCTCTAAACAGCTATTTTTAGGGTTGATACTATAAATCCCAGTCTCTCCCTCTCATTGCCGCTTCTTATCTCCTTAAATCATGCATGGTAGCAGCTGCTTGGCTCTACCTCTGACTTCTCCCTCCAAAGGGAAGGGAAACTATTTTGAAATGTAATCCTTTTCCTCTTTTTTTGGCTGGGAAAGACCTGACCTGCAAAATGTGGGCCACTGAGTAACACCACCTTTCTGGTACCTCAAAACTCCAGCCCTGCCATGGGGTTGGGGGAGGATGATGAGTTGTGCCGCTCCTGGTAGGTCTCTGCAGAGCGCAGCGGAGGCAGCGCTTGCTTGGGCACTCGGCCATGGGGGCTGCCGACCCTGCGGAGCCCTGAGCACACGCTACCAGGAGCAATGGCAGGAGGCAGCTATTCACCAGCTCTTCTTGTCTGCTGAACGCGAGCAGGCTCCTTAGCTGGGATGTGCTGTCCCAACACCTTGCAGGGTGACTGGCTGCACCACCAGCATGCACGGAGGATGCTCACTGTGCTGCCCAGCCTTGATTTCCTCACCTCTGCCCTCGTCCCTCCCAGAGGCCTGGGGGCAGTGCAGGCTCTCAGCACAGGGACTCCCAGGCCAGGCTGGGAAGGTCTGGGTTTGATTGTTGAGGTTTGGAGGGGTTCTGGAGGATTCACAACACGCGTCAGAGCTTGGCCTGCTGCGTCAAGCCCACTGCGTCACTCCGGATGTCGAGGCAGGTGCTCAGGTGTTGGGCCACTGTGGCTTGTTCCTTCTGGTGTCAAATTATTTATGATTCATGTGTTGCCATGACATCACTTCCCATTAATAAACTGGGCGAGTGACCCAGCTCGTCTTCCGCCAAAGCGCCTGGCAAAACGCCCGCCCCGCCGCTTGTCTTTCACCAGTGACCTGCATGCTGACAATGCCACTTGCCATCAGCCCCCTCCTCACAGCCTGGGGCCTTGACTCAGGGTCTAGTGGCTTGCAAGGGTGGCTCGCATGGCTTATGGTGCCTGGTAGACTGGGAGAAGAGAGCACAGTGGCTCTCACAGCATGCTTGGGCTTAAGGGGTTTGTGTGCCTCGTGAACGCATGTACAGGGTTGGCATTCGGACCCGCCAGGGTACGGCTGTGGGTGGGAGTATAGGTGCATTTTTACAGCTCCCTCTGCTACTGTTTGTTCAGCTAACACAGTTGCTTTCATTCAAGAGCTAAATCACAAGGGGATAATTTGCAAATAGCAACTGTATGTTAAATACTAATTTGTATGTACATGTTTGGGTTGCTTTCCAAAGTCCATTTATCATCTCAGTCCCACTGCATCTGCTGCTACGAGGCTTTCTGCCAACTCAGCAGAATGGGAACTCCAACTAACCCTGCTCGCACTTGCCTTGCTCCCAGCACCTCCGGATGAGAACTGAACGTGGCTGGGTCTGCCATGCGATGAGCCATACCAGTGCTCGGAGCATGTTAGGGTTTCTATCCAACAGAAAATGCTAAACATGTAAAGTTTACCTGGGCTTGCTGGAGTCTGTACCTGTCTGCTGTTGTCACTATTCTAAACTTGGAAAAACAGCCCAGAAAGTTTAGCTGGTAGAAACCATGATCTTCTCAGGACCCCTAAACTTGGTACAAATTCTGGATGTACAGAGGAGGCTGATGGGAGACCCTCAGCCTGTGCCAGTCCATTGGCTTGTGGATTTGCAGTTCTGCTTCCTTCCACTGGAGCTCCCACCAAAAAGCACGACTCCATGTCGTGCGCAGCACAAGCCCAGAGCCAGCTGCTTGCCCGGAGAGTTTAGGTGCTAAATTATATCTGGACCAACATCTAATCTGGGCAGGTCTAAAACTAGCCATGAGAAACAACAGCCCTGCTATAAAACAGATGGATGGAGGCAAATTTACTACTATTTCCTACAAACTATTTAGGATCAAATCAAAACAGTCCCTGCTGCCTGTGGGCGTGCAGGTGGGGAAATCGCCGGCACCACCAGTTGCACAAAGCAGATCAATACAGCTGAGCCCAGAGCCCGTTTTCTGGGGAGACTGGCATTGTATGTGAACTGGAATTTCCGGTAAACCAAGTGCCTCTGCAATAGAAAGAAATGTCCAGGAAACAGCTGCGCGCATGCAAAGCACTTTTACTACTTGCCTGGTGTTTTCCTCAGCATCACGTTTTCATAAACTTTTTTAAAATGCCTAAATCCTGTGCAAACAACCTTTTTCTCACCAGCTTCCTGTATGACAGTAGCCAAGAGAAACAGCTTCACTTGGGGTGATCCATTTAAGCCACACACCATATTGTCTGGGAATATGGGGACCAGGGATTATTCAGTGGAGGCTGAAAAATGTTAATATTTTATCAGCCACAGAGTAAACAGATAAAGCGGAAACCACTTTATATTTTTCTGAAATGTTAATAATGGGCTGATAATCTCCAAAGCCTGCATACTTCCTGTGATTCAAAAGGGACTGCATGTACTCAGCATTCACAGTGTGGACCTGGCACAAGTTACACACCCTCTCCAAGAAAGGATTATCGTTGGTCTGGATGAGAACATGGCACAGAAACCAAAAAGTTGCTTTCTACAGCTTCTTAATGGAAATTGGAGAGCCGCAGGGAAGAGCAGACAAGGTGACAGGCGACCCTAGATACCTGCCTGGAGCCTGACCCACACATCTCCTTAGACCTGGGGCCCAGCAGCACTAGTTTGAGTCCTAGAAAGACCCGTAAGTGGCTTGGCACCTGTGTAAAGATTATCTTTAATTATCTTTAATTGTTGAACCATGGAAGGACCTGAAGATTTGGGTCAGCCCTGAGGTGTTAGAATGAGGTTCACGATGAGGCCCATGTAAAGGGCATCCCACCACACGTCTGCTGCAGGACAGTTTTGTGTCTTCGTCCTTGGCTCTGGGCCACTCCAGGACCTGGCATCAGAGCCCTGTGCACTGCTGGGCTGGAGCCAGGAGCCCCACTCTGATGGTGACTGGGGTTTGCATCCCACCCTTAGCCCAGACAGGGGAGGCGGGTCCCGGCCCACAGGAGAAGGCAGAAAATGCACAGATACCACCATATGAATCTGGAGAGCGCTTGCATGGGGAGGATGAAACTGCAGGTCACCTTTGCCTTGTGCTTAATGATGCTTGGCCTCCAGTTCCAACATTCTAGCTCTTGACAGGTTGAATTAAGACTTTTCCCAAACATCAGTGATTGTAAGTCAACGTACTTTTAGATATATCTCCTAAAGAGGCTCCTGTTGGTGCTTATACACTACAGGCTGATCTGAGGGCAGAAATGCAAGACATGACTCTCCATACCAAGAATTATTTCCATTTTAGATTATATCAAGTCTCTGCAAATTTATTCAGCTCTTATATCCAGAGTGATTGTATTGAAATAAAAATCAAGTTCTTGTATTTGGTCTAGATATATCATTTCTCTGGCTTTGTATCTGGGAACCCTGATGCTTTTCTGGCAGAAGTTGAAAGTTTCTGCCATTTACAGACCTGTGCAGAAACCGACAGGTATAAAATTCCTTTCTTGTGCCAACTTAATGCCATTTTTCTTTTGCAATCAAGGATCTAAACACACACACATATTTTCTATAACTATTGCCAAAGCCTCGGGGGGTGTTGCAGTCTCCCCTTTCTCCAGGGTTTCACTGAGTCTCGGTATTTTTTGACAAAGGGTAATGTCATACTGAAAGGCTAGAGCCTGAGCAGAACAAACCCTGCAGCCCTAACTGGCAGCACAAGCTGACCTTGCTCTCAGGTTAGACTTTTCCTCAGGTCTCTGCATGCACATCCCTGTATCTTTATTCAGGATGTACCCATTGCCAAGTGCAACAGATAATACCTACTCTTCACTGCATTGATGGCTCTTCCTCCAAGTCACAGCTAGATATGCCTCTTCCACTTTCAACAACAGAAACAAAGGAAACTTACCCTAATTTGTTGGTATATATGAAGCGAATAACATTGCTTGGAGATCACAGTCACCACATTTTTTTTCAAATTGCATGTAACTCAGGTATAAAACTTATGGAGATTTCCCACGTCCTTTCTTTTAATTAAAATCCAGTATTTTCCCAATGTCCCAATTTTCCCAAGGTTTTGTTATGCAGCAATTTAAACGAAGTTTTAAAAATGCTGGAAATTTTTTATATTACTCACTGAAACTTCATTTGTAACCCATGTTTCATAGGTCTTATCAGCAAAAGTCTTTTGAGTATTACCATTTTGTTGTTGCTGTGTTTTCAATGCACGTTGCACGTGAGTGGGAAGGTTGGGAGCCCCAGAGTTCCATTGCCTCTTTGCTGCTGATGGATGGAGGGATCCCTCCAGCACCACTCAGTGTTATGTAGCTTTGACTGGAAACACTTCCAGGAGACGCACAGCTCACAGGCATCCTGTGCATTGAAGCAGGGCAGGGCAGACACATAAGCTGATGTTAATGGTCACAGCTCCTCTGTGTTGGCCTCCAGCATCTAATCTAGGAAGCCTTTGCGTTACACCAGTTCACCCCTGCAGATATCACCTACCTGAAAGCAGAGGTGCGGCGGGGAGGAGCTGTGTCTATGAGTGAGAGGTGCTATATTCTTCCACATCCAGCCCAGGGAGCCTCAGATTCTTGCATGTGTCTCTGGTCCTCGCTGCCCACCCTCAGCTCCAGTCCAGCCTGCCCAAGGCCCTAGCGTCAGGAAGGGAACTCCTGGAGAGGAGGTCAGGCTTCCCCATCAGACCTGGAGAGAAGGGGAGGTGGTTGAAAACACAACGGCTCTCTTGCAGCATTTGCTCCAGGCACCTCTTCCAGGGAGCTGTGTGTGCAGAGAGGCTGCCTGATGGGATTCCCAGACCTTCTGGCTCCCACTCTTGCCCACAGTTTCAAGTAAACAGTTTGGTACCACTTCCCTTTTCAATTCCTGTTTCCCGTTGCAGGCACACGGGCAAAACGAACTCACATTCCTGAGTCAAATGGGCAAACACAGCCAAATTGGTTGTGCCTTAAAATACTGTTTTCTGTTCTTTCCCTCCTCTTTTTTTTTTTCCTGTCCTTTTGCATGTGTGTTGCTGTTTCCACAGCAATGACTAAATATTGACATGCAACATTCACCAAACAAGAAAAACGAGGACGTGAATAAATAAGAGCTGAAACAGAGGACTATCCAGTGGCAGGGCTCGCTGGTCTGCTCCAAACCAGATGGTAGCAAGAAGGTGCCTCCTGGCCACCACCCGTGCTTGGGGCAGTGGCTCTGCACAGCCTGTCAATCCACAACATTCAGATCTGGCTGCTGGCGGCGCCGTATGTGCTGTCACTGAATTTGATGCTGGGGATGCTACTGGGATGAACTGATCATCAGGGAAAAGCCTCTCCCCATTTATCCCTAAGAATCCATGTGAATGGTGTGAATTTACAGTATTTGCAACAGTCTCCATCCATCCGCTTACCTGCATTCCCCAGCAGGTGTTTTCATTGAGTTACTTTTTACAAACGTAGAGCTCAGCTGAGATGCAACATCTGTTTTTCAGCAGGATGTTGATTTTTGCACAGTTCTACAGCTGGACTGGAGGCTGAGGGGGTTAAATGACTTGCTCAGGTTCAAAATGTTGGGCAGGGGCTTAGGTGGGATTAGAGCCCAGGATGCTCACAGCTTAGTCCTCGCCTTCTCTAACCACTTCTCAGCCACATGGCCTCTTTGGGTGCCAGCAGAAATTGTTCATGACATCAGGGTGTGTAATTCTGTAGCTTTACGCACCAGCAAATGATTTGTCTAGAAAGAAATGTAATCAATCTCCAGTTAAAATTCAGCTTCATGTTACCCTTGGCATAGGTTTCGTTTGAGTTCAGGATCACTGTGATGAGAACAGCTCAGAGAGCAGGAGATCCATTTCATGAAAGATGTCGGGTTTTAAAATTTGGTTTCACTCCAAGTGAAAATGAACACAGAAAACGTTGCAGCTTTCCTCAAAGGCTGTTCTCAGCTTCTCCTCAATGAAATACATAGATTCCATTCCATAAGCCTTTTATTATCTGGTGTAGTTTCCAAACCTTGTCTCATTTAGATATACATTTTTGAGTGCATCTCAGTTTTTTCCACATCCTTTTGAAGGATAGGTCCAAGAGCAGGACAGAATATTCTTGCAGTGGTCTCACTAATCCTCAGGCAAAGATAATATCGTTTTCATCTCCCCCGATAGTATCTTCTTTTTGAGTTCAAATGCTTTTAGCCATAGTTTTGCGCTGATGTTTCTGTGCTCCCCAGGTCCCTTCTAATGTTTGTAGGACTTCACATCTTAGAAATGTGTTTTCACACTGGCTGTTTGTTTTTTTTTTCCATTTGGTCAAATTCAAGTGCATATTGATCAAATGAGCCAGAGCTCCACAGCTGTCTATGGAGCTGCTCTTCATCCTTGCTACCAACTAGCACATTCACTTGTTGAGCCAGTTCCAAGTGTTATCCCTACTTAAATTTGCATTTGGTCCGATATCCTTAAGAAAGAAACTGGCTAGTATTTGGGCAAGAGCAGTGCCTGCTAGGACGCCACCAGGAACAGCCCCATTTCATCACAGTTCCTCATTTACATCTATTTTGTGTTCTATCAGTTCCCTAATTGTAATCAACTTAAGAAATGCTACACTGCTTTGTACGGGGCTTACTATTTTTATTGGAATGTAGAATGTCTTGCAGACAAACCACAAGCCTCACAGGAAACTCTCTGTATTATATCAACACAAGCATTTTTATTAATGAAGCTTCTAATTCCATCAAAAAACAATGTATCATTAGTTTGGCAAAACCTATTTTCCACAAAACTAATGCTGACTGGCATGAAATATTCTACCTTTAAATTCTTCAATGCTTGTATCCAGTATCAGCCTTTCCGCAGCCGAACCCAGAATCAATATCAGGTTAACTGACTTAATACCACCTGGGGTTTCCCGTCTACCCCTGTTCAAATGTTGGCACAATTTGCAATTCTCTTCAGTCTCGTGGAATCTCCCTCGTGTTCCAAAATTTCCTTAAAACCAACAGTAGCAGGTCATAGAGCTCCCACTTCTGCTGATCTTAAAGCACTTGGCTGCTTCCTGTTGAAAGTTCTCCCTGGTTTCTGATGGACCAGAGAGGATGTCATTATCACTGGAAGATGTAAACATGCCACTTTTCTTTCTTTTCAGACTCAGAACAGAAATAGGTGTTTATGAGAGCTTCCTGACTGAGGGACTGGTCATACTTGGCTATAATGGGGTTCCTTACTTCTGGATGTGTTTCTTAGTTTCCTGTTGCTGTTCTTACTTTGAAAGGCAGTTTTAATTTCCCTCTCTCCCAGGTATAAGAGTGGTTATTTTAATAACACCAATTAACTGCACTCTTAAAAGCGCACCATTAAACTGGAGGGGCTTAGTTTCCCCTGCAGTTTGTCCTCGCATAGCTTTGATTAAGCATATGTTTAAGTACTTAATTGAGATCCGATCAATCTCTTAACTCCAAAGGAGGACACCAGCAAGTGTTGAACTCGCGCAGAACAAGTGGGCCTTTCTGCAGAACCAAATATCCAGTGTCTGCGCACAGTGTGACGTTGTATTATCTGATCTCCACTGTGAAAACTCATCCACGGGCTTCAGGAGAGCCAGAACTCCATGCTTCAGTTGTCTTTATTGAAATTGATCTTACGTTATGTAGTAAATACTTACTTTATATATGCCACTGAACTCTTCATTTCGGGTAGAGATGCTTGTGAGCGAACATGTTGTCTCACTGCCAGATCTGTGGGTTTAGACAAGTATGGAGGGCTGTAAGTAAGATTTGGCTGACTCAGAGAAACATTTGTTTTCATCCGATAACCAACATGGAAGCCCAGTATGCAAAATTGGGTTCTGTTGAGTGCAGAGAGTAGTTTTCTGTAACAGGAAGTTTTAGGTTTGTCAAGCCAAGGAAACTATCTCAAGCTTATCTCATCTGTCTGATCATATTTTTCACTGAAAAAGGCGTGATTCTCCTTTGTCAGCTCATGCCATGGCATAGACATCCACAGAGACTGAGCAATGCTCATCAAAGGGAATGGAGAGAGTTATGGCTCGATGTGGCTCTGCATTTATGTTGAACACAGCTATAGGTGATGTCTGTTAAAAACTTATCCAGGCTTTGCAGAAGTGTAAGCCCTTTTCTTAATCTGTTCCTAAGCAAAACCTTTGCCTCTCGTGATGTTACCCAGACAAATCTCTGCCTGTGGCTTATTTGCAAATGATAGCGTGTGATTTGCCACCTTAGACCCACATAGGTGTTTTGCTCTGCTTGGCTGGTGGCATTATTTCAAAAGGGAGGATATCCAGAATTGTTTGCTAATAAAAGTCATCGATAATCACGTGTGTAAAGTTCATGAATTTCCTGACACTTGCCAGTGTTTTCACGTTAAGCCAGGGGCTGTCCAAATTCTTGTAAGTAATAAATCACATGCCTCACCCTCCACACAACAGCAGAGCCAAGTTTATTGAATTAAATATTCACACGGTGCCTATTCATCTGCTTGTGGTTAGGACCATTCAGGTGAGCACAGGCATCCAGTTAGTAGCTGGCGTGCTGTTTGCTGGCTCGGGTGAAGGCAGCCTGGGCTTCCCACTTATCATACCCTCTGATGCCCAAGTTGCAATGGTTTCCTTGATGCCTTTGAGAATGGGTTATGCACAGGGCAGAAAGAAGCCAACAACCAACCTAAAGCTGCTTTCCGTACCTGCCAGAGGCAGATTTAGGCCGTTCCTCTGCGTGGAAAGAACTTGGCCACCTGATGCTATCACCAGACCATTCGTCTCGGGCTGGAAGTCCTCTAGTCCTTTGTGCGACTCTGTATTCAAACAAAGCAAACTGCCTGCTGCATCCCGGAAAGCAGACTGTCACAATAACGATTTAACAAGAATATTAATGTCATTGGCTAGAAAGAAAGATGCTGTCTAAATGATTATTTTCCTTGAGTATTTTAACAGAAGTTTTAGTTCAGTGTGAAGAGCAGCTTTGCCTCCTTTTATAAGAATTGGCAGGAAGAGGTAATATTTTAGCTGACGCGTAATCTATCTTGACTCTATTGCTTTTTTATTGTTTGTCAGAAAGGCCCTGGGGGTAAACATTATTTCTTTGTCTGTTTGGGCCCTGGCTTTGTGCCAAGGACACATTTCTCACACCAAGCATGTTTCTGCATACCGGTGGGGGATAGTCTGGGTGAGGACAAATTACCAGCTCTGCACACAGGCCTCTCAGGTGCCATTTACACATCTGTGGAGAGGTCACGGCAGTCAGAGAGTGTGAGAGGGAACAGGCTGCATGGAGCTTCCCAAGCTCCCCTGGAAGTTGTCAGCTGGCGGTTTCAGTGCAGCATCTCACACCTTGCTCCCAACACTCGTGGCTGTGGAAGAGCTGCAAACCGCTCAGCCAGCACCTAGGGAGAGCAGCGAGCCCGCCGGATACTCGTGTGTGCATAGATGAGCCCAGGCAATGGCTTAGCAATGATTTGCTGATTCAGGTGAAACAAATTCTCTCGCTTGATCTCCTGCAGCATTCGATAAAGAAAGAGCTGACTTAGATTCTCAGGAAAGCTCTTGAGCTTTGCAGTTTGGAGAGCTCGTTTCCTTAGGCGCCAGCTCTGGAGTCAGTTTTCCGGGGATGCCAAACACACAGCAATTGCCTAGCGCGTTTGTTATCATCCGCACCTAATAAAAGCTTGCAATTTTATGCCCTCCTCCATCCAACCATCTCTCTATCACCTCCTCTGTGAGTTGTTGAGATAAGTCTGTGCTTTTCTGGCGTCTTCAGTCCTTGTGGCTTGTATGGGCAGTCCTCTCTCTTAAACTGAATGCAAACATCCCCAAGGCACAGGGTTTCCCATTCAGGAGATTACTGTGGCTCTACTGCTGAAATCCAGACCAGTTTTCATCTTTTGCTGCTCCTACCACTGAGGTAGAGACTGTTTGGCCTGATTTGACCAATGTAAATACTTCTTCTCTATGTGGCAGAACCAGTTGTTCTCACTCTTATGCTTGACTTTAAGATGGTTTCTAGACTGGATTTTGTTTATACCTATTGCCAAAACCAGGTTAGTTCCTGATGTCATCCCCTGGACTCATTGGTATTAAAGCTCTTATGCTTGGTCTCAGCATCTGCTGTGTGCGGCTCAGTATCGTGCAGATGCGGGCAGAAATACCAGACAACAAGTGCCCAAGAAGGTGTCAACCACCCAACCTTCTCTGTAGATGCTGGATCTCTGTACAGCAGAAGACCTAGAGCAGAGGTCTGATCTTACTGAAATGTGAGACATTAACTGTTGATAGGTATAGCCCTGGACTCTGCTTTTCAAGAGAACCGAGCATAAAGGAAGCAATGAACAGCCGGGGGTTGTCACTGAAAACCTGGGCTTTGAGCAGGGTCAAGGTCTTTCAACCAGATCAGAGGCCCCAGCTCTCCACAGCCTCTCTAGGCTTCTTTGCCAAGCAGTGAGAGCCTTTTTGTTTAATGAGCTCAACAGAATTCGAAGCAGAGCAAGCCAAGCTATAGGAAAATCTGGCTAGCAACACACTCTTGAAAAGGAAAGGAAAAGGGGAAAAGGAGGATTAAGAAGGAGAAAGAATGAGAAGGAAAGGAACACAGGAGAAAATGGAAACACTTCCAGGTGCTGAGGTGCTCACCCAGCAGGGAGTTGTCAGGGTCTGAACCAACTATATCCATGGGATGTTTTTTTGGATGGTTTTGTCTCCCGTCACCTAGAGCACAGCAGCCCAGCCAGCTGCCCCCTCCCTCTCTGCTGCTTTAGAAAGGCTTTATCTCTTGTCTGGCACCTTTCTGTTATTTATCTCACTGAAAGGACTGGAATTCTCGTCTGGGTGTATCCAACTTTCCTGTTTGGCTCTCAAAGTTCATCTAGGCTGACAATATGGAGAGATCCTAAAATTCTCCTTCTGCTCAGTAAAGGGATCCAACAGGCCCAGCTGAGTCCTGCTGGGTGGGTAGGCAAGAGAAGGATGCTCTCTACCCCTGCTGACCTTCCTCTGAGATGAGCAAGGTCTGTGTGTTCAAACGGCTGAAAGAATATTCCCTAAGAAAACCAGAGGATGAAAGAGCCCATTTGTCTGTGTATGACTGGTATTTCTTCACCAAACCAACCCCTGTTTCAAAACTGGCTGCTGACTGTGGATTGCTAGAAACACTGGACACCTAACCTGGGATACTCTGTCAGCAGCTACTATGGAACTTGTTGGTCCTAAGGGTGGGACAGTGTCAGTTGACTTGCTCATATGTAGAATTAAGTTTCTTTTTCATATCAAATATCTTCTCAAATCCCACTACTCAAGGGGCAAAGTGCAGAAGAGAACACCAAACTCCTTTGGAAATCACTCAATCTTTTTCTCAGCGTAAGAGTTGATGGCTCCTGTGGGTGGCATAAAAGCTGAACCTGCTCTCCAAACACGAGGACAGAAGGCTCTGGGATATATTCCATTAAACTTCATCCCCTGAACACCCTACATAAACTCACAAGAGTCTCGATCAAATAAGACATTTCCAGCATCCTTCTGAGTATCTATTTAGTACCAAGAAGTGTTAGGGAATAAAAAAAATCTTCAGTTATTATGAAGCTCACACCACAGCCATGAATATGCTTCACGATTTCTGTTCACTCAGGTTTTTTTCAAACAAAGTCATTTAGGGAAGTCCCTCTCTTTTCACAATAGAGACAGCAACAGGCATTTTATTAGAATGAAGGTGAAGAAACAGGCATGTCCACTGTGCAGAACATAAACAGTCATCCTTCAGACCTGGGTTCAGTTCCTGGCTCTGCCACGGACCTTCTGGGTGAGTCACAACCTAACCCTGCCCTGTCCTCGTGTCGGTATGTGGGGGCTATTCAGGCCAGCAGGTCATTAAGGAAGGGAGCTTACATAGCCAGTGTATTATATACGTGTAATATACATAGGTAATACCTATATGTGATATCTGCTTAGATCCATCTATAATCTGGTTAGAGGTCTCTATCTCCTGGGCACCCTGTGCTTTATTCCACTGCACCTTGTTGCAATAAGCTGGGCTCGGCGCAGTCCCAGCTTACGAGCTAGCAGTGCTCTGCGGAGGGCGAGATCATGCATTCCTCATTGAAAGCAGGCAGTGATGAGAGTTAGCAGGAAATGGGCCTTTAGATCAGGGGGTTTCCTTACATTTCTTTTACTACATCCATTAAGCTTGCTTCCCCCACATCTGGCGTGTTGGGGCCTTCTAATCCTTAAATCAGCTATCAGAGAAAGAATGGAAAAGGAATTGAAATTACAAAGGAGAATGTGCTCAGAGCTCCTCCTTTTGTAGGGGTAAAAGCAAGGAGAGTGAAGCAGGAACGGACTTTAATATATTTGCTCTTTCAGGGATGGGTGCAACTACTGGGCTGTTGTTTTTGTTGAAAGCTCTGGGGCCAAAGAGGTTTTTGTGAATGTTTTACAAGTCCCTGGATGACGGTTTGAAACTGCAGCAAGAAATGTGATTCCTGGCTTAGCAGACAGGTTCTGCAAGTCAAGCTTTCTGTTTATTTTAATATTTCAGGGATCCTTCAGTGTGTGTCACATGAACAAAAAGAAAGGGGGAAACTCCTCCTCCTGCACGAACACGGCCACAGAATTGTCTTAAAGGTGCCGAGTTCCTGCAAGCCGCATGCCAACACACACTGTCCACTCCCCAGTCAGACCATCTCAACAGGGAGTTCCTGCCGGGCCAGCTCAGATCCATGTCCACACCTGGCTGTGGACTTGTACCAACACCATGATTATGCTCCAGCTAAATAATAAACTAAAACTAAAGGACATCCAGGTGGTGGGTTCTAATCATCTTTCCAGAGAAGTGAGAGAAACCCCTTGTCCGAGACAGGTTTAAAGCTCTGCTGGGTGTAAGGAAGGGTTCTGTACTGGGGAAGCTGGGGGGACACACAGGGAGTCCTCTCCTATGTAAGAAATCTCCTGAATCAACTACGTAAAAACTCCAGAGCCAACAGTAAGAATGTAAAATACATAACTTCTAGCTCTAAGTGCGTCTCTGTTTCTGATGGCTATAACTTGCAATTGCTGTGAGGACCGCAGCGGGTTTGCACCAGTGCCCGAGGCCGCAGTACAGAAGAGCGTGTTGTCCTAGGGACGTGGTAACTCCCTGTGGACAGCCCATCTTTGCAGTTAATATTCTCCCGTGCGTGTTTTCTAGAGTTGCTCATGAAGGCTGTGATGCAGCTGGCTACATGGTGGGCTGCATAAGCTAAATTGGCCAGGCTTTGCTGTCCAGATCCTTTAACTGTTTTAACGACTGGGAAGGCTTTTGCTAGGGATTCCACCATTTTGGTTGTGATTTCTCCATATTTGCGGTTAAATGACTGATGAGCTTCTCCCCAAATTTCTCTGACTTTAAAATGGCTTTCAAAGGTACAAATGGTAACTGGGCAGTCAGTTTTGAGTCTGCATTTCTATCAGAAGTGGGAGAGTATATTTTCTGAGGAACCGGTTGATTTTTGTAAAGAAAGTTTTCCCCAGCTCTAAACTAAAGTTGCTTCTTGGATTTCTGCAGTTTCCTGCAGAGCTCCCTATCTCTTTTGCATCCCTTCTTTCCTTCCACGGCATGATATCCAGTACCCTTTATGCTTCACATCTGAATTTTGCACACATTGCTGCCGAAGTGGAGCTCTCTGCTGGGATAAGCTATGGACTCTTTTCAAACAAAAGGAAAGGATGTGATGGCAGCCCATGTGCTGTAGCTGATGCCACCTGAAATATAAAGACAAAGGAAGGATAGGAAAGTCATGCATCATTCTCAGAGAAGGAGGACAAAAAAGAGGCACAGACCTCTTGGACAGGAAAGACGAGCCAGTGAAATTGTAATCTAGGTTCCCTCACCTTGGCAAGAACTTTTGCCAGCTCTGACCATCTCGTTGCGTCCCTGTGGAGGACGTTTTACTTTTGGGCTCTGAGCAATGGAAGGTGCTACAGTGACTCTAAAGGGAAGGAAGGCAGAGCTGAGTGCATTGTCCCTGTCCCCCAGCCAAGCCCATTCCTCTATGGCAGTGACTGATTGAACGGCACTGTGATAAGGACAAAGGGGAGTTGCAGTGTTTTGAATAGCAAGCGGAAATGCCTTTAGCCTTGATTAATCTCATTGAGTTCCCAGTTTGGAAGGGAACTGGAGGGCAGACCTGGGAATTTTAGTGAAACCAGGGAAAAAGGAATCCTTGTTCCCAACAGGTAATTAATTTAATTTTACAGGAATGTTGATACTTTGCACCTTTAAGCGCGCCTTTGTAGCCCATAAAAACTTACCTGGTGCACAGATGGTTTGCTCTTAGAAAAACAAGGAAAAATGTGGTCCATTTGGTTAAAATAAGCCTCGCTACTGAGGAGAATTATAGGACAATAGAACAGAAATCTGTAAAACACATAATCCATAACCACTGAAAAGCAAGAAGCTAACAGAGCTATTTGTCCAGGACTCTCTTTTTCATTGTGTATCACATTTTAATGTGTGAACATCCTTCCTAGAGGGAGCCAATGCCTTCATTGGGTTTCCAGGTTTGGGGACAATTAACAGTTTTGTCCTGAAGTCGTCAGACATATCAGTGTTTCTTGCCTGGGTTTCGCAGGGAATTTGGGTGGATTGACGCAATACTGAATAGGTGGGATTCAGCCCTGATTTTTGGACACAGACACGTCTGGGTGAGCCCTGTGTTCCCCTCAGCTGAGGAGCGTGCAGCTCATCTCAAGTCTGGTGCGAACAGTGAAAGACTGTTCTTTGCTGACTATACCTCCTGGCTGATTTATGGAAGGACAGAGTTACCAGAAACGACTGCTGCAAGCTCCCCTTCAGTGGCAGCCAGGAAGATCACTAGGAGAGCTGGCACAAAGCAGTGTCACCCCATGCCCAGACCACCAAGACCATGACAGACTGAAATTAAGTCCTGAGAGAGGCTTGAGGTGTTTTCTAGCTTAAACCACAGTCTTGCTCTGTCATAAATGGACTGAAAACTTGAGAAAAGTCCCAGCAGACACCGCACTTTGTGACAATGAAAATATGAACCTCCCCCATGGGAGGAGTGTATTTGGGATGTGGCCAGGGTGCTCAGACAGACATAGACCTGACAGAAAAACCACTTGACAGATCCAAAAAAACATCTGGGTGGAAAAAGGACGAATGAGGTGATCCTGTCTAACATCAATTTGGCAACAATTCAAGTTCCCCAGCATGATCCCAACCCAAGCACCCGCCAGAGCAGAGTCAGGCACGAGCCTCCAGCAGCAGCCAGACTGCAGCATCCCTGCTCCTCTACGCGTGGAAACAAGCCCCATCAGCAACCCCTGCTCAGGTGATCTCTGGCTCTGGAAATATAAAGGTTCTTTTAAGGTAAGAAGAAAATCCTCAAGTAGTCAATGGCTACTCATGACTACTCGTGACTCAGTGACTACCTCAGGACATGGATATTCAGTCAACAAAAACCCAGGCACCTGCAGATAGGTCACAAATCAGGGAATGTTTTTATGAGAAAAATAGGGCCTGGGCTGGAAACAAGAGTGTGTTTTAAGCACTAGAGCAAATGCCAAGTAACTATTCAAATGGCTTTTCAGACCTTTCTACCTGCAGTATGGAGCACCCGCTCCCCCTCCTCTTTTCTGCACCAGAAGAATACCCAGCAGCGCCAAGTTAGTAGCTAGGAAATTGTAAGAATAATTCCCAAAACAATGAGAGTTACCAAAGAGCCTTGAAGGGTGTGAAAGATTAGTTATTTCCATCGGCAAAAGGAAGGAGGACATGAGAAGAAGAAGTCTTTTTCCCTTGTGGCAATTAGATCACAGAAATAATTCCTGAAAGATCCACTGGAGACCAGAGTGCCATAGGATAATAAATGGTCATTTTATATCAAGAACAGGAACATTTTCATGTATGAGAAGGATGGTTACATTTATTGAGTTAGAGCAGAGATAAGTAGACAGGGTAGATGGAGGGATGCTAGAGACACTTCTACCACAAAGCATAAAAGTTAACTGCTGATTGCCAGTGTTAGGAAAAACATCTTCCTTGCTATATGAACTATTCACTTCTTATATTTTTTAATGCCAGAAAAAGATTCTTGCATCTCCCTTGGTGTACAGGTCCTAGTCTGTATCAGAAATAAAATACTCAATTAGACAATAAATGGTCTAATTCATACTGTCTAAATAAATGCTGACTTGGTTGAAATACCCAGATTTGGGGGCTTTTTTTGTTGCTAATGCTTTGGACATTAATAACCTAAATGTAAATTATTTCAGTGTTTTTAAGCTTTCAGTTGAAAGGAAAAAGTAGAGGAAAATCCAAATGTACCAAGGAGTCTAGAGCTTAAGACCATATTCTCTTCCCCCAAAGCTAATATATCCCTTCTCTCGCTTTGCTTGTCAAAGCAAGCGCAATCAGAAGACAAATGCAAAACGAAATGAGGGAATAATTCAGAGTGAAATACAGAGTGAAAACTCCTCAAAAGAGCGAGACAATGAAGTCACTGGAGCCTTATCTGCAGCTGTTTTGGGAACATCGGGGCAACTGGGGCAAGCTGGAAAACTGCATCCATCTGGAACAAGGGAGGAGAAAGATCTGACAGCTCCTCAAAACAAGGGGCAGGTTAGTCTGGTGTCGCCCATCTCTCTCACACCGAGTCCCCACGAGTTCATGTGGAAAGTGCTGAGACCCAGCAAATTGTTTGCAGACTTCAAAGAAAAGAGTTTTGCACATCAGCTCATGGAAGAGGCTGCCAAGAACAACACTCTACCTCTGGGATTTACATACATATCAAACCATTTAGAACACACCCCTGCACAGATTAATAGTCTGTGTATGAGGGAA
Organism: Rissa tridactyla; assembly: GCF_028500815.1. NCBI lineage: Eukaryota > Metazoa > Chordata > Aves > Charadriiformes > Laridae > Rissa > Rissa tridactyla. The sequence continues at coordinate 1,233,987 of NC_071478.1, forward strand.
TGGGTGACGGGAGAGCAGGTAGCACATCTGGTTCTCATGTCGAGGTTCTTCTGATGGCGCTAAGAAGAATGGGAGGTGTTTTGAGCAAAATGTGGATATCCAGAGAAGATCAAGACAGGATATTTAAGGTCGGGAGAGAGCATGTGCCCACCTGTGGTACTAGATCAAGCTCAGGGGCTTGGCAGGTGGCATAGGTTAGATCAGCCCAAAGCTGGCTCCAGTCTGTGTCAGAACCTGAGCAGTATTTCCATCTTTCATGGTCCAGGAGCACGCAAAAATGATCCAGCCACTTTGTGCTCCAGCTGCCCTGGCTTTGCTGAGCCAGGGGCTCTGAGCTGCAGGACTGAGACACAAGCTGTCTAGACTGCACGTGCAGGATCACAGGCTCTGATCTGGGAGTTGGATGACAACATTTCATAGAGGCAATATTATATTTTCTCTGTTGCCCAATAGCAAGAGCTCCATGTCGGGAGGACCCTTGTGGGGGCAGCTGGATTCCTGTGGGGAAAGCTGCCGAGCTGCTATGGGGGATTTCTCGTGGCGTGTGGGAGCTCAGCAGGCTGCCCAGAGCCTGGGATTCTGCAACCACAGCCCGTCCATCAGCACTTTGCCCCATGTGTGATTACAATGGTTTTCACCACCCTCACCCCTCTCCGTCACGTGTTTATAATCACCACCATTATTCTAGAGTTACAGAGCAGAAGCACCCTATGCAAATCAGGGATGCCGGGGGTCAGCTAATGAATTGGTTACACCCTTTCCATCCAAAAAAACCCAAAGCCCTTGGAGGAATACTCACCATGTGCCATAGGAAATGCAAATGCAGTGAAACCCACAAAGAGCTGAGTCACTTTTTTTTTCATAGCACAGCTTTGCCCTACACAGCTGAGTTTCAGATGCAGGAACATGCTGGGTTGCAGCAAAATCATTTCAAGAAGCTTTGCTTGGTCTCACAGTTACATCCCTCAAATCTCACCCAAGAGGTGCAGGCTGGGCTCCTGGATCTGCATGCACCAGCAGCACACCCACTGTATTGTCTCACTTTGCCTTAGTTTCCCCATCTAGAATCTCTAGTAATAGTAAAAAACCCTTTTCTCAGGGACAGGCGGGCCACCCTAAATGCAAATATAGCATCTAGTGCCAGTACAGTCCCAGTAATGCTGTTGCAATTAAAATGGAGGAAATTTTTGTTTCTTGAAGTTTTAGGAAAGTCAGCAGTGCTTAAGAAACACAACAGCAGGACACCATTCCCACCTGCTTCCCCTCTTCTCTTTATAGGAGGATAACTAAACATAACACATGGCCTCTGGGATGGCATCAAGACGTATTACCCATGCCAACCTCATCACATGTGTCACCACACAGTCCCCAGCTGAGAAAAAGAGGGTCTGGGCCTCAGCAGTTGCCCAGCTTCCCCTTAAAGCTGGGGTGTGTAATATTGTTCCCATTAGCAGAACTTGCTGCTAAGGTCATACGTGTTATTTCTATTGAGCTTTGTCATCGCCCTCATGTTCCTGTAGCACTGGAGAGTGAGCTCATGTCCCAGCTAGCTGCGTGGTGAGCACCAGCTCATCGACGTGGAGGCTGGTGAGAGCTAGGAGGAAGGGGAGCCCTACAGCAAACAGGGCCTGGCTAACAACAGTGACACACAAGCCACTTGCTAAAGTGGCATGCAAATACCACCCGGGCACCTGAAGCCTTTCTGTGGCATCTGCCCCTTGCCATGGACCTCAGACACATTGTTCTGGGGTCCCAGCAGTGGTGGGGCCCTGGCCCCACCAGTGCATGTCCCAGTGTGGACAGTCACGCAGCAGTGCCCTTCCCTGCGCCTTGGGCATCTCCGCGTTCAGTGTGCCTGTCTTACTGCCCAGACAAACCCCAGTGTGGCAGCATAGGCAAAAGTCACCCCAATGGCAGCACAAGAGAGTCTATGGTCCTGCTGCCGGTGCAGATAAAGCAAGTTCCTGTAAGACGCGTTGTCTTGCCAGAAAAGGTAGGAGGCACTGCTCAGCACATATTAAATACATGCTTCAGTTAATTTATGTGACCTGGCACTCCGAAAACTAATAAAACCAGTTATGCTTTCACTTGCATATGATTAATGGCAAAGCTCTCCATCATATATCACAGGCCATGCCCTAGCTGGGACAAAAATATACAGATTATGGGAGAAATTAGGAATTAACAAAACAGCCATTAACTGAGCTAGAAATACTCTACCACAGTCCCGTTGTAAATCAGAAAATCACCCTGTGACAGTTCTCCCTGGCTCTTTGTGTGTTGGGCTGTTTGAAGCAGGACAAGCAGACAAGAGCAAGAGGGTCCCTCTCTCCTAGCTCTCAGGCTGGTGCCTGCTCAGTGCAAGGTGCTGGTTGGACCCGTGGTATCCATATTGCTGTCCTCAGAGAGCTTGTGACCACAGCAGGGAAAGACAATGGGACCAAGCCGGCTTTCCTGTGTTCACTAGGCAGGCTGGTTCTCCTCTGCGTCTTCTGTGTTACCCGGCTAGCAGTTTGGTGTATAATTCTCAGAAGGCAATTAACTTGCAGTAATATTTAATATATTTCTAAAGATGCAAAGAAAGGGAGCTTCCCCTCTCAGGATAGGGAGGATGCGAGGTGCAAAAGTTAAATTAAAACTGTTGCAGTAAAGGTCACTCCAGGCAGATGCAGATTTCCAAGAGGGAAGTGGTCAGGTGCCAGGAGTCAGCGACCTGGAGTGGCTCTGGACCACGACAGCCAGGCCTATGTGAACTCACATTCTCCCAGCACTTGTCCCGGCTGACACACAGTGCCCATCTTGCTGTGGACATTCAACATAAGCAGCTTGATAGAAGCCACTTTCCAAATAGGTTTATTTCCTGACCCAGGCAACATCACTGGGGCGGCAAGAAAAAACACTGGCAAACAGGCACATCCTTTGCCTGATTCTCAGAGGGACAGAGGCAGACCTTGCCCAGCAGGATGTGAGGAGCCAGGGCACTGCGACTGGTCACCTGCCACCAGCAGAAACAAAACAAAAAAGATGCTTCACAATGGTGAAAAATAAAATAGAGAGCAACGAGGGTATTTATGTCATTTCCTGATGGGCCATCGTAGAGCATGATAACAGGATGGGGTCCCACTGTCAGTTCCTGGATAGCTCGGGCTATTTCCCATAACCCCAGTGACTAAATAGTGCCGTGAGGGGAGCCTGAAGCCGTGATGCATCCTGCTTCCCCGTGCAGATTTCCCCAGGCTCTGCAGCCGACACCTGGTTCATGCAGGAAGTGAGGAACCATCCCCGAGGGGTCGGATGCACCCTGGGAACCACAAGCCTTTCACTGGCTTTAAAAGAGAGTCAAGAGCAAGTGAAAACATCCAGCTTTGGGAGTATTTGCCCTGTGAAGTGGCCTGGAGACCCGGGTTCCCACCCACTGTCTGTGCTACTCAGGGCCTTGGCAAGGAGCATGGAGACAGCACGGGGTCCAGCCACAGCTCCACCAAAGCCCATCTCTTGCCTCCAACAGTGGCCAATGTCTGGGGAAGAGCAGAGCAAGCTTGCACCAGAAACACCCCTATTGCTCAGCAGCCTGTAGCTCAGCACTCTAAATTCCCGACCCAGTGGTTATGTTTGTGTAAACTGCAGGTTTTCCACTTGAATTATCTAAAGAGCTGCTTGGACTTTTGGGGATTGCTGTGTGTCGTGGTTTGGGCCCTGAGTAAGGCTTGCAGAAGGGAGCCCCACTTGCTGATCATGGGCAAAGGCAACGGTTTTTTGTCTGTGGACAATGAAGTTGGCCACAGAGAAAGCTGGTCCTTTACATCCACATCATTTTAGGAACTAATGACAAGATTGTTGCCACACTCCTGGCCAGAGATGGTCCAAATGGCATCATTCAGGTGACGGTGAAGGCTTCAAATACCTGCCCATATCCAGCAGGGAATTTACAAGCTCTTTTTTTCCAGTCCTATTACCCTACTTGGTTTTTTCCAGTAGTTTGATGGCAGGGAATTACAGCTTCATTCTCTTCGGCCATGCTCACTGTATCACAGCAGCAGGAGCCCCGGGCAAGGCAAGAACGTGTGGACCAGTTGAAGGGCTGCAGTGGGGCCAGCTGCCAGTGGCAGAGCCCTTGCCCTTGCAGCAGGGCTTCTTGATGGAGCATCTGGAAAGACACACCCCCTTAAAGCTTTCTAAGGATTCAGATAAACCTCTTATGGCCCATCAGGGCATCTCCACTTGACATATTCCTCTGGATCATGTATTTAAGTCATCGTTTTCTATCCCCACTTTCCAATTCTGTGACTTGCTGCTGGTGCACCATCCATCCTTAGACAAACCAGCCCATCTGCTCCACTGAGACCCCACAGTTTCCTTTCCCAAGTGCCCATGATGAGCCCTTCGCCTGCTCCTGGAGAGCCTTAGGCTGCTTAGAGACCTGATTCTAAAGTTGTCCGGGGAGCTGGTCACTGCCCAAGACTTGCTTGTTGCCAGTTCCCAGCAGAGTTATAAAAAAAAAAAATCTAATTTCAGGTGAATGTAGCAGACATTAAGAGAATTTCTGCAGGGGCTTTATGGTGTCCAAAACTGGAACTTCCTTTTGTTAAGACATGCCAGACAAGGTTTTAAAAGGTCTGAAGTTATAATCTGGCCCTTTAATCATATGGTAATGCTTTTCTTCAGTTTTGACGTAGATGTTGTTGTGTGGTATTAACTGAAGGGGAATTAGGCGCTATTTCAGTCACACAAAAATTATCTCCTTCAGAAATGAGTATGTGTCCCTTTTGCTCCCAAATCACATAGTTCAATATATTCATAAAAATTCACAACCAGCTGTACAGCCTCTTACCAGTAACAGAAGCTCTTTACTAGCAACTTTGACGTTTTAATAGCTGCAGAGATACTAGTAAAAAAAGTTAGAGAGGATTTTTTAAAGGTTGGATTTTGTTATTCTCTTAAACGCAGTTCTCCTGAGGGGCAGGTACTAGAGGACTAATGAGGTGGTACTAGTTATGCCGTTAATAGTATTCAGCACTGTAAGATTGATATCTTTATAAATTAACACGTCTGTACAGCACAAGGAATTGCTGACTGCAGACCAAACCTCCCTGCTCGTGGAGGAGTGACAGAAAGGGCCCTGGGCTGGGCTGCACTGGAGATCCCATCGCTTCAGCCTCTCCTCTGCTCCAAGGCCATTTCCTTCCAAACCTGCTTAAAAGGACTGTACCCTTGGTACAGACAGGCAGGTCCTGCCAGCAGCCCAGAGCCTTGTCATTAGAGCCCCATCCTAGAAGTGCAGCAAACAGAATGTGACCGTCCCTGATGGGAATGATGTCCCTTGATGGTCCTGGTCCTTCCTTCCTACCTTGTCCCCTACTTTTGCCACTACAGACAAACACAGCCTGATTCTTGGTTAAAAATAGCAAAGCAATTTTAAAACTGCTTTTATGAGGAGAGGAGAGGAGAGGAAAGACAGTTTATTTCTCCCCCAAACTAAAGCCAGACTGTCAGATACAGATTTTTTTCTATGCCATACGCTGCAGACCAGGCACTGTGCAGAGAAGATGCTCCATTAGCCTGAACCTCGCCAGCATCCCTGAGCTTGGAGACTCTGGCCCTGCAAAAGGATTTCCATCCCTTTGAGAGACCGACATTTTTTGCCTCGTATATGATGTAAAATCAGTTTCATACTACAAGCAAAATCTATCATAATCTCTTCATGCTCGGTGCTTATTTCAGAGCCAGCTGCAGCTGTCACAGCCTAATACTCTCTGCTTAGGGTCTGTGTGTGCACAGCTGGCTCCGGCCCGAGCACCTGCCCTCGGCCCTCAGAAGCGAGCCGGGATCCCCCCGTTGGGTCTGGGCTCTGGTACTCGACTGCTGGTTTTGTTTTGAAACCCCCCATTAAAAACACGCCGAGGGGAGGGTGCCCTATTCAGAGACAGCATGGTTGGATTATTTGGGCTTAGAGAGCAAAGTGTCAGGTTTGTGTTTAATGAATATCTCCATCAATCATCCCTGCTGCCCGTGGAATAACTACCTTGCAGAGCCCACAGTGGCAGGTAAAGCATTTGGTTCAGGACACAGAGCAGGCTTTATTAGAAGCCCTGCTGTAATCCTCGCCGTTATTATCATTTGCCTTCAGTTGCATTCATGGTTGGTGCTTTGCAATAGATGGCTATTTATTCCTTCTCAGGGACTGCTTCAGCAGGTACCTGACATTCCTGTGGTGTCGCAGTCCGGGGGTGCTCACCCCAAACTTTGAGGCATATAAACAAAACTTGCCAGAGGTGTAATTCATCTCCCCGGATCCTGCCGTATTTGGTGAATTGCAAACAAAAAAATTCAGGTCCTTTCAGTGTCTCAGCTGCACTAACTTGGAGTCTTTTTTGTTCATGTATCACATGAGCATATAACTAGCTCTGAGAGACTGTCAAGGGCTGCAAGGGAGACAAGCTAGGCTAATTTTATAAAGCTAATTGTTAAGCAAAACCAAAGTTATTCCCTTTGTAAGCTCCTGTAAGTGTCTGCAGTCATCTCAGCAATGGATTTGGCGCCTTTCACCTCTGCCCTTGCTGGCCTTTATCCCTAAGCATCAGTAGGATGAAATGCCCAAGCTAACAGCTTTAAAGGACTTTACAAGTTCAGTTTACAAGCTCCATAAAATTACATATTCTCTCTCTCCACTGCAGAAGTACCTTGTAAAACATGTACTCTATTGTTTCAGTCTGACGGGTTGGGCAGCGAAAGCAAGGCAGCATCTGAGTGGCAGCAAGCAGTGGAGGGAGTGCATCTGGAACCGAGCAGAGTCTCTGGCTGGGAGAGGAGAAAGCAGGAGGTGGACATGGTCGGCAGCAAGTAAAAATAATTCTCTGCCTCGTGATCTGTGAAAGCCCAAGGGCTACTTCCACCTTCTGTTTCTCCTCTCTTACTGAGCAATTATTTGCAATGTACGTTTTCGTCAGTTTGCTTCGGGGTGTGACATCCATAAGCATCTCTGCACATGCCTCTATCCTAACCTAGCCTCAGCACCCAAGGCTGTACCCGGGGCCATGTGGCTCGGTCCTTAGCTAAGCATCTGGCACTGTGGAGAAAACTGCAGTGACCCTCCACGGCAAATGCCTGGCGCTGAACCTGGAGACAGGGCAGCAATTCACAAAGGCCCTTGCCCCATCTCAGGTAGTTCCTGCTGCTGATTGTGTGCCAGAGGTCTGCAGAGGTCATGTACTTCATCTTTCTGTGGTTCGGTTTGGGCTGCCTTGAATAGCATCAGAAAACAAGCAGCAGCCCCAGCAGATGCACGCAAAACACTTTCACATCTTACACATGTCTACACACAGAATTATTTGGTGTCAGGCTGAGCACAATGAGTCATAACTCACCTTTTCACTGGAGCTGGAAAAAATACTCTGGACTTGTTGCCAGTGTCAGCACCGCTGCCGATATTTTTAACACTAAGGGAAAGTGTTAGTTGAAGAAGAAAGCAAGTAAGGTCCTCCCAACATTAGCTGAAAGACTGCCAGCAAAGGATGGAAAGAAAAATTCTGAGTTCTGCTGATGGCCCGTGCCAATCCATCACGTCCTGAAAAACACTGGAGGACCTGTCAGGGTGGCTGGGCTGTGCCAGCACCGCCAGTGCTGGTGAGTCGGGGCCAGGGAGGAGCGTGGGGGCATTGTGCCCTGCAGCAGCAGAAGTCAGGCAGCCACGGCACCTCTGGAGGGGAAAACCTGAGGGAGCAAACACTGCCCCTGGAAAAGGCTGCGGTTCCATTTACTCAAATGCACTCTTGGCGATGTGTGAACGGGAGCCTGTCACTGGACACAGTTTTAAAGATGTCTCTTAAAATACACTTGTTCCCAGAAATGATGGCAGGTAACACAATCTCAGGGGAACCATGAGAAGAAAAAGAGCTAGAAAAAGCTTTGCCGACACAGATGGCCTGCAGATGCCCCCCAGCCCTGTTGTGCCCAATGCGGTGGCCCCTGCAGCTCTTCCTGAAGGCTGACAAGCTCTGGCTGTCCTAGATTTGAGGTCTCATGGCAGGGCCACACAGTCTGGCAGAGCCCCCTTTTTACACCAGTTCAGGTGTCTCCAGAGATGACAATTGAACAGCTTCACACAACAGGACTGAGCTCTCACAGGGACCAGACCATTTTGGGTTGTATAGAAAAGCAAAAACCTTTCCAAAATCCAGAAATCCTTTATGCAGCATTGAGAAGATTTTATCCTTCCCCCCATTGTGGTGCAGGAAGCTTATTGGCATTTTTTCACAAGTTTTCTCTTTTTGATACAAACCTCATCTGGCTGTGAGCAGGGACCTGTGGCAGAAAGGAGGACAGGGAGGGACCCAGGGTCTGTATCCTGTTTTCAAGGCTGGATACTGCGAGGGGCTCAGGAGAGTGGGGAGGGGATCAGGGCTCGGGTTCAAGTCCAGCTTTATGCCATCTCACAGCCTACCAAGCCTTTCGCAGCGAGACACCAGGTTTTCCAAAGTGCTCGTCACTCAGCCTCCTCAGCACTTACCTGTCCAGCGGCTTCTCATCTCCAACCGCTCCTATTGGCCTCTGCCTTCTTCCTTCCCCAGAAACCCTCCTTCTGCTGGTCTCTACCTGGCCGCAGGCTCTGGGGTGAATTTCAGCAGAGGCAGCGCGTGCCTCCGGCAGCACCTTGTGGGGCTGCCTCCCCCATCCCGCTCCAGCCCAGCTGTGTGTCTGGAGGCAGAGGTGGGCATGGGCGGCTGCCCCAAGGCTACTGGCCTTTTCGGCTGACTTCTTAAATCTGCAGTGGCAGTGCCAAGGTAGCTGCAACATTTTTAAGATGTTCAAGAGGACAAAGTTGATACGTGATTCCTCTGCTCACCCCCCTGCTAACTTTGGATGCAAACTGTTTACAAACAGCTGTTGCAACATCCCTGAGGTCCAAAGGAAAATACGCTGCTACAGAGAAAAAGATCTTACCATGGACTATGTCCAGGAATTTCGTGAACAGAGCCAGGAGCTTGTTCAGATGTTTCCCTTCTAGCCTCTGGGCTAGCAGGGTTTGTGGAGATGAGAGGGTTTATCATTGGCAACAGCTGTGACTGGAGCAGGGCTGCGACATGGCCTGGCATGGAGGACAGACAGCTTGAGGGAGGGTGGCCATCAGGGAGGACAGCCACTGAGGGCCCAGCCAGGCTGCAGGGACTCCCGTGGCAGCAGCAGCCACCGCTGCCCAGGTGATTGCTGCTTGGCCGAGGCCCTGCAGGCTGCAGTGGCACCTCTGTTCCCACGGCCAAGCCCTGGGGCAGGGGCCAGCATGGCACGTGGTCCTTGGGGTGCTGCCAGGAGAACCGTGACCAGCTCTGGCTGGCCATGCCACGCCACGCCAAGGTGTGGCCCCTTGGCCACCGACTGTGCTGCGCCGCCATTGACTGCGCCTGTGCCAGCCCTGTCGAGTGAAAGGGTGCTGCCCCCATGCTCCCAACACCGGGACCCCTGGGGAAGGGAAGATGGGTTTTCTCTCCCTGTGGAGGATAGCGCAGTGCAAAGGCAATGGGATCTGCGACCATCAGCAGAGTCTCTGCCCAGCTGAGCGCTCGCTGGTGGCTGGGGTGGTGGGCGCAGGGTCTGCATGGGTGCTGGGACCCAGCCCGCTGCCACCCTCCTCCCAGAGTGCGGCACACTTGCTCCTCAGGCTGCCACACCGTAAGGGCGTCATTCCTACTGTGTTTCAAAGAGAAATCCTCGTGTCTTCCCATGCCCTTACGCCATGAATCTCCCCTCTCCTTGCCCCACTGTGTTTTCTTTCCATCAGCAGGATCAGCACAAGGAGCTGCTTTCTCGCCCTGCAGAAATCCATTGCTCAGCCACACAACAGAGGGCAAAAATAGCTTGTGAAAAAGAGGCAGTCAGATCCCTCGAGCTAAATTTAAGTTTTCTTTTAAAGTCCCCCTTTCTGGAAGCAGTTTCCTGCTTTTCTAATTGGTGTTTCTGAAGGGAGAGAAAGAGGTCCCTGTTCCAGGGGTACTAAGCCCTTTAGAGATGCTTTAACTAACAAAGCAAAGATTAGAGAACACGGATCAGATGTTTTTCCTATCAAAGCCTTTTCTTTTCTTTCTTTCCTTTTTTTTCCCCCACTGTGGATGTTTTGAGTCTCCTCTGGGCCGGGCTTCATTAAGGCTGTTAACTTCGTAGCGCTGATGTCTCTTTGCCCAGCTCACAGTTTGGGTGGCCTGAACTAAAATCTCCCAAAGGGCTCGTTACAGGTGGTAGGCAGACAGGGCTGGAGCCTGGGCCACACCACATATCCCTGAGAGAAATGTGTTTCCCTGACCAAAAAAGCACAATATTATATTCTTAAAACATTCCAGCCCCGTCTGGGTGTTCTCTGCATGCATTCCTGTACGTGGGATTATTATTGTAGAGAATTTATAAAGTCATTCATTTCTCTGGAAGTGTATGACATGGGTTTTGGTTGAATGGGCCCAGTGCAAACTTAGAGCCATGTGGTGCTATAAAAACACAACAGTAAATAAATCAGCAGGGAGAATTTACACTTCAGCCTTCTGATTGTTTTTACATTCGGAGGCTCAGACTCAGAGCCAGAGTGTAAAATAAATACCTGTAGCACCGAAAATGCAGCGTCACATCTCGCCTGCTAGCAATCAAACCGGCGAAGCCGAGATACGTGCAAAGCAAGGGTGTTTACAGCGAGCTTGCGGTGACCTTTTTTTTCTTTGGCTGCTTCCTATTTTTCTTAGTGATACCTCAGATCTTTATTATGGTATTGTCGGTCCTAGTGCTCCTGTGAGTGAAGGTTGCGTCAGGCCTTCAAGGGTTTGAGTGCTTGATTTTTTTTTCACGGGGGTTATTTTTATCACAGCTCTTTAGAGGGGAAAAAAAAAAAAAAAGAAATCACTCCAGGCTGAAACTTGCCAGCTCCTGGGTGTTACCAGGAGGAAATCACGCTTTTCATCTGCGAAAAACAGGAATGAAAGGAGCCGGGAGATGAACATCCGGGCTCTGCGCTTCCATAGTCCTGCCATTGCGCAGGGAGCTCAGGGTGGGAGAGCCCAGTCCCAGGAAGGAGCCGCATGGGTCGAGCCCCCTCTCAAACCTGCCTTCGGTGGGAGCCAAATGGGGACCTCCTCGCCACGCTCACAAGGTGACCCTGCGATTTAGCGCTCTTCTATCGGAGGAATTCCTGCTGCGTTTGTCCCTGTATAACATGAGAATGTCACTCAGCTGCAATTTCACCCGTGAAGAGGCAAAGGGTGAAATCATCTTTGATGACATCAAATTGTTTTCGGAAAACCAAAGCTATTCTGAGACGGGTGGAACTTTCCTATACTGAAGTAAACCTTTTCCGGGCACAAAAATGGATCACAAATCCTGCAAGGCACTAAAACAGCCCCTGGATTAACCTTCTCCCTGGGAGCCCCCAGGTTGCTCCGGTTGAGTTCGCCTCTGCTGACCATTGCACAAAAACAGATTTTTGCTTTACTGCCAAAAAAGCACTAGGGTTATTTACCACCTCAGAGCTGGGGCCATTGCCAGTTCCGATGGACCATTTCTCATTAGCAATTAGCATCTATCTCGCCACCGATGTCTCCTCCAGGACCGATCTGTAACAACGCCTGATTTTACCTGTCAGGCTGAAATCACCTCTTCCCACACAAAACAGATGCGGGGGACGTGTGCCAGCGTTGAGGTGACTCTAGGTGACCTGTAGCAGTGCAGTGCTTTTGCAACCCTCTGGCTGCCTCCGTCCCATGGCGAGGGACTCGGGGACAGCCCCCCTTGGGGACAGTAGCAGCGGCTCTGCCGTGCTTTCTAGCTCTAAGAGCCTGCTGTGCTTTTGGCACACTAGACAAAGTAATGCTGCTGGTGAAGGTATCTGAGAGCATAAGAAAATGTGGAATTTGGCTCAGTTAAAGGAATATATTACTGGCATTTGCATTTTCTGTATTTTCTTAGTGAAGCAAATCTCTAGTCTAATAAAAGGACAAGAATTAAGATAGCGGGGCTCCATCCGTGCCTTTAGTAAAAAGCAGTTGTTACACACACCCCCTCGACTCCCCAGCATGTGCAAGGCTGAATGGGCCACCTCTTCAGGCAGGTTAAGACTTTGACAGCTCTGACAGAGATCAGATTTAAGCCTGCGATTTGAATGCACATGTGAAAATGTGAACCTAAACTGTGTCTGCAAGAGAGCTTGTCCCCACCATCATGCCAATATTGTGGCTTTTAGTCTCTCCAAAGGTACAGAAACTCTGAACACTGGAAGGACATCAGTCTCTGTGAATGCATTATACAAGGCAGATTCCTGTTATCTTTAATAAGGGATTATTTTTGTTAGCCAAGCAGTAGAGTTATTGGATAGAAAAATGGAAGTATTTTCCTCTGGTGGGTCCCAGAACACCACCCTGCAGGAACAGCTGCCCCCTCCTCCCACCCGCAGCCCCAGCATCGTCCTCCACTCTGCGTACACTTTTCATGGGTGAGGAAGATTTTGTTGAGTTTTTGGGTAATGGATCCTCTATGCTCACTTGCTCTCTGTTTGGATTGTGAAGGAGCCTTTCTAGCAAAGCAGTATTCAGTGGTGGTCTCCAGGAAAAGGCATTTCTTGCATTAAAAACAATAAAAGGCCCAATGTTTTACAGACAGATGTCCATCAACAGCTGGCGCTGGAGTGGGAAGAGAACACCGGATCTTCTCCATCGTCACAGTGCTGGGGCTCAGCGTAGCCACTTGTTTATTTAACAAGCTACATTATTAAACTGGACCTTGGGTTGTGAGTGGAAGCTCAACCCCCTGAAAAGCCACACAGATGCTTTGATCGTTTTGTAAAGACCCACTTGAGGGAACGTGCGCTTCATTAGGGATGCAGGGAAGGAAAGGGGCAAAGTCTGTATTTCACCAGCTTTCACTAAGTTGGGCCATTGACTCAGCTTGTCTTTGACTCAGAGGTCTTTGGACTTTGTCTCATTTGCAAACTTAGCCGTACCAAAATCGTGTCGTCGGGGCAACATGCTCTGTGGGGAGCCTGGGCACCCAGGGCAGAGGCCTCTGTCCCCGTCCCAAATCCCCACTACAGGCAGCGCTTGGGGCAATGATAGCCCCTTACCCAGCCTCCCAAATCCTACTTGCACTTGGCTTTGAGCCCTTCTCTGTCCCACCACGCTGTCCCCAGCTGGTTCAGGCTATACCAAAGCCCAGAAAGGCTCCTGGGGCTCCCGGTGCGGGCGACCCTCAGGAGCGCTGCCTCCTGCTGCCAGGTACCTGGCTCTGGGCGGCCGTGTGCCACAAACACGTCATTCCCCCCCCCGTGGCAGCTGCCCCCTAACTTTGTCACAGCAGCTGTTTCCCAGGACACGGCAACTCTTCCAGCTAGGAAGGGAACATTTTATCCAGCTGAGACTGGCCGGCAGTTTAAATGGGGAAATGTAATTACCCACACTTAAATTTGGCCTTGAGATGGCATCTGATGTCTCTGTTTGCGGTGAGCCCCTGTCGTGCTCGGAGTCAGCCTGCCCTCGGCGCAACACCTCGCCTGCCCATTGGAGGCAGCCCAAGCACTTGAGAAGAAGAGTCCCATGTCCAAAGATGTCCTGATAATTCAAGGCAGAAGTTAAACCAAGACTTCCAGAAATACTCTGAAAATCTGTCATTGCCCCAGGTTGTTCCTATTCTCCCATCATCTGCAGGGAGGGACTCGGGGGAAGCACTGTGGGGGCTGCAGGGGGACCTGTCCTGGGGCGGTGCCGTCCCCCACAAAACCTGCGAGAGGATTCTCAGTTTGGGCCCCAAATTATTCCCACAAAGTCTTGTTCTCTTCAGGCACAGCCACCATTGCTTTTCCTTGGGCATTTGTCCGCTGGATTTCCCCTAGTTTAAAAGGTCTCTGGGTAAAGCTGGGATCAGGGAGCAGCTCTTTGCCATCCCCTCCCTGCCAGACCCCCACTTGCGGGGGCACAGCGCATTGCACTAGGGGTGAGGGAGTCTCTGCCCCCCAAAACTACTCAGCTTTTCCTACTGGATATGGCAGTAAAAGCAGGGCCCTTCCCTGATGCTGTCTACATGCTGGAGGTCAAATGTGCCTGGCTCAGCCCCCCTGGACACTGTGAATACCTGCCGGATGCCTGCTGAACTCGCTAAGCCAAAAACCCGCTCTCAGCGCCAGCAGCACCCAGGCCAGCCCGCCTCCCTCACCAGGGCAGGCTGTGCCCCCGGGAATGTCGCACTTCGACTTGATAGCGTCACTTTGGCCACCTGCTGAAGCCCCACTTGCTCCACCAATTGGGCAAGGCAGGCTGCCACGGGGACCCGGAGGCACTTTGTGGCAACCATGTGCCTTGGACAAGAGTTTTTGCAAGGCGGCAGATTTTCGGTAAAGGAGCCCAAAGCTGAGTCAGCTGCCAGGCCAAAGGGGAGGTTTGTACAAGCCTTTGGGCACGGAGTAACCAGTCAGAAAAGCTGTCCTGTACCAAGATCTCCCTCTCCGCGCAACGAGAGAGCGCTGCACTAAAAGTTGAGCGGGTTTTCCTGCCTCCACTCGCCTGCAGAGCTGCTTGCCCCTGCTGGCACAGCACAGCGCTTCGCCCCGGACCAGACAAAACTCCCGCAGGTTTGTCAGAGCATGAAATAAGGTGGAAATTGCTAAAGCCTGGCATTGACATGGAAGTGCTTGTCAGCACAGCAACACCAAGAAAAGCATGGTTTCTGAGGATTGTTTTGCAATGGCTGCATACTTTGATTGTTTCAAAGAGATTTTACATTTAATTTTTTTCTACTTAGCCAATTTATTCTTTGTCTGTGTTTTCAAGAAGTCTAAAATCACTACAGAACAACACAGCCACTGGGCTGCAAATGTGATATTCCCAAAGCTGTTATGTAGTCGTAGGTATTTTGGACTCTACTCCTGACACAAGTAACAAAAACAAACACTTGGAACAGATATGAAATTTTAACTAGATGTCAATCTATAGTTTTAGAATCATAAACAGCATAATCATTATTTATTCAGTGCAACCTAAAAGTTTCTGCTGTGTGTTCACTAAGGCTGCCATTTCAGGTTGGCCACAATATACTTCTGCTAAAGAAAGCAAATAGAAAATAAGAAATTCAGTCTCCGATAGTGCACCCAGGCACAATAATTCAGCATTGAATACAAAGGTTCTATTTACTTGGTGTGAGCCCAAAGTTAATCCTGTTCCATATAGCGGCTGCTGTACTGGAAAGGTTGTACTGGACAATTCACTTTATTGGATTAACTTGGTGCATGAAGAGCCACCAGCGAGCCCCGTTCTTGGGAACTGCCATTATTCAGCACTAGACCTGTGCTGCACTTTCTTACAGTCCCATATTTCTCTTTCTGTAGTTTAGTTTTTGATGAACAACCCTCAGAATATACTTGGTCTGTTGAGCAGCAGGCACTCAGCGCCATTTCACCCCCCGTGGGTTCTTTCTGCTGGCAGCAGCCACTTGGAGAGCTGCTCAGAAGCGATGGGACCGTTAAGAAGAGGTGCTGCAGCAGCAAGCGGGACGGCCTCGCGGGGAAAGGAGCTTCCCAGTAGCCAAAGGCTGATAATAGACATGGGATTTGGCACCGTCAGCACACATGTTACCTCCCATCAGCTGAGCTGCTGGAGCTGCTTTTCACACTTCTACCTGCACCTGGAGGTAATGCACTTTAGCCAGACCCTGCAGAAACGCACGCTTCTTGGCTGCCGGTTCCAGAACTGACTTAACAGCATAAATTCCACTGAGAGTCAGTGAGACTCAGGATGGTATTTTGCATGGTGCAAGCATTTTGGCAGCCTGCGTCACATCTGCAGAAGTGTGTAAGGGTTCCTGTTTAATGCAGGTAGTGCCTAGTGAAACTAATAAACCAGTCAGGAGGTCAGGACCAGTACTGCTCTGGTTTATTCATCTTTACTGCTCTTTATTTTCTCTCTCCATCACTGACCTTCAGCTGGCAAACTTGTGGGTTCTCGGCAAACACGCACTTCAGTACTTCCTCACCTTTGAAAATGCAGCTCCACCTCCTAAATCACCACAGTCCTGGTGGGAAGTAGCCCGTCATGTATCACAAGCAGAGCCCCTGCAGCTGCGTGGAGATCAAGGCAGCCTCACTGATTCTTGACAGCTTCAGCAACCTCCATCAGCTGTCCCACCTCATAAGCAAGTTAATTATCATCATTTCTGCTGTAAAGCATTTAATGTCACAGCCAGACACATGGATCTGTGTGAGTTAATCACTGCATGCTCTCTACACGCTGTTTTCTCTCCTGTTTCAAAAGACCTTGCTGTACCTCTAGGAAACTCCTCCTCAGAGAGCCCTGCGGTGTCCGTCCCCGCCGTGAGGTGGGTTTGCAGCTTTCCCCGGAGGCTGAGCTGTTAATGGGGAAATCGCTCGGGCTCGGCCCCCCGGCAGACTCGCATTTCCACGAGCAGACACAGGCTGCTGCGGACTCCCCGAAGCTTCAGGCAGATTTTCCATGCGCTGCTCAGCTCTCACATAGCAGAGTGATGCCACACAGGGGTGCTAAAACTTCTTCTATAAAACATCTTCTTGCAAACCCCATTGTTGGGCTGTGGGAACCTGCCCCTCTGTCTGGAGGGCAGATCCAGCAAAGCCGGGCGGGGAGACTGCCCCTGGCCACCCAGGGCTGGCCTTAGCCCCGCTCTGCAAAATGATCTCATACCTCTCAGACCACAAAAGTAGAAATAAGGTGATTAGTGGGGAGGAATGGGTTGAAGCTGGCTTAGAAGGGATGAAAGGGAGTTTTCGGTTTATAGAGAGGTATGATTTTTTTTTAAAAAAAACATGCACACCGTCTCCAACTTGCTATTCTCATGAAGCCGCAGTTACCTGGTGGGTTAGAGGTCTCTTTGGATAAAATAAAATTTAAGTCAGTCAAACCACTTGCTGAATAAATGCAGGTCATCTGCAGTTATTTCAGAGGACAAACTCCAGCCAGACAGAGGATTTTCCTACCCAACAGCAAGTGCTGTCTGGTCGTGAATAAGCCAATATACAATATTGCATATACAATATATAGAATTAATTTCACTATAATATGGCTCAGGGATATTTTACCTGGATCCCTTACTGTGTAGGGCTGTAAAGATCTTAAAGGGTGAATTAATCTACTCACTGCTGTCACCAACCTGGGGACCATGTCACCCACTGTGATGCTCCTGCTCCCTGCCAAGGAAGGACCAATGTGTTTTCCCAGCAGCAAGGAGCGACAGCACCGCCACCACAGCCACCCCCACCCCAGGGTCCCAGCCTCCGGCCTCGCGGGGAGATGGGCTGGCCCCGGAGGCCACTCAGCAGCTGACCACTGCCTGAGCAGTAACGCGAGCCCTGGCGATGGCTATGATTGTAGACAAATAGTAATAAATAAGCAGCAAAGCACTGCGACTTGACAAGCCTTGGGCATCCCTGGGGATTTGTAATGGGATATGGAGGTTTTCACCTCCTGGTCTCGGGTTCACATTTCAAATCCAGCCCTGCTCCGAAGTGACCAAAGGTCATTGCCAGGCTCAGTCGCCCGTGTGAAGACATAAATGGCCTCATTTCTCTAATTCCTCAAGCGAGTCTAGGGGGAGGACTGGATTTGTTTGGGTTTTATTATCCTGGTGGAACAGCCCAACAGCAAGGCTATCCGTGCGCCTCTCCCTGCAGTCCCCGTCCTGGCTGTGCCTGATGCCCAGACACCTGCCTGGTGGCTCCCAGGCACCGCGCCTGGCCCCAGCCCTGAAAGCACAGGGGGGCTGGCTTTGCTCTGGCGGAATCCTGCACCTCATTTTACTTCTTCCATCTATAAATCTAAGTAAGAGCATGCATTTTTGGTGCGTCTTCTGTACAGGGCCTGGGAGATTTGCAGAGCTTGCTGTAAGTGTGAAGCTCACTATTTAATCACAGATCCTCAGCCTGTCCCCAGAGCTTGGTCCTGGTCCCTGCAGCCCAGATGTCACAGGAGTGCAGCAAATGGGTCCTTCTAACCAAACCCTACCTGAAAGGCAACGGCGCCAGTGCGGCCTCCCTCGCCAGCTGCACCCTGGTGCCGTGGGCAGTCCTGGGCAGCCTGGGCATGGTTGCACTGCCACAGACCGTGCTGGCTTTGATTTCTTCAGTGGCATCTCTCTTTTCTCCAAGCACTGGGCTGCAGCTGGGACCAGGGGAAGAGCATTTATGACCCCTGCTCTGCCCGTGCTTTGCTCTGATGCAGGCAGGTGGTCGGGGCTGGGATGTCCCTGTCCCTGTGCCCTTGCAGGGCCACAGTGCTGTTGTTCACACCTTGCACCAGGCCTTTGCAGCAGCCCCTCCAGCCTGCGCATTTCTCATACCATTCAATGGGGTGTAGGGTTTGTTTTCCCTTTGTGGAGATCACCAGAGCAGCTCAGGGCTGACAGACAGACCTGCATAGGTTTGCAGATTGCTCTGGATTCCCAGGCATGGAGGTGTTTTATAAATATCCCCTATTATTACGGTGCTCTATTAATAACCGCCTTGGGGAACAATGGGAGCACGCAACAGCTTTGGTCATCCGATGCCAACCAGCCAAGCCTCCGTGGGGCCATGGGACATTCCCAGAAAAGCATCTATTTGGGGAAGCATAGCATTTACACACAAGCCCAGGGGATGCGCGAGGCCCTGGAGGAGGCCGGGCTGTGCTGCTTACTCCTGGCAATGCGCTGCTCAGGAGCACGGATGCTCCTCGCTATCCCGAGTCCTCCCTGCACCCAATATGGGGACGTGGCGGGGCCCGGCCTGTTTGCAGGCCTCCCCTCACCCCACTGTCAGGGATGCACCAAGGCTGCGACCCTGGGAATCAGGTCCTACCTTTCCTCTTCCCCCGGCTGTGCCAGACGGGCAGGGCAGGCAGGGAAGGAACGTCACTTCGGGTAAATTTTGTTCTGCCCAGGCACTCTTGTGGTTGTAGCTCTTGCAAAATTTGATGAACTCCCCTAGGGACACACCCTGCACATTGTCACAGCCACAATGTCTGCGTCAACACGCATGGTTCAGGATGAGACAACTTTTGGGCAGCCTTGATGTTCAGTCAAAAGGCATTTCTGGGGTGAGGTGGGAGGTAAAGAGCTGATGGAGTGACCTAGCGTGTGTTCTTCTGCCAGCCACTGCTTCCCACTCAGGCCAGAGATGGGGAGCTCACTGGGGACCCCCTGCCAGCCCTCACTGCTGCCTGTGCCCACGGCCTGCCCAGGCAGGGTAGACATCCCTCCTCGTTGTGCTGGGGACATGGCAGCAGGGCTCAGCAAAGGAAGTGGGAGAAAATGAAAGGAGGGAGCCCAGCCCTCATTTCCCCATGAGGGGCACGAGGGAGCCCCACTCCTGCCGGGTGTTACAGTCCCTGCTTGGGATCCCGCCAGGTTCACCAGGGAAAATGGTACCGTTTTTTTTTCACATTGTTCCTGATGGCTGGGCACTTCCTGAGCCTTTCCAGCATCGAGGGGAAGGGGACCGAGAGGAAAACGGAACCTTTTTTATTTTCCTTCCTTTCGTAATTTCTCTGCGATCACAAAAAGCCATATTGCAGCTAATTTTCCTGCCTCCGTTCACACGGGCATTTTGCAAGGGCACAGGAATTCCTCTATGAGGGACGTGGGCTCTTCTGATGCCCCGCGCCCAGCACTGTGCCTCCCTGCGCTCCCCGAGCCACCAACTTATCAGCTTCCTGCACTCAGGAGCTTGGGGTGCAGCATCAGGCCCCGCATCCCTCCTGCTGCCCTGGCCTGGGGTGGCAGAGGCAGGGAATGGAAGCAGAAGCAAGGGCAGAGCCCGCGGCCCTGGGACCTTTGCGGGGGCAAAGGTGGGGATGCAGAGAGGGAGAAGAGAGGCTGCACCACAGGGCCATGAATCACCAGCCCCAGAGCATCAGGAAGGGCTGCTATCCCTGTGGGGTTGGGGAACAGGATAGTGCTGAGAACTAACATAACTCACCAGGCGCCATTTACAGCTGCTGTAACTGCGGATCTGCTGATCTTACTGACTCTGCACTGATTTACCCGGCTGAGGAGAGGGGTCTAAAAACGTGAAGGGAAATAAAAGTTGTGGAGTTTTGTGCTCTCTATTCATGATCGGCTCACTCAGCAGCTGTATAAAGAAGTTGCAGAGCTCAGCAGGTACCCAAGGGAACTTTCAGTGTGATATGAAGATGAAAAATCTTTCAGTTCATCACTTCTGGAAAAACAGAGGTTTTGCCTAACCTGAATGTTTCCAGGGCCCCAACGGGAGTGCAGCCCTACCCTTGGCGCAGGCAGGATGCTGCACGGATGCTCTTGCTCACAGGAGAGTATGTGTGGCCACGTTGGTTCCCTCTCGCCGTGCTGCAGTTTGCCAGCAAGGGAAAGCCAGTGACGCCCAGGGTGTTTCAGCAGGGGCTGGGCTGGGAACAGGCCTTCTTCTTGCCCCGAGCGTGATCAGAGCCCTGAGCCAAGCAAGGGGACCCGGCTCCGAGCATCCACCACCCCCTAATTCCTCCCCGGTTCAGCTTTCACTTGCTTTCCCTTAGTAAGGACATTCTTTTTCTCTTTACCAACTGCAAAGCTGGGGAAACCTAATGCCAGTATTAAGAAAAATACTTTTCAAATTATCCTTTAGTTCCAACAGCTTAATGTCCTTACACATGCTTAGTGTGGAGTTTCAGCCTCGTCTGTCTGCAGCAGGACAGCCCGCCCCGGTTGGAAGGAGCAGGACCCCTTTCATGTCAACGTGCCAGTCCCCTGGCCAGCTGCGGGGAGGAGAGGCCACGTGGAGCATCGGGCCCTCCCAGGAGGAGACTCCCGGGAAGGGCTGTGCACAAATAGCTGGTTAGGGTTTTAAGGTTGTATCCACCCGTGCTGGAACAGATGCAATGAGTGGAGTGGTCCTGCGTTCACTGTGGGGGGTGCTGCAGCCCCTGTGCTCTCATGTTGGCTCTGAGAGCAGGCCCTGGTGCCCGAGACTTCAGTGCGGGCATGGCCGTGCTTTGTGCCCTGTGTGTGTAGAGCTCCGAGCACAGGGAAGGACTAACCCCCAGAACGAGCCTGGGGATTTCATGTTTGCCATCGCAAACAATGGAGGCTCTGCCATCGTCCCCTCAAGATGGGAATGGGAGGTATGTGCCAGATGAGCCTGTGGAGAGTGGAGCAGTCGAGACAATGACATCCAGGGGTCTGTGCCGGCACAGATGATCCTTTCAGAGAGTAACAGGACAGGCAGGAGCAAGGCTGCAAGGCGGTCTGCTGCTGAGCCCTTCCTACCTCCCCACGCCGCTGGAGCCTGGATGATGGCAGCCCAGAGCCGGTGGGGATGGCTGGCAGCTTGTCAGGTGCTTTTCCAGTTGCTGTGGTCAGAGCCTGCACCCTCAAGCCCGTGCCACCCACCCTGCGCAGCTCCTCTGCATCGCACGGCCGTCCCGCCTGCCTTCCCGGGGATTTCTGGGTGAGGGAACACGTCACCCCAAAGCGGGGCTGCCCTCCACCCCTCTCTGCTCCCCCTCCTGCCCTCTCCTGCTCCACAAATAAACAGGGAGGTGCTGACAGCTACCAGGTTTGGCCAGAAGATTTTTGACAGAAAATTGAAGCCCCTGCTGCGAGGAGGGCGAGCTGGGGGGGCTGCGTCTTGCAGGGCAGCCAGGAGTGCGGCCGGGCTGAGGAGGCTGCATTTGTAAAGCAAATGCAAATACCAGCCTGATGCTCACCTGAGCAGGGAGAGCTGTGAAAGCCCAGCCCAACATTTAATTTCCTTTTCTCTCTTTTTTTTCCCTGAAGTAACTCATACATAACATCTGGCATTCATCTTTTCTTTCCTTCACACGCACGGCAGAAACCCTGGTGTGAGTCATGTCCATTTAAATATGGAAGCACATCATAAAACCTAATGGAGAGTCCAAGAGGTGAGCTTTTATGTGGTTAAAACTCATAGAGAGGTCAAGATTGTTTGGTTTAAACATGGGGGGTCATTCTGCGCATGAAGGTGGTCCTCTAAACCTTTAGAAAGGCTTGTTTGCTCAGCGCGAGAGCTCAGCTCAGCACCCTGCAGTTTTACTGTCCAGCTCTCGACGGCACTGTGACTGCTGCAGGGAAAGGCTGCGTCACCACAGCACTCCCCGTCACCAACAGAGGGGAAACACGGGGTGTGGGCTGTATCCTGCAGCCACGGGGAGCTCACGGCCTCATGGAGGGGTCCCCAGCCAGTAGCAGAAGTGGGAATTGGGGCTGTGTTGACGATGGGGTTTCGGGGTTGTCACCTCGCTCATGGCAGAAGGCAGCGATGGTCACACTGCCTGTCCCACAAGACCAGGGGAGGTTTGCATTCGCCCGTCGCCTGTAAAACCTGCCACGTTTTATAGGACAGGGAAAAGGAGGAGTGTTAACAATTAATTTCTCCTTGTTAAACTCCGTTCTTGATTTATTGACTCTGAAATAATTTTTGATAACCATTTATTACTACTTTATTGGCTAGTTTATTGTGATTAAGCACACGATAAAGCAAACCTTCTGGTTGGTGCTGGCGTAAAGATGCTCTTTGATCTCCAAATTATTTTGCCTGATGTACATTAGCTTGAGCCAAAACTGGGCATCTGCAGCCCGTCTGGGGTAAGGCAGTCCCTGCCTGTCCCTGGGACAGAGTCTTGTTCCAGTGACTGTCCCAGCCATGGGCGTGAGTGAGTACCAGCCTGGGGAGGCAAAGGCAGGACCTGCCCCTCTGCCACTGGAATAGACCAGCTCAAAGCTTTAGGCTTCTCCTTGCCGATCCCCTGGACAGGGATGATTTTTTACTGTAAGCAAACAAGTCAGCCAGGGTTATTAACCCTGGATTATATCAATGTGGATGATCGGTGTAGCCAAGATCACATCCGACCCTCTCTTCAGCACAGTATTAGCTGTGGCAGACACCAGAGTCGATCTATCCCCTGTCCTCAGACACCTGCTCCGATCAGAGGCTGCAGATTTAGGATGCAATGAAAATAATGACAGCCAGGGGCAAAGTCCCTGACAACTTAGGGACATTAAGCACTTAGGGTCTGCTCTGTGGTCCTCTCTCCCTCCAGCCTTGTTGCCATTTCTGTAACAACATCTCTATTTACTGCTGGTGTCCCTGGACATCTAATGCCGATGTGACGAGTGTTTGGACTAACGTAAGCCCCTTCCTCAGCTGTCTTTTG
This sequence comes from Rissa tridactyla, assembly GCF_028500815.1. Lineage (NCBI taxonomy): Eukaryota > Metazoa > Chordata > Aves > Charadriiformes > Laridae > Rissa > Rissa tridactyla. The sequence continues at coordinate 1,257,128 of NC_071478.1, forward strand.
AATTTTCCACTGTTTAATCCCCAGTTGACAAGTTAGCCCTGGATTGGATGATAGTAGCCTCACTCCTCTGAGAGTGAAGGAGGAGGTGATGGTCCCTGCTCGAGACTCTCCCTCTGCCCCAGTATTGTATGGCCACAGGGGCCAGCGCAGCGGGACCAGCCTTTGAACAGAATCAAGGAGCAATGGCTGGTCCCCGTGGTGATGAGGAACCTCCCAGGTAACCGATTGGCATATCCCGCTCCTGACCCCAAAGTCTGGGGCCTGATCCCCTTGCTGGGGATGCTGGGGATGCTCTTCACACCTCCTGCTCCTTTCCTGCAAACCCAAGGGACAAACGATACCCTCATCCCATGCCGACCCGCTCTGTATCTGCTGCATTCGTGTTTGTCCATCACCCGCCAGGCTGCTCTCGAGGAAAGCAAAGCGAAGCTGGGTTTCTGCACTCTGGCTAATTTGTGGTTTCTCCTCTGCTGAAGACATTTAAGTGCTTGGGAGAAGGTGCGATTTCATTTAATGTTGCTCTGTCCTGTCCCTCTCTGCTTCCTGCCAAAAAACTGTCAGTTCCAGCCCAGCTTCCCGTTTGCTTGTTCTTTGCCATACCATGAAGTCTGGGCTCAGTTTGTAGCTCCTATAACTGCAGGAAAACAAATCCATCCTGCCCTCACAGCCCAGGACTGTTCCCGAACTTCCCTGGGCCCTGAATTTGCTCTTCTACTACCCCTTCTCTCCAAGCCTTGCCTCTGCTTGCTGCAAAAAGGCAGGGAAAATGGAATCTCCTGCTAATAAACAATCCAGGTCTAGGTCTTGTTTGAAGAGTCAAAAATGGCCCCTGTCCAGGCTGACTTGCAGCCTTTTGCCTTGCCAAAGCCGAGAGAAGTGGGGAAGAGTCTGCCAAACTGGGCTGCTTTTAGACCCAGGCTTGTGCAGAAGGGAGACAGACAGCAGGACACTGACACCCAGCCCACACTGCTCTAGCTTCTCAGCAGGGCACGATGACGGGATTTACCTTGTTGCCTCAGCCCCATTCCCCTGTCACTGTCTCCCTTGCCCTTTTTCCATTTTCAGGTACAGGATCTGCTAGTCCTTCCGAGGCGTTTCCATGCAGGTCTGGCAGAGACGCTGCCATATGTTTTTCATTTTGATAACTCCCCTATGGTGTCTGTTATCACCCAAGTCTCTATTAAGATTTATTCCTGTTATTGTAGCAGTCATTTTCCCCAGTACATATGCATTGTATTTGGAGAGAGTCATAACCACTCTCCACATCCAACAGATGCTGTAGTCAGAGCGACTCCTGCTTCCATTTACCAGACCTTTCTACTAATACGGGATTTCACCAATAACCACAAGTGCTGTTCACTCCCCAAGATTTCCGCACTGTCATTTCTTGACTGTTAGCGGCAAAACACTAATCAGCACTCCAGTCCCTTGCAAAGGGAACGTTTTGCTTGGCTTTGCTTTTCAGCCACTTTCCCATTGAAAGTGGTGAGAGAGTCCCGCTCCTGACGGCTGGAGGGCTGAGCAAGGATGGGACACGCAGACCCGGGGTGCGCAATGGCCAATGTGAGAGGACTAAAAGGTTGGTTCCTCTCACTCGTAGAATTTGATGAGGGTGGGTTGGGGAAGGTGATGGGATCTGCTGGACCCGGCATGTGGATTTAAGAAGGGGCCAAGGTGCCTTGCCTGTGGCTGGGTGCAGCCGGGAGGGCTCAGGCTTCGCTGGCATTGGTTTGGTGGCTTTGACTCTCCAGCCTCACCTTCTCTGCCTGCCCAGCACCACTGAGAGCAGACGCTGAGAGCAGGCCGACAGGAGCTGCCTTGGTGGACAAGCAAACCCAGGGGCAAACATCCTGAGGACAAAACAGCACAGCCTTTTCCCTCTGAGACTCCAGCTTCACCTGGGAAATCCATCCCTGTGCCCACAGCCTTTGCTAGGATATCTCAAAGTTGCTGGGTAAAACCAGTTATAGGGCAGAATAGTGCTGTAACAGTGCGGTGGTGAAAACCAGGGGGTGAAATGGTTTCTCTCAGTCCCAGTATCAAGGCACGCGGGTGACAGCCAGAGAAAAATCACTGTTCATTTTTCACTCCCTTGCACTGGGACACGGGCATGGCCAGGAGCCTGCAAGGCAGCCAGGGATCCAGTGAGCCCCAGCAGCACCCCCAAGATGAGCGGAGCGGGGATCTTGGCAGTGGCCAGCCCCACCACGGCTCTACCTCTTGGCAGGAGGGCATGAAAGAGATGTCCCCCCTCCCCAGGGCCTGGCAGCCACCCTGGCCTGGCGGCTGCGGTGCTGTGCTCCCCGTCGCAGGCAGCAGTGCGGCTTGGGCTCCCTCAGCCAGGCAGCCTGCCCGCAGCATCCACAGACCCTTCCAATTTGCCCCTCTTTCATCCCGTAGCAGTTTGGTCGGCTCGTACGGAAGAAAGGAGCTCCAAATGCTTTCCGGGCCTAATAATATCCATCAAAGCATTTCCAGGGCTGAGGCGAGGATATACACTGCAGCACGCAGAGCAGGAAATGGGCTCGGGTTTTCCAAAGCCGCCTCTTCCAGCCAGAGCAAACCACAAGATCACGGGAGGACAAGAGCACTGCGCTCGTGGCTTTGTTTGCCCCAGAAGGAATTGATTTGATGAGAAAGGAAATTGGCTTTCTTTAATCTGTCCTTGTGCTAATTCCGCAGAGGAAGGCGTGAGCCGGCTTGCGCTGGCAAGGAAGAGATCAGCCACTGCATCGACGGTTCTCGAAACTGAACCACCCCTCTGTGCCAGTCAGTTCGTGCTATCTGTGAGGATGGCGGTGTTTCCCAGGCCATGGCCCATGGGAAGCGCCTGCCAACCGCAGCGAGCCGTGTGTGGCAGCGGAGGAGAGCCCCCACCTCCAAGGCCAGTGGCAGCCAGGGCCCCCGCAGAGCTAGCGGCCAGCACAGCTTGGCCCCGGGTGTGTTATGGGCGCCCTTACGTGTGCGTCTTCCTCAGATGACAGGGGTCCCGCTGCTGGCTTCACCGGGGCCAGGTTTTCTCCAGCAAAAGCCCGGAGGAAGGAATCAGCTGTGCTGCTTCTCATCTCTGGGCAGTCTGACTGCTCCTTCACAGCACTTTTCCAAACCCCCTCTCTGAGCCCAGTAGGACAAGAATGAGGATGTTCCTCATGCATCATCCTCGTGTGTGAGAACAGGTTAGATTCGATCACCCTTTCCCATTAAAAATATTCTTTGAGAGAATCAGAAGAAACTTAAAAAATCCATGGGAATGTGGATTCCTGACCAGTTCCAGGCTGGCATTTCAACTAAAAAGGGGGAAATGGAATTAATGAGTAGGAAGAACATGAGCTAACTGAGATGTCATCAGAGAAGAGCTAGAAATGGTGCAATGCTATTTTATACAACAAAACCTAAAAATACAATAAATAAATTATACAAAAACCTAAACCAGGATTATCCTGGATCCCTTTCAATGCCAAACAGCTTTCCCAAGGTGACTAAACATCATCACTGTTGCTTGCACAGAAGGACATTGAGATGCAACTCGCAAAGGGATTTAAATGTGCCAAGCGACACTGGGCGCCCCGTGTTGAACTTGTTTGAGGCATCACAGAGGCAGGAGTGGGAGCGCTGAGCCTTGCTCTGCTCTTCTCTGCTTCGCTATGCTTAGTTAGCTTGGTAACACACCGTTGCCTTTAGCAGGGCTTGCTCAGGGATTACAAAGCCTATTGTAGGGGCTTCCAGGCGTCTGGTGAAGTCCCTGCCCCTTCGTTTCCGTGAGATGCCAGTTAAGGGGTGCCAGGGCTCTGGTCAGGACTCTGCGGGCAGGAGCACGCAGGGTGCAGGGCACCTCACCCAGCCAGTCTCTGTGCCCCGCAGGCCCTGACCGCAGTGGCTGCTGTTCCGGCAGCCTGGCCCCAGCACCCGCAGCAAGGTGTCTGCTGGGTTGATGGGCTGGTGGAAGCAGGAGCCAGAGCAATGCCCTGAAATCCTCAAATTACTTGTGCCTAGGGAGAGTGATATGCTGTCAGTAATATTGGGGCGGGTCTGCAGGCAGGCAGAAGGAACCACTGCTCCTGTCCCACCACAACACTCAGAAAAGGGCGAGGTGTCCCCCAGGGCACGAGGAAATAGCAAATGGAGCTGAGAACAACCCACAGGTCACAAAATCCACCAAGAACGAGTGGGTAAAGTGAGATGGAGGAGAAGGAGAAGGAGAAGGAGAAGGAGAAGGAGAAGGAGAAGGAGAGAAGGGAGAAGAGAAAGGAGTGGAGCAGGCTGGCAGAAGTAACACTGCTTCTTTGCAGACAAACATGGGCTTCAGGAAGGGTCCTGGGCTCGTCTTCAGGTCTGCTCTGTGCTCCCAGAGACTGCAATCTCCTGAATGTCTTTGATACGCGCAAGCTGCCCTCGGTGACAGTGCAGAGCCCAGTGCCTCTCAGCTGGACATGTTCCAGAGGGTACAGCTCCAGCACTGACGCAAGAGGAAAAATCTCCGGGATGGAGTTAGTCAGTTTTTGTGCTGGATTGGATTTGAAGAAGCAGCTGACGTCGGCTGAAGCATCCGTTCCTTATGGTGCTTAGGTTAAGTTTGCAATGTGTCCAATGAAATACTCGTCAATACAGGGAGAGGATTTATCCCAGTGGGAGCTCTGTAGATTGTACAGCCTCCCATTAGCATGCCGAGCCCTGTGGTTTATTGTTTGTGTTCATTTGTTTGTGTTAAGATAGTGTGTTGTGTTAGTGATTAATATATAACATCATCTGCCACACCAAATCCCCATGAAAACATATGAGCTCCAGAACAACTGAAATTGAGCTGTTCTTTGCTGTGACAGGGGACAAGGTGGAACAACAAGGAATGTCAGGGGTATTTTACGGACCTAACAGAAAAGGGAAAAAGCCTTTGCAAGGAAAAAAATCCTTACAGGACGTCTACAGCAAGTGCGGGCAGAGAGCTTTGGGGGACACTTCATCTCCTGACAGTGACTGGGCTCCATAATGCCCCGCCACGCGAGGACTGTGCCCATTTAACGGCAGCCCCATGCGGGGTGGCACCATCTCGGCCCCCCTGCATGGAAGTGTCCCCCCCCCACAGCCAACTGGCACAGCTGCGGCCACTCCACCCGCACAAGGCGCCTATGTGGGTCAGGCCTCAGTGACTGCATCCAAACGAGAACCAGGCTGGCTTTAGCCAAAATAAATGTCTGCACAGGATGCTGCTGCGGGACTGAGTGAATATAAACCTTTGGTGCAACAACCCCAACCAAGTCACAGAGAAATGCTTCCCCTTCCCTCTAGCGACTCGGTTGCAAGTGGGTGGCTTGAGAACGACTCTCGCTCCACAGAGAGGATCTAGCAAGGAGCAGCGAGGCAGCAGCTTTCCCTTCGGATGCAGTGCAGTGGCTGTGGCCTCCTGCGCTCTGTGGGGCTCCTCACTGCTCTTCCCAAACTTGTGCTGCGATAAAGAAACACAGGTCAACGGAGCCGGTTTTGGCACCTCGGTACTGGGGGGTGGGGGGAGTCCTTCTTTCAAACTAAAAGCGCCTCATTCCTCTGTAGCTGCAGCTCCGTTTCCCTGCGGGCGTGGGGAGCGCAGGCAGTCGGGCAGGAGCTTCTCCCTCCTCGCCAGGGCCGGTGTGCGAGTGGGGAAAGGGCCAGGCCAGAGGGGACGGGCACAAATTCGCAATAAGCGGCAGACATATGTGTCAGCCCCAGGCAGCAGAGCAGTACCCCCGTACAGAGCTTTTTGACAGCATTAATGAACATTAATGACGACAGGAGTGACAGAGAATCGACTGGTTTTAGAGGCAGCTCCTGGTGCACTGTAAACCAGAGGAGCTGGGCTGGGCTCCTGGGGGAGCCCCAGGCAATGACCCCAACTGCCAGGCCCCTTGCCCAGGCCACCCCGGAGCTCCCAAGGGAGCTCTGCGCGCCGGGGCTGGGCGGGGGTCCCAAAAACTCCACAGCCTCAAACCGTGGGCCACACAGGGCAGCTGCACTGCAGGAGAGCATGGATATCTCACGGGAGAAGCATGAGCCGTTGTCAGCGTGCTGGGGCGGGGAGGGGGGGAGAAAGAAAAGGAAAAAAGAGGGAGAAAGGGAGAAATCCTGCCGGCTGTGTGCTTGGGGGGAGTGGCTGACAGTTTTATTTCTGAGAATTTCCCCATGCGTGATCTTTACATTGGGATCTGCAGGCAAGTGACCCCATAAAAATAACCTGAAATCCCCATGGCAAATAATGTGGAGCCAAGGCTGGCATGCGGGAGCCAGTGGGGAGTGCAGGGGGTGCAGGGGATGCAGGAGCCCAGCCCCGCTCCCCTGGCCCCCACGGAGCCCCACGTACAGCTGCAGGGTCAGGCAGCTCGTGGAGCCCCGCAAGCCCCAGCTTTCCCAGGCGTGTCACTGGCTATTGGCAAGAAAACAACTGTTGTTCTGAGGATTGTACTGGTTATAACAATTATTTGTTATTAGATGTTTTCTTCCTCAGGTGTTTATCTCCCTTCTTTTTATTTCATTCGTTCATTCTTTCTTTCTCTTTTATTCTTTGTCTCCCTCTCTCTTTAGCCCTTCCCTCCGCTCTGCTCTTCCCTCTCCTTCCATTCCCTCCTTCCCCAGCCCCGACTCCCTCCGGCGGAGCACAGCGCGGTTGGGGTGCGGAGCCGGGGACGCCGGCGGCGGCGGTCCGGGCAGGAGCGGCTCCCGGCGCGGTCTCAGGTGCCCGGTCCCGGCCGCCCCGCCGCCGCCGTGGCCGCGGCCGCAGGGGGACGAGCCGCGGGGCCGCGCACCTGCCGCGCTGCCGCGGGACGGGGCGGCTCAGCTCCCCGCTCAGCACCGGGCCGGGGCAGTGCCGCCCGCTGCCGCCGCTCGGGCGTCCGGGACCGGAGGGGAGCCGCTCGGGGCGGCCGCGGGGACTCTGGAGGCCGCGCAACGGGGGAGAGCGGCGTCGGGGCGCCCCGGGGAAAGCAGCGAGCTGTAGCGGGGCAGCGAGCCCCGACGAGCGGCCGGGGACCCCGCGGGGCGCCGCGCGGGAACGGCCGCTGCCACCGAGCCGGGGGCCCAGCTCAGCACCCCCAGCACAAGCCGCTCCGGCAGCGGGAAAGCGGGTGGGCAAAGCGGCTCCGGCTCGGGCTCGCCTTGCCTTGCCTTGCCTTGTCTTCGTCTGTCCTCATCGGCCTGGCCGTCTTTCCGATGACTCGCTCTGTCTCTCTGTTTCTTCTTTCCTTTCCTTTCCCTTTCCTTTCCTTTCCTTTCCTTTCCTTTCCTTTCCTTTCCTTTCCTTTCCTTTCCTTTCCTTTCCTTTCCTTTCCTTTCCTTTCCTTTCCTTTCCTTTCCTTTCCTTTCCCTCTTTCTTTCTCTCTTTCTCTCTTTCTCTCTTTCTTTCTCTTTTCTATTTTTCTAATGTTTCTTTGCTTTTCCTTCTTATTTTCCTTTCTTTCATTCTGTCTTTCTTTCTTTTTTCTAATGTTTCTTTGCTTTTCCTTCTTATCTTTCTTTCTTTCTATTTTTCTATTTTTCTAATGTTTCTTTGCTTTTCCTTCTTATCTTTCTTTCTTTCTATTTTTCTGTTTCTTCGCTTTTCCTTCTTATTTTCCTTTCTTTCTTTCTTTCTTTCTTTCTTTCTTTCTTTCTTTCTTTCTTTCTTTCTTTCTTTCTTTCTTTCTTTCTTTCTCTTGCCCTACTTTCTCTCTTTCTCACTGTCTTTCGTAGTGGGTAACACATTTGATTTTTGGAGTTGTTAGACAGATTGGTTAATTTTGGTTCCCATAGTTCAAATGTCAGTTGCAAAATAATACTAATAGTCGCCGTAGTCGGAGTAATAACGAGGATGACTGTAACTGTAATAACAGTACTCATCGATAACGGTCTCAAATTAAACGCCAGAAAATTCCCGTTTTTCCCGGGACCAGCGGGAGCCTCAGGCTTTTTTCACCTGCCGAGATCTCCCCGGTCTCATCTTTATTTCCCCCCTTACAACGAGTCCGCGGTTCCCGTTAGCCGAACCGCCACGAATTATCCCTGTTCCTCCAGCAGCACCGCTACCGGCAGCGCCGGCCTGTCCCGCACTGCTCTTTCCATCGCCGCGGCGGGCGGGCAAGCGCGGGGGCCGCGGGGTTCGCCCCCCCCGGGCTCGGCCGTGGGAGCCTGCCCGGGGCGCCCCGCCGCAGGGCTCTTCGTCTGGGAAGCGTGCGGAGAAATCAGCATGTGCGGAGCTGTGCGCGGAGCGCGGTGCCGGCCCTGCGCGGTCCCGCCCCGGCTTGCTGCCCCTGGCCCCCCGGCGCCGCCGTGCCAAGCCCGAGCAGGGCCGTGCGGGGCCGCCCCCGGCTCCCCCGCAGAGTCTGCGGCCCCCCCCCCCACCCCCGCAGCCCGGGCTCGCCGGGGGCCCGTCGGGGCGCAGGGGTTGGGGGGCGGGAGGGACGGCGGGGCCGGGCAAGGGCCGGGGGAGCGGGCAGAAAGGAGGGATCGCGGGAGGGACGGGAGGAGAGATGCGGACGGAGGGGTGAGTGCAAAGGGCGGACGGAGGGAAGGAAGGCGGCGGGGCTGTGTCCCCGCCGGGCCCCGGGGGCGCGGGGAGAGCCCGTCGTGGGGACCCGGGCACCTCCGCATCAAAAGAGCCGTGGCTCGGTGTGAGCACGGCCCCGGCGCTGGAGCGGAGCGGGGGTGTCCGCCTCCGGGGGCACCTGGCCTGGCCCGTGGGGAGCGGTGCCGGTGGGGAGACCCCTGCGAGGGAAGACGAAGGCGGCAGCCCGCGGTGTCCGCCCCCGCCTCGCCTGAAAGGTCTGGGGAATTGCGGGGTGCGGGGCCCAAACTGAAGGGGGCGGGGGGCGGTAGCGGATACCTGCTGCGGGGAGATTATCTTGTGGGGAGGGGTTGGGTGGGGGGCGGCAATGCTCGGGTCCGGGGCCTGGGGGCTGCCGTCAAGGGGGGACCGAGGAGTCGTTGCAACGCGTTGCTTTCCTCGGTGCCGCCACGGGCTTTTGCACCGCCGGGGCCCGAGCGTTTCGGAGAGAAGCAGATGTGTGTCGGCAGAGGATGGGGGGATCCTGCCCTTCTTCCCCGTCGGGCCCTCGGCGTTTCCGCAGTGCGGAGCCGTACCCGGCGGAGAGACGGCGGGGAAGCCCCGTCTTCCCCTCCCATCTGTGAGCCGGGGGCAGCAGAGAAACCCCCCTCGCCCTCTCCCTGGTGCCCTTCCGACATCCTCCGGGCTCCATCCATTCCCTCCCCGACGAGTGCGGAGCCGGGGGCAGAGTAGTATCGCTAACGGCGCGTTAGCAGCCCCCTCGGGCAGGCTGGATGCGCTGTGCAGCGCTCCGCCGATGCGGAGCGCACGGGGAAGGGGGCAGCGGCCCGCGGGGCTGGGCGAGCGCGGCCTCTGGGTTAGGCCCTTTTGGGGGTGCAGGAGAGGGGACGATCCCACCGCGCCGTGCCGCCCGCTCCCTCGGCTTTGCTCTGCCGCTGAGGGGTCCCCCAACGCGGGGGAGCCGGGGCTGGTTGCGGCTCAGCTCCGTCCGGCTCCGCTCACGCCTGCGGGAGCCCGGCGCGGCCTGCGCGGTGTGGGGAGCGGGGCGGCGGGGTCCCTCTTGGGGATGTGGACCTTCCAGCTGGGGCTTTACCTAGGGAACAGGGAAGGAGAAGGGCATAAACCTGGGAAACGGTGCGGGCAAGCAAGGCACGGGCAGCAACCCCGAGCGCCCCGACTCTGCTGGGGCGCTGCATTCGGGGCTTTTCTCGGTTTCCAGGAGGGAATATTTTCTTTCCTCCTGGGGCAGAGGCTTCCCAGAGCCGGGCACACCTCGGGGAAGGGGCTGGTGCCTCGCGTCCGAGCTCCCGGAGGCGGTTTGCAGCTCGCACTTGCGATTCCTCGCTTTCCTCCGATATCTCCCCGAGATGCCCTAACGAAATCCCTTCCCCTCCTCCTTGTATTGCCGCCAGGTGAGCAGCGCGGGTCAACACCGGGACACCCTTGCCCGTGGCGTGTCCCCGAGCTCGGGGTAGACACTGTCCCGGCCGGCAACCGCGCTGCCAGGAGCAGCGAAGAAACTAAACACCGATCGTGTCACGCTCTGCCCTTATGCCGTTAGCTGCAGGAACATATGCTCAAATATGTAAGAGTCGTCTAGATTTTTCTCTGCAAATATTTTTACCACATCCAAAGATAATATTTCAACAGAAGAATCAAGCCCCGCAGGCTACAGACGGGGCAGCTATATATAACCCGCTTGCTCACTCCGACTCTCCGCGCATCGCTCGGGTTATGCAACCCCCGGCTCGGCGGTAGCCACCGGCGCGCCCCACGGCTCCGCCCGCCCCGTCGGGGCATTCCCCCCGGGACCTCGCTGCGGCCACCCTCCCGGAGGCACCGGCACCGGGGCTGGGACCGGGGCCGGGCCGGGCCCCGTGGGGCGGGCGCGCCGCCTCGCCCCGCGCCGATGCGGAGAAAGGGCCCGGGGGAAACAGCGGCGCTCCGAGGGGCCGGTGCCGGGCGGTGAGTAGCGCCTGACGCTCGCCGGGGCAGGGAGGGAAACCGGGGCGGCCCTCCCCGGCGCCAGGCGGACCATGCAGGTGCTGCCGATGGAGCGGGCTCTGACGCCGGGCCGGGCAAGGGCTCGCTCGCGCCTCGCCGGTGGTTTTCCGTTTTCTCCGCTTTTTTCTGCGAAGGAAATCGTTCGAACGCCGGCGGGTGCTTTGGGGGTTTGGTGGCCGGGGGCTAGGAGGGTCCCATCCAGCTCCGGCGAGGCGGCCGGCGGTACCTGCGCCCGCAGCGCACCCCGACGTGCCGGCCCCCGCCTGCCGCCGACGCCCCGCGGCCGGGCCGGGGCAGCCCGCGGTGGACGCGGGCTGGAGGAAGGCAGCGATCCTGCCTCTCGGTGCCGGACATCCGCAGCGCGACGCCGGGCTCGGCTCGGCTGGGCTCGGCTCTTCCCTTCCCGTCGGCCGGCTCCCGGCGCCGTGATTGACACCGCCGGCCCCTCCGCCCGCCCCGCAGCACATCCCATCCCTCCCCGCCGGCCGCTCGCCGTGCCCGGGAGGCGGGGAAGGGCCTCCCCAGCCCTTTGACACCGTCTCGGCAGGAGTTTCACTTCGCTTTCGCCGCCGCCGCCGCCGCCGCTTCTGCAGGCAAACACCCCCGGCTTCCATGTGACGCCTCCCAGCCACTGAATGGGGGAAAGCGCCTATAAGGGAGCCACTTTCCCTACGTGCAGGAGAAAAGGAGGGGACGGGGGGGCAGAAGCAGGAGCTGGTGGCCGGGGGGAAGGGAAGGGAGAAAATAAATTAATAAATCGCAGGGAACGAAACTGGGGGGAGAGAAACTGAGACCCCAGGGAAGAAATTTGTGGGGTTATTTATTTATTCCCCCCCCCCCGGTCCCCTCTCGCTGACAAGGCTCGATCCGGCCGTTGCGGTGCTCGGAGCTGGCTGCAAAAGGCCCCGGGGAAGTTTCTTGCTCCCTAACGCCCTTCCCGGGGGGGAGAAGGCCAGGGTTTGGGTTGTTTTCTGTTGTTTTGGGTTTTTTTTAAGCTTCCCTCCCCCCCCCCGCCCCGTCTGGAAGGAGGGGGGTCCCGCTCGCACCTCCCTGGATGGTGCGGTAGAAAGGAGGGGAGTGAGGGGGTGGGAGGGGGGGCTCGTGGTGGGAGGCTGCCGCGGCTGCTGCTCCTGCATTGGTGTCTCCCCTATGGACGAAAACAGCCCTCTGTCTCCCAAGGCAAATGCTTTCAGTATCGCCTCTCTGATTTCAGTCGCCGCCGCCGCCGAGCAAGCAGGGAGGGGAGCGCTGGAGGAGCGCGGCCGTGCGCCCGCCCGCCCCGGCTGCCACCCGCAGAAGATGCACTTCAGCACCGTCACCAGGGACATGGAAGGTGAGCGCCGCGCTCGGCCCCGCGGGGCCGCGGGGGCCCGACCCCCGGCCACCGCCTCTCGGAGGGTTTTCACGCGTCCCGGACCGGCGGCAGGGCCGGGGGCAGCGCGGTGAGTGCGGCCCGCCCGCGGGGCCGCTCTGAAGGGGCTTTGCCGTGCCCCTCCCGGCACGCCCGGGCCCCCGCAGCCCTTCCTTGGAGAATAAGGCTCTGCCCGTGCCCCGGTGGCGGCTTCCGACGGCTCCGCCGCTTGGCCCCGCGTCCCCTCGGAGGTGCTGGAGCATCCTCCGGCGGCGCCGGCCGTTCCCGGCGCAGCGGCGGGCCGCGGGTCGGCTCCCGCCGGCTTTGCAGCCCCTGTCCGGCCTGGGGGCCGCGGCGGAAATAACTCAAGAGACCCTCAGGACCTCGAGGAGCCTGTCAGCATCGTCGGGGATCCGAAGGAGCCGTCCGTTCCCCGCAGCGGCCTGCCGTGCGCCGCAGGGCCCGCTCGGGTTCGGCTGCGCGGCCGCCGCCGTCCCGGCGCTCCCTGACGCGGTCCCGGAGCTTTGCTTTTGTCCCGTCCGTGTCCCCTCTCTCGCCCGGGGATGGAAAGAAGGGGGGAATTGCCAAACCAGATCCGCTTTCCCCTGTCAGCCGCGGCCCCAGAGCGGGGGACGTTACCTGCAGCACCGTAGCTACACGGAAATAAGAACCGGATTCTTTCTTTGAGTTTTCCCCTCCTCTTTTTTTTTTTCTTTTTTTTTCTTTTTTTTTTTCTTTTTTTTTGGAGGGGGAGTTTGCTTTGTCCTAAATCGTGTGCGGCGAGGGAGGCCTTCTGCAGAGATAGCACGGGCTCTGCACCGCCGCGGCTCTTGGCAGATCTCTCGGGTTTGCAAAGGAAAAAAAAAAAAAAAAAAAAAAAAAGAAGAAGAAGAAAAAAAGAAAAAGGAAAAAAAAAGAGCCGAGGCAGGCAGGCAGCGGGAGCAGCGAGCTCCCCGCCTGCCCCGGGGGGAGCGGGGCTGGGGCCAAGCAAAGCGGAAAGGGGGAGGCGCCCCGCGGGGCTGGGCGCGGGGCAGAGAGGCGGAGGGCACCCCGCGGAGCGGCGCGGAGCGGCGCGGAGCTGGGGGGGAAAGCGGGAGCCGGAGCGGAGTCCTGACCGCCTGTTTTTGGAATGATTTCAGCTATCTCCAGCCCCTGGCTCACCCAGCTGTCCCATTTTTGCGATGTTGCAGCTTTCACGGCCAACAGCCTGAGCAGCCTGAACGCCTCCGGGGGGTACCACCTCTCCCCCTCCCCGGGGGACCCGTACGGACAGCATGAGCCGCCGCACTACGAGCCCTGCACGGCTCAGCAGCACCCGCACCCGCCGCCCCAGCCCCAGCACGGCTACCCCTTCGGCGGGGCGGCGGCCGGGGCCAACCCGCCGCCCCCCGGCCCCGAGCCGCCCGAGGGCGCCGGGGGAGCCGCGGCGGGGCCGGCCGCCGTCTCGGGCTGCTCGGCGGGGGCGGCCGCCGCGGCCAAGGCGCCGGTGAAGAAGAACCCCAAGGTGGCCAACGTGAGCGTCCAGCTGGAGATGAAGGCGCTGTGGGACGAGTTCAACCAGCTGGGCACCGAGATGATCGTCACCAAGGCCGGCAGGTCAGTGCGGAGCCCCCGAACGGCCCCGGGCGAGCCGGGGCGGGAGGGCCCGGCCGGAGGCGGTTTGGGAGAAAATCGAGGCTGGCCAAGGGCGAGCGGCAGAGCGGCCCGGCCCGGCCGTTCCCGTCATTTGATCCTAGCGCTTCTCCGGGGGGGAAACCTGCGAGCTCTTGCGGCCCGAAGGCCTCGGGCGCTGCGGGGAAGAAAGCGGAGCTCCTGCGGGCTGGGGGCGAAGGCGTGCAGGGGGGGGGCGGGCAGGGCGGCCCGGGGGAGCCGCTCCGCCGCCGGGTTTCGCTCCCGCTGAAACGGGCGCCGAGCTCCGCCGGGCGCCTTCGGCTTTCGGTTACCCCGCACGGGACTCGGATCCGTGTTTGCGGAGGACACGGTGCCCCCGGGGCGGACAGCAACGGCACGGAGCGGGGGGCGGAAGAAAAAGCTAACAAACAACCCCGTGCAATACCTGAAACGAAATAATTTTTTAGCACGGGCAGATCTTTTCCTTCCGGCGGGGACGCAAACAGACCCTAATTCCGCACCTTGAAACGTCCTCCGGGACTGACGCGTTTCCCGACTATCGAGTAACGAGCGCGGCCGAGCCCGGCTCCCCTCGGCCCTGCTGCGGCTCGGCGGGACCCCGCGCCCGGCCGCGGAACAAAAGAGGCGGCGGATGCGGCCGCGTTAGAAACGAGCAAAACATGTAGGGAGAAGAGGAGCCCCAATTACGGTTGTTAATTACTACATTTAATTGCGATGGCCGGGAAGCGCTCGGGCAGGCTCCGGGCAAACGCTGCTTTCGGGGGGGCGAGCGCATTGCTCGGGCTCCGGCCTCTTCCCTTGATTTAAAGCGATCCGACGGGGGGGAGGAAAGAAAAACAAACAGTTTAACCAATGCCCCGGTGCTCGCTCTCAGTTAGCCCCGGGGAAGGCGCGGCGGCGGCTGGACCCCGGGCACCGCCGCAGCCCCCGCCGCCGGGGGAGAAGTGCGCAGCGCGGCCGGGCGGGCTCCGCTCCGAAAGGGCCCGGCACAATGCGCTCCCGCTCTCCCGACAGCGCTTTTGAGGGTCCCGAAGGTGCAAAAAAAAAAAAAAAAAAATTTTCATACACACAGTTGTATTTTTTTTTTTAAATTAGCAGTTTACTAAAATTTAAAAAATCACCACGGTGCCCGGTGGAAAAGCAGCCGGCGGAGGGTCCGGCGCTCGCGGCGGGACCCCGGGCGTGATTTCCCGCAGACGGTGCCCGCCCCGGTGCCGGGTCGCGCAGCCCGGTGTCTCCGGCCGCGGCCCCTGCGCCCGGCGCCGGGCTCGGCGCTGCTTCCCTTAGCGGAAAAGGTCGTTCGGGCTCCAGGCGGAGGCTCTCTGCAAACAGGAGCTCTTCGCTCTGGCTTTCTTCGCTCTCCCAGGACAGCGAAAGGATTGCAAATACCCGACTCAGAAAGGGTTCGGAAACGAACCAACTCGATTTGAATCAGGGGCTTTTCCTCCCCTCATCTTCGTTTATTTTATGACATCGATAAATCTCCAGACGGCGGGTAAAAACAGGAAAAAATGGGGTAAAACCAGCAGGAAAAGGCTCAGGGAAGGCGCTGCGAAGCCTGTTCTCTCCCAGCGCCTCTGGGCTGGCCCAGCTGTTTGTCTAGGTGGGTCTTATCATCTCGGGTTGTTTGTTTTAAAACTAAGTTTTAAAACAAGAAACACCGGAACTGGAGCTAATGGGGGCTTTTACACGTTTAAAAATAATAATAGCAGAGGGAGCGATTGGAAACGTCCTCCAGAGTTTGCTACAGCGTTACAGAGAGGGAGGCGCAGCCGCCCGATCCTGATGCTGCCCGGCAGCGCCGGGCCCGGACTGGAAGGAGCCGCGGGGCCAGAGCCCCGCTGCCCCATGGCGCTGGCCGCGGTGAAGGCAGGGCAGCCTTTCCTCGGCGGAGAGTAGCGGCACACAACCAAAAAAGCCCCGGGAAGAGGCACAGCAGGTCCAGCCGTGCGCCCTGAGAATGAGCCGGGGAGGGCTCTCGATGTCCGGGTTTGATCACGTTGTTTTTTCTGCGGGCGCTGGGAGTTTGGTTTTTCAACGGCTGCAAGCCCCTTCCCCGAAACGCCGCCCGCTGTCGCTCGCTTGGTTTCCTACTCGGCCGAAAAAAAATACATCAAACAAAAGCAAAGCCGTAACGAGCCCCGACGCGAGGGTGCATCATCGGCGTGTCCCGCCGTGGAGCCGCGGGCTGGGCCCTGTCCCCGGTGTGTGCAGAGGGAGGGAGGGACGGACGGGGCGGGCGCCCCGGCCCCTTCCCTTAGGCCACCCCCGATCGCATTTGCCCCACAGCCCCTCGAGGGAATCGTGTCCCCCCAGAGCGTGGGACCCGTGCCCCCGGCTTAGCCTGTGGTCCCTGGGGGTCTGCGCGGAGCAGAGCAGCGGGGACAGCCCCGGGAGCCCCGGGCTCCTTCCCGCGCTACTCTCGGGCCGCAAAGCTGCGGGGACCGGGAGCCCGATCGGACTCTGGCAACGAAGCAGAGGCAGGAGGGCTCTCGCTGGGAGATCCCGGTTGTCCTCTAGTCCTTGCCCGCCGCGGGGGGTGCATTTGCGCCTCCGGGCTGCGGGAGGTCTCCCGCTGGCCCCAGGGACCACACTGCTGCTGTAACCGCTGTTTTAAGGCGGACTCAAATTTAGGGAGGCAGAAGCTGCAGAAATGGAAATCGCTTGGTTCCCTGGGGACGTCCTCAGAAGGGCTCAGACGTGCCCCCCCGGACTGCCTGAGCCTCCCGGGGCTCTGCCTCTGTGTCTAGAGGGAGGGTAACGCCTTGCATCTGCCTCAAATCAAATCAGCTGGAAAGACAGGGAAACTGTGGGGAAGAAATTGTTTTCACTTGTGTCTCCCCATGGCAAAGGGGGAGGTGGCGGCGCTTGTTTCCCCCTGCCCTGGTCCCTGCGTCCTGCCGCAGTGGGGCATTTCGGGGGCGGGAGAGGTAGGGTCACTCCGCGCTGCCCCGGCTCGTCCTTCGGGATGCTGCCGGGGGACACCGCAGCTCCTGTCCGTCCCTCTCCCCCAGGCTGCCCGGCCGCACCTGCCTTTTCCTCACGTTCCGGCGGTTCCTGCGAGGGGAGCTGACATCGCGACCGGGCGTACGCCGGGGCTGCTGGAGGGGAAGCGCCGGGAAAGCTGCGGGACTCCCGCATCCGGCCCTGAGCACCCCTGGCCACCCGCGCCGGCCCCCGGGAGTCCCCGCTGCCCCTCAGCTCAGCTCTCTTCTCTCCCCTCTGTGCCAGGCGCATGTTCCCCACCTTCCAGGTGAAGATATTCGGGATGGACCCCATGGCTGACTACATGCTCCTCATGGATTTCGTCCCCGTGGACGACAAGCGATACCGGCAAGTAACACCCGCGGGCTCGGCGCTGCAGGAGATGGTGGGTCGCCGCCTCCCGGGGCTCGGGGACGCGTGCCTGGGCCCGACACGTGTCGGTGCGAGACGAGGAGGAGAGGAGGGATGCGGCTGTCCTGGGGTCCGTTTCACACCGGGAGCAGCGCGGGGCGCGGACCCGCAGGGCCCCCCATGGCTTTCGCCCAGCGCCCGGGGCCAGCGGGGCGCGCAGCAGCGCAGGCTTCCGCGGGGCGGCAGGGCAGGAGCTGCCTTGTCCTGCCCGGAAAAGCTCTCTCCGCCCCGCTGCTCCCCGTCTCCCCCCGGCAAATGCCCGTTCACCCGGTGCTCCCCGAGTGCCGTAGCCGCTCGGCGGGGGCAGCCTCCCGGCGGGTGTCCCGGGGCTGCGCCGTGCCCTCCGGGGAGCCCGCCGGGCGCTCGGGCGAAGAGAGTGGGGTTTGTGCTCTGGAAAGGCACCGGCCACAATCCCCTGCCCTTGTTCCCAGCGGCAGCGGAGGAAGGCCCTGGAAACCAGCGACTCGCAAGGCAGCGGCGCGGTCTGGTTTGCAACTCCTTTAATTTAAAGACAGTGAAAGGCGCATTATGTATTTAGCTTCAGATCAGGACGCCGAGCAGGCAGCCCGTGTAGGAATCGCAGGGTCCGATATATAAATATTTAGACAGATATCCAAATTCTCAGGGCGTCCTAGAAATGTTTGCTTGTCAAGGGAAGTGGGATATATAACATCCAATTGAGTATATCTTTAAAAAGTAATGTTTCTGCTCGAGTCCAATGGTGTCTAATTCCCCCTGTGCAAACACTGGCTTTTAAAGTAAACACGTATATATAGAAGATTGGTTTCTCTGTTTTAAATGTTACTGTTGAATATGTACTTTGAAAGAATGAAACAAGGCTGCTAAACTCTGGACCTGCTATTAATCTACACATAAATTTCCACTCTTCACTTAAAGCCAGAACATTACTGTATAGAGGGCTCCCTTTCACCTTTTTTTTTTTTTTTTTTTTAGAGGAAGAGGGAGCTTTTGTGGCTCCTCTCCCAAATCTGCGCAGGTAGCTATAAATTGCCTCTGTCCTGCAGATTTCTCTCCCGCCAGTTCCATCGGCGACCTGATAAAATATTATTTTTCCCTCGCAACGAGCCTGGCAGTGGAGAAGAGCTCGTTCCTCTCCTTTCCGTGGGAAGCGGGGGCGATGGGGCAGGCGGCGCTTCCCCCTCGCCGGGCCGGACCCTGCGGGGACACGGGGTGCGGCGGCGGCGGGAGCCCCGTGGGCTGCGGCTGAGGCTGCCTTCCCCTCCCGGCAGGTACGCCTTCCACAGCTCCTCCTGGCTGGTGGCCGGCAAAGCCGACCCCGCCACCCCCGGGAGGGTGCACTACCACCCGGACTCCCCGGCCAAAGGGGCACAGTGGATGAAGCAGATCGTTTCCTTCGATAAGCTCAAACTCACCAACAATTTGCTGGATGACAACGGGCATGTAAGTGTTCCCGGGGGAAGGTGTCAAACACGTGGCCGCACCGCGGGGGCAGCTCCCCGCGCCATGATTCCCGGGGTGCCCCCGCCGTTCCCCCCCCGGCCCCAGCCCCGCGGCTGCCCCCGACGGGGGCAGGGGAGCCGGCAGGGCCGGGGGCTGCGTTCTCCTCTGTCGATGCTCCGCCTGGATCAGTTATTGTCTCCTTGCTCGTTTTATCATTCAGATCATTTTGAACTCCATGCACAGATACCAGCCGCGGTTTCACGTGGTCTACGTGGACCCCCGGAAAGACAGCGAGAAATACGCGGAGGAGAACTTCAAAACCTTCGTCTTCGAGGAGACGCGCTTCACAGCCGTGACCGCCTACCAGAACCACCGGGTGAGGCGGCGGCGGGGCCCGGGGCAACGAAACAGGGGGGTGGGGGTCGCCTCGGAGGTACCACGGGCTGGAGGCCGGGCCGCGGGTGTCCGGCGGGGGTGTCCGGGGGTTCTGCCCCCTCCTCCTCCCCATCTGCTAAAGCCATTCGGGGCGGCGCAGGGAACCCGATCGCCGGAGCCGCGCCGGGGAAGCGCCTGAGCTCCAGCCCCACCGCCGGCTTCCCCCGCCCGAGGGGACCTCATTACCTGTGTAAACCCGAGCCCCGGGCTAGTTGGGGAAACGACAGGCTTCCCGCTGCGAAATGTCACTCACAATTTGTTTGGATAAATCTGCGATTTTACTTCTCTAAGCTCGCGGCGGTCTGTTCCTCCCCAGAATACAATTATATGCTAAAAAACGGAACAAAACGAAACAAAACAACCCGCCCTCCCTAATCTGATGCGGCTTTCTGGGCAGCGGTTAATCCAATTGCTTCTTTAAATCGCATCGGTGTAATGTAAAGAGCAGGAATCCCAGCCGCGAGCGCAAATACGATTTCATCCCGGGGCTCTCCACGGCGGCTGGGACCGCCCCGCTCCGGGCCGGGGCTCTCCCCGGGCCGCCGGCCGGGACACCCTCCGCAGCGGCTCCGAGCACATCGACCCGGGTGTTCCCCCCGCCCCCCCCCGCTCCCCGGGATGCCGCCCCGGAGAGGTGGCGGGACCGGAGCAAGGCTGTGCCTTTAAGGGGCTCCGGAGTCCCTCCCCGGCTGGCATTTGCCTGATGGCTCCGGACAGCTGCTCCTTCTCTCCTGCTTTCTATCAGTTTGACCTCTAAGGCTGGAATTGTCACTGAGGGGCTTAAAGTTTGTTTTTCAACCCATTCCGGAAACTCACAATCACATACTTTATCCGTGGATTTGCTTAAATATAGAAAATGTCCTGCCTTCTCCCCGGCGAATTAAATAAATACATAAGTATGATTTATCCAGTGATTTGTCTTAGCTGCTCCGGTGGTGACCCATATAATGTGGCATTTTCTTACAAGTGCATTTACACAGCTTTTGCAGCCGACTGGGGCTGCCTCACCCTTTGCCTTGAACTCATATTAGGTAGCATACTAGCCTGCGTTTTCTAATAGAGGGAAAGCACATGTTTGTGCTCCGTGGCTCCACCGGCCACCTGGGTCCTCTCCATTACACCAGGCACTGCCGACTCCCAAAGCCTTCTCAGGGACACACTCGCTGTCTGAGCAGGGAGCCCCGTGTATGCCACTTTGAGACATTTCCCCACTTCTCCTTACAGATCACGCAGCTGAAGATCGCCAGCAACCCTTTTGCCAAGGGATTCAGAGACTGCGACCCTGAGGACTGGTAAGGCTGTGTCTTTATTGACTACAACTACACCCCACTCTCACACCAGTTTTGCACGCACCTGCCCAGTTTACATTTGTGCAAGGCTTGCATGGAGTTCGGGGGGGCTGCCTTGGGCCCTGTTTGCCAGCTGCAGCTCATAGCAGCAATGCTCCAAGTGGTCATTCTGTTGGACCATCGGCTCCATAACACTTGTCCCCTTCTTCCAGGCCCAGGAATCACAGGCCAGGGGCCCTTCCTCTCATGAGCGCTTTCGCCAGATCCCGGAATCCAGTCTCTTCCCCAGCCCACCAGAACGGCACAGAGAAAGGTGAGAGCTGCAGCTGCTGGGGCAGCCTGGCACCCTGGAGCTGCTGGCCTGCAGGGCCAGTGCTGGGGCGCACGCTGGTGCACGGGCTGCAGCAGGCATGGCTCCATTGCTAATGAGCTTTGTGCTACCACCTCTTTTTAAACAAAAATAGCCACCTTCATAGCCTAATTAATTTTTTGGGGGTCTAAAATGCTCACTGCTGCTGTGCTTAAGCAACTCTGTTGCTTTAAAAACACTGCCCTTTAGGGTCCCGTTCGACTTTGGGCAGCAAGTTCGGGCTCCCAGGCAGGGATGCAGCGAGGCCGCAGGCTCCTCCGCCCACTGCCCTTCTAACGCGTCTGGGCAGCGCCTCGGGCCCGCCCGCTGCCCTTCGGGAGCCGCAGGCAGGCCCAGCGGCACCTCTGCCACCGGCCCCCGTGCCGTTACGCAGAGACAACCCCGGGCCTTCCAGCGCGCTCCGGGCCTGCGAAGTGAAGGGAAGTCAGTGTCTGGCGTTGCACAATGGCCGCGGCCCAGGGCGAGTGCCAGCCTGCCGGCTCGGCTCCGCTTGTCAGCCACCCCCGGGCCCCGCCGCGCACCCCGCGTTCGCCGCCGCGGCCCCGCGCCCGGCCGCCCCCCGTGACGCTTGTGCCCCCGCAGATGCCGCCGAGGGCCGCCGGGAGCCGGAGCGGGAGGCAGCGGGGGGGCCGCCGCTGCCGGCCGAGGCCGCGCACCAGCAGCTCCTCTCCCGGGTGCTCAGCCCCGCGCTGCCGGGTGGCGGCGGCGGCCTCCTGCCCCTGGGCGGCGGCCGGCCCAGCCCGCCCCACCACGAACTGCGCCTGGAGCCCGCCGCCTCGGAGCCGCTCCACCACCACCCCTACAAGTACCCGCCGGCGGCGGCCGCCGCCTACGACCACTACCTGGGGGCGAAGAGCCGGCCCACCCCGTACCCCCTCCCCGGCATCCGCGGGCACGGCTACCACCACCACCACCATCACCACCACGTGAACGCGGCGGCCGCCAACATGTACTCGCCGGCCGGGCCGCCCGCCAACTACGACTACGGGCCCCGGTAACGGCCCCGCCGAGCCGCCGCGGCGCGAGGACCGCCCTGCCCCCTTCCCGCCTTTCCCTCTCTTCCCGCCTTACGAGTGAGCTGATAGGCCAGCGTGACTGATCGACAGCCGGAGAGCCCAATCGCAGGAAGCCGGGCGCCCCCTTCACGCTCCCCACCCGCCGTGAGGGCGGTGGCGGTGGGGGCCCGGGTCGCCGGGTGCTGCCCACGGCGGTGTGACCCGCAGCTGCACTTTGATAAATGAAGCCATATGCCGTGATCTCCCTTCTCCTTGCCCCCGCGCCTCCATCCGTGCAGGCTCCCTCGAGCGTGCCGGGCACCGAGGGCTATCAGGCCGCTAGGAAGTGGTGGGAGGACGGGGGAGCAGCCGCCGTGAGGTGACTTTCCCCCTTCTCGCTCCTGCCGGGTTTCCTGATGGAGACTTGGTGATTTTTGCCGCTGGTTTTGTCGCTGGCACGGGTGTTTCCCATCCCACCAGGATGGGTAACGTTAGCACCGAGCAGGGAGGGTGGTGGGGCTGGCCGTGAGCTCCACCAGGCCCGGGGATGGAGTGTAATTATGCACATGTAAGTCTCTCTCTTACCTCGGGGACACTCGGCCTCCTTCACAGTTGGCTCAGGTGGTTCTTTGAGGAGACTGTCAAATGGAAGCAGAGTTTAGCTTAAGGGAACACTTTGAATCTTCACTGTCAGAACTAATTGTCCCCTTCTCCCCCAGACCTGATCTGCTCCTCAGTTTTAGGGTTCATTGGGGCAGCTTAACCACAACAGCATTTGAGCTGTTGAGAAGAGCCCATGGCCAAGAACACAGCCATGTACAGCGTCTTGTTTTCACAACAATGGATACTGAGGTTTAAAAACCACCCTGGGGGTGGGGAGAGTACCCGCAGAGTTTAGGCTGTGTATTCTCAGCAATAGTTTGTAAACTGGCTGCTGCCCAGGCAGCCTCACAGTGCTGCCTTCTAGCACCCTTCCCTGAGCTCTTGATGCTCTGCTGTTGAGAGGTGCCTTTTAGAGGAACTTCAGGGTTTTTTCCCAGAATGCCTCACCCCTTATATTTGGCTGACCCAAACTGCAGTAGTCCCAAAGCACCTATTCTGCACCTACCTGCTTGCTGCATCTTCCCTCTTAAAGCTGGTAAGTACTCTTTTCTTTTTTTCTTTTAACATCTTCCTTCAAGTAGGCTTTCCTTATTGTTCAAAAGATGGGCCCGTTCATCACAGTTTCTCCAGTGAAGTGTTTTGAATAGTTGGCTTGTGTTTTTTGTCAGATGCTCACCGAAAGGCAGTCCCTTTGTGTTCAGAGAAGGTATTGAACAGCTCCTCAGCTGCGCTGGTATACAGTATTATGAACACTTTCCTGATTCTTCCATGTGACTCTATGAAAAGAAAGGGGTTATTTTTATTTTTTTTTTAAGTCCTCTATTCATCCATGTTTGTGCATTTTCACTACAAAACTTTAAAAACATAATCTTTCCCTTGTGCAGGTGGCAGTGTTAATAGCAATGTTTATTGTGTCTCTGGTAGCGGGCTTTGGGCTTCCAAAATGTTTTGGAAGGGTTTAAGAAGGGATGCAGGCTAACATGAATATTTTATGTAATTTTTTTTCTGTTATAAAAAATATATCTGGATCCATGAAAAAGACTTGTGCGAGAAATATGTATTTTATTTGACATTTGCAGTGAATTGTGAGATTCTTAGTGTCTGACTGAACCATAATTAATGTCCTCAGAAAGGTTGATGTAAAATAGCCTTGTGTTTATTATTAGTCAGTGGGTAATGGCTCTCGGATGTGCTCTGTTGCTTTGCCGCTGTTATTTCAGAGTTTTCAGTATGATTTGTTATCTGTAAACTGGTTAGTGCCAAAGCTTTGGTCAAACGTTTAATGAAGTTGTTATATTTATTATTTCTTTCAAAGGTTATACAGACTTTTTTTTTTTCCTTGATAGTTGCAGTGTAGGAAAAAAGTGAAGACAACCAAAGAATCATACCTGGAAACAGTGTAGATACGTGTAGATATTTGTAGATATATGTAGATAATCTTATTTCATTTAAACTGAAAAGACATTGGACAGTGACATTTATAAATATTTTTCCTCTTCTTTCTTTCTGTCATTTCTTGTTTGATTACTTGTGTATATTTGTCAGTTTGTCTGCTCTGAAGTCTAAGCCTCCCCTACAAAACGAGGTCACTTAAATAAGGAAGGAATAGTAAACTGGAGCTGTTCAGTCTGAACAAATAGTGAATCTCTATAGGCAAATGCTCCTTCCCTTCTCGCTCCCTGGTTGCTGGAGCTGCCCATGGCCGTGGTGATCTATCCTTATGCAAGAACTTGCAGGGTTGGGGTCCTGGGTCGAAATGGATATGGTACACTTCTGTTTGTATTGGTAAGCACCTGTCTTCTTTAAACATACACAGAGTGCTGCAAGAAGCTTCACTGGCTCTCAGTGCAGACTGGCCTTTTTCAAACGTACTTTACTGCATAAGAGCTGAGAGGACTGCATGACCCAACACACCAAGACTAAACTGTGCTCTTACAGAAAGTGACTCAAAGTCCTTACCTTGACTGTAGGAAATTTAATTTATCTCCGTTAGAAGAAGAGAAAATCACAGCACTTCAACCTATGGCTGTAGGCAGGGGGCCCTCAGGATCACTAGTCTATCCTCTGTGCTAGAAGAACCACTACAGAAGTTCTGTGAATGGGAAGGAGAGACCATGCAGCTGTTTCAAGACTTCAGTTTTAACTATGAAAATGATATTCCTAACCTTGATTTTAGACCATCAACATGCAAGGTGCTTATATATGTTAGTATTAAGTATGTTACCAGCCCATTTCATGTCATGTTTTAGCTTTTAAATCAAGGTTCTTCAGGGCTTTGACTAGTGTTTCCTCCTTGTATCGCTATGTCTAACTCACCGGATGGGAGCGCTCCAGATACAGAAAGCAAGCAGGGTTATTTTTCTATCACAACAAAAAATCCACTTCAAACAAACAACACCCCCCCACACTCTGCCGTAACACTGCACACTGAGTAGTAGAAACCTTTTGAGAATCACTGAAAATCTGTAACACTTTAATTTCATGTTACCTGTCAGCCAGTTAGTCAAGATATATCATGTACAGGCCATGCCTTATCTATAGGTATTGCAGTTTCACTTGAAAAATGACTTTGTGTGATTTGATTACATGTATGTTTAAACTTCACTCAGTACATGCCGTCACCAAGGCCCATGGCACATACTCGGAAAGAAGGCTGCAGCATTTCCAGACAATACATCCACTTATGGTCGCCTCAAGTCACACATAACAGTGTATATTTAAAAGCTGCTGGTAAAACAGGCCCAAGCACAGAGGTTACAAGCACCCTTTGTCTCTTCCAAACAGGGCTACAGAATAAATTAGCCATGTGGCTCCATTTTCCAGTGGTACAGGCTGAATTTACTGATTGCTCCAAACCTCTGAAAACCGCATCACTTACCTCAGTGGATAAATACAGGGTTAGGCACCCAGAGGTGAAACAAGGGAGGTCTTTGCTTGATCACTTACCCCAAACACTGGGGATAGCTTAGGGTTTCAGGAATGGGTTTTTGTTGTTGTTGGTTTTATTTTTTTCCCTGCTCATGGATCTGACTAAATTCAATGTAGGATAGGAGCATGGGGATGAGACTTCTGTGTGCTTGCAGTGTTCATGCACGTGACTTACACACTTCATGGATGTACTTTTTAATCTTTCCTCCTGTTCAGGGAGACCCTAGAACTGCTTTGGGTGGAACTGTGAAGGTGGTCCCCAGTCGATGCCTCTCAGCATCCCGGGGTGTTGGCATCTCTTCAGTCAATCTCAAGTGTGCATATGCATGGCCATTGCCAGGGGAGCAAGTGCTCTGGCTTCATTCATGCTACGGTCTGTGCAACAGTGGGTTGCAGTGTGGGGAATGACCCAGGGCTGCAGTAGGCATAAAAAGGCATTTTGCAGCCACCAGGCCACTGGGGGAAGTGTGGGTCTCCCATGAACTGGGGGCTTCCTAGTGCATCCCTACAAGGAGCTGTGGCTAGTGGGGCTGCAGGGCTCAGGGCCACCTCAGCTGGTGTGCTGTCCTCCCTGCCAAACATGCCTTATTCTTGCCACCGCGTGGAGTTCGGCTTGTGGCACCTAGATGCCCGGCCAAGGGGCAGCCGCACCTTCATCTGGTCTGAAAAGAGTCAGAAAGGCAGGGCCGCTCCTGCCGTGCATATGTGCCTACGTAAAGGCACCCCTATAGCCGTTGGGAACAAGTCAGGGACCTACAGATTGGGTTTGGGGTGGAAGCTGAGCCCTGCTGCCCGGAGGAGAGCTGGAAGAGCTATCGCAGCAGTACATGCAAAGCGAGTTTTAGCATCTTCCTCCAAGGAGCTCAAAAAGTTGCTGTGAGCCTGTTGAAAGCGGCGGGGTGGAGGGTGGGGGAACGTGTGTGTGCACATACGTGTTCTGGTCCTGTTGCTTTTCCTTCTGCTCTTCAGTTTCCCGATGGGTTGAAAACAAACACGGTTTTGCTGGCAGAGCGTTGAGACGGTGGGTGCGATGGTCTGACCCGCCATTTTTGTGAACGGCCGGTGTGGCCAGGAGGTGCTGCCTTGTCGCGGGAGCGGGCTTCGGGGGTGCCGGGCGTGCCGCGGCCCCGCTGTCCGGCGTGCGGCCGAGGCGCTCCCGCCCGGCCGTGCCTGAAGAGCCGGCTCCCTCCAGAGGGAAGAGCCGGGCATCGCACCCCCGGGTCGCGCACACGCGGGAAAAGAGCCCTCGAAGAACTCGTGTCCAAAATTGCAAATACGCAATCTGAGAGAAAAATATAGGTTTGCTTTATAAAGCAAAGATTTGATCTTTGAAGCTCACAGGCATAAATAAGGAAGGGCAGTAATCTGTGAGTTAGAATTTGAAGGTAATCAGCCAGCAATAGTTCAGCTGTCGCTATAAGCTGGTGTTACGAAGAGTGGAGCCTGCTAGTGTAGAGGCTAGTATGTAACTTCTTTCTAAACGTATGCATTTTTTTCTTCATTTAATTATTCTAATTCAGTTGATCAGTAAGATATTTAATTTACGTGAGTGTTTGACACAACTAGATGAAAGCGACCATACCCAAAGATTTCTATTACTGGCCATTATCATGAGCACAGCGTGTGCTTATAAAATGTGCTCTCTGTTAAAGCGAGACACCCATTGTCTGTGCGAATCTAGTTGGCATATCAGAGGTTTGCTAATCTCCAAGAATGGTACTTCATACTTTTTTCTGCCCATTATGTCGTACGCACAATCGGTGCAAAA
The DNA here is from genome assembly GCF_028500815.1 of Rissa tridactyla. Classification (NCBI taxonomy): domain Eukaryota; kingdom Metazoa; phylum Chordata; class Aves; order Charadriiformes; family Laridae; genus Rissa; species Rissa tridactyla. The sequence continues at coordinate 1,283,824 of NC_071478.1, forward strand.
GCTGGTTTTGAAGATATATATTAATTTTGAAAAATATGGACATGTCCCATATACAGTATATATGTACATGTACAAGTCTGCTTTTCAAAGGTCTACCTTCCTTCAGGAAGTCTATGTAAAGTACTGTGTGTGTTGCATATGCCAGAAAAATGCACTCATTCCCCCCATTAATAGAAATGACCTATTATAAATTTACCAAAGATACCATAGTTTTATAAATTGGCCACATATGTCTGTGTAATATATTTATTATATCACATTTCATAGCATTTCTGTTTTATGAAATTCAGCCTTGAATATGTCACATATGTTTTGCATATATGTGCAATAGTCAGCCAAGTATATCTGAGTAAAGTATGATAAATGCGTTCTTTCCATATGGGAAATTAAATGTTTTTCCAGATTTAAAAAAAAAAAAGTTTATGAAGAGCAGCCGATACAAAATAATTACAATAAATCACTCACTTCTATTTAGGTTAAAATTGTAAATTTGAACTAGTAAGAAAGTGATTAAGAACAAAAGCCATAAAAGTCACATTTAGGACCTAATTCTATAAGGAGACAGAGCAGCATAAGGGGAAATGCATACGCACTTTCAAGGCTAGCTGCTGCATGGTGTAAAATCGTGCAAACTTGTATAGCAACTTCCATCTTGCGCTCCCAGAGTGCATAAGGATAGCCTCTCGTCACCTCCCCAAGGGGACGAACACGTCATACCGTGGGCCTCACTCAGCAAGCAAGTGCCCTTTTATGTCTGTGCTATGTTTCTAGCCCCAGTTCCAGTTGCAGAATTTTGTAGTTCTTGTATGAGCAGCTCTTAGTGGTCATTGGTAGCTGGAGAAGGAAAGGGCATGTTTTCCTGCTCTCACTGGAGCTAGTTCTGGTAACTATCCCCGGTGCCTAGAGCTCCCGCTGTCCCTCGTTCTGGGGGGCAGGCAGCTCCCCTTCTCCCTCCATGCGCCAGCCCACCAGCTCCTGCTGCCTTTGGGCTGGGCGCGGGCTCCAACAGCACGGGCGGTGGGGGGGCTGCAGGTGAAGCCTTCCCATCCCAGCCATCAGAAAAGGGTAGAGGAGGGGTGGGGAGAGGGGAGTGCAGCGGCCCTCCTCCCAGGCTGATCTTATTTGAGCGGTGCCTTACACATTTCTTTTATTTCAGCAAACATGAAGTGAGTCTTTCATTCTATTCCCTTTCCTGCTTGTTGTCAACTGCTTCAAACCAGATGGGCTCAAAAGATAAAACTATAAAGACTCAATGTCTCTATTTAGCGTTGATGCCAAGTCTGCATGCCATCAAAATATCTAAGGCAAAAAAATCTGAAAAGACAATTCTTACCGTAAGTAAAGCCTAGATGCTTTTCTGTGAACACAGACAGTGAATCACTGAGATTTCACATAAGCAATTTTTTTAATTACCACGGAGACAAATGCCATGTTTAAAGTTATTATGTGGGCCCAATGCACCAACCTTCCTCCTACCTGTGTCAGAGCATGTTTATAGCAAGCAGTGCCATGGGTGTCTGGAAAAGGTACCTTTGCATGCATGAGATCCCAGAGCTGCGGAGCAGAATAATGGCTCAGCATTTTAACATCTTGCCTAGATTCCCTGAGCTGGACATAATCAGGATCAATCAGCCCTGCAGCTGGTAGGAAAGAGAGATCGTTGCTGTCCAGAAAGTGCCAAAGGGTTTCTGTAGTATTTTACTGCCCTAATATACATATACTGTGAATAAAAACCAGGAGGAAACAGCATCCAGCTGTAATCTATATCTAATGTAACAGTGTTGGGGTTTTTTAATTATAACTTCAAATTGTAATAGGCAATTGTTAGAATTACAATTTTTTTCACTGCCATGTCACTCTTCTCTAAGGAGATAGTCAGTACTGCTCTGGGATGGTTCTTCTGCAGTGCATGTGGCTGCTCCAAGACCTCAGTCCCTCCTGCTGCTATCTCCAGTGGCACTGTAACATCTGGCGTTATGACTGTTCATAGTAGAGAAATAAATATATGCTCCTCTGGGTGAGCACAGGCTTCTTTAGAGGTGTAGGCTGTGGTTTACAGGGTTTCCTAGTGTTCCAACACCTTTAAAAAAGCATGGTGGGGAGGTAAAAGCAAATACTTCTGGAACTAAATGAGCTGATGCACAAATTTAAAAAGACAGACCTATTACTGTATGCTTGCTCTAGGTACTTTTCCTCCCTGCCATCCTTGTCCTTTTCCCATAAGGAATCTGGCACTTGCTGGAGGTGGTTTTCTTCAAGACCCTTTGTGCTTTCCAGAATCTTTATATCACTTAATGTACAAGGGCAAGTTGCTTCTTTGTTTTGATTTCCTCCTCACCCTGCTTTCCGCTCCTCTTATAATACCAAACTGTCCACCAGATTCCTCTGAGGTAAGTCAGAATAAAGCAGTACACAATAATGCTGATAGAACATACGGATACATTTCATATCGTTAATCAAATGAGCAAAACATTCACAACTGAGAGATTATGTTGCTATGGTCCCAACTATGTAGTGTCAAAGTTTTTTTGTGATGGATTGTATTGAAGGAGAATAAACTACTAATAGCTAAAACAAAATTTACCTACTCAGACATGAGCATTAAGTGTTATTTGGGGGTGTGTATCACTACTAAATGTATTTGGGGGAGCATTACTACTCGAACAAAATTCTTAATAGACTGAGTAAATGCAGATAATGATAGCGTTACAAATGCATAGGGGAGCAAATGGCTCAACCAAACGACCTGTTATTTCGTAGTGTTTAATAAGGGGTGGTGGTAAATAAAACCTTACAGGAGAACAGCTGTGTGACTAACCAGCCCAAACTCTGGCTGCTGGTCTTGTCTTGACCAAAAGGGGCTATAGAAAGCTGGGGAGGGACTCTTTATCAGGGAATGGAGCGTTAGGATGAGGGGGAATGGTTTTAAACTGAAAGAGAGGAGATTTAGGAAGAAATTCTTCGCTGTGAGGGCAGTGAGCCCCTGGCCCAGGTTGCCCAGAGAAGCTGTGGCTGCCCCATCCCTAGAGGGGTTCAAGGCCAGGCTGGATGCGGCTTGAAGCAACCTGGGCTGGTGGGAGGTGTCCCTGCCCAGGGCAGGGGGTGGAACAAAATGGTCTTTAAGGTCCCTTCAACCCAAACCATTCTGTGATAGTATGATTCTTTGAAAAGGGATGAGAGAATGTGGTAAAGTCAGGGGACAAAAAATTTGGTATCCAGAATATGGCTACTTGCTCCATGCTTACTTTGATGTTGTTGGCAAGTTTCACACCTGGCATGCGTCAATTTAAGTCTATTTTAAAAGTTACTTTTCTATCTGCTGTGTCTGATAGTGTAGACATGAGGGTTTTTTGCATTTAATTTCATACTGCGAGATCCTTAAATGAATTGCCAAAAAACTAGTAGGATCTTAATTCTGGATAGTTTTCTTCACATTATTAAAAAAAAACCAAAAAAACAACTCCAGCATGCCCCATAAGAGTAGGGCATGGATTAAACACAGCCAGGTTTACTTGGAAAAATTACCCTAGTAGGGGGATCCAGGCTGAAACTGCAAAGTACTACAAACATCAGAAAAACATGCCTTTTCCCTTAGTCATTGCTGTCACTTTCTTGGTAGCGCTCTGGTCATGCTTAAACATCAAACTTTGTGTCTCAGCACTGCTGTAACATTGCCTAGTATTAATCCAGGCAGTCATGTGCCATGTTTTATGTAATGATCCATACTTTCACACCATAGACACACAGCCAGAAAAGGAAACACATTGATTTAGCGCTCAGTAATCCTTGTTTAATCCCCAGTCCTTTGGTTTACATCACTAACATGGCTCCTGCAGTAGTCAGTGTTCTATCTTTGCTCTTGGCAGACTGAATTAAAGGAAAGATTTATTAATTTGTAAGTTGGCTTTGTAGATGCATCTTAAATGTGCTAAAACCCAAAGCAGTCCAGAAGCCAGTATTGACTGAACTATAAAAATCTGCTCTTTAAAACTGAAATCTTTGCAACAATCCAAGTCAAGCTGCAGAGAGTAATTTATTTGCTTACTAATGCAATTGCATTGTATGGGACTAAATTTAACAACTGCCTCATTGCAGGCCCTCAGCCTACTTCCTTTTCCACTTATTACTACAAATACAATTAATCTCCTCTTTCCTTGCTCATCTACACCTGCAATGCTTTATGGCTCGTGTACTGATAAGAGAAAGGGGTTGGAACTAATGGATTCATTTGCAAAAAACATTAGAGGGTCAGAGATCACCATTCATTCCAGTGGTGATAAATATTCCATGTAATTGCTGCACAAATGCTAGTGTTTGGGATCTATTTCTATCAGTTTACGAATGCTGCTTCCTTTCTTCCCTGCCAAAGTGCCAAAGCTGATGATTCTTGGGAGGAAGCCTTTTGTAATAATTCAGCTGTCATCACCTTCACTCGAATCCTTTAGGCCAGGTACAGGCTAGCCCTGTTCCTTTCTGGCAGGTGAGATTCCAGAGCCTACTCCAGCGGCTTAAGGTGGCTCCTTGCTAGCAAGTCAGCTGAAATCTGGAGTGATAACCACGCTCGTGGTACAATTGTAAAAAGCTTTACATTTTTTTTCAGAAAAAAAGATTTGTTAATTTCCTAGATGCCATCAGACAACTGTATTTCCAGTCTCTAGCAATATAGACTGTCTTTCCTGTTGGAAATCATTCTACTTTGGGAAAATCCAGGTCAGTTCCTTAAGCAAATAAACTTTTAGAAGACTGTAATTCATATTCAAACTATGTCATTTAGGCTCAACTCTAAGTCAAACTAGGGTAGCCTTGTTGCTTATTTCAAGGAAACTATAATGTGGAAAAAAATAATCCCTTTACTGAGTGTTTAAATAAAATCAGTAGTGATGTAAAGTGTTAATTAATTGTTGTAATGTGCAAAAGTATCACATGGATAGTGCTTTGGTAGTGGGAAGTAAGGAAGTACAGGATGGGTCTGTTCTTGCAAGCAGATCTGCAACGTGTCCTTCCTCTTGAAGCTGAGGAAACTCTTTACCCCCTATGTGTGGCTGCTAGTAAGATTACAGATGCAGTTCATGCTCTCATTTTCAGTTTGTGTTTGCATGACTGAGTTTATTTTTAAATCTACCTAGTCAGACAAACATAACTATTTAACCCCCAGTAAAGGGAGTTAAGTTTGATGTGGAGGCACATAGTAATCTTTAGAGTATCTTCCAAAAGACCTGTTAGTAAATCTAAACATCCCTTGAGACTCTCCATAATTACTTCAGACACCAACATTGACAGTAAATGGCATTTTTCAGAGAAAAGAATATACTCAAGAGTTCCTAACGTTCAGGCTCTGATCTAATAGCACTCTTATTAAGACATAGGGAATTAATCTATTCTTCCTAGGTGGCTGCCACTGTGCCAATATCACAGCATTTGCATCAAAAGTTATTTCCTACAGTGTCTGTAAGATGCTGAGGCCTTCATTAAAGATGCATTTTGTGTACTGCTTGGGGACCTGTGGACTCAGACACAGGAGGGACGCGCTGCGTGGGGGGAGCCGTGAGCCAGCCCATCAGCCAGCCCTGCCAGGAGCAGAACCCAGTGCCAATGCCCTGGAGCTGCCCAGTGGCCCTGGAGCATGAGGTGCTCATGACTGGCACTCGGAACATGGGGTGTGCTGAGCACCACTCCAATGGGAGACGCCTGACAGGCTTCGTGTGTGGTGCAGTACGAGACAGGACAGCCAGAAGGAAATCTCTGCAAACTCCCTATAACGGGTTCCTGGGCCACACATGACAATGTTTTCCATGTTTATTTGTTTGTTTATCTATGTAAATTCTGACCTACTTTAAGAAAGGGAAAAAAAGAAAAAAAGAAAAGGTTTCTTCCAGCAGCAGGTTTGTGGAGAAAGACCCTGTCTCATTCTGTAGGGCTGCTGTACGGTGTCAGAAGCTCCTCCTCTGCATGGGAGGTGGATGATGGGTGGAGATGGAGCACTTACCATCTACACAACTCTGTCTGGTCGACGTAACGAACACCAGCACCCCCCCTTCACTCAGGATCACTCAAAATTAGGCTTTGACTTTCAACTGCATTGTGATTCCCCCATGCAGCTACTGAATAGTAAAGAAACAATCAAAGATACGCATTATTTAAGGTGTCATCACACTCCAAAATGTGTAAGACCAAGTTTTAAGTTTTATTGAGAAAAGCCTGGTAGCAGCAGCATCCTGTTTCTGTGTTTTAATGGAAAGAATATCGGCCTTGGTGCTTCAGACTTTTAGTCCAACAGTATTCTCTGCCTGGAAAGCACAGCTGGATAGCAGATCCAGACCTTAATTTGCTTGTGTGTTTTCCCTGAAATAATTTCTAAAGTCTTTTGATGTTGCTGTTCACTACAATTCTAATGACTTTTTCTTTGATGTCCAGCTCTGTACAGAGGCAGAAACAAATATTTCCAATAAAGTATCAACAGTGCACAGCCTGGACACAGAACACTTCAGTTTGTAAAGCTGAGTCCTGGTTTCCAGGCCACCTCCTTTTTATCAAACTGTCCCTTGCTAATTGCTACAGTGGGACAGTTTTAACTGCAACTCTGTGCCTGAACACAACAGTAAGATGTCTACAAACAGACTGGTGTATGTCTAACAGGCTTTAAAAGAATGCAAATGCTGCTTCATGATTCAAACAAACAAACCCTTCATGAATGAATTCCCGCGTCCATGACTGTAGAGATGACAAGTTAATGGAGCCGTTCGCACTGTGTGGATCAGGATTTATCCATGCAATTCCCCTAAATGTTAATGGGAGTTCTGTGGCTGAATCCCAGACTTGCCATGCTGAAACTTACCCCTAACTCTCCAAGGAGAAGGGCGCTAATTGGATTGCTGAGTTTAAATCCTTCAGCTAGTCAGTCTATGGAAAGGATTTAGCACTGGCTCTGTAAAAGGCTTTACATAGCTTTGCAGTGCAACGCAGGGGAAGATTTTTTCCCCTTTCTTGTGATTAATTGTGAGGCTTGAGGTGACAGGAGACATAATGAAATTCATAAATGCCAAAGGCCGTCCCTAGTCACATTCCTGGCTGTTGGTTTAAGTTAGAAACTGACAGCGGTGTGAACAAATCAAGGTTGGTCTGATAGCCTTTCAGTTATGGGGAAGAAAAAGTAACTGACAATGAGAAACCACTGGAGGTGGTTTAATGGGTATAAATTTTCAAGGAAGAGTGATGATTTACACTGATTCAGCTTCTTGGATACAGAAATGACTTACAAACAGATGTATTGTGCCCCCACCACAGTCTGAGGGATTCCAGTCCTTTTTCGCCAAAGAAGATATTGGCACAAGTTATTTAAGTAACCTGCCAAAGAAAATCTGTTGCAAAACCTGTAGCAGAACTCAAAGTGACTTGTTCTATGTGTTCGTTTGTGACTGGCTGTGCTCTGCTTGTTACGAATTTTAAAAATCCACTTCCCTCTCTGGAAAACAAAACTTGCAGCTTGAACAAGACGCTTAAGAATTAACCTAGAACTCTCACTTCAGCCTGGAAATACATTCTACTACTTTCCCACATCCAGGTTTGAATTACAGTGTAAAGAATTGCTTCACCAATCCTGTCGCCCTAGTCCATGACAGTGCAGAACATGTCACGTCTGAGTATATATTGACCAAATACTGATGCGGTGATCTTTTGAGCCAGCTGCCAGCAGTCTCTCGCTGGGGATTTTGTGATCTGAGAAGGACACAGCATGGACACTCGCAGTGTGGTAGTCCAGCACTGCTAAGGGCTTCAGGTTTTTCCAGCCAAAGATCCTGATGCGATGATCCCACCCTCCTGTTGCTAAAATCTTCTTGTCTGGACGGATGGTGATATCACATATGCCAGCGTTGACAAGTTTGTGTGTTTTGTAAACCTGTGTGAGAAAGTTGTACATGAGCTCTAATTATTTAAAACAAACAGAAGACAAAGGAACATTTTGTGATTTTAGAAGGGACAGTGCCCACCCATGTACACTGGTAGTATGGAGCTTTCAGCACATGGTGGATGATGCTTTAAGTGAGAACAATGATAGACAAAGGTGGAAAAGACCTTCACTTGAGCCTGTCTATCTCTGGCACCATTCTCTAAAAATAAAAGCACCCCTTGCATGTTTTTATTTTATATTACATTTAAAGCTATTTGTATTCTGTCACAAGTGAAGCTCTGAGTCAAGGTTTTGAGAACCAGACTACACAGCTTTGCTCTTCCAGCTATTCTTGCATAGCTGCAACCTTCAGAGCTGTGGCCATGTATTTTCCCTGTTTCTGCAATATTCCCATGCTGAGATTCTGAGCTGATGTTTGAACTACCTGCTACTTATTTCTACTACTGTGGCCCCTCACAAAAAACCCCAATAAGCTGTGTTAGCATTTACCAGAGTCTTGAGAAAGGAATGCTTCCAGGAATTAGGTTACAGTGTCAGGAAATCTGTATTTCTAGTACTCCTTCCCAAGAGACTTTTATTTACACCAAATTCCAAGAAGGGGATTATGACCAAGTTATTGATTTCAATCTTGGAAGCTTTTTGTTACTGTTTGGAGACTACTGGGGCACAAGTTTCTGAGGGGCACAATTAAATTGGAAGGCATTTAGCTTCCTTCAGGAGGCACTGGGGGCTGCACAAGACTTAGCCCTTGGAAAGAAAAGTTTTCATTTCACTGATGTGCGTTTCCCCTGAAGCACAGGGGAAAAGCTGAATAAAATACACTTTTGCTGTTCTCACCTCAGGTAACTTGTATTAGGTGGCAATCTACCTCTGAAACACGTGCAGCATATGCACCGGAGTGTGTGTGTGTGTGTGTGTGTGTGTGTGCGCGCGCACGTATGTTGAAAGAGCCCAGCTTTTGTCACAATGCGGAAAACACCTTTTGAGTGTGTGCTGACCTTGAAGTGTTGTTATTTACAAGAACAATTGGAAATGATGCTTTAATGCCACCATCTACTTCAGCCTGAATGTGTAACCATTGTGTACCAAAGCTTAATATAATTCAGTGCATGGTTTAATACACTGCGTGTTGTTTGATGGTCTTCTGAGGCAGGAAGGGATTGATAAGCCTATTACATCCGAGTAGCTTGATGCATAGTTAGTACAGGATTATAAGGAATATTATTAATTGCAGATAATTTTAACTATACTACTGGATGTATGAAAACTAAAACTCCATAAATGCTGGTCAAAGTTGGTGTCAGATGCAGTTGAACACATCTTGGCACAAAGCTATAAGTAATTATTTTTCAACTACATAACAACTGTCCAGCTACTTACTCAAACAGCAAGAGATGTGCAACTTAATGAAAAAAAAGCTAAGTGAAACTTGACATGCTTCTTGCATGTTCCATACATTCCTCTTTTACACAGGACCTGACAAATGTGTCTACAACCAGTTCAGAACTGAGGAGAGCAAGTTTTGCTCGAGCCTGATGAACAGGAGGAGGCTGTATGTGGGCCCTTTTGTGGGGCTGCTACTGTAAAACCTGTGCTTTCTGCTAGGACGTGTGTACTTCCAAACTCCCCAGTTATGCTACTGTAGCATGGCTTCAGTGGGATTCTTGTTGGTGTGTGCCTACTGGCAAGGGAAGGATTTATTAGTTACATCACCAGCCTGGCAAATGTAAGATGGGCCTTACTCCGTAACTGAGATTATTAGCTAATGGCTATAACCAATCCCGGGCATGATTGGTGCTTCACATCATTACTGTGAATTATGTGGGCAAGATCCATACAGCAAAATTAGGGCGACTGGGAGAAATTGCATGTCATCAGCAAGCTACAACTTGAAAATGAAGCCTATAATGGTGATGCCTTTTGGCTATGGAACATGAGGGAACAGTGGGCATTTGTGCATGATCTGCAAATACAAGAGGTGAGAGAGAAAAACAAAGCAGAACAACTTGCTCAAGGTACATGTAGCCGGGTGAAATCCTAGTGCCAGGATTTGTGCTATCCAGTCACTTATGGGCAACTACTATAGTCAAATGCATACCAACACCATTTCCTAACCAGAAAAACAGCTTGTAATTAAGAACACAAAGAGGTAAAAACAGGTGAGCTGCTTTCAGCCAGTCATGACCAAGGACACTTGCATCTACTGGCAGATGCATTAAGAAATTTTGATATGCTGAGGCCAACAGATATCCACCTCTCCGTCCCTGCTTAACACATTATCTACGTTTTTTCTTTTTTTGAATTTCCCTCTCTTTCTTACACTCAAATCATGTCTTTAAGCCTTTATTATGTCTTTAAGTCTTTATTAGAAAATCAAATTCAAATCATGTCTTTAAGTCTTTATTAGAAAAATACCCAAGATAGCGGCAGCCTTAGTTTCAGCACTTGAGGGAAAAGCCTCAGGAAACCAACCAAGAGAACTTGTGCGCACACTTATACTACAGCTTATAGAATTTTTTTTTCTTGTCGTATACAAAGGAGCTTCTGTGATTATCAGATTTCTTAGTTTTGCTTTGTTTATTCACCTGCAGAAGATGTTTACCTCCTACATTCTACCACAAACATCATCACATAATTACACTATCTCGTCCAAATCAGAAGGCTCATAACCAATCCAGTCATTTGCTGACAGGGATGATTTCAGCAACTTTCTTGTAGAAGACAATACACCAAACTTTCCCCATAGCAATAAACTATGAAGTTACCTTCATCATCTATTCATTGACACACTGGAACACTGCCACTTAAAACAGAGCTGAAGTACCATCATTGCGTCATTATTTCTCCAACGGCAGATAGCTATGCACCACGTTTACTTATTAAAACCTTTTAGAATAAAAATAATGTGCCACTGAGTGGCTTTCCAACGTCTACCATTACCTCAGGTACCTGGAATGTCAGCAAAAAAAATCCCCATCTGGTTTATATTATTAATGCAATAGTGGAAAAAAACTTAATCTATGTCCTTGACAATCTCTAGTGCTCATATGAAAGATGCATTTTATTAGGGCATTCACACTACGCATGAAGCACGGAAACATTACTTACTTATAGTTTATAATACTTGGCATTTAAATTTCTTCTGAGAAAAGCTACTATCTCTCAGTGTGATGTGCTGAAGATGTAACTAATCCTACATCTTCTGGGAATGTGAATACCCTGTGGAAGACAATACCTGGAATATTTCAGGTGAACAACTGTTTATTTTTCCCACGAGTCATACCTGTACCCCTGCATTATGGTTAACTCAGAATTGAAATGTGCTGTGGAGAACAATATTTTCTTTGAATTTAGGAAAAAGCTATGCTATAATTAACATGAAGGAACAGCTTCCCCTCCAGCACCAGAGTATTTGAAGCTTTAAGAAGCCTGTCATGATGTCAGATTTCTGACACCTTGGCCTTAGAAAAACGAGACTCAATACCAAGTTTCTTACTGGGACTTATCTACTCACCTTCCTTCTGCTTCCCTGAGCCACCAGGTGCAGATGTGTGCCACTAGTGACAGAAAGGCCGGGGCGGGGGAGGGCAAACATGACCAAAAACCCCAAACTGTGACAATTGTGTACCAGACTTGTTAAAACACTTCTTTATCACGTTTGCTTAGTACACCTTTGCTACTTATTCAGAGTCTAGAGTGCCTCTTTCACTTCATGTCATCTTGCTTATTAAAGTTCAGATGTTCTCCTTGGTGAGCACTGTGTCCTCCGGACTTCATCTCAGTGGGATGCAGGTACGCTGCCTGCACTGGGGTGCTACTGCCCTGCCACTCCAGAGATGCTACTGCTGTGCTGGAGCCTAACAGATTGTACACCTTCACAGTGTCCCCTGGGTGACGAGTCACCACTGGATGTCCAAGCACTTGCTTTTTCTTCCTGTAGCACCATTCAGAAAACAGCATTAGTGTGCCAAGTTACCTAAAAAAAATCTCCGCAAAAGCTGCAAGCTGGAAGAGCGATTATTGTTCTTCCATGAATTGGTGTATCTCGCAGCTCTCGTCTCAGGGATGGTACAGGGGCACACAGGGGCTGGCTCAGGTCCTTTTTGTTCTGTGTTCAGGGCTCTACTGCCACTTTAAAAAAGGTCAAAGCACTCAGCAGTGGAGAGGCTATGCACGGGCCATTTTAATTTTCCTGAGCCTTATTTATGCACTTCATTTCCACACCTAGTTAAAACCTACTTAACCCCTTGGCACTGTTGGAACACTGCTAAAGTTGTCCAGATTAAGCAATATTTATTGCCATTCACTAGCACAGCCTGAACCGGTGATTATGAGACCTCCTTCTAAACCAGTCATTCCAGGTACGCCTATCTCAGACACAAACTGATAGAGCCAATTAACGTATTTTCTCCGTCTCCGGCTGGGGCTCTAAAGGTGCCAAAGGAAGCTGGTTGCCTAAACCTCATGTCCTCTTGGTGCTAGCTGGGCTACTCCTACTCTTTTTGTTTGTGAAGTATTTCATGGAATATTTCTGTCTTTCCCACAGTGGAAAGAAACCTTTATCCATTCAAGCAGAACCTCTGGAAAAGCAACCCTTTGTTTCTCATTTTTATAACTCATTTATAACGTTTAGGACATTCCGAGAGCTGAATACTACTAACGTGATAAATGAAGATACAGAGGCAATGGCTTGAGTAATGCTAGGCTTGTGTGCCTGTTGCAACTTTGGTAAAACCAGAAACATGTGAGAGAGGTTTTTTCCTTTTTTTTTTTTTAAATCCTCACCATATTTTGCTAAGTCTAGTCACATAGCACAGACATTCTAACCAGTCTGTGATTAATTAGCTAGAGATCTGCAACAACTCCTCTTCATGACTAAATATTTTTTTAGTCTATCAAACTGTTAGTGCAAAGTGGGATAAATGACACTAGAGGGCCAATGATCCTGACCTGGAGGTTCTGTTGCTCATTGAGGCTCCAGATGCTAAGCACCTTTTCAGATGAGCCCGAGATCCCCTTGGCCTTCTCCGAGTCAAAGTCAAGGCTCATCACTGGCTCCTGGTGGCAAACAAGTTGGCTCAACGCTTTTCCCATTGACATATTCCAAAGGACCACTGATCCATCTTCATAGCCAGCCAGAAGCAAAGGTTGTGAACCACAGCTGGGCTGATCAAGAGAAAAGTAAATAGTCTGTTAGGAAAATTATCATCCCCAGGTAGGTTTCAGTCCAAGCACCAGGAAAATAAATGAAAATGCCGACTGGTGTAGAAGTGAAAAGTTTAGAATTCTGAATGTGAAATCTTGATAGTCCGTCCTCTTACAGAAAGTGTTACTAGGTAGCTGCTGACACGCACTTAAGATTTTCACATCTACGTATAAAATTCTATGTTTTAGAGATATAATATGTATCTAACACATACTTACATATACACGTATAGAAAATTTCTCTCTGAAAATCCAAACTGTTGCCCTCTACCACACCTGAGAAAAGGCTGCCTGAAGTTTTCAGAAGTTTTACTTCATGGCCTGAACTTTGCTTGTGCTCCTTAAAAACAATGACTTAGAGCAGCTGAGTTACTATCAAGCCATACAAACCCTTACGGACGCTGCAAGAAGTGCCATCCTTAACGGTTCTCGTTTCCCATTGCCAAGCGTGGGGTTACACACAGGGATCGGTTACCCCAGTGCACCACAGTGCTTAGAGGTAACCACTGACCCTCCGTCAGGAATCTCTGGGTGAGTCACCAAGGGGTTAACGGGCGCCCACGTCCCACTGTAACCAATTGAAAGCTATTTTGATTAATGATGTCACAGGCCAAAGGGCATGGCACCCTGGGCAGACACCTAATTTATTTAAGCCTCTGAAATAACTCAAAGAAGGGAACATTACTGGATTACATGTCACACTTAAGGAAAATATTCATCATTGCTCCAGCCGAAAGAGTAATGACCCCACGAGCAGTAACTGGGCATGTGAGTGAAGATGCAAATCCCTAATGAAAAGCAACTAAAAACCAGGCATCTGTTAATGCCAGTGATTTCTTTAATAGGAGAAGAAACAGCAAAATAGACACTGGGATTACGAATACCTCATGCAGGGACATCTTACCCTAAGAAATGTATCCAATAGCTTATTCAGCTCTTTCCAAACACAGTCTGTTCCACGGCATTTGTTTGCTTAGTATTCAGTTCAAAATAAAGGTAAAAGACGTTTATAAAGAATTAATTATTGGCATCACAGTGTTGAATGAGGTTCTTCAAACTCGCTGGCTGTCAATGATGTTGTGATACAAACCTGCAGTGGCCAGAGGCTCACTGCCTCTATTAATGGTCCAGACTATTCTCCCACTGGTTATCACTTGTTCTAGGGGAGTTAAACTAACAGATGGGTGGTCTAGGTAATAAGACTGCTGAGGAAAAGCCTCGTGTTCTTCCTCAGATTCATTCAGCCTAAAGAAGTGTTTAAATGCGGACTGGATCTCACTGAGCTGGGAAGAAAATTGCCCCTTAAAAGAAGGAAACCAAAGGGAAACCCCCTCCATCATCTTTCTGAAGAGGTCTGCCCACACGTGGGATCCTTCCTGCAGGAGCCTCATTCCTTGCCTTAAGATCCCTTTTCTTTTGGAAAGGCGGGGAGCGTGCTCTGGCTAGAAAGGCCCACAAAGAAGGTGTCTCATAATGCCCACAACTGTGCACAATTTTTCGGTCAAATTTTTGATTTGCTAAAATAATATAACGTCAGAGCAATGAATGAATATATGCCAAATATATGTGAATTAATGTTAACGCATCAGGTATTTTGGATGAAGACTACCTGGTTTTTAATATCAGGGGAAAACTTAAAAAAAAAATCTGAATGAAACAAACATTCCAGATTTTATTTATATTTCATAAAGAGTAAAACCTTCAAAGCAAAACAAAGTATTTCATAGGTACTTCAATTAAACTTAAAAAATTCCCCCAGTTTGGGCATACCCCCTGCCCCCCAGTTATTGGCTCTGCTCTCGTATGAGCACAGGAGGACTCCAGCGCCCGGGGCCCTGCAGAAGGTGCAGCTTCCATCAGCCAATGAACCGAGATGGGGACGGGCAGGGCCGGCTCCTCGCCTCGCTCAAAAGGGGGTGGCCAGATTGTCATAGTGCAGAGCCCTCATGAAGGTGAGAGCCAGGGGAGTGCGCAGCATTGTCAGAAATGCCAGGCAAAACCGTGTGTCTGCGTGTCTGCGTGTGTGTGTGTGTGTTAGATTTGAAAACCAGTGATTTGCAGGTGAGATCTAAGACTGGTCTATTTTAAACCCAAAGTATTGTTTTCTATGAAATGAAGTTCTCCCACACTTCTTCTTCCTGACTTTCCCTAACCATATGAAGTGTAATATTTCAATGAGCATGTGTACTTGAACTTAAACAATAAAAGCTATTGAAAGATCAGGGGAGCTCTCAGTCTGATGCCTGGACTCACCAAGCAGTGCTTCACAACAGCCTATTTATTTCAGTCCCCAATAACGGACACTTCTGGCGAAAAGTCTTCACCATTCATGTTTGGTTTCAGTGGAGAAATTAAATTATAAATCATTGTTCTTCCTAAGCAGAACATGTTGTTGTTGCATTTGGATAACTGTCAAGGAAGGAAGAAGAGGTGATCTGCTGTCAACTGAACAGGAATAATTGCTATAGTTTATATAAAGTAATAACTCTGCGTTTCCAGTTTCTACATGTATTATTCCTGTTGAGTTATTTTGTTTGCGCCATTACGCAACATGATGCCTTCCCCAAGGAGTGCAAAAAATATAAGGGAAGACTATCCTTACTCCCGCAAATCCTACCCCACCCAATTAGTAATAGCAGGAAGGTGTGAAGCTGGAGGGACAATGTGTTTAATATGAACCTTCACAAGGAAAAAACCCATTGACTGAAGTAATACACCTAAGGACAGACCTAGTAAAAGGAGAAAAAATAAAGTTTCAAAACAACAAAAGAAAGAGACACCAGCTTTTTAACTGCTCAGAAGCCAGCAAGGCTCAACCTACAAGCCCAACCTAAGCCTCGGTTTCCTTCTGCTCTGTAGCCAAGTTTCTCATTCACGCTGCTGCTGCTGGTAGGTGCCTCGTTGCCCTGATGCGTGGATCTTTTTTACTGGCATGCAGAAAAACAAAACTCTTGTTGGACAACAACCCGGAGCACTCTTCCTTCAGACCATTATGTGGCTCTCTCCGTGTCAGCTTCTGTTTCAACTTGTTAATTTACTGTGCCATAAGCAACGTCAAACAGTCTCTTAGGCAACGCGTTGCCCATAAGCGATGGGCTGGGGAGTGCTCATCTCCTGGGTATGTCCATGTTGCCCAATGGAGCACAGTACAAAGGAATCCTGGACGGCCTCTATTCAGGAGCTCGTGTTCCTCTGCTGGTATGGTGACAGGGTTACTCGGCAAGCCACTTCCAGCAAAGCCACAGAACAGAATGCAGGCATCACTTTGGTTCACCACATATAATTATTTGCCCTTAAGAGTATCCTCCTCCCCCAAGTTTTTAAACCGAGTTGCACACATTTGTAAAAGAGCAAATACAGCTGTGAGACTGTGAGGGATTATCTGTCCTGGCCTGTTGCAGTCTAGGAAGCTGCGGTGACTTCCCACAGCCAGAATTTGCATGGAATAATTTACCTCTCCCAGTTCCCAGTCCTCTGCTTTATCCCCACTGGCAACAAAATTAAAAACTACATAAAATTAAGACTCTGCACCTGCTCTGCTTCCTAGAGGAATAGCAATATTAGTGCATGTAGAAAATATGGCAAGACAGAGGACTTTTTATACAGGCAACAAAATTTTCAGCACTGAACATTTCCTCAGTTATCTTCATCTTATTAAAATATGTCCAGGAGACAGAAAGCCCCATTCATTTCATTGAGTACTGAACACTGATTGCATTTTTAGGAGAAACTTTCTGTTTAATAAAAGCCTAATCAGTCTATTTAATTTTCCTTCTATGTTTTTTTCTAGTTTTTAATTACAGCATAGGACTTGAACTGTGGCCTCTCCTACTTTTGTCTGTACTCAGCAGCTGAATTCCTCTCGACTTCAGTCCAGGACCTTCAGTGAAGACACTAAGGCCTCCACAACTGATTGACAATTTTTTCAACTGAAACCAACACGGAAGTTCAGATGAACCTGCAGGAATCACATCCTTGAAATCAGCTCGGATGGTACTGCAGGGCCATGACCGTACGTGCTCAGGGGGCTGGGAATCAGCTTTGCCACCAGTTCTTTGGAGACTTAGTGCCAGTCACCTGAACTCCTTCCTCCCTCTACTGCCGCCTTTCTGTATGACTTGTCTTTCACTGGTGGCACCCCATAAACATTATTTGCTGAATACTCTGCAAATGTGGGTTTTTTCATTAACTGCTTTTATTTACCTTTTTGTCCAAAGTCAATACAACCATCAATATTGTGTTCCTATTCTATGTCTGGAATAGAAATGTTCGTAGAGTGCTTCCTTGTCCTGAGGGCACTGAAGTGAATGTAACCTGCCATTAAAATCACTGTTTTTAAGTAACCCAATCATTTCTCATCATTCTTAATGCAGCAAGAAACCATATCAAACAACTGGCTTTGGTAAGTCACTCATTTTCCTCTTGATTGATGCAAAAACCGTATCTATCCTAAGGATACAAAGCTTTCCCCGAGCATTTGCAAATCTTCCATTAAAGCTTGGAAAGCTCTGAAAGTTACATTAAGGATGTTCACAAATCTTTCCCCCCTTTAATAGTATAATTACTTGATTGGTTTGATAATAAATCAAAATCCAAGTGAAGAAAGATTCATGTGCTTCATATAAAATGAATCACAGGGAAAACATTTCACAATTAGCAGGCGCTCTTGCCTTACCTGCCATAACTTCAGACACATGGGCATGCCCAGCTTGGCACCCACCTCTGGCTTCAAGGTACAGACTGACGTCTTGGATGGCAGCTCTAAAACCTGAACCTGACATCGGGAAAACAAGAGTATTTGGTCAGGCTCCAGGTCGAAATTCTGCTGTTAAAAATACAAGTCCTTTAAGGTGATTAAGGCTCGTATAAGCTCTTCCAGTAAAAACTGTCTGCAGGAAACTGAGGAATGCGTGTTAAAGTTGGAGCTGTAGGGGGATCTACAGCTATCTAAATAAATGCATTGTTTTAGGAAAGACCAGACAAAACTGCTAGAGTGAACACATCCTCTCCTTCCACTCTGCCATTTAGTCTGTATTATAGTCTTCTTTCCACGCAGCAGATGATATTGTGCACACCCCAGATGTCACTGCAGACTGCTTGACCTGAAAGCACATCCCTGCTTCTCTCCCTTTCCCCTTTTTCCATCTCTGTTCCTAATTTTTTTGCTATTTTCACTGGTGGACACTTGCATTATCGCCTCTGTTCTGTCAAGGTGATACAGAGCTTGCGTGGAAGTATAGCCAACATATAGATCTAAGGTGGATTTGTTTATTTACCAGCTGACTGCACTAACAAAATGTAAGCCCCGAATGATCTGCTAACGCGGGCTGGAGCAGCGGGGCCACACAGGTAATTTTAACACACTATTGTCTGACCCTACTCAAAGGTTAAACACCTGCTCTCTGTCTGTGTATTAGCTTCCCTGGTTGCTCGCACTGATGCTAACGAATTACGGATCTGGTTTGTTTCTTTTTTTTTGAGCATGGGGCAAGTCTTTGCTCTGCCAAGGACGTTGCTCATTTCCCCCCCCCCCCCCAGGAAGATGGGAGGCGAGACCAGGGGAGTCTGCCCTTGCAGTTTGGCACGGGGAGGTTTGGAGTCTCTTGACAGACATGAACTGCCTCACTCTGGGCTGATTCTCAAGGCTGGAACTATGGAGAAATAGACATTCTTATGTATCACAAACTTGCTGCCAGGAACATCCCTGTTTCTCAAACGCACGCTTAATCACTAAGGTGATCTTTTATTTTAATTAAATAAACAATGGTCTGCATTACCTCGTAAAATTAAGGGACTGCAAACATTTGATAAATCCAGCATCAGAATTCCAATTTCAGAGTGTGCACAAGCCCAACAGTGCCGCTGGACAGCCTCAGCCAGGCGAATTTCCTTGAGCATCTGAGATGAGGTATTACACAAATATGGCTCCTCTGGGAGCCATCCGTCAGGGCCACGGCAGCTGTGACGGCTTTCCAGTCCCGTACCTTTAGTTCAAAGCTTGCCAGAACATCTTCCTATTCCTAGAGGTTGTCAGCTCGCCTGCCAAAAGCCAGCTGCACTCCGGCTGCAAGTCGACAATGTACTAAACGCACCGTACACAACACTTCCCAGAGCCACTTAGCAGTGGAGCAGGAAAGTATTCTCCAGATTTGAGGAATGGAGGCTACAGCAAAGAGCCATCCCATATGTAGACCAAACCCATGAACAGACCAAAGCTGATCCTCTGGGAATTGTGGTTCTTTGGAGCTACGCTCTTAACAAAAGATGCTTTTCTCTTGGCAACTCCCTTGCTATCAGCACAATGACCAAGTTGGCTATTGTGGGGAATGGCTCTAAGTATGAAGGTGACCTGCTCTCCTCTTGTGCCTGTCATCGCTGGCTCTCCAAAGGGCATTGCCTCCTAGACAAGACTCAAACTGCAACTTCTACATAGTAAGGATAAATCGGCTGTGAAAAATGCACTTCTGCAGGTTAAAAGAACAAAATCAAAACACCTCCTTCGCTTTACCTTGGTTAAAAACAGACAAACTGGTAGAAGGGCTTCAGTTGGTCTTGCAAGGGACAAGGAAAAAGAGAAAGATGAGAAAAGCTTTTTGCAGAGCTGCCTATGCCAGACTGACAGTTCCAGAGACCGGCTGCATTAGCGGCAATTGAGCCTTAGAAATAAATACTATTTCATATATTTTGACAACTGTAACCTAAAACTTGAAGTTCTGTGTTTATATTGGTTTTGCTTAATAGGAGAAAGATTTGCCTTTGCCTGAGGTTAATAGTGTTCCTGGGTGGCTAAAACTGGCCACAAGGAAACACACCCTTTTTCTTTTTCACATTAATAAAGCTTTTAACATGTTTCTGGCAAATTGGCAAGAAAAGTGCGTGTAACTCATAATTGGTGATTTAAATGCAATCATGAACAAATAAATGCCTGTTCAGATCTCATTATTTATGGACTGAACCTGCTTTAAGACAAAATTACTCTTTTTTTGGGCACCAGCCAAGCATAAACACTTATTAAGTCTTAATTTTAATCACAAGCTGCAAATGTACCGTGTCTCACACAGTGCTGCCTATTTGGAAGCACTATATATTATGGGAGCTTATGTGAATTTATTGAAACCTGACACAGTTCTAGTGTGAAGGTTCATACACAGAGTGGAACTCTTCTACCTCCGGAGGCTGCAAACCATTATCAGTTGCAGGGCCCAAGCAAACACATGAAAATGAAACAGAGATGAGCTGTAAGAGACGCCGGGGTAAACGTCTTCTCTTTGGACCAGATGATTATTTAATTCTTCAATACCAGAATGTGTGTGTGTACTCTTTGCCTGACACAAACGCTTCTCCGGCTGACACAAGAATGCACTTGTCAATTTTGTTTGACTTAAATATTATTGAGCACTGCTGTTTTGTTTAACTTAAATATCACTGAACACTGCTGTAAAATGGAGAGAGTTCTTTGTTTGATCAGGACAACGTATGGGACTTAGAATGGTTGTATTTACTGGTACAGTGGTTGCATCTACAGGCTTACTCAGCTCTGTAAAAGGCTCAACATTCTGGCTGTGAGCCAACAAAGTACTTAAATATGTGCTTAACTTCTAAATAATAAAAAGTTCACATTCTCTTGCAACACAAGCACCGTTCCCACTTACTACTTCATATATAAAATATGCAACTTTCAGTTTCAAGATATGCATCCTATAGTCCAGAAAAACATGTGACCTTTTACGCTCATGAACAATTTGCAATTAGCTTGTCTTATTTATGCCACTTTTTTCTTTTTTCATATTTTTTGTATTTTGATGTCAAGTATTTGAAGTGACTTATTTTTGTGTGATGTCCTCAAATAGTCCTTCAAAGAAAACAAAAATACAACTTCTACAAAGCAGAAGAGGAAATTGCCAACAAAGCTGTCAGTCAGTGACCGCTGCGATAATGGGCGTTAGATGTGGACTTACCCAGTAGGAACTGAAACGGACCCTGCAATTATCTCACACTGAGCAAACCGCTGGCCGTTAATAGCAATTCAACTATTTCCAGCCGAAGGACCAGTTAAAGAATTAGCCTGGGGTGAAAGACCACATACCGCATTACAAATCACCTCCGCCCCCCTTCTCTCACCAAACATGACTTTAGCTTCAGATGGAAGACGAGCACCTCCACCCGATGACAGACTTCCTGGCCGTTAGCTCCCCAGAAGGACTCTTGTTCCCCTTTAACAGCATTCAGCAGCACCAGAGGAGTTTTCAAAACTCCCGCACATGAAAGACCACCAGCAGCTGCAAATACTTAAATGTCAGACAAATCTTGGGGTGATATCCTTGTTATTAGAGCATGAGTTACACAATTCAGTCATCTTCCTGGCAGGTAAAACTGGCGATTAGAACCCCCAAAGGTTCCTTGTGCTGCCCTCTCTTGAGCAGAGTATTTGAGACCAAAGATGCTTCCCCTTCTGAACGATCTCATTTCAAAACCAAAAGCCACCTCCCAAGCACCAGAAAAAGAGACACTTCCTACCTCCTCCAGGGCTTTGGCTGCCATGGCCATTAGCCAGCGTCCCTGTGCCACCTTTAACAGAGAGCATCTGCAGAATCCCACATTCTCCGTGCAGACAGAATCCGTCACTGCAGTCCGTCCCTCTGCTAAATCCCACAAGCAGATCCTCTGGTCACGACCCTGGCTGTTACAGTAAAACAAGTTCTCCATGAGCAGTGTCTCTGAGGAAGCCTGGCTCAAAGTTGGGTCTTTAATGTGCAGTAAAGGAATGAGCTTTGTACAGCTTCTGTGGGTCTGTGGGTTAATTGGGTCTCTCATGGAATGTACCATGGAGACCACCACCCTTCTGCTGATGACAAAGTTGGCCAATAGGTCCCAAAGTTACTGGGAGGAGGGAGGACCCGAGAGTCGGTCAGATACAGTCAGTTGCCGTGTCTCCTTGTGAAGAGAGACTTGATCAAACACAGTTATGCTATTTATATGTGTGTATATATTCATGAAGTCTCATGAGTATTTGAACATTTTCATAATAAAAATACTTTTTACCAATTATTAGATCTAATTTAAAGGAAACAATAGTATCCAGAGAGCAACACATTTAACACTCTTTTCACCCTAGCAATGAAATAGAAATGTCAGGCATATTGACAGCTGAAAGACAAATAGCAAGACAACAAAGACTGCATCGAAGATAAATAAAAAGCTGCAGTTATTCAGTACTCAACTCCCCACAGCCACAGGGAGGGCACAGAAGACTGTTACGACTGTGTGTGTGGGGGGGGACACAACAGGAAAGGGACTGGCAGTGCAGTGAGCAGCAGGAATTAAACGATGAAACGCTGTGGTTAAAACATCCAAACCCAGGGAACCAGCAGCTGCACCACCGACATACTAGTGCGGCTCCGGCAGAGACTCCTCTGCACAGCTCTCTGCCCACAGAAAAGTCCACGCGTTGGTCCCAGGCTGTCGGACCGTGGAGGCCAGGCCAGGGGCACAGCAACAATTGCTGCACGTTTGCGTGATACCACAGCGCCTCTGGAACAAAGTACCGCTGTGGAGAGGCTTCCGATCCACAAACTACAGAAGCACAGGATATGCGTCCTCATGTTATCACCTGCGACACGGAGTCATCAAGAATCCCTTATCCATTTCTTATTTTAATTAGCAGTGTCACCCGACGGAAGTATGAAACCTGAACAGAGGTAGATATAAATCTACAGACTGTTGGGATTTCTTCAACATCAATACAGAAACTCCCGTCTGCTGTTCAGCTGAGTGACAAACTGTCAAAACATTTACAGCACTGGGCATACAAACAATGTGGTAGCGCAAGAAAGTGTCGGGATTCAGTTTTAGAACAGAGAAACAAAAAATACAGGTAACTGCTGTCTTCAAATTGCACTGCTATGTGAATGAACTGTTACATATATGCAGCAAAAATAGAGGTATGGAAAAACTCTATAATTACACAAACAATGCTCATTCAATATGCTTTTATGGGGGAGAGTGTTGATAATTGTACTTAAGCAGATAACAAATATAAATGCTAATGAGTTCCACTGTATATTATAAGAGATGTCTTCTCAAGATAAACATGTCAGAACACCTCCTAGTCAAACAGACACTTTGGCATCTACTCTAGATCACCTGTCTAATCCAAAGTACACAAATCTTCCCAACCTTCCCTTGCAGAACAAGAACAGAAGATATTTTGCAACAAAGCAAAGGTGTGCAACTCAGCCTTCTTGCTCACTTTCAGCCTTCCCTTCTCCATCTCTGATTCTTCTCTTCCTCCCACACCTTGTCCCCCCCTCCCCTCTATAAACTCCTTATATCAATTCTGATCTTCCCTGAGAACCAGTTGTGAAGCATTTGTTGACTTCAAATCCCAGTGTATTTCCTTTACCCAAAAACCTCACCTGATCTCAATGCCGTAACAAAGACACTATAGACCCCAAGTTGTTATGATGTCACCACTTATATATCATAAAGATAGTTTTTCTGTATTTTTGTACTTCTGTACATTTCTGTATATTTTCAGTGGCTCCAGAAATAAGAGATTCTTTTTTTTTCCCCCTTCTTCAATCCTATACGTCACAGAAAGAAGAAAAATTTCCCTGGTTTCTGCCTGCTCTGCTAACCTGAGGAGCTGGTCTTTACCACCCATTGTCTCCACGCAGTACACAGATTTTCTTCCATGGCCATCCAGTGCTGTGTCCACTCTGTGTGTTTTCAGGTTCCAGACATGGATAAAGCCATTCTCAGACCTGGCAGCAAGAACAGATGCTTTTAGTGTGACCATCACAGACAATCTGATAAGACAGTCTGATACTTTTCCTTTTTTTTTTCCCAAACCCGAAGCTGTATGTACAAAGATAACACACCCATCATTCACCAATCATGCATTTTGTTGTTTTCTCCAGATACAATTTATCTAAATAATACACTTTGTTTTAAAAAGAAACGTCCATATGATGCTCAACTCAGCCAGAAATCCTGGTTTACTTACCCAGAGAAAAGAACGGGGACAGCAGGTTCTTGGCTGCCACAGGAAAAATGCAGCGTGTGGATGGCAGCACCGGTACCTCTGAGAACAAACTGCGGATCCGGGGGTGGCAGAGCCATCCGAGCAATGAACTGGGGGGGCGAGAAGACGACACAGATGTCATAGAGGGTAAGGCAGCCTGAAGTGAAAGTACAACTTTAAATATATTCTGATCAGGACATTTGCTTCTCCTACTCACTTTCCTCTTTGAGTTACCATTGTTGGATGTTATTTCTATTTCCCAGACACTTCAGTGTGAAGTATTTCCCCTTAACACCGACTGATCAAGCTGCTCTCGAATCTGCTTTTTGCTGCGTTCCTTCTTAAGCAAGGCAAGTGCTGAGCTGGCCACGGGCACACACCTCTTGCACGCTTGTAAATACAGAATTGCTCAGCTGTTCTCCCCACTGCAAAAAGGAAGAGCTGCAAAATGCAAGAAACTGGATACCCACCATTTCAGTGGGCAAGCAATTTATCATTCCACTTAGCCCCTTGGCAAGTCTTTCCCCTTCCTCCCCATAAAAATACTATTTCTGTGCTTTCCACTCACAAGCATTTACAGAAAAGCACTGCAGTGAACATACCAACTGAAAAGAATTTCAGATGAGATTAGAGTTATCATCATTTTTACAGAAGAATCCCATTACTCCCAAGTGCTTGACTTTTTGGTTCCAAGCATGGTTACTTGAAAAAAGCAATGCAGTGTTTGACACTAACTTAGTGACTACTGTGTTAAACATTTTATTCCAAGGGGTTTGTATTCCCCAAGACAGATTTCAGCTTTACGTCACTGGTTCAAATGTGGTCCAAGTCGGGGAAGACCAGGACGAGTATGTGGGGGAGCACGTTGCCCTGTCCAACACGGGACAGGGAGGGAGGGAGAACTTGTTATGAACTCCCAGGGACAGTCTGTGTGACCTGACCAGCCGCACTCTCACCGATCCGGCACCTTCGCCAGGTATTGCCGCCCACAGAAACACCTTTGCGGGCAGTTGTGCACAGGCACCAAAGAAGGACAAGGACGACTTCTCTGTGTTCTGACTTGCTGCAAATGACCCTCAGACCTGTGCTGGGGCAAGGCGACCAGCAGCTTCTTTGAAAGTACAATTTGCAGTTCACTGGAAAATGCATTATAACATGCATTACAAGAAATATTTTCACCATGAGAAGTTTTTACTGCTTTATCTGTGATACTTCTAGCCATGCTTATACTTCTGCCTCTTCCTTTCAGACCTGGCCTCATACAGGAAAGGACAGCTTTTGCCACTACAGATGTCAGCTCTCATCACTCTTTCCCATTCATGTATATATTACACCAGATTAAACAAAGTTTTCTCAATTGAGAAAGGGAAGATCAGTGGGTGTTTTTCTGCCTGCTGGTTCACAGCAGAGGAATCGCAGAGAATCAGACAGTACTAGAGCCACACGTTACATGGTAAATTAAAACAGCTCAACTTTTAATTGTCATCTCACCTCCGTATCAGCTTTTGAATTGTGTTTAATGGATGCACTTGCTATCGCACCTCATTTGCAGGTCTGCCTTGAGTGTTTATAGATCAGCAATCACCACGGTATCTATAGGTCTTAATTAAACACAATTATCTTTTAGGACTAGTGACAAAACAGAATTCTACAGCATAACGTGCAGTTCTCCCTCAATAGCACTGTGTAATTAGGTATGAAAATAATGAGCTCAGTGGATAACCTCCATGTTTTAGCGCCCTGACTCATCTGTTTTATGATGTTGTCTGATGATCTAGGCTCATGACAGGCTGGAGTAAATTTTCAGATGATTACACGATGTACAGGTTCGCCCCCATGGTGAGATCCAGCTCCCAGATGCCCGTCTGTAACATGCTTCACCTGCTATAAACCTGTTAGACTAAGGGTTTTGTCACCAAAGGCCACCTCTTTGGGACACTACAGCTGTATGAGGTTGCCCTCAAAACGACACTTTGTAGAACCATGCAAATAAACTCGTGGCTTGTGAGGGAAGCAGGGTCCCTCTTCACGGCGGAACCATCCTGGGTTACTGCACCGATCAAGGAAGACAAAATAGAAGTGAATCCACCCAGAGGCTATCTGGCATTACAAGGCAGGTTTTTAATAGCATTTTTGTAATTACTGACACAGAAGTTTTTGCTGACAGACAGCAAGTGTGTGCGTGGCTGTGGGAAGGGTTTTACCTGGCATGAAACAGACGCTACTGATGCATGTCTTTACAAGGACAATATTTCAGAAAAATCCTCAGACTGGCTACAGGAAAAAACCCACAACAACTGAAAACATACTTTCAAGCTGTAAGTGACTTGAAGTGACTTTTTGCTCCTTGGAGCCTGGTTCTTTGCTTGCTTTTTTGCTAATCAGATATGTGAATCTGAGAATTTGGCTTCATATTGAACCTATGCCATCTTTTATTTGGCTTATGAGATGATTCCTTATTACTTCCCATCATGACTCAGCAGATGAATGGCAGTGTGACATTCTCCTTCCAGCAAGTGCTGAACTACAAAATTGCTTCCGTGCTGTCTTCATCCGTGAGCTTGGACAAGTCACTTAAGACCAAGATTTAATTAAAAGTTCTTAGGTACCTAAATCAACAGAAAGTCCCATGAGGTTGCAAATAGATGGAAAACTGGTGTACCAGTGCCTTAAAAACTCCAAGAAAGCATCTATCTCTACTTGGCTTACAAGAATAATGAGGTACATTGTGCTACACTGATACTTGCAGATAATGGTTATACCACGCTTTGCTAAGCAGACAGCTACAAACGTGCTAAATATGATGACTGCGCGATAGTTAAAGCCCCTGGGTAAATTTTTCAGAAGTGCCTAAGTGATTTAGAAGCCTAAGACTCATTTTCAAATGAATTTTCAATCCTAAATCTCTAGGACTTTTTCAAGTTTCACCCCAGGTGTCTGAAAATGAGTTCTCTAATTAGCACAACATTTATTTTCCTGTTAACTCCATCTAGCCTCAGGGAAACCAATCTGTTCTTGTTAACTGGGGATATCTGCAGCAAATTTAATTAAATGAATTTGCTTAGTATTTAGGCTGGTCTGAGAGCAAAACGTGGCTGAAGGGCTTGAACGAGCAAAGTGCAACCTACAGAAGCAAGTTCATTTCAAAGCATCTTAGGGCTAGACTGTTTGTCGCTGAGATATCCTCATGCTATGACTCCTATAAAAGGACGTTACAAGATATGAATCGTTTTGCTTACGGCATTATTTGTTTGCGAGAGGGTATCCGCAGTAAGGGATGCAACCTGCTCATCATGCTCTTGTTTTTTAAAAGATGTTCCACTTTCTATTTCATCCAGCCTTCCCTGTGCTGGTAACAGCATCCTCCTTCAGGGGCTGAGCTACACTCCGATACGATACAGACAACTAAAAGTATTTTTCACAAGGTGCACTGCAAACCCTTGGGCTCCTGCACAGATTATATTTGCTACATGAGCAAGGAGTGGAAAACCCAGCTGTTCAAATTAATGTTTCAATTAGCAAACAGCTATGTGCACCACACGTTAGGTACTGAAAAGGGTTTTGTCTAAAAAAAGTGCTTCTACTAGATGCCAGAACAACTGAATTTCCTTCAAAATTAAATTATTTTGAAGAACAATTCACTATTAATATCCCTCACAAAACTTACTTTGTTTAGGATGCAATTAGAATAATCTTCAAACCATTTGAATGTCTATACAGTGGTATTTCAGTATCATCACTTCAGCATTTGATATAAAAAAGTTAAGCTTTTATTTAATGAGAGTCATTTAAAATATGTAAATGTCAAAAGGATTACCTTAGAAAAATCTCTCAGAGAATTAAAAACATTAACAGATTCCCACAGGAAAAATTCCAGCAGAATTCAGCAACTCTCCTGTTCCCACTCCTGTCACTTGTATTTCTATCACACATCGAAGCAAAAACAAATTGCTATTAAAATATCATCCAAACACCCTCCTCCCCCCACAAGCCCCACAGTTCAGTCTGAGATAGCAATGGCTCGAGCAAAGACAAGAAAAAATCCTCTTCGTTTTTTCTTTAGTCTTATTTAGAGTAGTAAACTGTCAGTGGTAAAAGAGCTTTTTCAGGTATAGCAGAAATAAATCTCTCTAGGCATGTCTGGCAAACTGATTTGGGACTGAAACCAGCAGGTGTGCAGACATAATTACTACTGCAAAATATTCAATGCATCCAGGTGTGCTCACAAACAGATATATGAAATCCCTGTTATTTTTTGAAAATTCCTAGTCTACCAGGTGCCACCCTCCCAAAGGAAAAATCAGAGCAAAGAACGAGTTGAGAAAGATGTGAATAAATTGTTCTTCCCCCTTTCCAGGCTGTTTCGTTTTCATTCATACAAAAGCCCTTTTTGAGCCTACCTGCACTCGCTCGGCAGCTGTGCGCCACTGCCAGGTTGTGCAGCGTGGCTCTGTGCGCCACTGTGTTTTCCAGTGGATCGCTAGCTCTAACTGCAGGGGAAGTCGGTGGAAATAAGACTCCCCCAAATTAATAGTGCAAAACAAACAATTTCATTTATTCCGTTACACTTACAATCTCCGGCATTAAAACACAGCAGGCAGCCCTTGCAGTATGAGCTTTCCAAACACAATATTCCCACGCATCCAGCCTCTAACCCCCTGCAGACAAGAGGGTTTCACAGTGGTGAAACCATGGACTATCCCCTGCCCAAGAAACACCCCTGAAACGCGGCTGCCTGCGAACCCCACGGCCCGTCCTCCTGCTGGAGGGCCAGTGACCGGAGTAGCAGAGGGAGATCAGGAGGGTGCCAGCAGCACCCCATTCCCCTCCCCGAATCATGCCAGAACACAGCGGGGCTTGGAAACATCTTACACATCCCTGGTGGACGCAAAGTGCTGCCTGGTTCTATGGCACTTCTAGGAAGCAGAGACTAAGAGGTTAGGGCTACAAGAACCCATTTAAGGAGTAGCATTTCCATATGCAATTAAAAGAGACGCCAGACAAATCTGTACAAGTTGAATGAGTTAAAGTTCACCTCATCTGATTGCAAAAGTGAATTTTTATAGGTTATTGACTACAAAAGGTCTGAAAGCAAGTATATGGTTTGGTAAACAAATAATTCTTCAGATGTGTTGTGACAAATTTTTAAGCCCAGCTTTACCTTTTGCATGTACAAATTAAAAGAAGACAGAACACGGTGAAACGGGGAAGTCAGCAATAGAAAGGGACGTTGCAAGACAGTCATCTGAAGAAATCTCTTTGCCCCTCAGGTGAAAAGTAACAACCGTACAAAGAAATACCTTTTTGTGTCCTGTAACAAGCTAACACATACAAAACACTTAGGGAAAAATGAAACAGCCACTTAGGTTAAAATCCAAAATTAAAAGCCAAGCAGCCTGCTTTGCACATTCTTACCCAGTCCCCTGACTGTTGTCTGCAAAGACAGAAACACGCGCTAGTAAAAGTAACATCAGCAGAAGCTCGTACAGCAACTGCCTGCACAGATCGAGAGATGTGGGAGGGCTACACAAAGAGTTGCAAAGGTCAGAGCCCCAGAATATAGGAAAATTCCCTCATCAGTCAACTTACACCGCAGTTTTCAGTTTAAAGCTCCCTTTGCCATCTTTGGTGCTAAATTGAGATATAAACTGTATTATACTTCTAGGTTTTCTTTAAAGCTAATTTAAAAAAATAATTTATTTCAAGTGGAAACTAGAAATCAGTAGAAATTGTTAAATCAAGAAACTGATTTCTAGCAGAGATTAGAATTAGTAGAAATTTCTGATTTAACCAGTAAAATGTACTAATAAAGCACTCTTAATTTTCAAGAGTAAGGATAACCAAATGCTTTCTCTTAAATTGATTATTTTTCATATTACTGCCTGTGACTACCAAAGTAGAGATTAAGCACAGTGATGTTTATTTGTATTTCATGTGCGACTTCAAAACCTCAAAAAATAATTAAAAAAAAAGGAAAAAAATCCCAACAGTGGACTGGGAGCATTCATTAGTGTGCTTGTACTTGCACCAGAAAATGCAGTATCTAGACGCTGCAGATGGATTTCTAGATAGAATTCTCTTCCTTGCAACACCTGGCAGTTAGAGACACCTCAACGTCAAAGAGAATGCAATGATTTCTATGACCGAGCTCCACAATCCTTCAGTACCTGATACCATAAACCTGCTGCCACACCGCCACCATCACACCTGGCAAGAGCCCTTGCTTTTATCGGCTGGGAACACCAAATGCCCCCAGAGCTTTCATTCGAAATAGTCACCGTAACGTTTCTACTGCCTAATGACGACTTGCTCAGGAAACCACTTCCAAAGTTGTATTTTGGGAAGTGCCGAGAACCTCCATTTCCCATTGACTTCAAGGGACGTTCCGAGTTCATTGTTTCTCAGGAGCTCCCCAAAATTACTTTCTCTCCTGACATTTAGACAATGAATGATGGAAGTTTCCACATTTTAATTGCACCAGTCAATGGACAGATAGCAAACAAAATTGCTTATCAGCAATTGGTGATATGCCAAGAAATCTGATGGGAGCAGAAAAGAAAATGACTAATAACCATCGTGCAATGCAACACATTTTTAATGATTTCCATTCAGATAATGGCTCCTCGCAGTGTTAGCACCTTTTTTGTCTCTAAACAACCCCTAACTGAATGAGGCTAAACCACAATATATTACGATTTTAAGAAATGAAGTTTGCAAGAAAAATATATATAAATGTCAGTGTGTAACCTCCAGGAATAGTGAAACCCAGGCTTGTGCCTTGAGATTCACTTGCAAACACTTCCATCTGCAATTTTTTAAAAAAGTCACTGTACAATAATTATTTTCTGTACGAAAACTTGGATTCAGCATGGGAACAAAACTAAGAATGACTGTAATTATTTGAAAGACACTGAGTTAGCATATGGATCTCATTGCCACTTACACATTTTGGTCACTGAAACAAAAAGCTATTAATCAATATGTAAAAGCCATAAATTAACATAAACATTAATCATTCTAATACTCCCACTGTGTCGGACTGATAATTTTTTTTCAGTCTTTCATTCTGACATATTCGCCTTCAGCTATCAGCTGGCTGACCTTTTTTAACACAGCTAAACATTTTGGGCATTGCAAATCTTACTGAAGTAAACATTTTGGAGACAGCCAAATATCATGGATACGTTTACGCCAAAAATATGGGGTCTGAAAACAGGAGAGCCCCTGCCTCACATGCATTCGCTAGCTTTTAATAGGGGAGCCTAAAATACAGCATGAAATGCAGCTGAAACAGATGAAATCCTAGTGTTTCACGAACAGGTTCCTTTTGCAGATGAGGGAAAAGACACCCATCTGTTTTACTTTCTGAAACCATTAATTGTGTGATAAAGCGCGGTGATATAACTACAGTCAGCCTTGTTTGGAGAAAGAAAGCAGGCATAAAAGCCCATGGTAGTTCAGCTCTGCAACACACTCTCCATCAGATTAATGCAAAAAAAAAAAAAAGACAACAAATGCCTAATCACTGTGAAAACTTGAAGAATATGAAAATGCACGATGTAAGTGAAAGGAAGTATTTATACAACTGTCTCTCTATACCATACCCTCAGACTTAAGATGAACTCCAGTTTGTACACTTGATAAATCATTGTAATCTAGCAGAAGATTGATACGCCAAGGACCATTGTAAGATTGTTGGGAGCAGCCTCTAGTTCAGCCATGCACAGCGGCCTGTCAGCCCCGGGCCCTGCCTGCCCATCCTCCCTAATTAGGGGCGCTGCGTAGTGCAGCATCAGCCACAAATCTTGTGGTTCCAAGAGCTAAGAATGTCCTCAGATAGCATGGCCTTAATTAAACATCTTCCAGACATTTTAGCAGACATTTCCTGCAATAATCTTGTTTAGTAACAAACTATTAAAAAGAATTGACGGAGAAGAAATATATCAAGTTGTTACAGCAACTGAAGTTATTTGGGCCAGAATTATATGTCTGCAATTAAGGATTCTGTAACTCTGAGCAATTAAAATATCACTTTATTTGAAAACTAATTAATTCTAAACACATATTTTTCCCATGACAAACTTTTATGATTATTTAATTTATTCCATTCTAATTACACTTTAATTAATCTACTCTTGTATAATATTATACTGTTATTCTGGCATTTGACCAATGAAGACAATAAATTGATTGCAGTTCCGTTGCACAAGAGCAGGAACTGTCATGCCAGTTTCAACACCGCGTTTATTTATTTGTCTGTTCTATTACTTTTCTTTTCCTCCCACAGGGCATAGGAACATGAAACACAGTACAAATTGGATGACATTTTTGTCTTCTATACTTTTTTCTTCAAAGTGTGAAATAGAACCTAAGAGTTTTTAGTACTAAGGAAATGTATATGTAACATGATATTACATAATAAAAATATAACCTATAGGAAATTAACATATACTTCCAAAATACCCGACACGGTAACTTATCAATTGATTCCTGATGTGCAGGACCACGTCCAGAGCTGCTAGAGATGGAGTTGTTTCCATTGACATTGAGCTCTGCTCAGGATCTGGCCTGATACAGTCAACAATAAGGGAGAAAGAGACCATAACCCATTTTCATACTTATCTTAAACTTATATTCATTTCAGTACCTCAGTAAATTTTACAAGGCACTGCATTTTAATTTTGCATTAAGTTACCTTAGATTCAACCAGAACAAAAGTATATAAATTCTTTTCTTACTCTCTAAATACTATATTTGGATTAAACTGTGATAAAAGAAATACATACAATTATTTTATTACACACAGAATTACATGTGTTGTATTTTATTTTGCTTTGGCCATGCTTGAAGTAAAAATGACTGTCGTTTACAGTCAGAAGCCCTCAAGTTTCTTTGACAATGAATGTCCCTGAAATTCACAGTTCTCACACATTTGGTGGGAGGAGATACTGAGTAGTGACTCTTATGAAGACACAATGAAGGAATTTGCTTTTCATGTACTTTTAAAGGTTCTGCTCGCGTTCCTGGCTGTCTGCTTCCTTCTGCTTATGAAATAACTCCCTATTGTATGCGCCTTACCAAGGCTGAGACGCCTTGCAGAGGCAGGCAATTAAATTAAAATGCACTGCAAGTTGAGCTCTGACAGTGCTTTCCAAAATATTTCCTTTTACTTTAATCACGCAGTTTACATTTCATCAAGTAAAAAAGACAAGTACAAAATATGTTCGCAAAATATGTATTTGTTAAAAGAGGAAAAAAAGATTCTGCGCTGAATTGAACAGGCGAAGTGCTTTACCAGCATTGCCTCGTTGGGAGATACATTTATATCAGATTGTACCTGTTCCTGCCCACCACGTTTATATTCTCAACATTGGTTTCATAACAGTTAAAAATATACTTTGAAGTTGCAAATAGCAAATGGGATAGATTGGTGTAATCATAGAAGAAATATTAAATAACCAAAGGGAATTCCTATTTGTGTCCAGCTTACATTTCAAATCCCAAATTTTGGATCTGACCTACACGCATCTGAACTGGTAGATGACGCCAGTGAGACTGCTCAAATGAGGAAGGGTTTGCAGGATTCATTCATTACAGCAGTATTTCATAAAGCATTTTCTCTTCAGAAGGTTTCTGCTTCTGTGTAAACATGTCTCCGAAACCAGCATAGTTATGGGTCATTCTTTGTGGAGAAACTGAGTCAGTGACAGCAGGTGACCTCCCAAGGTGACACAGCCACTGGAACTGGGGTTAGGACTCCACTCACTGACTCCTTTCCCATGCCCAGTGGGATTCACACGCCACACAGTGTTTTAAGAAACAAAGTAATGTGGGCAGTACTTTAATCTGCATCAATTCATCAGGCTAAAACTTTAAATCCTTATTCAGGCGAACTCTCCAGGTCAGAAGCAACTGCGTTTCAGTAAAGACCGAACCTTTGGTACGTACATTTTACTTTCTCCAAGAACCCCTTCAGTATTTAAAAAAAAGGGAAGACTTAGTGTTACGTATATCACTTTTAAATATATGAGTCAAAGTTACAGATTATAAAGTATTTTTATGCTATGAAATATCCCGCAAAATTCAAGCTTAATTACTAATAGCATGTGTTATCTGTCTATTAGGATTCCCATCCAATACAGCATAAGTATTTGGATAAGCCAAGTTATTGGAGAGCAAATTAGTCCAGGAAATCTAATAAGGATCACTATAATTCCAGTGCAAACAGGAATAACATTTACAAGGCAAATATTACCTGAATATCAAATAAAAAAAATGTTTATTTTAACAGTTTAGGCTAAGCTTACCCTTTAGATACAAACCCACAATTGTTCCTTCTTGCCAGTTTGATCACATAAGTCTATATCCATTTTGCATAAGCAGGTAGGATGCATTAGTTAAATATGCTCGTCTCCAAGGCTCCGAGATAAGAGTAATCATATGTTAAACAGTTAAATTGTTAAAACGTGAGGGATATTAATAAAAAGCTGTTCCCACATTTAACAGCATTTGAATACTGATGATACTTCATTCCCAGTTTGTAGTACTGTTTCCCGTGTCTGCACATTCACATCAGTGAGTTTCTCTATGTTTTAAGGATCAACACTAACTGCTATTTAGTAAATGGAGAGAAATAAAACCAAAGTTACAAAACAGAGTTACATAGTTCACACATGTAACTTCAAGCTTCACTCCTCTCATCCACGATAAACTACTCCTAACCAAAAACATAGTGAAAAATGCAAAACTGTTTCACCGCCTTCATTTGAAACTTTGAACAATTCTGTGGTACCTGAACTTGAACCCCCAGCCTTTCAATGTGTGCTGAACAGCCCCCTATTGTACCACACTTTTATGCTGGCAGGAACTGAAGTGTCAATCTTTCATCAGATAATCAGATTATGTCATGTTCTGACCAAATTCATTAGGAAAACTTTTACCAACCCTATTATCTCAAACCTGAAAATCTAGATCAAAGTATAACCGATTTTACAGCACAATAAAACTGTTATAAATATTTAAACACTAATTAAAAGGCCTCTTTTGTTAAAAGTAAATAAATAATTGAAAGCTACCTCTTCTTATAAATGCCATTCAATGCAACCGTATTTATCTCATGCTTCTCAGAAAAACAGGACCTATATACGGTGGAGGGTGGGAAGAAATGCACTTAAAAGCAGTCATTTGAGAAGAGGGAGGGTTGCTAGACTTTTAAATCATTTGCCTGAAGTAAGTCACACTCAGTGCTTGCTCTAGTGACAGAGCATTAACCCCTGAATGCCTTTGCTAACTCCATTCATATTGGACAATCCTATCTACGTATGTGGTGCAGACGTACTGGATGGACACTACATCCGAAAGCAGAGAAGAAATGTTTTTTAAGGAAATCCTACATCAACGAGTAATTTCTCAGTAAATGCAATTATTTTGTAATTTGTTTTCTTCCTAAAATATGCATGATCTTGTCTCCTAAAATGGTAAAAACTGTAAGTTAAGTTGGGCAGATGTATTTTCTGCTTTTTGAGCAGATGTGACATCTGCATAAAACAAACACTGAACGTGACAGTACTAAATATTTTCTCTTGTCTCCATTTCAGGTGGAGAGCAAGCATGCCATGAGAGGGAATCAAAAAAATCATATTAATACAATTAACAGCAAGGAACTGAGTTTAGAGTAATCGTGAGCAGAAGCAGTGACAACAAATAACGACAGGACAGTCATCAATATTGATTTCACATATTTTTCAGTACTACAATCAGATTCTCCATCTGTAACTCAAACTTTAAAAGTATGATAATTTACGGAAAGGAGATTAATTTAGCCATTTTGAGTCAAAGATGTATTTCATAGCTTCATCCCAAATCCTGTATATTGTTAGGATCCCTTTCCCCTTTGAAGACTTAGTGAATGATTGAAGCTTCTACTTTCTGAGAAACAGATAACACAAGACTAGTAATCTGACTCTAAGCCACTGGATAAAGGCAGTTTGTTTCCTCTTAGCCCATCTGTCAACACCTCTTCAGTAATTAGTCCTAATTATTACAAAGGGCTAGCCTCCCATTCGCATTATTAAATCAGAAATAGTATCATAGCCAGGTATCTTTCAACGCCTACCAGACTGGCGACCTTCGATTTCATTGAATCTTCTATCAGTATCCGCCTTTGGAAGAGCCTCAGCAGTAATTTTAGCATCAGCTTCAAAGATGCAGATCCCAGAGTGGAATTCCAGGGATGCATTCATATACACACCCACATCATGGGACAGGAGAGCAAGCAACACAATTGACCTTCGCATTGTTCTCTAAACTCCCATGATATAAACCACACATCTCTATTTTATACAATAGAACTGGGTTTTTGCCTGCGTGCTTAGAAGTGCGGCTTTGAACTAAATGCTGATAGGAAAAATAGTGAAAATGTGTCTATAAAGATGAGGGTCAAATTTTTGTTAAGAAAACAATACATCTGAAACTTTTTTTCAGATCGAGATAAATTTGCAAGTAGGAAATAGTAACTAAAAATATACATAAATGTATTTAAGTGTGAAGATTTAAAAGGTTTCTTTTGTTTATTTTTGCCTTATAGCTGAAGTACTTCCCGAGAAAAGTGGAAAACAAAAAGGACGATGACATTGAAACTCTCACGGAACCAAAGCTCAATTAGCTGAGGCTTTAGTCAGACAGTTTTAAGCTCTTCATTTGTGTTAACATTTATTTAACTGAAACAAGAGAAAAAAAGATACTCTTAAGAACCAAACACTCCATTTCTTTTGATTAAAAGCCAAACATGTTTCCCAATAGCACATCCAAGACCAGTAGTGAGGACTTGTTTACCCTGGATTTCTCAACACCACCAGAGCACGACCAGTTTCCTCAGACACACTGAACCAACCTTCGCTGCACTGGCACCATTTGTGGCTCGTGAAGAGTCTCTACTAAAAGCTTGTGCCCAGAGCAGAGGAGCTACACAAACATTCAAAAGTCTCCATGTGAACAAAGCCCATGTCCTCTAATTAAAACAGAGAATGTTTTTGTTGATTTGCTTAATGTTTCAAAAAATAAAGCATACAAAAGACTTTTTTTTTAACAAAAAACCCCACAACATTTTAAAGAACTTTTCTGTGTCCTGTATTAAAGTGATTTAGTGATTTTTTCCCCCCCTCTCTGCAGGTCTCCTCTAAATGCTGTTGATAACAAACAATATCTAAATAAATAAAAAAATATATAAAAATAATAAAAGAGCTAGCTCCTAATAGGAAGCAGTAGCTTCTTATTTTGGGTTTGACTGAGCAATTCAGAGTTGGAAAGCTCTGAACAGGGTGCCTGGGGAGGAGGCCCCAACCTGCAGGGCTGTCGCTGCAGCTCTGGTATCGCTGAAGCCCAGTGCCTGGACAGGGACCACATCCCACGTGCTGGGCCCCTGGCTTGTGGATGTGTTCGGCCCAAAGTCCCTCCTCTCTCTCGTTCTCTCAACTTGGCCTACTTGGAACTAGCACAAAGGCATCTCAGTAGCACACAGTATTGGAGCATGAAGAAACTACTCCTATCCAGCTTCCTGCATACTTGCCCTGCATACCTTCCTGCCAGACTACTCATGGCACCATGCAGCTTCACTGCACCTGGAGAGCTTTTCACTTCAGAGATAACTAAAACTCACTGCCAAGAAAAATAAACACACAAACTTAAAATTCATTTTCCAAGTTGTACGTTTTCCAAATACATGCCACATTAGTAACATGCACAGTAACAGGCAGGCATTTGACTATCAATGGATCAGACTTTAAAATACATGAATATTTCAGGTATCAACAATGCAGTATTAACACACTTGCTATCAATTTTTTCTTGAGCATCCTATGAGAATTCAGTGTACTAACAATAAGAACCTTTCAAAGGAAAACACCGTATGGTTCTAGTGCTGCTGGGTCAGCTGACTGTCCATCTAGCCTAGTATCTGTTTCCAACACTGGCACACTCTCGAGAGATGCTATTCAGGGAGAAGACAGAAGCCTGACTGCTTCTGCAGCCTGTTCCCCCGCTACTCCTCCTTGCACAATTGCTGCATTAATGTTACAGGGCACATAACTTCACAGGCCATTTGTAGTCCTGCTGTCTATGAAATTGTCTAATCCCTTTTCAATGTGCTGATACCACTGCCTTCACTACCTCCTGTGGCAAAAAATTCACTATCTGTAGTTTCACAAAATGTAGGAGTATTTTCTTTTATTTGTTTTAAACCTGATCTCCTACTAGCTTCACCGAGTGCCCTCTAGTTCTTGCACTGCAGGATTTGGAAGGCAACAGTTTCACACTCAGCTTTTTTATCACTTTCATGATTTTGTAAATCTCAGTGATAAACATCTGTCTTTCTCTAAACCAAAGAGTAACAGCCTGTTCAATCTCTCCTCACATGACAGTTGTTCCATTTCCCCAATCATTTCAGTTGCCATTTTCTGCACCGTCTCTAACTCCACTAAATCCACCTGGAAAAGCAGAGAACTGAACACCGTACTTCAGGTAAGAGCCCAATGAGGTTTTCCTTAGTAACGAAATGACATCCTTGACAAGATAAATCTTCACTGACCTCAAAAATCACATGTCGCTTTCAAGAAAGAAGTTACTTCTTTCTGCAACAGATATAATTCCAGCTAATACACCTGGCAAAGGAAGTGATCTTTGCTCTCAATAGTGTAGGACTTCTGCTGCAGGGCAAGCCAGCATAGGAAAGGCTAAGTGGAAGTATACTGTCCAAGGATCTACATCCGGAAGAAATAGCATAATATTTTAATAGGACTTCCTGAAACACCTAGACTTCCTGGAATTACTACTTAAAATCCCAGAGGAACTGATAAAGTTCTCTGTCCATCCAAGCCTAACAGACTGCTTCCCTACACCACCGTGTATCTTTTGGGAAAGAATTTTAAAGGTCCTACCTGCTCTATATCAATGTTTGAGAGCTTTGGTCCATTTCTATAGCAGTAAGCCCTGTAGCTCCTCCTGCTGACTTGGCCCAAAATCCCTCTAATATATCATGTTAGCAGCTGTTTCTCCCCATTCCCAACTATGTGCATTTATGTGGCATATTCTACAGTAAATCAGATCCTTCCCTATTTTGAAGTTACTTTGTACTACATGGAAATGTTGGAGTTGCAACGGGTTGCCTTTTTCCCTTGATTGTCATTTCATGACATTAACTTTCATGGAAGTAAAAGTGTATGGGTCAAAAAGAGGCAACAATTGTAAAAGCATATGTGCACAATGTAATCTCAAAAGAAAAAAGAAATCAGACCCCAGCAGGAGGAACAAAAGGAAATGTATGTTTGTTCTTGCTGCAAGAGGCACCTAAGCACCGAGGAGACAGCGCGGCAATCTCCCCAAGGCTGTGCACAACATCACTGAAACATAACCCCAGCCCTGCCTTGGCCTCCCTTCTGCCACCACATGCCCATGTCTACTGGCATGAACCTACCGGGACACAGGAGCCACATCTCCCTGTGGTCACCCAGAAATGCCTCTGTCTCAGAATGGCAACAAGATGGATGGACCCCTGGCCTTTATCTGGCAGTTTTGCCCAAGGGCAGAGAGGAAGATGAGGCCCCATGTTCCCAGTGCAGTCCTTGCAGAAGGAAATGAGATCTGGATTTCACGACATTGCTAGAAAACTACCTCTGCAAAGCAGAATATTTATTTTTAGATACTACACTTTAGAATGTTTTATATGAACGTACTTCTGCAGTTTCCTCAGTTCCCACTAAGGTCTAAAATACTTACAGACATCAATAATTGCACAAAGGTAGCACCGCTAAACTAACACTGATTTTAAAGAGACTGCTCGCATAGTGAAGATGTTCACACACATCTGCAACAGCCATGGACCATTAACTTAGCAACAGGCTTTAGCTCTCTCAAACACAAAAGCCTCCATAATAATGTGTTCTGTATAGAACCAGATCACAGTTTAACCTGCAAGGTTTTTGGTATGCTCCTTTTTCAATTCTGCAAGTACTAGTTCCAGGGAAGAAGTCTGTGCCAAAGTATATTATACCTACTATGACAGTAAATTCTTCATGGATGAGGTTTTATACATAAATTACCTTCATTTGCAGTCTCTGAATGCTCTTCTAAATTTTATAGGATAATATGAATTATGAGCACCCATGTCTTTCTTGTAGGTATAACTTGAGACAGATTTTTTTTCTACTATATGGCAAAGGATTCTGCAAGTGAGTTGTAGTCTACAGCTCTCTCCCCCAACCTGTGTTGAACAAATGCGATAACACAGACCAGTCAATTGCTTATGAAAAGTGTACAGCCTGCTATAAAGATATGTATGTATGAATTAGGTTTAACTAGGACTAAATATGAATCACATGGTTAAACAAAAGCATTAAAAATATCTGAAAGTTTTTTTCTAAACCTTATAAACTTAGATTTCTTAATCTGTTATTTCTTGGTTTAGTTATTGGTACATTTATGGTTTGGCAAAATAACTACTTTAAATAAATTGTACATTTAAAGTGCACAATTCATATTTAATTGAAGCCACCATTGTAATCTTCACAAAATTTGGCTGTATTTCAGTGGCTGGGCTTTAGGTATTTTGCTGGTTCTGCTGGATTTTTAAAACCCTAGAGATCTGGGAATGGAATGAGTCTGTTCACTGTTATTATTAGTCTCTAGTAAATACTACTGGTGACCCACTGGAACCTAAATCCTAACCATTCTTCATATATCTGTTGAACACTGGGTGCTTTGGACTCAGTTCATACACAATGCTTGCCTCAGAAGCAAAGTTCCAGGTTTCCACCGGAGCTCTAGTTTCAGGAATCACTAGGAATGTCAACTGGCAAACAGTACCCGGACCCCAATTCTGCAAACTGCTCTGCCCCCACTACCTGAATCAGCTTAGTAGTTTCAAAGGCTTCACAAGATCAGGTCCTGGACCAGCCATTTTTCTGCAAGGACACACTCTTGGTGTGCTGTATTGAATGGCAACAACGCTTCAAAACGCACCTACTCACAGCCACTGAAACCAAGACGCGAAACACAGCAGGAATGGTACGGATGGTATGGGAATGCTTGCCCTGCTCCCATATCAGTGGGGGAAGGAGCAGGCATGAAGGCTCATCAACAAGATCAGACAAAAGAGAAAACACTGAATCATATTAAAGTAATTACCAGAAAATAAGACTTCTGTAAAATACTTGCAATCAGCTAGCTCAAGCCTTCAGGCTCAGTCTTGTATGGGGCTGCATGTAGCGGCACCACCCCAGGAGGCGCTCCAGGAAGAACGGGTGACTCAGACCCACAGCTCCTCCCTGGCTCCCTTCCTCTCACACGGGAGAACAAATAATTTCACCCCGTCCCGAATGCAACGTACTCCCACGTTACTCCTAACTAGCTTGAGAGCACAAAAAGCCATGGCCCCCCTCGGCCTGCCCTACTGTATGACAGTGAGGGAAGGATGAGGCACGAAGACCCCATTGCCTCTCTGCCCCGCTGTCTCTCCCTTCCCACCTCCCCATGCTCAAAGCTGCTGTCTAAAGCGGCCACATGGGACACATTTACTTCCCCCTCCTGCTCCGCGGTGCTGCTAGGGACAGGAATAATCTAGCATGGAGATAGCATCAGCGTGGAAGAGAAGAGAATACTAGTTAGAAAGAACATACATCGTCACTAGATAATGATAACCACATTTAATGGGCACAAACATGAAGACATGAATTTCAGAGATTTTCCCCTTATTTTAAAAAATAGGGGGTTGTTATAAAAATGCCCAATTAGATTGTCAGGCACTATGTAATATTTATAGTATAAAATCACTATAATTAAATGCTAAGTGCTGATTTCAATTATTTAGCAGTGAAGCAATAAAATAAGCAAGTGCCTTTAAAATGTTATTTTCACGGAGTAACCACAGAATACAAAAGGAGCTAAAAAACGACCTGTCAGGACCTTAGACATCCCATGGCAAGACATGAGATTTAAGATGCAAGGATCCTCAGACCCAGTGTCACAATTAATCTCTGCATCCCTCAGATCCACTTTTTGCTGCAAGCTTACAGTGGAGCTAGTATACGGGAAAAGAGAAGAGTGAATTCCTACCCTTGAATTCCTGTCCTGACTGAGTTAGAGTTACCACGTCACCTTAAAACTAGTCACTTGGGACAAACAAAGACTTACATATAGACTAAAAATACTAAAGATCTGAAGCAGTGAGGTAGTTCAGTCTGCACTGGCCATGCCTGCACATGCCTCTCCACTGAAGGACCAGGGCTGTGTTCATTAGTGTTGGAAAACCTTGCAAGATTAGATTTAAAAAATAATTTTAACTGGAAAATTAGTTCCAAAATATAATCTTTATTGAGAAATATCATCCAAAACATAGGAAATAAAGGATATTCCCAGTAGATATTCTCAATAAACTATCTGTCATAGAGGGGGGAAAAAGACTGCAATATTAAATATTACTAATTCTATTTTGGGGCTAAATAAGAGTCCTGGACAAACGGTGATAGAAAGATCCAGCAAACAGGAGTGAAGCTGTGGTAAACCAGATGCTGTACTGTCCTTAAGCAGGATGCAGTGTATGCATGAATGGGGACACCTCTGTCAGCCAACGAAGGGGAAGCGGCCATGCCACCTTCCTTCCTCCTGGGTGTAACTGATGTTGCTTAAAGGAAAGACCTCAAGCACAGCTCCAAATTTGCCAGGCTCAAGTGCTGTCAGTGTGCCAGGGCAAAATAACGAGTGGATGTGGAGCTCCTAGACTGCGTTCACCTCAGCTGTGATCCTTGCAGAAGTTGGGATGGATGACACTGACAATTTCTTCACAATTGGCACTACATTAAGGGTTTTTTTGTCAAGAAATAGAATGCAGCCCACTTCCATTCATGTTTCTGACAAACTTTTGTCATTCTAGGTAGATTTGCAGCTAAACAAAAACTGAGCTGGAAACGTCCAGTTCAAACCAAATGTCCTGTAATCTAAATATGGCTGATTATTCTTTGCTTCTCTTTTACCAAGAACAAAACACAACTTATTGAAGAACACATTTTGAAGCAGGAATAATAACCATTCCCAACCCCACAGCTCCATTTTTATTATAAATAAAAAACCCTGAAGGTCTTCCTTTAGCTTCAGTGGTTGGGAGGGAGTGGGAAGAATTACATGTTAAACTGCAACAGAGGAAGTACATACGCCAACTGGAAAAATGGACTATAAAAAGCTTTTGAACACAAACACAGGAGGAAGTAACCAACACCCTCAATTGTTGCAGTGAAAGGTCCGTGGCCTAAACACATAACTAGAAAAAAAAATTAAAAATTAAAAAATCCTGAATGTTTCACATGTTCTCGATTAGTCTCAAATTTGAGAGCCTTGTTCAATAAGGTCAAACTGTTACCAACAGCAGACCTGGCAAATCTCATGCAAAGCGCACGGATTCTGTACAACAGTAGCAGGCTAGAGACCCTTCTGCAGCTAAGAGTGTGTGTCACCTTTTATGCAGCACAGCATGATGGGCTCTCTCCCTCTCTGCAGCCTACTGCAAGCTGGACGGAGAGCCCTCTGCACCTGGGACAAGGGATCAGAGTGCAAAAGAAAGACCACGGTGCTGCGCTGCTGGAAAAGTGTGTGCCACAACAGCAAGCTGCTTCTGCTGCAAGGGCCTCTACTAACCAGCAGTGTCCCCGGCTACATGCCAGAAGCATCCCCGCCAGTGACATGTTCGCCCAGCTGGGAACCAACGTGGCATCGCCTCATGTGTCAGCGGACAAAAAAATCAAAGGGTCTAACACAGGTGAAAGAATTCAAAGTACAGCTTCAGAACAGGCCCATCACAGATAAGAAAATTTATTAGAGCAAATAGCCAAATACTGGCAGGCCAGAGCTGCAAATTCTAACAAGGCAGGCTGAGGAAAA
Source organism: Rissa tridactyla (assembly GCF_028500815.1). Classification (NCBI taxonomy): domain Eukaryota; kingdom Metazoa; phylum Chordata; class Aves; order Charadriiformes; family Laridae; genus Rissa; species Rissa tridactyla. The sequence continues at coordinate 1,327,884 of NC_071478.1, forward strand.
GGAGGCAGATGGTGAAGTTAGCTGCACTGATTATACCTCCTCTAAAGAGACAGCTACACGGGCCTTTACACTGGGCAGCATCCAGCTGCAACCAGCCCTCACTGACACCAGCTCATACGCTTCCAGGTCCTAAGCAACCGTCCCACAGACCCAGCATTCTGGTCCCTAGCAGGTATAAAGTCTCTAAGAGAGATACAACAAAAAGAGAGCTCCCATGATGATCTACTGCCACTTCAGTAGTCTCATATTTTTCCATTAAAGTCATTTTCCTTACCCGTGAAAATATATTGCTTCATGGCATTTAGCAAAGTCATAACCTTCTAGTTACAGAGCTTGAACTTAATGATTATTCAGTGAGCGCAACGGAGCTAGGTCAGAACATAGGTACATAGATTCTACTAATCTTTACAAAATCATTCCTCCCCCAGCCAGTCACTGGATAAAAGGACATAAAACGGACCTCAAATTAGGTAGAGGTTTGGTTTTTTTCACTTTTCACTTTTTTTTTTCCACATTAAGTGTGTCCATGCATCTTCTCCACAGCTCACCCTGCATACCCTTAAAATCCTTGATATATCTCGTTTACAGCTCTACCTCTCCCACCTCCTAAACAGGACTTTTTTCCCTCAAACAGTCTCACCACTTACTTTCTCATGGCAAAATTGGCACTGTAGGCTGCCAACTGATTCCTGACCCTTTCTTTATATGTGTAGAGCATCATGCAATTCTACAATGTGAATTAAAAAAAAATAATCCTCAAATGCTTACAAAATTCTCCTGTTTCTAGGTCTCAAGAAGTTACTTTTTTTGATATTCAAACTCAAATCCTGAAGACAGAAACTTGCGTTTTAAGGAGAGGCAAGTAGAAATTTCTCATCAACTGAACAAGTTGAACTATGCTTCTGGGTATGTATTACAATACCTTTTTTGCATCACACCTACTCTACTAAATATACAAAACACGGAGCAAGTGAAAGTTTTGTCAGCCACCAGCTAATCAAATGAAAAATTATTAGGCTTAGAAAAACAATAAAAGCAGAAGCCAGCTGTGCATTTGTTGGATGAAAATCCCAGTGTCTCCCATGTTAGCTCATGTGCATTTCAATTTCTGGGAAGAAAATAATGGGACTTTCTCCACCCTTTCTCATGTGAGCCATAAAACAGATTTATTACCTAGGATATATTCTGTGTTTTCTCCCGAGGAAAAAAGAAAGTGGTAGAACAAGTTCATTTTTTTCCCTTCTACAACTAGGATTTTCTTTATAATAAACACAGAGCTTAATTTTGGTATCATATGGCTCTTCTATTTAATGCTCTGGTCACACTTTTTACCTTTCTAAATCTTGAATTGTAGCATTTTCATTTCAGTGGGGAATCTACAGCTGCTCCAGCTGTCCAAGTGTGAAAAGTCTGTCCTAAGATTCCTATCTGGTATGTTTTAAAGCAGAATCCTTCCCTCCCCTAAATCAAAGAAATTTTGCTTCTATTGAAAAATTATGGAATAACTGAAAAAAAAAAAAAAAGGCAACACATTAGTTTATGTTTCTTTCCAAATAGTTCTTGCTCAGCTTTACTTCATGCCCAACAGTCACCCAGCAGCTCTGGAAAACCTGGCCTGCAAACTCAGAGGTTTAGGACAGGGTTGCATCTCATCTGGGAAGCTTTTCCCATACAAATTACTATTTTTTGACTGTAGCGGTCACCTTCTGACCTTTAAGAATAAATCATGAAAGGGAAAATTTGCTGACTATATTATTTTTTGCTCCTAAGACTCCTTTGCTTACAGTATGATGTTACAATGCTAAAGATCTATGCTGGTAAATCCATTTATAGAAAAGGTGGTTTCCCCTATAACTTTCACTTTTGAGATGCAGAAGAGACCGATTCATATTTTAAATGCTTCTGAATCATGGCATAGCCTGGATTCTCCAGTTCAGTGGTCTGGAAATTTTCAAGGCTAATATATGCCTTTTTAAATGACATCTAGTAATACCTCTTTTTTAAAGTAAATCTGTTGACTCTAATATTTGTAGTCTAAATGTCGTCTACGATCCACTTTTGGTAACTAGCGCCTATTGTTTAAGGAGTCATACTTCTCCGCATGGCAAACCTGACATCTCTCAAAATTCCAGTTCTTTCAAATAATCCTATGACATATGAGCATTTACACCAAGTCACAAATGCCACTAAAACAGTCTTTGAAATGACAAGCTATGCCATTATTAGCTGCATATAATTAAAATGTACCATAGGAAATGCATTCATTACAGTTGTGAAATTATTTTTATTGCTTATGAACAGCAAAAAAATCCACTTTTTATTATACAACTGTGCCAGCACAGAGCTCAAAGGGAAGCTGGTTTGCCTGGGCAAAAATTGTGCATTTTTTTTTGTAGATTTCTTTCTTTCTCATTGCTTTGTGATCACTTTTACTGCTCCACAGAGACCAATAATTTGGAAAAAAAACCCCAGTAGTTAAAGTAGTTTTCAAGCTATTACTAATTTGAAACCCTTCATTTGTACTACCAAGTATATTCTAGTGCAGTCAAACTGCTTTCTTACAAAGAAAGCATAAATCTATCCACACAGATTTTTCTGGGATCAAGACACTATTACTGCTACTAAACTTAGCTTTTTTCTTTATAAAGACATACACACAAACATGTAACATTGTGCTGAGGTTTCAAGTTTGTACAAAAGAAACATATCAACATTACAACTCAGAAAAGGTGTCCAAAAAGGAAAGTTCAACAATCCCAGAAATCTCAGACATACACCTATAATCCAACATAGCTATGACAAAACAATTTATTCCAGAAGAGTAGTCATAATAGTTATTTTCCCCAATTAAGACAGTGCTTCATACAATATCATTTTGGAAAACCAGAATCTTCAGCATTAAACCTCCCATGGAAGCTAATTAGTGACAACTGACTGGTTTACAGTTCTTACTGTTCCAATGAAATAGTATGTTGTTATGGCTGAGCTTGCAGAGAAATACTACACAAATTAAAAATAAAAGATACGCAAACACAAAACATAATATAGCCCAACGTACTACGCGACAGAGAGCCAAAAAAATTGCCTCTTTGAAATGTAAGAACATATACGGGTCAGTAGTTAAGCGTTTCTTTGCAAAAAGAAACTCACGGTATCCTAAAATGGTCAACGGGGTCAGAAAAGGCGTAACGTACTCAGTCAACAGATCTGCTCCCTAATATGTTACAATTCTGATATTATAATTCTAATCCTTAAAAATAAGTCTTTACATCAATTCACCAAATACAGACTATTTATCTGATAGTAGAAACTGGCGCCTACTCCAGTGCATGCACCAACATAATTTCCATCTGCAGAATCTTTATAACTGACAATTACACATCTGAGCCAGAACAAACAGAGTTAGATTTCCCGATCATAGGATATTTTTACAGCAAGAAAAAATTAGTTTACCTGTAAATCAATAAAAATGTTAATAGGAGTCATTAAAAAAACAAGAAGTTACTCCAGTAGTTTCTTCAAAATGTAGTAATTTAGTTAAAAATAAATCAAATGTCCTCTATACTCCATATAACTTATGCAGACAGGACAAATTATTAATGAAACGCTTCCCAGTCATGCAGCCCTCTCTAAAAGCCTCACAGAAATGTTGCTAAAACTGGGGGTTGGTGGAAGGAGCTTTCGAAGAATGACAGGTTACAAAGAGACTGTGCTAAAAAGCATGGACAAGCGCTCTTCAAAATGGTTCCCAGTGAAGAGTAAAAGTTACACACAGATTTCCATCTCTCCTGCCTGTTTTTTCAGAGCACAAATGCCCGTTTTTCACCTTGGTCATTTCAAAATGAAGCTACTGACGCTGGATAGAGATTATTTTCTATTGTAAAGTGGTATATAAAGATGCTACATAAGGCATTTTCTTCTTTGCTTCCAGTACTATTGAAAAGAAAAATATACAACGAAAGAATCCAAATGTCAGATATCAGTGTGCAGATGTCACCCAGACACTGCGAGATTACATTCAGGATGCCAGCTAGGTCCATGAAATGCTACACAGCAAACAAAGTGCCCACACTGAAAATAGATGTAAACCAGCCTATGCCTCACCCACTTGGTAACCGTGCAGTACCTCCCTGCAGAATCAGAGTGCCGGTAGAGGGAGCAAAAGCAAGGAAACCCGAAAACTGGAAAACACCAGTGCTGCCGCTCTGTGAATGAGGAGCAGCATACTCCGGGTACGCGCTATGCAAAGACAAATAAGCGGGGTTGGTCTTTTTCTTTCCCCTTCAATGAAACAATCTGTGAAAAATTCATTACGGCAAGATTCTCTCAATTTTCTGATAGTAATAAAAGTAAAAACCTAGTCAATCTGTTGAAATGAGGCTAGTTTTGTAGATTTCTGTAGGCTATATCTGAATAGAAGTTTGCCTTATGAAATTATGGTGTATCAATCAATTATACAGTCACAGAATCACTCCAGATGAAAGGGACTTCAGGAGGCCTGCAGTCTGATCTCCGACTCTAAGCAGGGTCACCTATGAGACCACACCAGGTTGATCAGAGGTCAATACTATTTTTTCATGTACGCATTATTAACAATACTACGTTGTTATTTTCTAAATGCTTTCAAATGAAGGGCATTAAAGCACTGTAAGTCTTCCTGAGGACTGCCATTACAATTTTTCAGATGGTGGGGGGAAGGCACAGAGGAAGCACTGACCCACCTGAGGCTGTACTTTCCATGGACAGGACTGGTCTCCAAGTTCAGTAGACGCAGGTCCCTGCCTTGCCTTGATCTGCCCAAGCAGTGTTTACATAAGCTTGTTCACTATCCCTTACTTTTAAACACCTTAAAAGCACTCATTTCTGTTGGTCCTAAAAGAAAAGCACTGGGATTATTATAGAAGAGTTGTAAAATTCAGTACATTCGAACTGTAAGCTCCATTACAACTAGGTTTGGTATTTATGGCTCACTGATACCAAATATTTGATTGGGTGTATTCTGAACTCAAGGCCGTTGTGGTTTGGGATGGGATGGAGTTGACTAGTAGCTGGTGTAGTGCTGTGTCTTGGGTTTGGGAAGGGAATACTGGTGACAGCGCACTGGTTTTGGTTGTTGCTGGGCAGTCAAGGCCTTTTCTGCTCCTCACACTGATGTGACAGTAAGCAGGCTGGGGGACAACAAGGAGTTGGGAGGGCCACAGCTGGGACAGCTGATGCCAACTGACCAAAGGGATCACAGCATTGTAGAATGGTTCGGGTTAGAAGGGACCTTAAAGATCATCTAGTTCTAACCCCCCTGCCCTGAGCAGCGACACCTCCCACCAAACAAGGCTGCTCAAAGCCCCATCCAACCCGGCCTTGAACACCTCCCGGGATAGGGCAGCCACGTATTCCATGCCATTTGACACCATGCTCAATATATAAAGCTGGGGGAAGAAGAAGGAAGGGGGGATGTTCGGAGCGATGGCGTTTGTGTTCCCAAGTCGCTGTTATAGGTGACAGAGCCCTTCTGGCCGGGGGACGGCTGAACCCCCTGCCTGTGGGGAGCAGGGAATTAATTCCTTGTTTTGCTCCGCTTGTGCACGCGGCTTTTGCTTTACCTCGTAAACTGTCTTTTTACTCTTCTGATCCTCTCCCCGTCCCACCAGGGGCTGAGTGCGCGGCAGCGCGGTCCCGATTGCCGGCCGGGGTTACAGCACGACAAAGGCCCGAGGCGCTGGCGCTGCCGGCGGGCGCTTGCGCGGAGACCCGCGGTCTGCCCCGCGGGGGCGGGCTCTCCCCAGCACATCGCTTTCCTCCGCCCGCCGCCGCTCCCTCAGGCCCCGGCCGCGCCGCTGCCGCCTGAGGGGAGGCGCGAGGCGGGTAACGGTCGCCCCGCCGTTGCCGTGGCGACGCCCTCGCGCAGGCGCAGACTGCCCCCACCCCACGCAGCGCCCGTGACAGGCGCACCCCCTCGCTCCGCCTCCCCCGCGGCCAAGCCGCGAGCCCCCGGTGGCGGCGGGGCCGTCCCCTCCGTCCCCTCCCCCTGTACCAGTCCCCCGTCCCCGCCGTCTCTCACCGGGCGCCGCTCCGCCGGGGGGGAAGCAGGAAGCGTGGCAGCGATGATTCGGCGATCCTCCGCGGTACCTGAGGCTGCCTGCCGGGGACCAGGCAGACACAGAAGAGCGCCGAGCCCCGGCGTGATGCTGGCAGGCCGCGCATGACGTCACGCGGAGGCGCGCAGGCGCCCCACGGTCCCGCGCTGCTCCACGGCCCGGCCCGGCCCGGCCGCCGCCCGCCCTCGCCGGCCCCGAGCAGCCGCCGCGGGCCTTGGCCGCCGAGGGAGGCTCTCGCGCACCCCGGCTCTGCGGGCGGCGAGGGGCTCCGCGCTCACCCCCGTTCGAGAGGGCCTTACCCTCGGTGGGAGGCGGCGCCAGGCCGGACCTGAACCGTGTGGCAGCTGTGGAGGCAAGCAGGAGCAGCGGGAGGTGCGAGGGACGAGGTGAGGGAGCAGAGAGCTGAGGCCCCAGCAGCGCCGGAGCCAGCCGGGAAGGCCTTGGCCGGGGTGCGGGTGTCGGGCTGTACCTGCCATGGAGCGCACACCGAGCCGGCGGTGGCTGCCGTGGGCACCGCAGCTCTCACCATGAAGTCTGATCGGAGGGGTGCGCGACGCACAGTGTGGTAGGCTCGCTCCCACTCTGCTTCCACCGCAGTCCTTTGCTCTGTTCAGCACGGGGGTATCGTGTTCACAGATTTATTCGCCTCTTCTGGCAGCGCTGGCAATCTGGATTTGTTCTGGGATAAACAGACCCAAGTGTCTCAGTGCAACACAACCACACGTAGTTTTCCAGGTGCTGTCTTGCAGGAGAGCCTCTTTAGAGAAGAAGGTTGTCTCCTGAAATGGTTCCAAATGGAAGTTAATGGTTAGGTGTCATAATTGGACTAAATCGGGTAACAGTGAAATAAGACAGTATGTATTGTTGCTACTAGAACAAAAATGCTGCTGTGTGGGATTGGAACATACCCTGCTAACATGGCCATCCACCCTCCTCAGACAGGTGATGGCAAGCTCAGTGCAGGCACGTACATGTGACAGGACTGTGGAATGGCATCGTCTTCCCCCTTTAGAGTCCCCTCTTGGTCTCCAGCTACACCAAGACTTGCTCAAGGAAAGGAAATAAACCATCATTTGCTTGTGTCACCTAGCTAGGAGAGAAAAGTTTCCACATTTATATGGCTTCTCAGAAGGCTATACTGCTATATTCCAGCTAGAAAGTTTGATACCTCATAAAACATGCTTTTCAGTTTTTCTGTCATTTTTCCCTATGGAGCCAAAGATTCTTTAAAAGCTAAATTGCACCTAGAGTACCACAGTGCTGTTAAATAAGTGCTCTTCTGTTCCAGTGCTATTGATGCAAACAAAGGCATGGAGATTTTTTTGAGTTTGTGAAGGTAAATATGGGGCTTGCTTTTCTACTCAAATTATATCAAATCTCTCATCAGCAGGAATACTGGTTCCTAAATCCTTGCTCTGAAGGGCTCCTGAATGGCATTCAGTGGTTGTGAAACCACAGTACACCGAGGAGGCTATGCCTCCCTTTATTAGGTATCTCCTAAGCACAGAGAAATACCTTCAGTATTGTATAATGCACAAATACAGACCCATATTTCCATACATGTTTTGCTGAAATGATTTGAATTAAGAAATTTAGAGCAGTAGATCATTGCTATAAAATGCTACGCATAATGAAATCACACGTGCAGTATACTTTCAGGTCTTTAATTTGTTAGGAGCTAAATGTTTATTAGAATATGGTACTGTTAGTATTCCCTACAGTCACCCTGAAAATGAAATACCCCTTTCACAACACAAGATAATGAGTTATATGGCAAGATAAGGTGGTTACCAGAATTCAGGAATGACAGAATCCAATTAATTTAACATGAATTAATGCAAGATCAAATTTATTACAGTTGGATGCAATTTGTAATTGAAAGTTCCATTGTAGTGCATGTTTTTACATGTTATCTCCCATCGGTAAGATCTCAAAAGAGCAGATTCTCCATTTTGAACAGCAGCAATGTGTTTATTATGTCACCAATAACGCTTTCCTTTGGTGTTTGCTGCAAAGAACTTCAGGGACCAGCAGCCCAGTTGTGCACCACAGGCTGTGCTCGTGTTCTTTCTCACAGGGGACCACGACAGAGGCTTAAATGGAAACCTGGGCTTCATTTTCTTTGGCTGCTTTGCCGGGCGGCCCCTGCCTTGTTACTTGGTTGTCCCTTTTCCCATTTTTCAGCCTTCTAGGGGATCACCCCTCTTCTTTTTTGTGAGGGAGGGGTGAAATCAGCCCTCTAGTCAAATAAACCTTTCAACCTCCTATCTTCAAAATAAACACTTTTATTGTGGGCAGCCCAAGCTCCTTAGGTAAAGCTTTAGGTCTCAAATCCAAAAGATACACTGTGTCCTTCTCATAATTTCATAGTGGAAACCCTTTATTTGCTCATTCCTGTGGTGTTATGGAGGTTTTCAGTGATTCTGGTTTAGGTTTCGGGATTAGGTGAAACCAGAGTGCCTTAAACCTCTTTAGAGGTTTGGGATTAGGTCTGCATCAGGCCTAATATAGCCTTTCTGTGCAAGGCTAAATTAAATGGCAGGAATATTTGTTGTGCGCCGATTCACAGGTGTTTGGCAAAATACCAGAAAACATAAAGGAACCACTGGAAGAATCATGAAGGCAAAGCCATCGAAACATGAGTATTAGCTAAGTACTGCAGTATCACTTGCAACTGTGGGGTCTTTCAGACTGCTTCTAAGTGATTTTAAGCATGGGTATCATTTTTATGTGTCTCTTTCACATGAATGTGAGTAAATTGAAGATCTGTTGTGCAAATGGATCATGGATTTTTATTTGGGTATCACATTCTGGTAATTGCTGCCTGTTTTATAGCAAATGTATATTAAAGTTCGTCAAACAGCTGATATGACTGAAGCGCTATTGTTTTATTGTACACATAAATTCTACTCCTTCTCTGGGGTATGCATTGCCCTGACGGAATATGCGAAGTCACGTGGAGAAACGCACAATAGATTTATGCCTATTATTAAACCACCACCCTGTCTGGCTCAGGAGGCGGAGACGTTTGCCTCATTGATGACCACAGACTAATTGGAGAGAAAGTTTTGTTGGGTAGGCTGTCTGCTGTGAGGCTTTTCAGCACTTTTCACTAGCTTTGTCTCTAGTAGGGCTATTTTTCCTCTGTGTGCTCGGCTCCATAGTTTGTAATCCTGGCAAGGCCTGACTGACTGGCCGTAGCCCTCAGGTGCTGCCTGAGGTGAGCAGGTTGCATCGAGCAGAATGAAGAGCAGCTCAGCGCTCCAGGCTCGGGATGTCTGCACACTGCGGCAGCTGCTTTGCCTGCATTCGTGGGGAAAAGCTGAGCTCCAGGTGCCCGTCTGTGTGATGCTGGGCCATGCTATCAAAAGGAGATGGAGTTACAGGGAGGTGATGCCCAGAGCCCAATGGGTTAGTTCCTACGGCTGTCCAAAAGCAGTTACTCTCTGATGGCTATAGCCTGTCTGCTCACACCCAAGCATTCTCTTTACTCAGGATGTGCCTGTCAGCCTTCTCCAGAAAAGTGTATTTTGAATTCATTTCTCTCCCCAGATAGATTTCAATTTCATGTAGACTTGCCTGCATTCCGAAAGTCAACTACATCTCAGAATTACAGGACTTCTCTGGAGTTTTTTTTCCATGCCAACAACCAGTTCTCTTGCAGGCAAGCTCTTCTGCATCCCCACGGCAAGTCGTCTGATCAGCAACGCATACAGCCAGATCCCATCGTCCCATGTCTGCTTGCAAAAGCGAAACAGAAATAGTTAAGACAAGTTTCAAAAGAATATGTCCCCTCTAATCAGATGAGCTGTAAAAGTAAGAGGGAGGCTAACTAGAAGGATTTAATAATCTTAGAATCTGTATAAAACATTATTTATGGCTTAAGAGCTACACAGGGCTTGAGCTTTAAATGTAAGTTCTTTCCCTCCTTAATGGTGCATGGAAGGAAGAACAAGAGAAATGTTCCAGTCAAGGACAAAATCATAAAATAATGAGCAGAAGAAGAATGAAATGAAAGTATTAGGGGCCAAGGGAGGCTGAGTGGGAGTTTGTCGTTATACATGATTGACCTAAACTGTGGGAGAAAGAAAAAAAAAAGACTACCTCATCCTTAAACGAGATGGTTATTTGAGCATAAATAACAGTCTCATGTCAAATATGCTATTTCCAATGCAGTCTTTTCACTACAAAACCACAACGTTCTCAGCCCTAATCTTCCTCAGATAAAACAATACGGCTGGTGGCTGTGAAGCAGCTCTTTGAAACCAACCTTTGAAAACAGCCACACGTTCAGGGTGAAAAGAAATGGAGGAGACAAAGAGCTGTTGTTTACAGAGCTTTGCGAAGTGAGGCCCCACCTTTCTTGCTTGGAAACACGCTGTAGCCCCTGAGAATTGTTTTTCTCTCTGGGTGGGAAGTTCAGCTCCGCGCAGCTGCCCCACGGGACTGGGGCTACTGGTGTGTGTCTCTGTGTTTAGTCCCACACCAGGCCTGGCGGTCACTGCCATCGGGAGCAGTGAAACACCGAGATCGTCTCGGATGCTTGAGCCTTAGATTATTTTACCTTTTAAAATAATGAAGGACTCTGACCAGAAATCTGAAGGGTTTTTGCATTTTCAGAGCTCATGGAAGGCGGTGGGTGATCCCAAGCAGAAAGCGGGGGGAATGGGGCATGGCAATGCCGATGGGAGACTCGCTGAGCTCCAGCCTGGGGAGGAAGGGTGTGGTGGGAACAAACTGCCGGGCTCTCCCTGCCAAAACGAGCACTCCTCCTTTCCCAGCCCATTCGCAGCCCCATGGCCACGTCCCCTCCCTTGTGCTGACCCCAGCGCTCATCTGAGGGGCGTGGGGACTGATGCAAGGCAGGAGCATGGGGCAGGAAAGGAGAGGGCCTGGGAGGGAGGGCAGTCACACTGGAAGAGCCCTGCCACGAGCGGTGGCACCCAAAGGAGCAGGCCAGCCGGGACACAAAGGTTTCCATCCAGCAAATGACACCTCACCTTAAGCAGGAAGCTCATTTCCCTCTGCAGCCAGAGAGGAAAAACAGGCTCCTAACTACATGGGAACATCCCCTCCACCTTTTTTCTGATTCCACTGTTTCCTAGTGTAGCACACGTAAACGAGCAGCTTTGAAATCCAGAGGTGCCATCCCATGGGAAGTGGAAGAAGCCTTTGGTCTCAGCACAGAACCCAGTCCTGCTGTGCTCTGACTGGGAAGACCTTGCACTGAGGGAGGGGGGTATCCTACGGCAGCGAGACCCAGAGCAGGACCAAACGAGGAGACACTGTGGCATTCGCATTTTCGTGTGGGCTTTAGGGGCATTGTCTATTGCTCAGGGAAAATCCTGATGATCTTTTTGAGTCCTTCTCAAAAAAAGAGAAATGAGCTGGGCATTGTTCTCCTCAAAGGGATCATCGGAAAATGGCCTTCGGACGTGGTCTGGAGGCATCAGCTGCACAACCACCCCACCGGTGCTGCCCTTGCAGCAAAGCTCCTGAATCAGAGTCCAGATGAGAGAGAGATGCTGACAGGATGCCAAATCCAAACCCTCTGGAGCAAGGCAGAAAAGAGGACCAAGGGGCAAACCTCTATCTGGGTCCAACTGCAAGAGCCCATGCTTTTGTTAAGTCTGAATGAAAACCTTTGATCCAAACATCCCCGCTTTTTAGGTATTCCAAACTCGAGCAAACACACAGCAGTTTCACCCTAGCTTGAAACACAGCCTCACATCTTTGATTTCTGAGGACAGATCATTTTTCTTGGGGTGGGGCACGTGGACAGCAACAGATCCCTCATGTCTGGTTCAGACAGACCAACCAAAAGGCTTAAGTGGACACACACACTACCAGCAGCATGTGACGGGATTTAGTGCAAGGAAACCAAACTCTCTACCCCACCTTCTGAGCTTATCCTTTAAAGACCAGTCCTGTGCTCACAGCTGGAGTTTATGTGAGTCCTGCCTTATTAATTAAGTGTAGCCAGTGCCTTTTCGCCCTGAATTCCAACAGAGGCAATTAGAAAGCAGATACTTCTCACATAACAGCTGGTTCATTTAACGCCCTCCCCATGCTATTTGCTTCCCTCCCCCAGCCAACTCATGTCCCCCTTTTCCATCCTTTCATGTAATGGAGAAGGAAAGTAAAACCAAGGTGGCAAAACGAGGGGCGGCAGATGACCATATTCTTACTAAAAATCATCTACTGTAACGCTGAAAGTGGAGGAGCGTTGTTGAGAGCATGCTTCTGAGCAGGGAATCATAATGTCCACTTCACAGATGGGAAAAAGAGCCTTGGCTGTCTGCTGTGTCCTCCTTAGAAGGGGATCTGTATCAAAGTAGCAGCATATTTTCTTCACCGCAGGCTGTTGATGTCATTAGAGCAAGTCTCATTTTTATTTAACGCCAGAGCTGAGAGTCACATAAAATTGGCACAGGTGAAGGCACCAGGCCCATTAAGTTGTGCAACGTGACTCTCTGGGAATTTTCTGAATGTTCGTGCACCTCCAATTTATTTATGCTTGGGCAAGCCAGCCCCAGAGCCTCTCCTCCCTGTTTCCCAGTACAAACACAGCCTCAATCCTGCCATTAGACCTGTAAAAACCCCACTCAATCCACCAAATTTCCCCCTCTCCCAGGGAAGATCCAGTTACAGGAAGGGCAGTCCTGCCCCTCTCTGTGTTACGTGCATCACTGGGAGATGCTATGGACGTAAAATTAAACCCGCAGCCAAAAACACCCACTGTAACACTGAAAGTGAAATCTGCCCTTGCCAAACGACACTAAGCGCATGTTCTGCTCCCAAACAGGTACTCTAGAGGCTGGCTCTTCGTTTAAGGCAGGTACAGCTTTTCGGAAGGAAACCAAATTTAGAGGAATGGAGATTAATTTACCTCTGCAAACCAGTTCTGAAGCAGGGAAGTAATTCCAGTGCATTTGAGGCAAAGGGGTGCTCAAGAGTCACAACATTTTTTTTCCTAGCATGGCTGGCATTTTTTTAATGTAGAACTTACAGGTAAAACAGAGATCTGGTCCCACACGGGACTTCAGCAGGAATAATAACAAGAGTAGACAGCCGAAGCACCCCAATGCTGTGAGATTTTTCTGCTAGATGATTCCTCACCGATCCTGAAATCAGGCAGCATCGTGAGGACATTTTCAGTTATAATATGGGGAAGACTTTGGTCCAGCCATAAACTTCCCATTTCCTTCCTCAAAGAGCTAGCTGTCAGAGAGGCTGCTATTGCAGCCATCCATCCAGATGTTTGCCATCTTTATTACAAATTTTCAGGAATCTTACAACACTTACATACTCTACAGCTGCCTGATGAGGCAGCTATCTAATACCTACATTACAGACAGGGAGAACAAGTTAGGAGGGATTAAATGATCTGCCCAGCTTCCCACAAGCCAACGCAGGTGTGGCTAGAAATAAAAACTCCCAACTTCCAATCTTTGCTGTGTTATACTAATCTGCTCATATGCTTTGCTGTAAAAAAAAATAAAATCATAATTTCAGTAACTGTTTGTTGGTAACTAGTATGAGTACTCCTAATCAAACAGGAAGATCAGCATATTCTAGGAAGTGTTATAGCTGACTAGTCGGCTGAACCCCCTTCTTTCTTCTTTTTTTCCTGGATCTTTCTCGAAGAGAAAAATAAAAGGGAAGGGCATCCCTTCCTAACTGCAAAGGCTTCAGCTAATGAGAGCAGAAATCACATTTTATATTTTGGCAGTTAGTAGTAAACACTATTATTAATGCTATAATAAGATCAACTAATGTTGTATGAAATATTAGTGATGTCTGAGCACAAAGTAGAGCCCCCATCTCTTTAGTTAAAATTACAAAATGATTAACAGCCCAATTAAAAACATTTTGGTTTTTGACATGATAAATTATACTTTATCTACTTATCTGTAGATATAATTGATTATTTTATCCGTTTGCTGTTGGCTGTCATTAAAAAAGACAGATACCATGGCTTTCTGGCCTCTCTCCCGCTGAGAGAAAGAACAAATCCTGCTATTAACGACAGACAGGATCATTATGAAAAAATTCCATTTGCCACTAGGCAACATAGCCGAGTTCCAGTAATTATTGTATTAGTCAAGCCGTTGAGAAGTTCCATAAAACTGAGAGAGTTTTTAAGGAGCATTCAACGTTATTTGGCAACTTTTATGATGTAACAATTAAAACCATGCTCCAGGCCCCAAAATGTGCAGGAGATTGCCAAAATCAGATAAAACCCTAGAGGGCCTCTGACTCGCAAAGAAAAAAAAAAAATCAAATTGTTTACTTTTAGGATCAGACATTCATCAACATTTGGCTTTTGTTTCAGCCAGTGTCAGACAATAACAGCACCAGGTTTTCAGTCAGCTTCTAACAAAACTCTACACAGTTTGCTGTCAGGGCTCTGCGAGTTAGCTGGGGCTGACACCAGCCTCTCCTCAGGAGAGGGAAATCTTACGGGAGCTGATGCTACCAACCTTGCTTGGCAGATCAGATACCTGGGAGCACTCGGCAGTACCTTCTGGAGTGAATCACATCTGCTCTCCACCAGTGAGCATCGGGAAATCACTGGGGAGAAGTGCAAGTTGTTCCTTCCTCTCGCATCTAGGAGCTGAGCCAGGCAACACCTCAAATTGTCAGGGCTCCAGGGGATAAGGCAGAAGTCTCCTGTCCACGTACCCCATTAGCCTGTCAAGGAACTGTTAAAATATTTTAAAAAAATCACACTTTAAAACTGCTACAGGAAATTGCTACTGAACCAACGTATGGCCAAGTTTATCATCTACGTACTTCTCTACTGAGCTGTGTTAAGGGATAATGATTTACAGGAGCAGAAAGGAAGGTACAGTATCAGACTTCTACAGTGGGTGAAGTTGGTCACAAAACGCAGACCTGGTTTAGCCTAAGACAGACAACAGGGGCCACTTCAAGAGCACATCTGTTTGCAAAGGAGTTAAAACGGATTGATCTCCCTGCCCAGAATAACGTGCCCAAGTCAGGAAGCCTCCACACATCAAAGAACTGTGATGGGAGCAGCAGTTTCCAGGGCAGTCAAAGAGAGCTGGGATCTGAACACGGGAGAAGGAGCCAGGATACTGCTGTTGTCAGGAGGGAACGGCAGCAGGGCAGGGTTTAGCACCAGCATCCTGCCAGTCTCCACCTGGAACATGCTGTACCAAGTAGGACAGATAAAAAGATACACTGGAGCCTGCCATAATATGGCCTTTCATCACACAGCTCCTGGATTGGAGATGGCTGCCAACTGTTAGGGTCTGCTGACCTATTTAATAAAAAACCCAAACCCAGAACCCTTGGCAATCATGGCCTTTATCCGATTTAAAAGGGAACAGCGGCACAGCAGCCCCGGCAAAGGACCAGCCACCTGTGGCGCGCGGGCAGCTCATGAGCCAGAGGCTGCGTTGCCAAGGCAAAGGCAGGAGCTCAGACTCGCGAGAGGGTGTTGTGAGAGAAAAGCTGCTCCTCTCCCAGCTCCGAGATGTCTCCTGCTGTTCTGCACGGCCTGGCTCCCACCAAGCGCAGGAATCACCAAATGCTGGAAGCTACTGCCACATTTTCTAGCACATTTAACCTCTCGTTTGGGTCTGGCAATTGCTAGGGTGTGGTGAGATGTGTTCCTACACAATTATAAAACCTCCATAACTAAGTAGCTGCATTTTGAGAAACAGCATCGCCTTGCAGTTTTCTTCAGCAGAGCTAAAGCATATATTGTGGTAGCATTAAATTTTCTTGCATTTGGAGCTGTCATCTAAAGCGAAGCATCCTAGGTCAGCTCAAGAACTTAGGTCACTATCTGTCAATGTGGAGAATGAATGATTTCAGCTCTTATTCTTGAATTCTATGAGCAAACTGTGCCAAATCTTCAACATATTAGACTAGTGCCAGATGAAGGCTTAGGAAGTTTTTTTTAATATATGTTCTTTATTAGCATTAAAACTTTTATTATTAAAAGAATTATGTTACAACATACATGCACGAGATCCATCTAAACTTAAAAAAAAAAAAAAAGCAACAGAAAAAGCTACATTCCTAATATTTTTTTGTTAGTCCCTTTGGCTTATGTCTCATCTGAGCCGTGAGTGAGGACAATGCAAACCCCTGCACACAGCAAAGGGAACTCAGTGACAAAAGAGGGAGAGCGGAGCGGTTTGACAGTGCAGGGTTTGTCAGCATTGCTGAGAACAAGACAAACTCATTGGAAAAAATGATAAATTTGTGGTGAAATTGTGTGGACTTTGGATCAAGGGCTACAAAGAAGGCTAAACTCCCTGATTCAGCCAACTCCTGCACTTGCCCTGTGGGCTGCAGGAACAAGCCTGCACAACTCAACCTGCGTCCACCCCAGCCTGGCTCTTCAGGCTCTCGTCTGTGGGCACTTGCATCTCCCCCGACTTGAGCCAGCTGGCTGGTGTTGCTGTTCAGAAGGATGCCAGATGGCTAGTACTTTAGCCAACCTCATTTCCAGATGACTGATTTTTGTAGCTACCACTTTAATTAAAATAAAAAAATATATATGTAAAAGACATGAGTTTATCACCTGCTAACTCATGCCATGGCTGTCTCTCGGTCAATCAGTGTGCACCAGACAGAGCCGCAGACTTCTCTTCCACACCACCAGTATCCAGAGGAAAAAAGATCAGTCCATCTGCTAAAGCTATCAGGCCCTTTGTGTTTCGCTCTATCAATTCTTATTTATAGGATCCAGTGCCCTCTACTGAGCAGAACCAAAACAAGCATTAATGTGTCCCGGGCCCCGCACAGTTACTGTTGAGGTACAGCAGTACCAGAGCTGAACAGTTGGGAGTCTGCCTCGCCCCTCCATGCCCACACAGGCACCCATTGCCCCAGCTCCCACCACTGTTTCCACGTTATTTTAAAGCAACACATGGAAAGCATCGAGGACCTTGCAATGGCTACAGAGCTGTCAGAAGAGTAACATGTCACTTTCTGGAAGGGGAAATCCATGTGGACATATGGTAGTCGTGAAAGGATCTGGACTAGCAACCTTGGCAGGCTTGAGTCGAACAGAAATGTTGCTGCTTTGCCTTGATCTTTATTTACAATAAACGCCTCGGCTCCAGCTCAGTGTTTTATCTGGGAACAGCCGCCGGCATTTCTGCGACCGTGTTCCGTCTCATTGGTGCACTGACATATTTACACGCGGGCCGGGGCCCGGGCAGCTGTGAATAAGGGGCCATATATCAAGAAAGGAAAAAGGGATGCAAAGATGAATTTTATGAAATATTTTCCATTTTTCTTTGACTTGGTTGTGCATTTTGCTACGGCCCATTGGGCACTCACTCAGCACTTGGACACTTTGCTCCGTGCAGTCTCGCCTGTATTTCTAATTGTGTCTGCATGCCAAGCCTAGCCCAGTACCTGAGGCAGCCTGCAGGGAAATGCAGATTCAAAAAAGAAAAAGGCGGGTGGGAGGGAAATTTCCTGCCCTTCAGTGGCATGTACCACGGGAAAGAGAATGATGTCTTGTAAGTCACCAGCCTTTTCTGATTCCTGCACAGATTCCTGAATCAGATTCCAGGACACAGACTGTTGCATTTTACATCTGAGTGCCAAAGTGAGAGGAATTATTTCCACTATTTTGTGAGAAAAAACAATCAAGTCCCTTTTACAATTTAAGGAGACCATATAGTCTTTGATTTCTTCTCTGGGCAACACAAAGGGTTAATTCCTTACAGTGTTGACTTAATCCTTTCCTTTTTCCCTGTGGCTGACTAATAGGTTAGATGTGTTGACTCTGTTTAAAAAGACAAGCTTTGGACATAATATTAATGATATTGTATGTGCAATAACGTTAGAAAACAAACACAGAGGCACCTGGGGAGTCTGAAGGCATCTTCTGGCCTTTCTGGGCTGACAGCACAGAGTGACCCTCCAACATTTCCATGTGGAAAAACACTATCTAGCACGAGAGAGTTTACTTTGAGTGACCCTCTTGCCTTTCAAACAATGAGAAGTCAGGACCATTGTGAAGCTGAAAACCTGTTTCATAAGAACAGGCCATCGCTCAACCAGCTGAAGAGGGGAAAAAATTAAAAAAGGAACCCAGAGAAACAATTGGAAAGAAAAACTGGACGTTTGAATGGAATAACCCCTGGTGTCTTTCCTCTGGCACTGACATCCTAACAAAGGGTGTGAGAGTTTTTTCCCTTACGTTTTTGCAAGGCAAAGATGGGACGAGAGCGCTTGTTTGTTTATTCATTTGTCTTAGAGCCCCAGTAGCACAAAAAAGTCCTCCTGAATAGAGAGCATGCTTATTTCCCTCTGTTGTCTATTTAGGAGGTCTAGGGGAGAGAAGCACAATTCCAGTTGTGTCACCTTGGTCTGGTCTGAAAGCTAGGCAGGCCTAATGGACCACTTGTAGGTACTACTTACCACAGATACGTACACGGCCTTGGTACAACAAGTCTCACTTCAAAGACTTGTCAGGCTTTGTGCGGGTGTCCCATCCTAAGTGTCATAGTACACGTAAAATAAACTGGATGACCTACTACTGCCAAACCATAGATTTTTCTAGTACAGCTGTGTTTAAATGGAACTGAATCAAGGCAACCTCACCTTGGATAACAGGCCAGCAGCTCCCAGGAAGAGATCTTCTCCACTGACTATATGTCTGTCAGCACCATTGAAGAATCTTCTCAGGTGGTTCTTTGGACCTCTCTTCTCTGGACGATTTCATTATCTGCGCTGGAGCAGCTGAAGTTGCACTGGAAAGGAGCACTGGAGGTCCTCCAACATGCCCAGAGCTCAGCAGGAGACTGGCAGGGGAAAAAAGACAGTCACCACTTTAAGCTAAGACACGGGATCATTTAGTGACTCGCCCAAGATCACACAGATGGTGCTTACACCAAGAATTAGACTCGCCGAGCCATTCAACACCTCTGGATTGTTTGTGGAGGATTAGAGTGCATTTAGGAGTTCATTTTAATATATAAATGTAGGATTTGGAGCTATGATGGAACGGTAAATTAAATACCGAAGAGTTTGTCACATCTCTGTTCAAAGCAGGCTAACATTTCATGTAAGGAATTACATGCTTGCTTCAGACAGTTGCAATCATCTTCTGCACAAATAATTTAAGCTTACTTTGTCTGTTGTATTCTGATTTAATTTTTTATTGGAAATATAAATACCTATGTCGGTCACCAAACCAAATAAAACAAACATATTGAGTAGGGTCTATTATAGACTAATATGGAAACAAATAATCTGCAAGTCTGGTTTTATTTATAAGCTTATTTGAGTTTTTACTCTAGGCTCATATTAATCGGGTTTGTGGTTTCCACATCTGTACTGCTGATGCCCAGTGCAGACAGCGTGCCAAGTCGGACCTGGGCATCCTCCAAGCTCTTAACGGAAAACACATGCTTCAACTCTAGCTACCTCAAGACAAGCAGGGCAAGGAACCTACCAAGTAACCACAGCGGGTGCAGCAGGCAGAGCAAAAAACTCTGGGGAGCTTTCTGAGGTGCCTGCTTGCAAGCTTCTTGCTTTTGACTTGCTCCAGGGGCAGCCAGGCTGCCGCCTGCATTATATTTGCGCTCTCTCTCATGATCAAGAGATACCAATTCCCTTCACAGCCTGCCTTTTCCTCTAGCTGGAGCTAGGAATTCCCAGACTGGACCAGTTAGTTCACAGTGTCAGCTAGTAATACGTATTCTAAAGGAAGATGGAAGAACTCCTGCAGATGATGGCAATGCATTATGAATTCTTTCCAGAACCCTTGATTATTTTTAATATTGCTTTTTAAAATGCTTTTTGCATTTTGAATGTTCACGAGAGCCATAAATATATACAAAAAAATGCCCATGCCCCTTGTCAAGCCAAAATGGATCCAGCTGTTCTGCGGTGCTGGTCTCTGATTGCGGAGAATCCCTGTATTAATGAAAGATGTATAAAGGGAATCCCAAACTAGAAATATGATCTCTGCTAAAGACTGTTCAAATCAACTACTAGAGAATATTTCAGGGAAGTACGTGAACAGAAAGCTGATCCACAATACAGCTGAGATCCAGTCCTGGGAAGGCATCTCCATGAGGACATCTGTACTGCTTGCAGACACGTTTCAGAGCAATCTGCTTCCAGACAAACTTTGCTTTGTGCTGGTACAACATCTCCAGAGTTTTGTGCCAGTGTAACTGCATCGCTGCAAATCCATCCCCTACAGCCCAACAGAACCTCAGCACAGTGCCGGACCTGCTTCTTCCTTGAGCACAGGAGGGAGGACAGTACACAAGCTGTAGCAAAATGACATGTATGACAGTAGCGAGAGAAAAGGAAGCAGCATCGTTGGCATAAACGCTAGCAATTTGGCAGAGGCAGTGAAATTTATTCCCTGTGTACCCTCTGATGCTCATCCGTCAGCCTCTGTCACCTGTAGCAAGTGTCTCTTTCCTGACAATTTTGACAAAAGTAAGGCATAGCAGTACCATAAAATATGTTTTTTCAAGTTACTACAGCATCGTCTCGGTGTGTTGTTCATTCAGCAACGTCATGTTCATTTTAAGAATTCAGAGCAGAGAAAGGGGGAATATGAGGGGGACAAAAAAATTAACACAACCTCAGCTCCCCAGCCAGGAAGGGAATCACTCCGTCATCCATCATTTTCCTCCTCAGAGAATGGCTTTGCCCACCACGGCTGCTCCACTGGCTCCCAGGCAGAGGCAATTGTTTTGAAATTGAGATGGCAAAAGAGCAGTGGCTGATAACAGAGGGGCAGATCTGTCATCAGCACAGAAGGCAGTCATTCCTTGTGGCAGTGGCTAGAGAAAAGAAGATGCAATTAACAATTAGCTTTGGTAAGAGAAGGCAGAACCCTTAAAACATAGTTTCTACTGCAGCAAATCAAGTCACAGACTTAGGAATTAATGGTTTAAAGCCTTGGTTCTTGCCTTCCTAGATACACTGTAAGATGAAAGAGAGAGTGAATTTCTCCTGCCACTTCATTCTGGCTAGCTAAGAACTGGGGCTTAGCCATGGAAAAAGGCCAACCTCGCAACAGTTACAGGAAATGAGAATAGCTTTGCAGCATTTCCAAGCAAATCCAGCACACCTTCAGCTCTGTATTTCAGGCAAAAATTCAGGCTTCTCACCCCAGAAAACAAAATAGAAGCTTTTCAGTGGGTGCTGCACTATCTTCCCAGCCTCCCATTGCAGACCCCCAGGTTCCGAAGAGAGAACCAGATCTGCACAAAGCTCTTCGTGTGTCAAACAGGCTTTGTTTTCATAGGTTTGACCTCCAAGTTGCATCTTTCTTCTCCCAAACTTGGTTAATGGTTCTGGAAAACTGGTCATGCCAGTTTCACTGTTTATATACATAAACTGAAGGTTTATCTACATTGCTTTCCTCTAATTAACTCTCATAAATACTGCTGTGAGTGTGGCCCTGGCAACAACTGACCCCCCCAAGCAGTGAGTCTAAGCTACGCTGTGGGAAATGGCATGTTTCAGAGGACATCACTCCGAAACATACGCCATACGTGTATTGTCAAACATTGTCTCAGAAGGATGGACTGGATTTTTAGCTTAGAAATTCCAGCTATAATTTAGATCTGTTGATCTTCATTTCCAGCAGAGACTAGATCCATGTAATTCAGATTAGCGATCCAGATTATGACCTCTTCCACAAGCCAGTGCTTGAAAAACAGAAACAAAGTTGCTCCTAGTTTTTTCACTAAATGTACAGAAAGTGTTTGTATGATTACTTTTTTATAATTTTTATAGATAAAAGTATATGTGAGTACACTGTCAGTGTTGCCCCTTTGACAGGTGCACTTTAGGCACAGCCTGGTCTGCATCAGCAGCCACAGCTGCAGGTTTCCTCGAGCAGCTATTACAAGCTCCATGAACATGCTTCTGGTGGGGCCACATCTAGAGAAGTGCCAGGAATGTTAGCTGATAACATATGCATAAACGCACTATTTCTGGTGCAAAATCAGGTATCTCCCTAAGACACTTTGGGTGTGGATTAATTAGGACTCCCAAATGACATTAAAGAACTACCTTGTTCTATGACTTCACAATCTACAGGTGCAGAAGACCAAATCCAGCACAGCCTACGGACCTAGCTCGACACCCTGTACAGCACTGCCAGCCACCCTCTCCTCCCTCCCTCCAGATCACTTCAGTTCTTTGTGCCCTACAATAATTTCCCCTTCTCTTCTCCAGCTTCTTTTTTTCCTTTGTCCGTAGCACACTACAAATTATTTGTGGTTGTAATGATTAATTTCACAACTCACACCTAATTTGACCCTAATAACTTTGGCTGCAAAGTGGCAGAAGGGACAATTCCTTGTTGATCCAGACAAGTTATTACCCCGTGAACACAATAAAAAGGCAGAGCTGGTTATCAAGAGGGAGATGCCCATTAGTATTTTTACAGGCAGAATGTCGGAGGTCCCTTATCACGCGGGGAGAGTTGGCATGTAGTCCAGGCATACGGGACGGGGAGGCCGACGGCTTTCAGCCTGCAAGGCCACACAATATGGGAAGTGGTCGCTTGAAAGAGGAGTGGGAAGAATGACAGATGGTTTGTGCCTGTGCGTTTTTTTAGAGGATACCGGGTTCCTGCCATGGGAACAGGGTGGACAGTAAAGGCAGTGCCTAGACGTGAAGAGTGACAAAGCAAGTCAGCCACGGATGGCCCGTGGGAGGCCAGAGGAAATGCACCATTAGTCAAAGTTGGAGGAAAAATAAAATGCGATGACAACTGGGCCATTCATGTGCTTCCCCTTCAAGGACTGACCAGACCCTTCACAACTCAAAAGACTCAAGTATCAGCTTCTTTTTCTCTTCGGCCAGGCTAATGTGCACCGGCACAGTCTGAGAAACTCCCTTGTCACTTATATTAATTCTTATCTTGTTGTTCTTGGCTACACTTCAGTGAAGTACAGTGAGGGAGAGTGCTTCAATCAATAATGTAGATCCAAGTGAGCACCCCCCTCTGCTGTTCTTAGGCATCAACTCAATAGCTTAAAGCAAACGTTCACCCAACTTGTGAACTTGGAAATATCAGTACTTCCAGAACTAGAGCATAAGCCAATGAGGTGGCCTCACAAAGGCGTTTAAGCCCCACACATGGACAGCCTCATCACTCCAGGGTACCTTTCTGCACTTTGAGACTTTGCTACTCAATACAAAAAATGCAAGACCTTAGAGCTCAGTAACCACAGTGACAGAGAAGGTGGCCTTGCATTTCACAAGCAGATTTCATAAGATGTTCCAGTTTGCCAGTGTCATGGAAACCCTGAGGCGCTGTTGTCACAGTTTGTGAATCTGATGCTTTTTTCATTGAGGAGAAGTGATGCCCTTCAGAAGGTCCAACTACAAACACTCACAAATGGTTGGTCTCTTATTCTTCATCGGGGACTACACCACAGCTAAAGACCAGACTTATTTAGAACCGCCCCCTCTGGAGCTATGGCATTTCCAGATTTGGAAAGTACAAGGGAGTTAAAGGAAGACGCAAGCAGAAAATCCTGAAATGCTCTCTTAAAAATACATTGGACTCGTACCTCATCCAAAGGGAATTCACTTATTACCACTGAACTACGGCTAAAAGTAGCTAAGTTAAATAGAGTGAGCATCTCACAGAAAAGCAGAACAAGAAAAATTTGAGGAGCAAGGAACAATACACTTAAATCCCTAACTAAGGACAAGGACCAAAGTCCTGACCTGAAACTTCCAGGTGTCCCGGATATACACAGAATGAACAAGGTCAGAAATCAATGCGAGCAAAGTCTAAAACGTCACGAGAATTCTCCTTACTTTTCCCATGTTTTTGAAATATATCTAAGAAATAAACTCAATGAGAATTAAAGAGGCAAAAATCAAAAGCGCTCTCATGATTTAATTAGATCCCAGTCTGGTGTAAATTAAATGACGAGAAAAAGAGAGAAAGAGAAGAGAGAAAGAGAAGAGAGAAAGAGAAGAGAGAAAGAGAAGAGAGAAAGAGAAGAGAGAAAGAGAAGAGAGAAAGAGAAATCCTTTGACAGTCTGAGAGCCACTTCTTAAATCTCCAAAGCAGCCTGTATTCTTTAAATTGCTTCCTGTTATATGGTTAATAATCTCTGCTTTCTACATTACGGGAATCATTCATCTAAGCTAGCCAAACTGAGCAGTGCTATCAGAGTACAAACACCCTGCTGCCCAAAGTACTGTGCCTGACAACATCTCCCCAGTTATTCAGGAGTCTCTTGCCAGCAGAACATTAGTTGACTCCATTTCTCTAAGGAAAATGCCTGGGTTTCCTGATGTTTTCAGCTGTGTTTGTACAATTGCCTTCGTGTGAAGTTGAAAATTAATGCACTTCCTCTTGATCCTTTGAGAGAGACACAAAAAGGAAGATTATAGAGATTAAATAAAAATGGCAAAGCTCAATTCTTTGTCCCTGTTGAACAAAGGTGTTTAAATAAAGACTGCTGTGCATCACTAACCGCGTTACAAACTAAGGCATCATGTACAACAGCTCAACCTCCTCCATAAAGCTAAAAGCTGCTACATAACCTGTTGCTCTGACACGGTGTGAGCAGAATATCGGTTGGCTGCATTACAGTTCATTCACACATTAGTAAGATAAAAATAAAACAAGCTTTCAATTCTCATTTTTTATTAGGACTATGCAATGGAATGATATATTTGGGCCTTGCCTCACAGGGAGCCTGCAAAGAAGGGAACGTTTATTTATTTTTTTGGTTTTTGTTTAAATCCTGAAAGCTGTCTTTTTCACTGTCTTCTTTCCCTTGGTATTTTATTTTACTGGAGTTACATGATATTCTAATAGACAAAGACTGAACAAGTATCTAGAGTCCTTTCGGTTTAGATTTGTTTGAATTGTGTTTGAGATATGAGCTAATTCTTAACGCCTCACACAGCTTTGGGAAAAAGAAGTTTCCTTGTGAAAGGTTTAAGAAGAAGGATCTTGCTGTCGGTTCTATGCCGAAACAAGGAAGAACAAGCCTGATTCCCATGTTGCTTTAAAATAAAGGGAAGAAGGACAGAAAAACCCCAACAGTCTTTCTGGTCTTCATCTGATCTGCAGGAAGACAGGGGAGATGCAGAAAGGGTGAGTGTCTTTACAGTTCATCTTTCATGGAGTACAAAGGGCTTCCTTAAATTATTGTGTCAGTATATTGGACGTACTCTACCACAAGCTCCTGAGACTTTTACCTGGAAAAGCTTCCCCCCACCCCCTCCCCGGAGACGCTGGTTCTGACAGGCTGCAACTCCCAGTAGCTCAGCCGAGCGAACAATGCGAAGCACCCTGTTCAAACAAGACCGGTCTCCATTTCACACTACCCCCCAGGGAATATCCACTTTTCTCTTCATACTATATCTTTCTGACTGACGCAATCAGATTCTGGAAACCTGCCTTATTAGTTTATATTCCAGCTTCTTCAGGATGATGTTAATTTTCCATTGTAAGACCAGAAGATTTTAGATGTGCTAGATCTTGTCCATAAGAAATAACAATAATGGCACGCACAGTACCATGCTTAGAAATGGACTTCAGTGCGCAGCACTCCTTGCAAAGACAGTCTAGGGGTTACAAAAAGAGCCATTCTCCTAATTCCAACTGTGCCTGAAATGAGGTATTTTACAATTACATGATGAATAAAAAAATACGCATTTTCTTACTTATTTACATGAGATATTACGCTTAATTTCTGCACCGGTTCACCATCCTAATTGTTTTCTTTGTAGATCAGTGGTTTAGTACTAAGCCTTTATGCTATGATGGCCAAAGAGTTCCATTATATCCATTAAAGATTAGATCATTTTCTTTTGTTTCCCACAGCAAATAGGATCCCATTCATGTCCCAAACAGATCGTCAGTAGTTGGAATGGTGTTTTCTTAAGGCGCATATAAGATTAAAGACTGAGATCAGATGCGGTGTTGCCAAAGCCTTTGTAATACGCATGTTTTTCATGGCAAGATGATTGACAAGAATTGCAGTAAGGTGCTGAAGGGGATATTTCACCTGGCCCATCAAAACTCAATGTAGAGGATTAGAACTAAGAAGAGCTGACAATATTGACTTTGAGTGCCACAACGGAAACAAAATTAGCTCTTTGACATATAGTGGACAGAAATACTCCATTTTTAAAAAATCAGTTAGAGTAATTACAGCATATCTGTTGCATGCTGCCCTGGAAAAACCACGGTTTGCTCTGCTGTTTCCTCTTTTCCCAGTAAAATTCAAGTTTGGCACTAGAATAAATGCATGCAAACCCAGCCTTTCTGCTGGAAGAACATCAGGAAAACTTTGTGCATAAAACTAAAAAACCTCTCTTAGAGCACACAGACCTGAAAGAATGAAAAAGTCAATGAATTTTATACAAGTTTACTTATTGCAAAACAAACTGTCTGCACTATGCTTATTAAAGGCATATTTCATTGCCTAATCATAGATGTCTATTGTACCTTTTATGTTTTGAATCATAATTGCACTCTGTTCCCCAACTGTAATAATGAAAGACATTTTAGCATATGCTTATATCGATTCCCCTTTAACAAAGCACTTAAGATACATACTTGCATCCCACTGAAATTAATGGCTAACACTAGCTTTGAGCACATTGATTTCACTGAGATTTAGACAAACGGCAATTTATATGGGCACAAAATTGCCTACTTTGTTGGACAGGCATGAGCCTCTGAAGGGAAGCCTTCGAACTCAAACGTCTGTACAATGTGCAACTGTTTTGGTTAGAAATACGTTGCACTACGGCACCTATGTTTTTATCAGAATAACCGTGCTAGCAAAAAATGTGTATCTGCTGTACTGAAATATCTTTTCCAGCTCCTGGTCTGGAATAATCTAGACTATAGAAACATTTTCCAGAGGTGTAACGACATACAGCGCATGCATAAATGCGAAAAGGCAAAACTTAATTGTATACAATACCTTAGTATTGAGAACAAACTACCATTAGGTATTATATAAATAATGCAGTATATTAAATTCCTAATTTATAAACATTATTGTCTATATGCTTGTCTATTATTCTTGTTTGCTTCAGGACTAAGTGGTATATGAAAATAAGGAGGAAAAAACCAGCAAGAATTATGCTTACCTTATTCCCTTCTTTTAGCCACTGTTCCTAGCTATCTTAATGAGTTAGAACCTGCAATGAAATATCCCAGGAAATTAAAACAGATTACAAATGGAGAAGTAAAAATGCCTTTAAATACAATGAAGTCAGTATTCCTTCTCAGCATCAAATCCAGAGCATATACTGAGGCAATACCAAACCAGCCTGTTTCAGAAGCTCAGTGTCACCTGACTTCATGGAAACCTCTCATCAAAATAAGTGGATTTGAAGAAATAAAAGAAAATTGAAATACATTTGAATAATGTAGTCCCTTTCTTTTCTGACAGAGAAGTTTCTCAGAGTTTTAAAATATATTTTGCTAGTTGTTTCCTAATTCGTTTTCCAACATTTTTACCTAGCAATACCCATAGCCACTAACTGGCTTTGCTACAATGCATTTTTTCCACTACATGTTCTAGTTAAAAACCCAAAGTGAATAGCTAATGTAGAATAGTTTAGCCCTAGATAATACTTGGACTGCACTGTATTTCAAGGGAGTTTACTCTTGACGAGTCTTCAGGAAGCATGTCAACACACACGGACTGGGAAAATAGCTGTGAGACGTCATCAGCTGGAATAAACAGGAGAGTATTTGAAATTACACTTACCAAGTCTAGATGTTCTCTTAATTTAAATTTTAGAAGATCGTCCAGCCTGGAATAATCTCCCTGGCTATTCACTTTACGCATCAGAGACAGAGAGGTATCAACATTTCCTTGTTAAAAGGTCTGAGTCTGTCTACTTCTTCGTTTCCTTAACACATACCTCAACCAAGAGAAACAGCATTAAGATCAAAAAAGAAATCTTTTGTACGAGGAAGTCATATGTACAAAATTAAACAAATACAATAATTTACTAGAAAAAAATCTTTATTAATTCATTAATTCACAACACAATAAATATTGGAATCATACATATGAGGGACCCAGCAATGCTCAGACTTGTTTGCACCACGGTGTGGTTTGACAAACCAGCCCTCATCAGCTGGCATCCGGAGAAGAAGCCTGACTACTTGTTGTTTTGTTTTTTTTTTTTAATTTTCACATATAATCAGTAATTTGCAGTGTACATCAGCATTTCAATTGACATCAGTCAGGCTTTTAAAAACAATTCTTAAGGACCATCCCTGGCAAATCCTTCAGGAAAAAAAAGCACAGTCAGAATAGTTGTCATTTAATCTTGCTGTTGGTTTGGACATGAGGGTTCTGTAGGTGTGAATGTATGTTTAGTTTTACTTCAAGGGGCAACAACGTTTTCCACGAAATAAGGAACAGAACTAGGCTGCTGTTCAAGATACAGGATCGATTTTCATGCAGCGCACTCAGCAATTCTGAACCCAAGAGAGTTCTGTTACTTGTGAGGATGGCATGCTGCAGTGCCGTGCCCCGTATACACTAAGGACAGGTTTTTTTGAGATCTCTTTACTTATTATCCCAAATCATTACTTTGAACCTTATGATTAATGAAATTAACTCATCTTTCCATTCATTTCTCTGTAGGGGCAGACAACTCTGCCTGCTGGATGCACTGGACAGAGAACGGAAGCAACTTTCCCATGGCTGAACACCAGTGTTTTCATTTACGGGTGAAAAAGGGACCTGTAATAGGTGATCACTAGGAAAAAATAATCTTGCATGCATACACGTTACAGTTTAGTCAGAGTTGGGATGTTTCTCACAGCAAAATCTCTGGAGACTGAGATGCTCAGTATCTCAATGTTTTGAAATGTTAAGCAAAAAATTTAAAAAAAACCCCTAATTTACTATGAACTTTTTTGTGTGCGTGTAAAGAGCTGGGAAAATGTAGTAGGGCTTTTGGCTGTATCATACTCTTTATTAAAGGAAACAGGAACTTCTGAATGTGCCAGTATGCACTCATTTATATACAGATATAAAGTTTTCATCATTTCTTCTATAGGCAGTTGCAATATTCAGGCAGTGTTTCAGTGGAAGTGTAGTTAAAACACTGCCTGAACTTCCACCCAAAGTATTTCTTTTAAACTAGAAGCTTATGGATAACTTCACATATGAAAAATGGCATCAGCAGATGTGATAAGGAATGCCACTTGCCATCAAACTCCTTCCTCTTTTACAGACCAGAAACATGGACCAAAAAATCAGGAAACTTTGTAAAGAAAGCGTTTAAGATTTCTTTTGTTGTTGTTCAAGTCAGAACAAATCTTTGAAAATGAAGTATTCTAGTATCAATGAAAGTGTGATAAATGCCATTACAGCACAGGAAGGCCTGATCACCTTTTGTCTAATAGTTTCTCTGACAACTACAGTTCTCGTAGTAAAAAAAAGGATTTCGCACTTGAAATAAAGCAACCATTTGTCTGTGCTGCATGTTGCAGCGGTGAAATAGCAGACAAAGAAAAAATAGCAAAGATATACATGACCATCAGACTATTCTTCCAAACTGTGCAACAAGCAGGAGGACAGCTACAAAAATAGTCAATTCCACACACAAAAGCACTGATATAAATTAACTGCAAAAACAATACATTTTGTTTCACTTCAGGCTGATCGCTTTTCCTACCTGCACTATTCAACCCCAACTGCTGTTAAGGGTGCAAGAAATTTTGTGACTTTACATATCAAAATGCTGCAACTGCAACATGGACTGAAATTCAGTGCAGTTTGGTTTGCGTCTGCCTTTGCCGGGCTACCGATGTAACAGGGTTCTGCAAGAGAAGCTTCACCATCAGATTTCTGTTTCTTCATTGCCAGAAATTAGTCAGCATCTCCCCCTTCTGGATAGCAGGAAAATAAGCAGAAATTTGCAACAGATTAATGCTTTCTCACTCTGGCCAATACTCAGGGGGCGAAAAAAAAGTTTGCACATAATTATTTTCTATCTTTGTTCTGAGCAGGACCATTTCTTGTCTAGATCACTGTTCAATATAGTTCCCTTCAGCAACGTGTTTTATTAAAGCCAGACCTAAATCCATTCAGATGCAGTATCCAGCTCATCAGTGAGAAAATCTTAAAAACAACCAACAAAATATATCACTGTGTCAGGCAGATTTCCACATTCTATAAAACAGAAAATGCTGTATGAGTTGGATTATTCGTGGTTTTGATTCTACTCATCAGCGTTGCTTAATATATGGTGTTCAAGCAGTAATGTGTGAGATGCGTCAACTTAATTTGAACTGAATTAGAAATTTCAAGAGTAGGCAGAAAAGTCATCATAAAATTCAACTCTTTCTTTAGCACCTCTGAGCTCATTCATTCTCAGCCATCACCATAATGTTACGACCAGGCTGCCACTGATTAATCCCTTGGGATTCATCCAGTAGCAGCACAGCTTCAGTGATAAGTGATTTTCTATTAAATTCCTGTACATATTACATTTTAAAGAAAAAACCCAAAGATGACAGCTTATCCATTGCTTCACACTCTGGGAACTTGTTTCTACTAGTGAGTACTGACTCTCAGTGTTCAAGATTAGGATCAGCAATGAGCTACCCAAGCACTCCGGAGAAGGTAGCATCACCAGAATTCTACAGGAGGTCCTGTCCAATTCGTACCATTATGTGAATGTTACGGGAGACACTTCTGTTGGCATTCAGTCACACCAACAGAAAAACTCAAATGTCAGCTGTTTAATTTGTAGATGGCCTCAGATGTCACTGGTTTCAGTTACATTTACATATATAAAACTGGGATTATTCCTTAGCTCCCAGCAAGGCAAGAGTTACAGGCACTTCAAAAGAGAGATTTGTTACAAAGGACTGTGTTGGTTTTAGAAGCATGACGGTGCGAGGACAATTTCGTTGTCTGGCTGTGAAAAAAACCTGTCTACAGGGAGAACAAGAAAGATTCCTGGAATCTGAACCACTGAAGCTGTTTCAACTCTAAGTGCCCCTTTTCTTTACAAATATATTTTGTGCTTTTTTTTCCTTCTTTCCAGGGATGGTTATTTAACCTCAGCAGCCTGTGACTGTTGCATCCAAGCCAGAACGCTTTGTAATGTGCAGCTTGGTAATTTCTTCAGCACAGGTAGGGTGAATGCCAATTGTCTTCATCAGTTGAGGATACGTAGCACCACATCTACCGGGAGAAGAAGAAGAAAAAAAAAAAAAAAGAGAGACACACACAAAGTCAAACACTATTCAGCAGCTAGAATGTCCTAAACCATTACAGTAATTCTGCTCTTGTCCATTTTATCAGGTAGGCGAGCTGCATTTATTCTTCAAACAAAAGCTGTCTATTATTTCTCAGGCACTTACACAACAACATTTAAACACCCGGCTCCACTACACTGTTAGCTAGGGAAGAATTGTCATAAGAGTTGAGACGGAGAGAATTAAGCAATTTACCCCAAGTCACAACTGAGCCTATGGCAAAAACATATGACAAAACTGCAGCCTTCAGCTTCTCTTGTACATACACGTGTGTTTCACTAACGGTGACTCCAGATGGAAAAACACACACATACACACAGAGAAAGAAAATCTAATTAGAGCTGCTGGCAAGAATCTGCCGAAGGAAACAATACCAGAACATTCCGCCATATCTTAGAGAAAGTCTGGTGCTGACACTGAAATTATCAACGTTATAAGCACGAGGAAAAGGTCTCTCATTTGAAAAAACAAAACAAAACACACCCCCACCAAAAAACCCTTGAGCTAAAATCCCACTTCCTTAATTCCTTCACTTATCCAATAACATTCTTAGACTTGATGACTTTCCTTTAAGCTGCTATTCCTGGCAGGTTCCTGCTGTAAGAATAGCTGAAACAGCCCTAAATTTAAGAATTGTTTCAAGCTCTCTATGGAATAATGTTCTCTCCCTCTACAAAATACAGGGAAGAGAGCCACAGATGTCTTCTGGTGTTCCCACCAACATCCAAAAAAGCACTCAACAAGCCAAAAATCATTGCTGAGCACAGCTGTTACTGGAGTACTAAGTAGGGAAGGAAGGTGGAAAACCATCCTTTGGAGAGGCTGAAGTAACAGCTAATATTTGACAAAAGAGAACAGCAGCTCTTACAGCGGGTGTTCCACACCGAAAGCTCTGGATTTGTGAACTACGATAGAAACCAATACAAGAATCTGACCTGCTGAAAACCCCTCACTGTGGCTAAAGTTTTAATTTCCCTCAGGCAAGGCAGAAAAGCACTCTGGTTTCATGTGCTTCCTTTTCACTGGTTATTTTGGATAAAACTTCAAAACAATGACATCCTAAAAAATGTAGTTCCAGAATCTATACCACTGGCAATTAATGGACTACAAACACATGTTGGAAGTGTGTACTGAGGGTACACTGCAATCAGTGATTTCCAAGATATTTCTCACATGATACTTGCGGTCCTGCCTTCTTAATCCTTTCTGCTTTTCATTTATGCCAGTCACTCACAACTGTTAAGACTAAAACTGAAATAAAACGGTGATGATATTTAGGAAAATGAACTAACACCACAACTGGGGGTGATTTCTTGTGTTCCAGCCTACTTTCTTCAAAGAGGAGTTAAAAACTATAATTAGTAATGTAAATACACAAATCAACATTTCTGAAGATGTGAATCAGCAATAAGAAGGGAAATGAAAAAACAAATAAGAAGTAATTGTAGCACACAAGAGGCATAGCAGGAATTCTCCATTTAACCAGAGAGGACCCAGAATCATTCCTTACTCCTTCAAAGGGAGGACTTCTATAGTAATATTTGAGCAAAATCTTAAACAAGATCAGATCACACAGGTTCACCTACTTGGTTAAGTTTGTTACTGCAATTATCAGATAGCTCCAGACAAACGTACCTCCACTCTCCCATCATCCTCCTAGCTTTCTTACCTTATCATACTATCCTTAGCTTACACCCCAGAAATATAAAAATTCATGCAAGTCCTTGCGGAGCTTTTGAGAAGCAATGGCTGTGCACGTTTCAAGATGAGACTAGGAAAGGAAATGCTTGGCAGGTGTAAAGAAAGGTTTTTATGAAAAGCACAAGTATCCTTTTAAAGAAGTGACTTGCAAAACTACACGGTGATTTTCTATCCTGTGCATAGAATGCAAAAGAAGCTACACCCTGAGAAAACTAACATTAGTGAATTAATGCACAATTATATTTTTCACTTTAACTACATCAAGCCAACAATATATTTTCCTCAGTTGTTCCTTAACTATATCCAGTATTACAGTAACTAAATCCAGTACATCTTAATGAAGAACTGCAGTATTTTTAGTGAAAATACGTGCAATACTACATAAAAGTAACAAAAAGCATGGATTCTTTATAGTGTTGCCAAAACTAGGCAGCTATCTTTTATAATCTTACAATAACTTAAAAAGCAGGCTTTAGAAGCGGAGACATTCTTTTGTACTTACTTTATTCCAAGGGCAAATCCTTGAATAACTTCGCCTGCATTTGGTCCAATGAAATGAAGGCCAAGTATTCGTTGCTCTCTCTCTCGTAAGCACACCATCTGAAAACAATACATTACATGGAGACCTTTTCTTAGAACATTCAAGACATGAAGTTGAATTAAATGAAACCGAAGTGCCTTGAGATCCTAGTTCAGCTGTTTATTCCCCACGTGCCAAGAACTTACGCACTTGCTTAAGTCTTACTGACTTCAATGGATCTTGTGCTTGTCCTTAAGCACTTTCCTGAATTGAAGATTTATTAGCGTATTTCTTTCAGACTTCAGGGAGCCACTAACAACAATAATTTCTAGTAAACTGAGGACTTCATATGAATGACAAACAACAAAGTATTCAAAATACCTTCTGTAGTCTAGTAACCAGGCTGGTGTTACTTTGACACTGAACGGCCACTGTAGCAATTCTCCAAGCCGCAGTTATTCTCAGCAGCTCCTCGGCAGCATTGCCAAAGATGACCGCTACCAGTTACAGGGTACTTTCTGCCTTTGTGATTCAGCCCGTAGCGCTTACAGCGGCATGTTTGGTGAGACACATTTACCACATCAGCCACATAACCTAAAAAGGAGTCAAGCCTTGGAAGCAGCCAAAGATGAAGGTGAGCTAGTAAGTATCTGGGAGGGCCTGAGTCACTGCACACTGAACTTTCAGCAGACAACTTAATGAAAACCTTTTAGTTCCTTTAAGGACACCGTCCTTATAGTTATGAAAAGAAAGTCAGATTCTCCCTGTGTCCTCCCATCAAGCATTAAATCATCACGCTAATCTAATTCAGTAAAGGCTTGGATTCTTTGATTAGGAATCCCAGGAACAGCAGCAATCCTGACGGGGTACTTTAAATATTGAGGAGTTTTAAAGAAAGAACCCTTTTGCAGGAGAATTTGAAACTCTCAAGCTTAATGTTTGTTCATGTGTTTTGGGAGTTTAGTAAGGACTATATTCAATATCATCCAACAACTACTATGCTATTACTACTTCACCCTCTAACATTTACTTTGACTGACATAATTTAAAGGGAATATCTAAAACGAAATAGCGTCACCTTAGTTGCCCTGATCCTCGGGACAGTTAAGATAAGCAACTAAGACACTTAACGCAAATAAGATGGGACAAAATATAGTTAGAAAAACTGGCTGCAACTATTGACAATGGATATTCCTTATATAACACAACAATAACAATGTAATTTGTGACGGACCTACAGAAGTTACTACATTTATTCAAAAAAGATTGTTCCCTGATATTGAGGAGAAAAGAAAGAAAATAAAATAAAAATTTTATATACAGATTTTTTTTTTTCTACCAACACTACACTTCACCTTATCTAAGATTCTCTACTATGGGCAAGCGCATCAAAAACCTTTTCAACCCTGAAACAACTGGACACATTTTAAGTCCATCACTTTGGTCTAAACCAGGAGGTTTTTGTTTTCGTGAGTAAGACTGAACAGTTACTCGTGTGTTGTAAGCCTTACGTTCATTTTTTTTTTTTTGAAAGTAGTGTACTTTCCCCAGAGATGGCAACTCAAATATTACATATAATTAGTTAAGAACTTTGCTGGGGGAGGCAGAGATTAATCTCTATAGAATTTGGAATATTTCTTAGGAACCTTAAGAGCAGTTCAAAGATGGTATCAATCAGCAGAATGTCAGCTCTGAAAAATGCTAATATCTGTAAAGCAATTTCAAGATGCAATAGGATATGTAATGAATATTAAACATTTGAAGTTACACTAGAGAGAAAGGCTGTCACCAAGAAAATATCTCATCCATCTTGAGAGGTTTTTTTGCCAAACAGTCCTCCTTAAAGCTGGCTGTACCATCTCTCTTGTTTTAACATAAAAGCAAGTTAAAAGTTCACAACACTCACTTTCATATAGCATTGAGTTGCATCTCTTTCAGCCACCGTAAACTCTAAAGGTTTATAATATGCATGGTATACCTGGTAGGGAAAACAATAACATTTTGCATTAGAGAGTTCTATTATGTCAAAAATGTCCATTTAATATTATAGTGAATACTATTACTGCATACTTATAATGTTGTACACAAAAATTGATTTACTTATAACCCGTTCATTATTTTAAAGAAAAATATAGAAAGCACAGTAAGAGTTTAACACAAACCTTTCTTATAGAACTATTAGATTAAAAGCAAAAGTGAAAAAAATTACAAATAATGATGTTACTCAAACCAGTGCCGAAATGAAAAATGTTAGTTTTGTTCCTTTAAGCTTCTCCCAAAAGTTTAATACCTTGCTTACTGAAAATAATGAAATCAAAGAAGTTTTCCATATCTATAATAACATAGACCACAAGACAACCCAAACTGTAATTTTTGTATTCCGAATAATAAATGCTTATTTTTTCATTAATGATTTTGCCTGGGGCTCCAAGCTAAATCCATCAGCTGAACTTGCTCCCCAATACATACGTAACACCAGCAACTTAGGACACACACACACACACACACACATCAATTGCCTGTCTTAATCAGACAAGAACAATTGTTCTACAGCAATTTATGTCATTCTAGATGCACTACCATCCAGGAACCCAGAGAAGAGGTCTGGAACAGATTTCTGAAGTATAAACTGTATTTCAGAATCATAAAAGACAAAAATGATTGGTGATGAAGTAAAGTGCTGCGCTTTGTATTTCCATAGCTTAACAAGTCATACGCTGACAGTCTTTCTGGTGAGCAAATAAAGGTAACACAACATCTCTTTTCAAGGGTGACTTGTTTGAATTTTGTCTTAGTATATAGCGATTGTGAATTTCTTCATCACGAGTACCTTAATCTCATTCCTTATTTCAGAGGGCTGGGTGTGAATATATGCCATAACGGATTCCTTCCTCAACATGCAGTGCCCAGGTATGCTATATCAAGACTTTTTAGCCACAAAGACACTTAGCAGCTTGTGCAAATATTTCCAGGGGCATCCCAAAAATTGAGTCTAAAGAATGCGACCAGCAATTCTGACAATTAAAATGAACATAACCATTATTTAATGATGCTGCACCATACAACTTAGTAAAATGGCAGCAAGTTTAAAGGTGTCACACACTATCAATAATTTTAAGTCCACTAGGTAACAGTTCCCATTGTGACCTGCTGCAATACTTCTAAAGTCCTGAGCTTTTCTGAAAACACCAACGCCCTAACTGCAAACATCTTATTTTTTCTGGACCAGAAATTTTGCCTGATAGAACAGTGAAACTTCCATCTTATTACATTGCAACTCTGACACTGTGTATAAAATAAAAAATGTTTTCATACCTCAATATTATCTGATCCATAACATTGCACAGCCGCTTCTTCCGAGAGTCCAACACAACCATATTCCAAGGGAGTGAAAACTGTAGTAGGTACCTGCTTGTGAGGAAACAGAAAGTGGTGCTGTTGAACCATACGCAGCAGCTGCTCGGCAGATCCAGGGGAGACTTGTGCCTGACTGGGAAGTGTAACTCTGTCGCACACATCTACTTCACCTACTGTCAAAGCTGGATTCCAGATGACAAAATGCAATTCCTTTAAAAATGCTTAGGAAAAAAAAACAAACCATAAGATCTGGTTTTTATTATTGAAAAAAGAAGTAACGACTCACATTGTCATAGTCCATCAATTCTGAAGATTCACCAAAAAGACGCCGAGCCAGCAGTTTTCCTGCAGCTATTGCTGTGGGTGTTAATTCAGGACGGCCCTAAGAAGAGAGCACAAAGCTTTGTTTTAACTAAGAGAAAAGCAGCATCCAAGGATTTCTCCTGGGATAACGGTCAGAGGAAGGCCAAATCTTTGGAATTCCAGCCTAGTAGCCAGGACTCCAAATGGAGACGGCAGTAGTAATTTCTGTCCAAATATGCTTTTAAGTCTCTGAGTGTAATATCTGTCTTGATGGGGAGGGAAACAAATGCCACGAATGAAGGTCCAAACCTTGTATCTTATCACATCACCCACCCCTTGAAAAGCAGAGGATATTCACATGCTGACCATTCGCTTCACCCTTTCTTTCCATAGTAAGTCATCAAGAAATTTCTCAGATGGTCTTTTTAAAGCAAGAGAAGCCTAGTATAAAGCAACAGTGTTTTTATAACATCAGACCTTTTAAAAAAAGTTGTCTGACACATTTTTACAGAACACAGATGCAAAACGTAGCTATTTGTAGGCACTATTGCTGACTGCCTGTGTTGGTCCTGGATGGGAGAGGGGGAACACTATCTTGCCAGTACTGCAACCTATAGATTGTGTTGGTCCTAGGCTCAGGCTCTGGACTGGAGGGGCATGAAAAGGCAAGTGCTAACTTCCTGCAAGTGAGAAATGGAACGATAGCAGGATATGACCAGGACATGCTTCAGTTCAAGCCATGAGTCCTGGCTACTTTTTATATCCAAACAGGACTACGGAGTCTGCTAGAACCTGAATTTTGAGTGCTGCCACACCACCACTGGAGCATCAGAACTCCAGTGCTAGTTTTAAGGAAGCCGAAAGTTTTTGCAAATTGAAGGAAGGGATTTTCAGAGGAATTTGTTGAAGTCTGAGGAAAAACACTACATGTAAATTAATAAGATCTAACAAACTTCATAAATCTAGTAAAATACATTATTTAAGAGTTCATCCAAGACGTATCATCAAGATGCTTGTCTGAGATGAGGAAGGAGGTCACAAATCTAGAATAAATGATGTGGAGACATAAGAAAGCTGTTACTGAAAAATACCTTCATGGGACAACATGGAATGCTTTATAAAATGTGTGAAGTTTTGATTCTTAGAGGTCCCAACTAGATACAACACTTGTCATGCTCCTGCAAAGCCCCACTTGGAGGTTGTCATCCAATAAGCCCTCAAAAACAGTCTTCAGCAGAAAATAAAATAAGGATTCCCCACAACACACGTTCAAGTTTTCCAAACTTTTTGTTCATTATGCTAAAGTTCTTTAGCATTTACCGGAATCCATTCCTCTTTCCCAGCTTATCTTCTCTGTAGTTTGCTAGATAGATTCTGTACGTGGCATTAACTACCACTTACTTCAGTACACCTATCATATCAAGTATTTGCATATTAATATGCATTATTAATAACCGCTTAAAATTTCCATTGCAAAAAACCAAACTGAAACCTTATGTCTAACCTGATAACAGAAACTACAATTCTAATTGTTACTGAAGACTAACTTATTTTTCCCCATGACTCATGACAAATCACAAAACTGCAAGTCTACCCCTTTTTTCTGCCTAAGATCCATCAAATCATTGTTTTTCAAATGCAGCATTTTGACTTTCAAGTCTGTAGATGTCATTTACCAGATGAAATTTGTCATTTGTTTTTTCTTATACACATTTGCCTGAAACATGGCTGCCAATCATATCTGTAGCAGGAAATACAGATGTTGTTTTGGCATTCCAGAAATGAATAGAAGATTGGAACGAGAGATAAAATTGTGAAAGCACTGCCATGCATTCCATAAAACCCAACTAATTACTAAAACATCCAGGCAGATAAAGCCCAATTTCTCATAAACAATGACTTAAAGACCTTCCTTGGTAAATATTTGAAATGAACATTCACTTTGCAGTCATGTGTAGAACTACTCTGCTGATTATTATGGATATGAATTGTTCATAAGAATCCTCCAATGTATTATACATTTAAACGAGATGGCTCCTAAGAGAGTTTAAAAAGCTTTGAAGTAATGTGTATTTGTTTTAACACAACTCTTTTTGGTATTATTTCTATTCAAAGCAACATACTGTACATTCCAACTTCTCTACACATCTTTGTTATAACACCCTTTGAAATATGACAGATGTATGACAGCATGACCATACGATAAACCTCCTTCTGAGAAAACTCCTATATAGCATGTGCCACGCTTTTCAACAAGACTACTACTGGAGGAAGAATTTTAACACAGAGAGTTTATATTAGAACTGGGGGGCGGTGTCAAACTAAAATTCCAGCTTGGCCTTCCTCATCCTGATTACAGAAGATGAGAATGCCTAAATGCAATTTCACCTGTCAGTTGAAAATAATATTTTGCCACAGCTTGCAAAACTTTTTTTGAGGGTAGACAAACTGGCTGACATCTGGAAGGCCTTTTTTCCCCTTTTCTCCAAAGGAATAATTTGGATAACATTAGGATTCCACTTGCCATACAAGGGTGCAACAAGACACCCACGCACACATAGTTTCCCATTTGTGCCAGCTGGGTATGACTCCCAAACGAAAACAGCCATTCTGAACATAGCCGCAAACTAGCCTTTCCCCTCTCTCACTCCCCTTCTACCAGGGCACTGAATTAAAACAAAACAAAAAGTAGTCCCTGCTATTTGGTAGCAATTCAGTGCCTATTCAGCTGGCGTGGTAAGGGAGGGAGCAGAAGGGCTTGAGAACTGCTTGCAAAGGTATGAGCAACAGCACTTTCTAGTAGCAAAAAGACTCTGACAGGGAGAGAGCAGAGCAAAGAGAAATTGCGAGCAGGAACACTGGAGGAAGAAAAAAAAAAAAATCTTATAAGCAATATTAGGGATCACTGATGCTTATTCACAGGAAACAAGATTCCCCTTCCTGTGCTCTTTTGGTAGGTCTTATCCAGAAAGCGTCCCACACCAAGCTCTACAGCTCTGCGGTTCTTAGCAGGATGCACTTAATTCCTCTGTGTGTATTCTTTGAGATGTGCACCAACACAGAACTTTCTTTCACTGCTGGTTCCCATGCCAATTAAATTTATTATCGAAATTGATTCTGCTTAAAAACCCACAAAATTAATTTCAGTATTCAAATAAATTAAACTTTGTCGCTTAGCAAGTGGAATTACATGGCTCACATTGTACTAGACTCAGATAAGATAATGGCAATAATTTCTTCTATCTTTAAACTCCATAAATGCATGAGTACTATACTGTGATTTCTTTAATACCCTATATTGAGCCCACATGCACATAAAAGCTTAAGAGAATATTCCTACAGAACACTGATTTAACTCTTCAGTTTTTCCCCAATTGTACACTGGATAAAGACAGCAACGCAGTTTTATACTGTAACACTTACATTTAGAAGTGTCTATTGAACAACTCAAGTTCAAAAATCTGCACTAATAAGGACAAAAGCAGGAAAAGGAAATCCAAGTTTTAACAACAAAATGAAAATGACAAATAAACGGAGACCTGATTTTTTAGATCCAGAGTAGGGAAGAAGAGAGCATCCTGCCTCCAGCTTCATATTTCTTACTTAACTAAATCCTCAAAGGGCAGACGACAAAAAGCACACAAAAGGAAATTACTTGCCCAAAATAACACTGCAGATTGGCAGCAAAATGAGCAACAGAATCTAAGGCCCTGCCAGCATTGCCTCTAACAACTGTTTCTTGGATGAAATGAAAAAGAAAAGTTTGGAAAGCAGGAGGCCCAAGCAAGGCATGCGTCAGGGACAAGCAGGTGTAGGAGGTCACTGAGAGCAGGAAATACCCAGAGCAAGAGGTGACATGTACAGAGGGAACCTGGATGCGAAGTGAGAAGAAAGGAGAGAAACTGTACATAATCCCAAAGCTCCAAGTGACTGGATGGGACAGAGAAGCTGTGGAGAGTAAGAAAAAAAGGAGAAATAGCTGAGCAGGAAAGAGCTTTGACAGAGTTTAAAAGGAAATGGCAAGTCATTTGCATGAAGATGGAGACAGACAGGAAGAAAC
Organism: Rissa tridactyla; assembly: GCF_028500815.1. Lineage (NCBI taxonomy): Eukaryota > Metazoa > Chordata > Aves > Charadriiformes > Laridae > Rissa > Rissa tridactyla. The sequence goes on from NC_071478.1 coordinate 1,369,184, forward strand.
ACATGTCTACATAGAGGGGAAGAGGTCAGGAATGGTCAGCAGATTTATGAGATTTAAGTGTCTCGGTCAGTTCCAGAGCCCAGTCAGAAATTTGCAGGACTATTCCCAAGACATTAAGTAACCTGTTACACATCTTCAAAAACCCTGAGCATCTGTAGGGTTTATCAATCTGGGAGACCTTTAAAAGATTTTAAACATGGCAGAATGAGAAATCTTTTAAAGATCTCCCAGATTATACTATATATGGTTTTTGGATATTGCTACAGTTTTTAGATTTACCAGATTTATAAAACAGCTGCCTTCACTATATCAAACCCAATCTTGATAGGAAGGCATGCGCTCGATTCCATTAAGTTCAACAACAGGTGAGAGAATTCTGCATCCTGCAGTGCTCAGCCTCTATAGTCCACACATTGCCCCCATGTTTCAGGAAGAGCAGGCAGCTGATGAAAACATCCTCCTGCAATGGTACAGTTCAGAATCCAGACAAACACTGTTTTTAATGAAGACAACATATTTGAAGATGCAGGAGATACTCTGAGTTCTTCTGTAAACTGAGAATTGAGGGACTGAAAGTATTTGAGTGCACTTTGATCAGGACAAGACATTCTGGCCATAGATAACTGAAGACGATCAATAGCACTACATTAAGGCCACAAAACTCTGGTTTTGCATCTATAATAAGGAAATAATTTTGCTGAAGTTATAATGTCTCTTCCTTTAAAAAAACAAAACAAAACCATACTTCATGTTTATTTGGCATAATCATTCAGAAATTATGAACAGAAGTCAAATGCATTTAGAATTTGCAGCAATTTTTCGTATTCTAGAGGAAGATACTTTTGTCAGAAGCATTTTGTGCGAGGGAGCAGAAGTGCTGTCTTGTGACCAGTCTCAATTAAACCCCAAAATACTAGAAATGGAATTATAGAACTTATCACGGTCATTCCCAGTAAGTGTATTTAACTCCAGAAGGTAAGAACTGCTTTCACTCAGCATTCACAGGCAATATGAAGTCATATGTCTGAAGTGATAAAAACATTATTAGAAAGATAACTGAAGTGATAAAGACATTATTATTAGCCTCTGACCAATGATGCATTCCCTGATAAACATCAGTAATAATCTCTAACACTGAGATACTCCACAAGATCCATGTGAAGGCAATCACTGACCCAGGTGGCTGGCGTAAACACTACAGCTCTGCAACATGAAAAAGAGCAAAACACTAAGATACACGCTAGAGCATGACGACATCTGGGCACTGGTTATTAGTCAGGAACAAAGTCGGCTTCCTGTTATTGTAAAATAGTTTATGTGGACTCAGTACCTCTGTTATGTCTCCAACTGCATAAATGTGAGGAACAGAAGTAGCTTCGCTGGCATCAACAATGATCTTTCCAGTTTCAGAATTAGTTTTCACTCCAACTGTCTCCAAATTGAGAGTTTCAGTGTCAGGGGCTCGGCCTTAAGGAAAAAAGAAATTAAAGTAAAAACTATTGGAAAATTTCATCAGTGTTCATTTAAAAAGCTGGCATCCTCCACTGTAGGTTCCCAAGAACTCTGTTCTATTTGATAGTCCAAGAAGAAACAGGGTAAAACTCACCGCACACTGAAAGAGCTGCAAGGGTGGGAAGTATGGGTATGGGTGTCTTTGTGAAAGGAGCTCTACTGTTATTGCCTTTGCTCAGACTATTTCAGAGAAAGTTATCCTTTAAAAATGTGCAGGACAACTCCCACTGCAAAAAGCGCAAACCTCACATGATTTAATATTTATTGCATATTCTAAATTCAGTTTCCTAACGTAGCCTGAATATACGTATAATAACTAAGCAACTTCTACACTGAAAATTTCTGATAAACATTAACTGAATGGGACTCAACAGCAGCAAACAGCCTGTTGTGCACACTTGTGGGTAAAAATAATGCTGTTCAACGTTCCTGAAGTCCTCTTTTCTTGTTATCTGATATGCTTATCTTAAAGCTTTTTTAGTTCCCTCAGCTTGGATGAAAAAGTTTACCAACTCAAGTCCTTAATGCTGAGTTATTTAGCTCAAACTCTGTATTTGAGCTACTTCTGTAGAGTTCAGAAACATTATTCCTAGACTTTAGAAACACTATTTTAAATGGATTTAAAAACAAAAGAGGCAAATTCTACTGAGCCTAGATTTTATTTCTGCTTCCTTGATTTTAAATTCTCTCGTCTTTAAAAAAATATTTTTGTAGCGTTTTCTGCATAGAGTTACCACTTACACCACCAAAGTCTTGATAACATTACACTGAGCTTTTTCTAGAGTATCTAACAAAGCAATTCCTGACCCAGAAGTTGGAATCTTAAATCCTATCTCATTTTTCAAATGTATTCGAACGTTAAGAAGCATAGTGAAATTATCAGGTACTCCGAAAATTTGTAGGGACACACAGGATCACATAGAAAAGATTACCTGAATATATCCAAATGAAGGAAATTTTATAACATTGCATCCGTTTTTCAAGGCTATAAATGAATATGGCTGTATCTACATCGACATATATAGGTCTCCTTTGCGTGAGTCATGGGTTTGTGTTTGATGTTAATACAGAGCTACAGCAAAGCAAAACAAAAAGGGAAACGTGTTTCATGACAAAAACAAGCTCTTTGATGTTAATGTAGGAAATTATTAAACAAAAGGAAAACCTGGCTTGTCAGTACAGACCTAATTATATGTAAACATATGATTCACTGCTTTATACATCTGCCATATCGCCAGGCCCCCCAAACAATGTCACATCTGAATGCCTCTGTAAAGACTTCTGTGTATTAATTTCATCTGGTGAAACCAACACTTCCTCTGGGAGCACTGACTGAAGCTGTCGGCACTCGGCTATCTGTCTGTCTTCCCTTCTCTCGTCCCCATGGGACGTAGATCTGCTGTTCCTTCTCTGCCCCCTGCTCCCCAGTCCTGATGCTATCAGGCAACAAAAATAATAAACCTCCAGGACCTTATCTTGGCTCGGATGTGAAACAACTTCCTACCGTTGTATTTCTTTGTGTATTGAGAGTAAAGCCTGGATATTCTGCAAATGGACAACTAATGGGGTTTTCTAGTTTCCCCTCTTTCCTGCCAGGCAGAGCCAAGAGAAAGCTTAGCACGCAATGGCAGGCACTGAAAGAGGAAAAAAAGAAAAACTGTCAATAGAGTCATTTAAAGACCTGTGACAACAACAGCTGAGTTTATCAAATCTGCAGGATAACACTTAACCTTTCGATTCCAGTCTATTTTAACACACGTACAGCTTGGTATTAATAGCTAGGAGTTACAAAAAATGTGTCACTACTCAAAGTGAAATTTCTCTCCCAACTTTACTGCCTAAATATTACTTCTGAAAGCAAAAACAAAACTTTAAAATACTGAACTGAAGCTTTATTGGCCTTTAGCCCCACGCTGGCTCACCTCCATAAGCCAGAATTACACTTACTGGTCTTGCTTCACCTTGCATTCAGTAGCTTAGGTTCACGATTATCCAATGTGTCTTGCTAAGTTTTAAGGTCAAATTCAGGAAATTCTGATTTTTCCCAACATTCACATACCTGTATTATAGAACCAGTTCTCACTAGTATTGGATCAGGACAGTTGTTTCATACCCATAACTCCTAAGTTTTTTACATTTACAGTTTCAAGAAAGCATGAGTTTACAGCTTATTTCTAAGATCCAGAGGGCAATAAAACACTATACCAACCCCACCAGGCACGTGGCACAGAGATGGCCCCATCCCCCTGTCCCCCTCCTCCTAGAGCCAGCACATGTGCTTTTAGTTTGAAGATGTCCACTGCCCTGAAACTGGCCCACAACAAGGAGCATATGGTTGCTTAAGACACAAGATTAGATTTAGCTTTTATTCAGAACAGTAAGATATTATGCCTGACATCTATAAGAAAGGTGCCAATTCTAATCTGACCCGTAAAAAGGTTACCTGACTCCTGCACTTTTAATATCACATCATAATCTCATTTTTAATAGGCCCATACAATAACCACACACCTGGGAAAACCACACAGATCCCTGCTTTCAGGTCCTGCCCCCATTTGCTTTTAACTTTAAAAGAAAAAATAGTTTTTTGATTTTTTTTTTTTTTTTTTGTAAAATCTAACATGACTTCCTAAGGGGGCTGCCAGCCAGCCTAGCCCCAGAGTGACAAGAGACGGGTTACAGCACCCATCTCAGACACGTGCCAGGCTGGTTATATGGTGACGGGGCACTTCCGTGAGGGGCTCTGGGAATCCCACTCGCACCCAGAATAAGGTGAAGCAATATCAGGCTGCTGTGACCTTCAGGTGCAAGACCTTCAGCAGTGGAGACTGAAGCAACTAAACTGAGAAGAAACCATAGGAATAGGCATAGTCAAGTAAGTAGGGGCAGTAAATGAGTGATAGCATACTCTTGCACACAGTGAGATTTCCCAGGGTGATAAAGGTGCAGCTGACCGCAGAATTTTATAATGGGTCTCCTGCATTTTCTTCATCACAGAAGCTACAATGTCTGTTTGCCCCCCAGCATTTGAAAAATCCAAACTAGAGCCAACCAAGCATTTTATTATCAGGCATGATACTGCAGATGGACACTGTGAGGATACTGTAGGGTGACAGGATGGTTCTTCTGGCATAAAACTTAAGCCAAATGGTCTTCTCCACTTCTTCCCTACACATTGGCATGTGCACACATCACTTCATAACTTTACCCAATCCGATCTCAGTTTGACCTTAATCAAAATCTCATCTCTGTTCCTAGTCTTGGTACACCCTCTCTCATCTTGTTCTGGGTGCCTGATGCAGTCCCCCAATTAGTTTCAAGACCACTACCCTTTCCTCCTTCAAATCCCTCCTCAAAACCCACACAGTGTTCACTAAAACACAGACAGCTGATAATGGCTAATAAAGACCAATTCAGTGTAACTAACATTCACATTACGAGAAAATATTCGCTACAGTAAGAAAAACTAAGGCAAAAAAAGTTCAGAACCACATTGATAACAGCATACACCAATTTTACAAGGATGTTTTTAAACATATAATTCATTACTGATAAACTTTCAGCATGGCTGCCATAATTTGAAAATAACGTGACCCTTAATCAGCGCTAGGGCAGGAACTGGTTCTTTGCCAAGTCTGCTAAAATGCACTACCTCTTATAGCATTGGCTAGTAATAGTACACAGAAGAATCATCTCAGCAGAAAGCTTGTGGCAGCCACGGTGCGATTAGTAAACACGCGGCCATCACCACCTTCTGTCCAGCTGAAGGTACCAGTGTCCGCAGACAAGTCACTTTGGTCCTACCCAAACAACAACAAGAATCTCCAAGTGAAATGTAACCAAATGAAAATGTTACAGCACGCGACAGACTTCTAACAACTCTATTTGTTTTGTTCTCAAGGTCCTGTACAAGGTAAAGTGGGCTGGAAACACTTTCTGAGAAGAAAGCTACAGTTCACCTTTACATTAATTCTCGCACACTGAGCTTGCTGTAACCAAAGGTTTTGTACCACCTTAAGAGACAGCTCTGCAGCCTCAAAAACCAGCACCCAACCACCACTCCCAAGTGAGGTCATTGGCTTCAATCTCCTAGACACTTACGGGATAGGTGAACAGCATGTGTGTTCTGTAGAAAATGTCACAGTAATTATACTGGTTTCATCAAATGACCTTGCAGCATCTTCGACCATTTTGTTATTTGTTTATAACACCGTTCAGGTAAAGGCCAGCCATCACCTATCAACTCAAATAGCACCTCATAGTTCTGAATCCAAAACGTTCTCTCACATGCAGATTAGAGGCATAGCCTAGCATCTAACTTCTCCTCAACATGAAGAAGCAATTTTTGCAGTTACAAGCTGGTAAAGTAGCATAAAACAAGAGTTACACTCCAAGTTTATGGGTGGGTTAAACAAAAGAAGGAAAAAGTACCATCCAGGCCTCTTTCAAAGCAAACAAATTACCAGCACATTAAAAATAGCCCTGTTGAATGAAGTCTGACTGAATGTCATTAAAACTAGATATTGGGAAAAAACCTAGAAGCACTGGCTGATGTAATGGGAATGACAATTTTCATTAGGACCGCAGAAACCACATCTTACCAAGACAGTAATAAATTAAAATTAATGGGAAAGAGACACAGGAAGTTCAGAACAAAGACCCAGAGCCTCAGCAGACCACGTCACGTTAGCACTAACAGTTGTCTGAGATCAACCAAGGTGCGTTATTTTTCACTGAACAGTTCAAAGGTTAAGAACTGGATGGGAAGACTGTTCGCAAGACGGATCTAAAGCCCATCCCCATTTCTATAGGGGCTGGCCGAGATACACTCACAGGAGATCACAGCAGTATTTTACCATATGGGACTTTTCAAAGAAAATCTCCAAACAAAATTTCTGTTTTCTTAGTTAATCCAAACTGATTTGGTTGTAAGACTTGAAGAAAACTACTATTAAAAAAAAAAGTTATGTACTTAACCCCTTCTTGATATTGAATGGCGAGGACTTACTTTACCGCACTACAAAATAAATCTGCCAAGCATCCCGTCTGACACAAAGCCAATCTGCTTGGATAGCACGTGGCGTGCAACACCTGATACCTGTTCAGCTTTACACTGAGCTAAAGTTATAATTCCATTTTATAGCAAAGATGATATTATTTCAAAGACATGGTAGCTTTCCTCTAAGCTTATGAATGTGAAGGAACTTGAGAATGGTTGTTCCAAAGCTCTCATGAGGGAGAAAACTCTTTTTGCAAAGCCAAACTTAAACTCTGCTGCTGGCCATTGCTCCTTCTGTTAACAATTTACCGGCACGCTACCTCACTGCCTCTGTCAAACCAATCCCAGGAAATTTTGTAAAGAGCTGCTCAGTTTAATCATCAATTCAGTGTTGCTTCTCCACACTGTAAGACCCCATTAGATATGTAGCAACTCAATATCTTTTTTAAGCGCTTTGTGAATAATCCAATTCCAGTTACAGCAGTGATCTTTTGCAATCTATTGCAAATTCAATTGGAAATAGTATTCACTAATTCCTTTTACATATTAACTGTGTTACAACCGCAGCATTCAATCCACAGGTTTCAGTCCTCCAACAGCCGAAACAAACCCACCCTACCAAGCCTGCTCTCCCGCAGCTTTGCCCTGCAGCTCGGCAGTTGCAGCTGCTTATAAAGGTGCCAATCTCTGCCCTTCCCTTTGGGTGAAGGCCCTACGTTCAACCTGCCCACGCTCACGCTTACCATTGCTTTGTAGCTCAGGTATATTAGGTACCTAACATACAAAATTTTTGTGTGTCCTTAAGGGCAGGGGGAATACTATATAATATTAAAAGTTTATTGGTTCCATATTGAACAAAAAAAAAATAACCTCAAAAGCTTATAATTTCAGGAGAATTCTCACAAAAGCAGAAGACTGAGCACTAGCAAAAACCAGAAGAACATTACGGGACTAGACAGGCAGAATCAAATAAAGAGCAAGAAAGAGTTATTTCACTGATCTGGAATATAACAGTATAGTCACCCAGCGAGGTAACAAAGACCCACAACAGTTACCTACAAAAGTTTTGGATTGAAACCTTTAAATTATATTAAAAGATACAAAAATGAGATTTATTTATTTTTGCCTCACATATTTTGCCTGGTTCAAAAAAGCTGCTAGGAAAGCAAAGAGAGCATTGGCTTATCCATACAAACACAAAATTACACATTGCAAAAGATAAACAAAAATCTTCATAGAAACACAATGTAAGTGTTTTTCAAAGGGCCTACATTAAGAGATGATACCGTAGCTTACCGAACTCAAATTATCCCATCGTCAGTAAATATTTTTAACGTTATTCATGAAATCCTACTAAAATTCCACAATGTGCTTAAAAAAAATTAAGGAAATGTCTACTATAATTCAGGCTACGATTAGTTAACAATAGCGGCTGCTTTTTAACTAGCTCTACAAGCTGCCTTTCTTCCATCAGTATTGTAACTGGCACATCTGCAGGCAGGAAATCCTCAGCACCACCAAGTTTCCCAGCCTATTATCTGAGACACCTGGTGTGGGTGTGTTGATACAGAGCAAAACAATGAATCATATCGACTGCACATCAATTAACCAGCTTTAACTGTTAATGTGTTTAATCCTTCAGGGTAGAGTGCCAATTTGAACACTTAAAAAAAAAAGTCAACACAAAAAACCCCAAACCCTCAAACTATTAATTTTGCAGTTTCTAAATACAGATTGTAAATCAAATCTATGACAAAAATTATAATACATGTAGTTCCTCTGTATCAAAATAGTGAGTGAAATCACATTACAACTGAGTTGCAATAGTATATCATGCAACCTCATACCATTATAATTAACAGTAAACCAAGATTTTTTTTCTTATTATTTCAATTTAATAGCTCTTTTCTTCCATCTCTGACAGAAGTAAACAAATCGACTTGACATTTCACAGGAACGACTCCACCTCAGTAATACTTTCACCAGGAAGCTTGAGAAAAATCAAATACCACATTTAGAAATCCATTTTTTGGAAACATTTTCATATCACCTCGTGAATATTATTCTACAGTTTTCAGGATTGTTACATCTCCAGATAGTATGACCTTTTTTGCTCTTGACAAGCACTAGTGTCTTTGATTGGTTCTGGTGAGCATAACTCATTATTATAGGCTGTTTCCACAATTTGTAGAAGCCCACCACACTTACAGTAGAATAGTAAACACAGTAAGCAAAAGAAAACGTTTGTCACAACACACAACATTGGGCTATTAGGAAGAGACAAAGCTGATTTAACCAGCGGAAAGGAACAAGAGGACACCGGGCAAAATACGAAATGCTGTAAATGATCGGTTCCTGTTTCTTTTAATGGATCTATTCTACGACCACAAGAATTTAACTTTAGCTATTACCAACAAATGAAAGAGTAGCGCTTCCCCACTACTCTGAAACAGTAATCTCAGATAAAAAGAATAGCATAAAAATGAAGTAGTTAAAGAAATTGCTAAAGCTGCCAGTGAAGCTGGTCATTCCTCTGCATCAAACCAGATTTCTTGGGCAGTAATCCTAAGACTATTGTTCACCAGGTATCATCTACTTGCCAAATATTACTACTACTTTTAGCCATCCATTATTTATCTAGAATTCCAGATATTCACAAAGCTTTACAAGCACAGAAGACAGGAGGTCTCCTATTCTGGTGGGCTCGTAGTCCATCTGAACAAATATAGCAACTGAGGGCCAAGTTCTAGCAGCAGCAAACGAGCAACTTGAGGAGGCAATGCAGAAAGGGTATTTTCATTCCTGTGGGCTGCAGCCTTGTACCATACATCATTTAGTGTGTTAATTCCTATAAGAAGTAATGTTTGACTCAAAGGAGGCAAAACCCAGAATTAATTCCCATTTCTGGTGATTATGCTCATAGCCGTTTTTCACAAAATTCTTTTAAACTGATTTACTCTGACTTAGGCATTGTATGTCAGCTCCAAGGGGTATGAGATACGAGAAAGATCCTAAACAGATTTTCGAAAAGCTCTGAAGTTCCAAGGTTCCCTGCAACAAGCTCGGATTTTTAGGGACAATTACTTCCCTTTTTCCAAATCAGATGATGGCTGCAGTAACAAACTTCAGCAGCATAATTTAGAAAAATTCCTAGAAGAAATGCTGCCTGTTGAATAGGATAAATAGGAACTTGCAGTGAACGGCTTCATGCATAAGTCAGGAGGGTGGACTTAGAGAAGATGACCTGCACGACAGGTGTTGCTGGAATTCATGCTCTCAGTAAACTTCAAATTCATTTTAAGTAAACTTGAAAATTCATGCTTCCTCTAGTAAACGTGAGGAAGACTAAGTGGTCTCCCATTTCTTGCAGCTCACGCAAAAGTAGTTACCACACATTTCTTCCATTCACTGCAACTTTCATGTGTTTTTAGACTGTAAGTGAGCAAGTCAGGCATGCAAGAAATGAATCAAAAAAAAAAATCTATCAGTGTTTGGGTCACTAAATATTTAATGTAAAAAAAAAAGGGTGTTTGGCCCCATACAACATGATAAGGGGACTTCATTTTCAGAATGGAAAGCACTGAAAATAAATGTTAAGATAATCAGGTTTACCTACTGCCCACATCACTGTGTTAAAGGAATCTGTTTCTTCTGTGCCCAGGTCAGTATTTTTCCAGGTGACTTGCAATCTGTTGCTCTCCAATTTTTCAACTTTGGTTGGGAAACATTTCTTTAAGAACTTCGTGCCATAAGATTCCATGTGCTCAGTTACTAAAGATGCCATTTGCTGTTGAGTAGGGGGAGAAAATATTGTTTATTCTTAGAGATCTGACCTTTTTAACGTAAAGCCCTCCTTCAGCCTTCTTCATGAAAATCCAGTAAATACACCGTGCATTTCAAACATTCTTTGTCACTTAGTTACTATGCATTCTCAACACATGATAATTTATTAAGCCACTATGACCTGCAACTCCATTCCAAGGGGCATCTACATCTGAATATTCAAATTATTTTTAAAAATGTAAAATAGTATACAAATAAAACAGTTGCTTTTAAATCATTTGCTGCTTATACAAAAATAGCATCTAGAGCTATTCCATTTAACGTTACCATAATTACCATTTTCTGGCAGCTTGATGAGAATTAAATACTTTCATAAAGCTAAGGAAAAAAAATATTTCCCTTTGCCATGACACCTGCCACTTCTCTGCAAGAACTATGAATCACTAAGGTTTCCTGGAAAGTTCTACTACAAAAAGGAAATAATACTTTTGTCTTAAGAGCCTGTTTGAAAAAATGCCACACCAGAGTCGAGTAGTAAAGTGTCACATTGACAGGTTTATCTAAAGATGTCATTGCTCTTGACTGCAGTAATTCTGGTTGCACTTTGTCAAAGAACATGTTTATTACTTCAAGGGTATTATCACAAAACCACTCACATAGAACAACTACATGCAAGCTCTCGGCTTACAAAAATTTATTTTCCAAGTTGATATTAACTAATACGAAGGCAACAGCAGGGATATATCTCTTTAGAAACATGACAGCTTGCTAGCCAGTTTCCATCAGACCCAATGTGGCTACAGGCTTAACACAGTTTTTATTTCTCTATTAATACTTTCTTAACTTTGAAGTGTCCATTGTGCTCTTCCTGCCTACAAAGGCTCATGTTCTTGGAGAAAGCCCTACTGAAGCGTTTTATGGAGTGCCACACACAGCCTCTTTACACTACTCCCTGCTTGCTCAGATCTCATGCTGTTACAGGTGTGGAGTTCTTCAGCAATGACTGCAAATCCCGAGACACATTCTTATACGATGTTTTGCAAACTCTGGTACACATACCACGAGTTTTAAGGAAGCCACTTCAAAGTGGCTGGCATGCAACCAGGAGCTGCCACTACCTGCAGCAGTACTTGTCACTGCTGCTTCTAACAGCAACGCTCCCTCCTCAAAAACTGTGCTGTTACTTGTGAAAGTACTTTTCCTACACAGTGTACGTGCAAAGAAGCTCTTAAAAACAAGCCCATAGTTCTATCACTCTTTCACCAACTTTGGCCTGTAAGTATTTTGCACTATTGCAATTAATCATTAAAAAAAAAAAATCCTAATTCATGACACCAGGAATAATTAAGTTAATGTGCATTCATTCCCATTCGGAGAACACTATTTTCAAGTGATTAACACGACACACTCTTAATTCTTAAGACTGACATTTTACAAAGTTATTTGCCTGAGAAAAAATATTGTTGGAAACTTGAAAGAAAAAGTTCACTGGACATGTGAGTGACACCCCAAAACTCTCTCGCTGTTTTAAAAACACTACAGAAATTTTTCCTTCAAAGTAGTGATAGCATCAAAATCTTGCAGGGACAGAAGATTCACAATCACCCTTAACGTGCCCTCCCTACAGCTCTAGACCAAAAGGACTACCAGGCTACCAAAGAGATCATCTCACCTGTAGAACAGAGGCGACAAACTCACATCATGTAACACCTTCACTGGATCCCGTAACTTGTCTTTAACCTATACTACCTTCTAGTGCTTCTTTAAGCAGTTATACTTCTGACATGGATCCTATATAAGACCTTTTCTTGTTGTTGTTGTCTTGTTTTGTTGTCATTTCTAATTGCTTTTAACCTCTTCATACAGGAATGGGTTTCTGGCCAAAACTGTTTTCTGTTTTGTCAGCACAGTCACGACCACTTACACTTCTAATTGAAAGTCTTTGCTTTTAATTTTCTCCACCTTAGGATTGATAGCTCCACTGAAATCACTATATAATGGGTTTTTTTACCTAGTTATAACCGTCACTGTTTTGAAAGTGGTAAGGTCAAGATTTCTGATTCCTACAAACCTTCAGCTTAGTGATGTATTTATATTCATCATAATGAACTCCACATTGAATTGTTCCATATTAAGTCAAATAGTTTATTTTAAAAAGAATTATTCCTAACTCCTAGAAATTCAGGACTATTTTAAAGGGATTGTCTAATGTTTTTAGCAGTGGCATAAATCCCTGCCCTGCTTCCTAACCTTCTCAATCTTGTTTTCAATTAAGCAGGAGTTAAAAAAAAAGATTTACTTTTCTGAGTACGGTATCAAGAGCTAGTATTTATTTAGTTTCTCTTCAGAAAGCACATACTAGCAAGTGTTTGGAGAAGCCAAAACCACTTTTTCTTTAGGAGACAAAAATAATAAAATACACTTTTAAATACATTTGATATATAAGGAGACATAAGATACACTGTACTCACCTGATCAAACCCGCGAAGCGGGATACTTCTCATCATGACTGTAGTGTCCAACCCAAGGCCTGTTAGAAAACCAGCACACTCAAGTGAAACATCTGGTGAAGCATCAGTTAAGGAAATATAAACAATAATTCCATATAAATGCAATATAAAAGGGTGGTACACAAGTGAGCTTTTTACCTAGAGTTATCAAGTTCTCCTCGCACAGACAACATCTTTATTTTGCTTTTGTTGCTTAGAATAAAACTCCAAAGCCTGAGAATATTTTCCTCATAGATAACATTGTTTTTAAGATCCTGAGAATTTATCCTCACCTGACCTTAATTCCCATGATGCTACTGCACAGAAAACTATTACTATTCTATTAGCAACTCAACTGCAGGGCACGAGCAAAGGAATTCTGAAAACAGCTTTCATAGGAAAGATAGCAATGCTGCTTATAATCGCAAATCATCACGGCTTTTTCAAAGGATACAGCTGGCTCCAATAACCAACCTGTTACATAAAAAGAAACAAAGAATAAAGCAATCAAATGAGCTTGTACTTATTTCTGCACAACCAAAAAACTATCTTCTGAAGTATGCGTAGTTACAAAATTACAGGTTTGAGGAGTTGATTTGATGTTGTTAGATGGGAAGAAAGAGTGTGGCTTGTGAGCTCCAACAAAGACAACTCTACTACATGTAGGCTTATTTTATTAACAGGATAAAAAAAAAAAAAACGAACAGGCTTATAAGACATAAGGAATTGTTTTTATAGTGTAAAGAGACATTTAAGCACATACTCTGAAAGACAAAGTGAAGAAAGCCATTAAAAACTCAAGAGGAACTATCAAGGTTAAGAGGCATCACAAATATTTCAATTGTGTTCTGTGGTGTACCTCTGTGGAACTGCCAGGTTTTTCCCTCGGTGCCTGTTCCTACTGATGCCTCATCTTTACAGGGCTTCTCAGCACCGCTGCCTCCGAGGCAGTAGGCAACATATAAACAGACATGCAGCGGTCTTGTCCGAACTCAAGTATACCTCAAAATTTCCAGAGGTATCTTAATTACTAAGATTTTATTAATTGCTGAATTTCATTTTGATTTATAACCATCTGCTTTTTAATCACCTTATTTTACCAAATGCCAAATATTTGCCCTTCCTGTCTTCAAGTTTGTGTATGCGGCGATAGAAAAGCCGTGTAATCAGTTTACCCAGACTACTATTTACAAAATAAATGCATTTTAGATCTTAAATAAAAGTCCAGCTCCTGTCTCTCCCCATATTTCACATCCTTTCAACCAAGAATATCACTAAAGTTGTCCATCAACACTTTTAATTGATGAGTTGCATCAGCTCTCTGGCACAGCGGTTCCCAGGCCTGTCCCCAGGTGCCCTACGCACTGCAGCAGCCCCTCTCTCTTCTCCCCACATCCCCAGTTCCCCACGCCTGCTGGGCACACAAGAGGCAGAGCCTCACTCACTCTTCCAGAGAGAAAAATGGGTCCAACCAGTCAGTCCCTGCCACTCGCTGCTGCACAGGCTGCACCCACGTCCCTTTGCTGCTCAGGTGTTACACAGACTTGTGAAAACCTCACAGTTTGGAGATACATTCCACATAGTATTTACACTTACAACAAAGTCTTTTGTTAAGTTTTTGAATTAGGGTAAAAAATGCATCATTAGGGATGAAAATTTCTCTTTACTATGAGGACAGTGGAGAATGTTAGGCTCTTTCTGACTGTGATTTTCATCTCTGGAAATAGATGCTGTATAAAAAAACTTTCATGCCCATGCTTTATGAAGAACTTTTCATCAAAAAAACCCAGCAACACGAAACCACAACACTAGGAACCCACCTGAATATTTGTAACTTTTATATTGAGCATTTTTTTCTAAAGCAGGTCTCTCTCATACTGACATATTAAAAAGTTAAATAACTTTGGATTTTTGGGTGTGGAAGAAGCAGTTTGCTAATTGTATTTTGGAAAGCTAGAAGTTTTAGAAATTCACTTGAATTTAGAAATTTACTTTAAAACTCAAAATACAAACTCACATAATCACAGAGTTTTAATAGGTTATTTAAAGTTAGGAGGATAAGCAAGGAAGCATACGCATTATAAGCCTAAGTCACAGAACTGTATCATATTCTTTTACCCATATCCAACCTTGTTTGACTGTTTTGAGGAAGACAAGTTTTAGCAACACAAATGGCAATGCCAGCAGACCGAACAGTTGCACGGAAAGACCTTTCCCCTCAGCCGCTGTACTTCCATTAATTCAAAAAACTCTAAGCAACGAAACAAAACTATTTTGACAAAACATGCTCCAAACAGGTGAAAATTCAAAGTAGTCAGATCACAGAAAGGAACACATCTGAAATATCAGCCTGTGGCCTACACACCCCACACTGCTCAATTCCTGGCTGAAGTGGCACACGCTGTTATGGTGCTTCACAAAGTAAACATAAACCCTCAAATCTATGGAGAAACACACTGAAGGCTAACACAAAGTGGTGCAGGCATTGCAGTCTCCATATAAAGAGGTATCATTCATCAATTTTTAATTAAAATTTACAAAGCAATAATCCTCCCTCCACCCTGTTACCAGGAAAACTACTGGCATACACACTTACAAAGACAGAAATGTGTTTAATAGAAGGACATCAAGAACCTTAGAAAATATTTTATATGTGAACACGTATGGCAACTAAACACAAAGGTTAGAGACATGATGGAGCTCCGCAGACAGCAAATTTGGCTTCTCTTTTTGGCCCTGTCACTGACTAGCCACATACACCTAGGAAAGTTATTCTTCCCCAATACTGCGAGAGAAACAAGACCAATACTTGGAAAGCTCTTCATACACAGCCTGTCCTATACGAAGAGAGCAGACCAAAAATAATAGATGAAACTCTGGCTTGTGGCCTATGCCTCACCCTGCACCATCTCCTAGTTCTAACAGAGATGCTTTAAAACTTCTGAAAAGTGTAGAATGGGGGCTGCTGCTCCATAAGCCCCAGGGACTGCAGAGCCAGTACAACACGTGTTTTCTCACAAAAGACCCTAGATAACATCTATCTATCCTATAATAAAAACATATAACTTCTGAAGGTGTACAAAGAACAGGCTGAGCTAGAGAGATTAAAATCTGCTAGTCTGGGGTTTATGTTTGGCAAACAATTTAACACAGTGGGAAATAAATTTTTCCAGCATTAGGGCATCTGATTCATCTGTGAATGGATGATCACCCCCTCTTTCAGCACATAGCTCCTGGGAAGCACTGCAAAACGCCACACACTGCCCATAAAGAAGTATCCACTGGAGATTCACAGTGAATAGAACGAGAATATCTCTAATTTAGGCATATGTTTGCTCTTCTTTTTCATTAGAGCAAAAATCAATGCCAGCTGGCACTCGTTCATAGCATCAGCAGCACATTATTCACAATTTCTTCTACAAACTAGAGGGCTCCTGGCCATTGTCAGTGTCTAATAGAAAAGTTAAGAAAGCAGGACTTAACCTCCTTCACACCTGCTCAATCTCTCACTCATTCTGAACATATTTCAAGGCACATTTTCTAATTCACTCTGCCAAAACCCTTCATCTCAGTAGCGAGAATGTCTTCACAGTGTTTGTATATTTTTTTGTTTTTTTAATATGAATAACTGTAGGACTGACAGTTCTATAACCCCCCAGGCATGTAATTTGTAGCTGAGATATGTACATTCGGAGGGGGAGAAAAGAAAGAATAAGTACAACACAGCTCAGATTAAAAACAAAAGGTGTTAAACTGAACCTTGGGAATATTTGTAATAGAAACAAATCCGACAGAAACAAACCTTTAACAACTCCCTCCTTCATTTGCTAGGACACAGCCTGATAAAGCACAGAAATGCTACTGTAGCCCCTGCAGGCTTATTTTGACTAAATCTCAGGAATGCAACATATAAACACTAGGCTCCCACATTACACTGTTACAACTTGCATTAGCAGCAACTGGACAAAAGCCACATTTTCACAGAAACATCTTAACAGGGATAAATCTTATGTTTAGTTTTTTGGGGGGGAGGGTGTGTGTGTGTGTGTGTGTGTGTCATGTTGGGGGTTTTTTTTGTTTTTCTTTTTTCAGAAAAAAAAAAACAACCAACCACTCAGTTTCCTCACATAAATCATGCTCTTAAAATTCAAGAGGTGACTGATATATTGCAAACAACAGCAAATTTACTTTCCTTTTTAAACTGTACCAAGGAGCCTTGTTTACCTATTTGATATTTAGCTTAACACACTGCATTTTTTATATTAGAAAGTCACAGCCACAAATGGCAGCTCTGTTTTCTTTCAAACACCACTATTATAGTTTCAAGTCTTTTTTTCTTATATATACACTTTGCTTCTTCTAGAATTGCTCAACAGTGAGAAGAAAAAAAATAGTATTATCTGACTTTCATGCTAGCAAATGTGCATTTCCTATCACAATTAATTGCATCAGGAAATTGCTCTGTAGTGCAATGTTGACTCAGAATGTTATTGTGCTATGTGCTGCATTTTAGTATTTCCATTTAAAACAATTTTTTAACATTTCAGTTAAACAATAGCTCCCAAAGGATAAGAAGAGGCAAAAGTAACTCAATTTTCTCATCATATTGTATTTTGTTATCAAAATTGACAATACTTAAGAAAATGTAAACTTATGTTGGAGCTTCTTTCCTAATTGAAGAGCAATTTCACATACACCCTTAGCAAATACGGACAGTAGAGCCTTCACTTAAGTTTATGCTGCCCTCTTGTGACTTCCGTGTATAATTGCTCCAGCAAACAAGTCACCTTAACCTAAGACGGTGAAAATTCATATTTAATTTGATTTTAGAAGGGAATTTCATAAGAGAGGGAGGGAGAGAAATCTATTAGTTACTAATAAAGACTGGTCGTATGATGTTGGTGCATAGCAGAACAAATTCTCAGAAGGAAAACAGAAGGACAGAAAAAACAGTGTGTTAAAGCCAATTTTGAACATTTTTCACCTTGCCATAAAGAAGAAGTACAAAAGCCAGCAGTTGTTAAAGCCATGGTAAGGTAACTTACGTTTTTCCAGGAGATTCTTTTAACCAGAACAGATCATCACTTGTGATACCATACTCCAGCGCACCTGCAATCTGTGATCACACAGGTTAAGATCTTGAATCTACAACCCAAGTCCTGGCAGCAAAAAAAAGCTAACAGCGACTTGGGCTGTATTAGCTGAAGTACAGCCAGTAGGTCAAGGGAGTTATATATCTGGGTTTGCCCAGATATGTCATCAAGTCTTCGTCTTTGGAGATTTTCAAAACCTGACTGCAAAAAGCCCTGAGCGACATGATCTGACCTCACAGCTGACTCGATAGCTGACCACAACCTAAGGAGGTTGAACTACATGACCTCTAGACATCCCTTCCAACCTGAATTATCCCACAGCTTTAAGCAACATCAACATACTAAACTGATGCAAATTATTTTCTATGGAAATGTTTTTCTGAAAGGCCTGTACTTTCTATAAAAGACAATTTTTCACATGACACAAGTATAAACATCTCTCATATGTTACTTTGTATTTACATTTTTATCCTCCAAACATTCATTATTATCTGCAACAAAACCAGTAAAACCATTGAGTTGTTAGATATCCAGCGTAACTTACATGTGTAGGGTATTTTGGTCTTCCTCCAGTAGCAATGACAATATTTTCTGCAGTAACAACAGTCTACAAACAAAAATACAAAATCAAAATCAAGCATCACATGCAGGAGTTTCTCCTACACATTCTCTATCAGGTTTTGTTTTAATATTAAGCTTACAATTGTTCCTATATTGGACAAGATTCTGATGACTACTTGGAAGCAACAGTTGTTCACAAATGGGAGCTTTTTAAAATCAATTTTTACTTAGGACAAAACATACAGAGATCACAGCAAGTGAATTCCGTCTCTAAGGCCTGGAGTTACGACTACCTCAAAAGTGGCATGTTTTTAGAAAATGCTAGGCATCTACCCCAAAAACTTTTGCTCTCTCAAGCTGACATTAACCAGTAACATCATATAATTACCCTCAAAAAGGTGTTAAAAATGCATGTTCAGTCTTTTCTTATATTTGCATACATGGCCACCATTCTGTTATGTGACCCAGTTGCTTGAGGCTGTGCATTCTGTACAATTGCCTCTTATACACAATTTTGTATTAGAAAGCTTATCACCCTTACAATTTATTTGAAGGAGGAAAACATCTCAGACTGATCTAATACTCAGAGCAATAAGGAGGTGGTGGTCCCCGCTACAGATCTGTAAGCATTTATCAAAGCAGTGTGACTCTAACACAAAAAAAAAAAAAAAAATCTTTTGTCTCAGCATTTCCATCTGCAGAGAAAAGTTAATGGCATCTAAGTGACAGCTTAGAGGCTAGGGACTCAGGAGGGAACAGTCAAGTTCATAAACATCTTCTCTAGGTGGAAAATGTAAATATCAGTCATCAAAACAATACTGAATAACTAAAGCAATTTGCAAAGGTACAATCTAGCTCCCAGTTGACCTGAAAACCAACACATGAGGACCTGGAATGTTTGACGTGAATGATATTGCAGAAATCAGCACTGCAGCTCACCTCTTTACCTGCTTTTGTTAAACCACAGATTGTATGCGGATCAGAAAAACTCCCTTTCATGTTGAAATATTTCACCTTCCTGTTTAGAAGAAAACAGCAACATAAAGGCACACTTAATGAAGAACAGAAATGAAATACAATCAGCTACTTTTTCCATATCTGAAGTGCTAAAAAGGATAGCAAACAGGCATAGAAAAGTAAAAGGAAGACAGCATCTCATTTCATATGATTGTTTGCAGCTCTGTCACATAATTTAAGTCACTTAATTCTTGTGTCACAGTTAACTCCTCTATACAGCAGAGTACCTAACCTTGTAACATGCTCTGGGATCAACCTATTGACTTCTTCAAATGATATATTTTCCACTAGCGATAGTAACGGTATAGATAATAATGGTAATGCTAATACAATGCCCATTTCAGAGCATGCAAAAGCAACTCAGCAGGAGTCACAAGACAACCTGTCAAATTATCTATTAATATAATTTCCCTGTAAAAGCAACTGCATGCAGAAAAACTTGAAACCATTTCCGCACTGTAAGCAAAAAAATCAGCTGCTCTAGTAAAGTGTTATCTGTGGGCTTGTATGGCATATAAATTTTGGTGGACGAGCTTGAAATTATCTTTAGAAACCCTAACTACTTCATATTAATGCGAAACCTCTCCAGATTAAAGAGAGCACTCCCTGATCTCTACACTGTTTGAAAACTTTCATGTATGGTCACTTTCAACCACTATTTCCCAGAAAAGAAAAGGAAGGAGAAAAAAACCCCAAATCACTTACATTAGCAAAGGCACTTACAGTCCCGAGCAGAAAAGACTTACAAACTCAAAATACTATCTCTAATGAGAAACTCCAAAGGCAATTCAGCAATTCAACAAGGAGAGGAGCAGCTCCTGGACTATGGGAAGTAAGATGAACTTCAAAGTCTTATTTACTTGTCTTGTAGTTGCACTCTGTGTCCCCAGTTCAAGGATTTCACATAATTCTGAACAGCCTGTGCCATCACAGACCTATCACAAAACAAGAAACTGAGCATGATGTCGTCACATTACAAATTCAGATTACGAAACTCAAAGATACAGGCGATTGCTAGAAATTAGGAATGTTCTACAATACTGGTTTTTTTTATAGAAGTAAATTATCAAGTTCAAATCAACGTAATATCTGCCCTGATAAACCAGTAAATACAGTTGTCTGTTTTAAACAAGGAGCAGTCTAAAAAGCTTCATGCGTAATTCCCTTCCCTAACTGTCCCCAAATAAGCACCAACGGGGAAAAGTTGTCATGCATTTGCAGCACAAAGGAGTGGATGTGGGCAATAATCCTTACCAGGTATGATGAACAGGTTGGGCTATATTCCAGCCATAGTGTTGGGCATCTTTAAGGGCACTCCCTAAAAGGGCTGCTTGATGCATAAGCTTTTTAGGAATGCAGCCAACATTCACACAAGTTCCACCAAGTCCCCATTTGGTTCCTTGTGAAAAAAAAAAGAAAAAAAAAGAAAGTAAATTCTTGGGTTAGTGTAACCATGCAATTGGGTTATTTAGAGAATTAGGTTGTTCATGCAATTAGTTAAAAACTTTTGAAACAGCACACAGTTCACTATCTCCTACAGATCAGTTTCTAACTCTAATTTTGTTCATTTGTTTTGATGAAAACCATCTCTATATACTTTTTTTCTAAAATTCAAACCATCTCAAGACATTTCTCAGAGCTCTGAAGATCGTTACTTCACATTCACATTTGCTTATTTGCAGTTGCAGATCTTATTTTACATATTGTACATGAAGCGTCACAAGATGATGCAATTCATAATTTTTAGAAATTGTGTCATCTTGACAGACAAAATATTCTCATATATTTAAGTCCAAAGTCTACAACAAATGGTAGCATCAAACTTCGCTAACAACCTTAATGCGCAGAGGAAGCAGGCAGAGCTGGGAATGAGCAGCAGAGCAAGCTGGGCTTAAGGACTTCTGCTACAAGCAAAGCAGGCAGGTGGCTTTGGCCACTTTGCTGCCTGGAGCGATCGGCTCACCTAGGCAACCGTTTTATACACATGTCCAAATATTAGCCTCGTATTTCTCTTCCATACCTTGTGGAGAAGGTTCCACATAATCCAGAACAGCTACTTTCCTTCCAAACTGAGCAGCTTTAAACAAAAAGCAAAACAAAGTATTTAGAGGAGGGAGAAACACACAAACATAAGCATTTTTAATGGCACGGTATAAAGAGTACAGGAGATGACAGCTGGTGGTTTTTACTGTCTAAGTCCAGATGCCAGACTAGACACTCAGGCTGCATAGGTCATCAGCAGATTCTCCAGAAGGCACTTAATAACCCAGACTAGAGCCTCCAGCTTCCACCAACCCTAAAACTGCAGTTTGACCCCAAATGAGAGGTTTAAGAACCCTGTGTGTTGTTGAGCACGTTCCATTGAGTTACAAAGGGGCAAGGTTCCCTGCAGCAGTTACGCAGATCTTGGAAATAGTCGGAAGGGACTGTTGTTTTAACACATAAATAAACGGTAAAATTGAAAAAATACAGTATCTATGAAAGCACTCAGAGCATTTTACATTAACAGTGAAATAAAAGCTTATTAAATTTTCCCATTATGAAAGAAGAAATATTTTTTAAAAGGTGAATAGGAAAGCCAAACAAGATCACCCCACCCGAGGGTGTGAACTAATTTGCAGATTGACTGTATGGAGCTGAGTTAATGATTTATGTGCAGGGACTAAAGTATACTATGTTTCTTAAAAAGCTTTAGCATTATCAGTAATACTTCTTTTAGTTTCCATAAACACCACTTAAGCTAAACAAAACTTTTGTTAGTTATTTATACATACCAACCTTCTTTTGCACAAGCAAGGCCCCCAGACCCTCCACCAATTACCAGAAGATCATACTCATTCTTTCCTGTGAAAAGGACGTGAAAAAAGAAGGAAAAGAAACAGGCAAAGAAGATGGGAGAGGTATGTGAGAAGGTACACTATTTTTTTTTTTACAATTGATTATTGCTGATTCGGGTTTTCTTTACTTTACTAGAGCACTGTGGGGTTTTTTTTCAGTATTCCAAAGCATTCTCCAAAAATTATTAAACTAGATTTGTGAATGAAACACAGAAAATAAAGCAATCCAAAAGAAGTGAGGAAATAGATTAGATTTTTACACAGTGTCCCAAGAAGCTCTTTCTGCCTGATCAGGCGATTGAAACTGGGATTCAGTATAGGTCTTCTGTCTCTGCATGACAGCAGCAAGTTCTACAGAGATTTTTTCAGCAGGGTCACCTTATCGGACTGGCCTCCGCTGCAATGTGGGCCGTGCAGGGGTGTGGTGGGGCGGCCAGAGGGAAGCTGGCCCCTTCTGCCACCTCAGCCTCCCAGAGCAGGTCCGAAGCGGCAGAAGCCCGCAGGTGAGCGGCAACTCATTTCTCAGCAGGCAGGAGGCCAAGCCCTGCTTCCCGGGGGCTGCCTGGCTCAGGGCGGGCAGCCGAGGCCCGCAGCACTGGACACCACGGGGTTGGGGACTTTTCTCGGCAGTGGGACCGGGAAGGCTGATGGCTCGGGTCCTTGCCGTTAAGCCCAGAGGAACGACCTGGCCTGGCTGCCCCTCGGGCCGCCCCGGTGCTTCTCCACAGCCCCACGGCCGGGGCGCGGGAGGCCTTGCCCACTTCACGGCCCCCTGCGGCCCGGGGCTCCCTCAGCAACCCGGGGGCCGAGGGACGGGCTGCTGCGAGAGAGGCAGCGGGGCGGGGGCGGCGCCGACAGCCGGTGGGGATGGATGCAGCCCGCCGCCAGCCAGCGGCACTCTCCTCCCTCAGCGGCGGAGGCGGGGAGGGCAGCGAGCTCCGCTCCCCACAGCGGCCGCTCAAGCAAAGCGCCCCTGGGCCTCTCCCCGCCGTGCGGGCGGTGGGAAGGGCTCGGGGCACCCTCCCCAGGCGCTGCGGCCGTCAGGAGGAGAGGCAGCCCGCCTCCCGCGGGGAAATGCGGAGGCGCGACCGCTGCCAGTCCCGAGTCCAGCGGGCGCCCCATACCTGAAAGGGCTCGCACCGTACGGCACAGCCCCGACGCGCCCAGGAGACGCTCCCGCCTCCGCCACAGCGCCGCCATGCTGTACGGCAGAGGGCCTCCGCGCCCAGCCAGGACCCCTGCGAGGTGGCCGAGTAGCGCCTGAGCGGAGGGCGGCGACGTCGGGTGGGTGAGGGCGGCGGGGTCCCGTGAGGGCGGGGGGCGGTGGGGACGCAGAGCTGAGGGGAGCCAGCTGCCGCCCGCCCGGAGCTCCGTCTTCTGGAGCCACTGCGGAGCCGCCAGAGGCTTTTTGAGAAGGCGGGCGCGGACTGCGGCGTTAGAGAAACGCGTTTGCGTTAAAATCCGACGTTTGGAAGGGAAAAATCCCCACACCTGGCTTGACTGGCTTATCCCTTCCCTCCCCCCCCCAGATGCTGCTGCAAAAGGGGTTCAGGGAAGGCCTTTTGGGTAAGAAGAGAAACATGACAAGTGTCCAGAACCTTCACCGATATTCAGAACTGCACTATTTCCCCTCACATCCCTTTGTAACAGACAGGTGGGAGGTCGCAGCCCCTTCTGAAGCTGCAGCACTCAGGCAGAAAGTTAAAAACCTCTGAGAAGGTGGTTTGAGTAAAGCCTCTCCCTCCCACGAGGTGTTACGCATGATGTTGTTTTGGCTTCCTGTGGCGTGTTCAGCATTGAGAGCAGGCGCTGGGGCCTCAGGTCCGAGAGAAGAGGGTTCTCAGCCACGACGGCGGGGCAGGCCTGTGCTCCACAGGTCAGTGAGCTCGAGCAGCACAACCAGCTGTGACACGGGGTTTAGCTGTGGTGGTACCCATACCTGCGCAGGAGGACCTGCCGGAGCACCTCCCATGCTTCGCCGCCTGCAGCAGCATCTCCTGTCCCTGTGCCACATGGCGGCTGTCGATTAAACAAGGGCGATGCTGCTGATCTACTTTGGGCGAGAGTTGTGAGAGTTATTAGTGCTTGTAATGTACTCTGGCAGCCTGAGGTGAAAGGCCTCAAAGTTGACATTGATCAAAACGGTACCGCAGGGAACAAGGTCTTTCTCATTCAGAAGTGCTGGCTGTTGGCCTTTACTGAAGCACAGCAGTGACCCTCCCTGCTGCTGTACGAGTGAGTCGTATGTGATAAATACCACCATAGCCAAATCAGAGTTTGGGACAAAGAATCACCCGCTTTTTCCTGGGGAAAGGGAGCTGGCGACAAAAACAGTGAGGCAGTCATGGTTCAGCTGTCTCCGGAGAAGGGCCTGGCTCACAAGGGGGCAGCATCCAACCGTTTCGTTTCAGAAACCATCGATCACCCGGTCCACAGTTAAGAGGAGAAATGGCAGGAAATTAAAATACTCAAAGTTTTGTAGAACTAACATCACCTCCAGGGTAGGTCTCATTATTTTTTTCACTTCATTAATGTTTGAAAATAAAAGAAACTGGAATTGCTATGACTTTAGTGATAAAAAAAGCAACCCCCTTCTCTGTTGCCTCCTGCAGCACTAATCAATAAATCACTAAAAACACTTTTACCCACTGCAGCAGCAGGAGAAAGGCATAACTAGAGCGCACTGAGAAGCCTCACACATATTCAGATACTAATCTTTTATGCTTTTCAGGTACATGCATGCAAAGTTGTTGTAGCTGTTCATTTTAGCCACTATCCTGAATTGAATCAGGCAGTGTTGAGCATGTGCTCTTCACACAGCATTTAGTTCAGACACGTAGGATCAAGGGTAGAATTAAATCTCCCCAAGCACAAAACAAATTTATGTGAAGAAATGTCCCTGCAGCATTATGGTATTTTGCTAATAAGGAAAGGCCTTAAATGTAGCAAAGCTGTTGATAGAAAACATTACCTTTAAACAGCACCTACAGTGGCAATTTAGGAAAGAACTGATGATAAATTTGGAGTAATGCTTCTAAACTCTTTTAAGGATAGGATCTTGGCCAAGTAGCCCTTGTAACAGCCACGTTGTACACCAGCATTACAGATTGCTTTCATTATTTTAGAGCTCAGAGTCTAAGTGAACCACAGCCTATGCAGCAGTGATGAGATTGTAGCTTCTTTTAGATGATTGTGTTCCTAAACGCATCAGCACACACCCTCCCTTGGCATCCTTCTGAAGTCACCTGTGAGCCAGGACTATCCGTAGCTGCTGCTGTGCCACTGGCAGACCGTGTGAAGCTGGGGTGTCACCATCCCTCGGGCTCTATCTCACGGCTAATGACAAAGCCCTGTGCAGTTCCGCAGGCTAAGGCTTTCCCATTGGGACCGCCATCTTCAGAAGAAAGCACAAAGCCTGTTTAACGCCACTCTGCATGTTCTTGCACGTTCTCACAAGCTTGATCATGGAGACCGACTGAGGCAGATATCAGCAGTGAGGAGCAGGTTTTGCCCATGGTCACAGTACCAGTAAAAGCAGTAGCCGCTGGTATTCGCTGTGGTCAGCACTGAGCAGGTGTGTCTGTGCCACACTTCAAAAATCCTTCTCAGGGACCAGAGACACATCCTGGTTATCAGGTGTGGTTTCTAATGTGTCTTTGCCTCATCTCCTATAACTTCCTACTGTCTTATTTTAATTCTTCTGTGGTTAGCATTAAGCTGATCAGAATAATTAGTGATACACATTTTTTTACATATATGTAATACATATCTTTATTTCTTTTAAGAAAGCAAGCATTAAGCCCCTTAGTGGCAAATACATTCTAGTATCAGGAAGCATTTACACGAAGCATTGTGTTTCTGCAATGAAAGCATATTTTTTCAAAACTTGGGATTAAAAAAAAACTTCATACAAGATAACTATCAGATTTAACATCATATTTCCACAGGATTTTGTCAGTTGTAACTAGTCATATTTAAAGTCATAAATTAACTTAATACGTTAGATGTGGTTTGGTTTATTTCCAGGGGGAGATGTTTATTCAATATACTGTAAACAGTGTGGTATTAAAAGGGCAAAGGAAACACCACTGTAATACATTTCAGAAATGTATATAAATCCATTCAACAAAGATAGGGGTTTTGTAAGGCATGAATTGGTTCTGTTAATGGGCAGACTTTCTCCTTTTGAATTTATTGTAAGGACAGCTTGGAATCCTGTGCTTTTTTTCCTTCATACGAAATACCTTTTGGTACATTTATCAATGGCTTACTTAAATTCTTCCTCATGAAAACAACGAGGACCAAACACCTTTTCTACTTAACATTTTAGAATTTTTGAATTTTCAAACACATCTTCATGTCTTTCCTGTCTTTCAGGCACGGTTTGCTTTCTGTCTTACGTTCCCATCTTAGCAACCTGGCAGGCTTGGGAAAGAAGAGAAGTGTCAGGTAGATACCATCTTTGGAAGTCATCACATTGTTTCTCTTTTAGTGGGTGGGGTAGAAAATGGATTATACCAGAGGTTCCCTTTTGTGGCACGACGTAATTAATAATTTACAGGAGTGTCAGTGAACTGTACAGGATCACTGGTTGAACTAAGAGGTCTCTGCATGAGGTAGGACTTTTTGTTTTCTTACCATCTCTCTTGTGATTGATTGTACTCTTATGTTTTTTTCTTGTTCCTCTGCTAGTGTATAGCATGGTGTCCTTAGCATTGTGGAGGAAGGAGGAGGGAAAGAAAAAGCCTGTGGAAGGAAGACATGGTAAATGGTGAATACAAAAGTGGAAACAGTGACATAGTCCCTGGCAACTGAGAGCCATATCCCAAAGCTGCCAAAAGACAGAATAAATGGTAGCAGGGGAGGGGTGGTTACCGATCCTTAGACTTTTTTCAAAGCAAGGTAAAGCCTTCTCATGATTCAAATTGCTAAATATATGGATAGTATTTTAATGTGGGGGTTATGCTGACAAGTGAGGACCCTTGTTCAAAGACACAGATCCGGGGAAACGAAGTATTTTTACCACTTTTATTTCAAGCTTCTTAACCGACTTCTGTAGCAAGAATTTTCCAATATTACTTTTTGTTGGGTATTGCTTTACATTGTCATGAAGGAATCTGTGGCTCTTTGCTGACAATCAAACTCTGCTGTATTTTTCTGCGTGTTTCATATTTGCTTTTTGAAGCTTTGATAAATCAAGCTTTAGGAGAGTTAAATGTCAAACTGATAAGGGAAGAAAATGACTAATTTTGGTTCATGAGATTAAGGTGGTGATCAGATTTCCCTGTGAAGTCTATAAAGCTTACCACATTTTGTTAAGATGGGACAAATATATCCCATTAGCTAGTATTTTTTTTGGTGTAAGGTCTGTAAATGTATCAAAACCAACTGTATTGAGAAAGCTAAGGAAAGTACACACATCGCAGAATTACTCTAAATCAGGTCATAATTTAAATTATATTTAAAAATGTAATTCTAAAAGAAAATCAACCATTCCACTATTTGCCAAGGACGTCTTGTTACAATGAATACATCCTTCAGCTAACAGTGTTTCCTCTGCTGGAAACATTTGTGCATAGGTTCATAAACAAACAAAAAATATTTAACATTTCAGATTTATTGCTATTGCTCCCTTTGTTTGCTTATTTTTGTTTTCAGAAATTTGTCTGAGAGTAGGACTTGTTCAGAATTTAATCTATGCCATTTTATTCCTTCCTTCCTTAACATAGAATCTTCTGTACGTAGTTTGTCCTAAACAACTAAGTGATTGCAAGTGAGGGAAAAAACCAGCAGAAACAGATGACACTCCAAGCACCACAAGTTCTTGACTTCATTCAAATACTTCAACATATATTACCAAAACAGTGAGGGAGAAAAGACAGGAATATGTTAGACTTAACTGAGCTTCAAAGTTTTCATGAGAAGTTATAAAATCTTCGAAAGCAGTAAGTTTTTTTCATTCTACATGATAACCTTTTAAGATGCATAGTAAACCCAAAATAGTCTAACTGCTTGTATAATTTGTTAGAGTACAACTTTGCTGGCCATCTTTCTTCTCTTTTAGCTGTTTCCTATTTTAGATATCTCCAGGCAGCTTCCTGATTCATACATGAGTGGTGCTTCCTTTCTCAAAATTCCTCTTTTGCATGTTTCTCAGCAAGAAAAACTAATTTGACTGTTGAAAACAGCAAATTCACATAAAAGAAAATCCCTCCTGCTATTCTGAAAATGCAAGCTCAAAAGAATTTTCTTCCACTCAGTGTTTCACATGATCTGTGGGGTTTATGATAATGTGCTAGCTCTCCCGTCTCCCTTTGTTTAGGCTTTTACAAACCAGTCTTTGGCCAGGATTATTAGAAGAAGGGAATGTCATTTGTTGTTATGCCAGGCATGGATTTACTGGGAAAGCTTTAGCTCCGTGCTATGCACAGCAAGTGGGGACAGCACTGCCATGTTGCATCATGCGATTGCAGCTGGGTAGCCTCCATGAGAGCCTGGGAGCTCTGAACACGAGCAAGTCTACTCAGGTTTGTGCAGACAGATCTGAGCTCGGCTCTGTCAACTGTCAGAACAGGTCAGTCTGAACTAGTCAGTTGTTCTGACCTGTTGCAGTTCATGTGGTGCTGCTCCCAAGCAAAGACATCCTGGGTTTACATCTTCCCATAGATGTGCCCTGCGAATGAAGTATCCTGGTGTTTTGCAATACCAAATCCATCTTTTAAGATCTTGTCCTGACATTAAAATTGCATTACACCAACACTTTTATAGCTCTCCACAGTTCTCTAACCTGGATGTATTAATACGAAGGTAAATTTTTACTATGTAGACAAGGATAAGTCATGTGAATAGCATATAAATTTATGCACTCTGGAGTTTGTTTCCTTGTTACTATGTTAGTAAAAGCTCACAAAAATATCCATACCTATATAGGCCCTCTCTTGGGAAACAGCTAAATGAAAGAAAATAAGCCAATGTCTAACAGCCTACCAAAGAAACTTCTCTTAGAGAAAAAATTATCCTGTAATAACGTACAAGATTTCAGATTTCTATTAACTTGGAAGCAACTTATGGACATTATCAAACAGTTTGAGTGGTGTAAATAACTGAACCTCTGGCTTTATCTAATTTGTCGTTTTGCCATTCACCATCTTTACTTACGTAAAGAGGTATCTAGACAACAGAAAGGGTTACTTTGCAGGCATAGCCTTTATCATACAAGTAAACAGTTGTGGGCAGGCAGAAGCAAGTTTGCTCCTCCCATGCTTCTAGCCTGAAGAATATGATTCAGCTCAAAGTTAGAAGTCCTTTAGAAGTGTTGTCATGGGACACCACTCAATCTGGTAAAGCTTGGCACTAATTTATGCTGCTAAGCAGAAGCTGGGCTGATACCACCCACCAGTTCACAACTAGCTATAGTTAACTGCAAGGACGTCTCCAAAGAATGGCTGTATACTTACACAACCAGGTCAGTGCATAGATAAGTTGTACTGTTTTAAGCTCTTTTCTCCACAGCCCAGCCGTAAAAGAAATTCTCAGTTACTTTTAACTGTGGGTGGCGTCAGGGATCGTGCAGACATGATCTATCATGGTTTCACAACCAGCTTTTGACCAGACAGGAAATTACTGTCAGTGAAGCTGGAGTGCAGAATCGCTTATTTCTTTCTTTGCCCTGCCTGATGTCTGGATTATAAGAAAATATTTATTGAGCTAAAGCTCTGTTATACATGGAAGGGGATACTTCACAGTTATTCTGTATTGACATTGGGTACTCTGCTATATTGCAGGGTCTTAGTTATGTTTTGTTTAGAGTTACTAAACCCACTTTGATCTTCACATACCTCTTTTTCCCACAATTCTTATTCAATTCATTCACTTAACATTTTTTATTTTTCTCTTGTCATACTCTCAGGTAGTTCCTAATTCTTCCAAGGACCTTCCCCCTCTTGTGACAAAGCCTGTTTTCAGTTCTTCAGCTCCTGTTTCTGCCACATTTGATACAAACCCTTTCTTTGAATCTTTGTTGGTTTTGGTTTTTCTTATTATTTTCTTTTATGGTGCAATTTAATTGCAGCTTGATTATATTGTTTCCACCTCAAAGGAAACCATATAGACAGTCAAGCCAAGAACAAGGTTTATTAGAATAAACCTCTTCGTTTACCTTAGAGCTGTTCACAGCAGAGTGTTTTTCCAACTAGAAGCTACAGAAATTCAAGTGTACTATTTATAATTTATTGATTGCACCTCCTGTAGTTACTGTTAAGCAATTTGTTATACATACTTCCCCTCCCTCCAGCAGCACTCTATATTTAACCCACATGCCTAGGTCTTGTTTCTACGACTTTTGCACTGGCTGTGGCATGCCACGTCTGAGCTGAAAAAAGAACTAAATCCCTTGGGCCAAATTCATTCCGGGAGTTCTTGATTGAACACAGTGCATTTACACTGAGCACAGATTTGGCTCATACCTGACTTTGTCAGCATTCACTGTGCTGTAACTAAGTAACAAGAACACTGTCATTAGGGGACAGATGAATAGCTTTCTCTGAGGTTATTAGAGCACTGAGCACCTTTAAGGAGTGCAGAAATCTGTGAAAGGAGGAGTTGGGGAAAAGGACGCTGCTCCTTTTAGAGCCTGTGTAACAGAACTGATAAGCTATTCCTGTGATGTGATCAAATGTGACTGAATACTGCAGGCTCTTGGACTCTTATTCTATAAAATCCACACCAGAGCAGCACAGGAAAAGATCGGAGGGAACAGCTTCTGCTGTACTGAGAAAGGTACATATTTATGTTTTCTTATTTCTCAGACTTGACATGATTTGTTATCTTAGATAATGTCACTATTTTAAACAGTGGTGAATATGAAAGAAGCGGGTGTTTTCCATGTTCTGACTGGTACTCATTGTCAGGAAGCCAGTCCGTGGGCAGCAACAGCTTTCACAGAGAAAGAGTAGGACATATTTGTGTGTAATGCATTTGTACTGTATTGTAAACCTTGACAGTTGAAAGAAGCGAGATGAGATAACCCTGACTAAATTGAAAATGTAATTTATGGCTATAAGTATGCTGGAATTTAGTACTCATTTGTATTCAAGAAAAAGCTGCGTGCAAGTCAAGTTTCAGTTCAGTCATATTTGACTGAATAGCTGCTTTTATAAATGTGTTGCTGCAGCTGTATTTTATGGGGGTTTTCATTCTCAAGAGCGAGTTCTGCTACAGCAAAATGTCTGTGAAGAACAGACAAAAAGCTAGTACTTTTGCTTGCTACCCCTGTTGCTGCTTATAGAGTATCTTTCTAATGCCCTTTACAGACATTCTTTATCTTCTGTCCTTTAAAAACAAACATATTTACTAATACTGTCAACCACATGTCATATCGATAATCTCCATAAACAACCTTCACTTCATCTCTGCACTTAAGCTTACTTTTTCCTGCTTACTCAGCCATGGACTTCTCTAACAAAGCCCTCAGGTTCAGAATCTCATGCATCTGCATAGTATTGCAGTATTTAAATGCAAAAGAAAAACGTCCTGATTTACAGCTTTAGTTTGCATCAGTGGGAAAAGAGTTTAACCACATTAACACTGCAAACAATTTACTTGTCACTCAAGTTTAGCCATATTTATTAGCAGCCTGCAGCTGGTATCAGGTTTATCCCTGCCAGTCCCACACTGTTGTCTTTCAGCATTCCTTCAGGATCACTGGAATTAGAACTGACTGGGAATTTTCTGAAAAAACATAACTTTGGCAGCAGGCATTGAAACCAGATCTTAATGTGTGAGGCCATTGTACCAGTTTTGCTAAAACTCTCTCAGGAGAGATTTCTCAGAAAGCAATTTCTAGCTAAAGTAAGAGTCACTCTGTGCTCACCCACTCCAGCCACTTTTCCAAGGAGGGCACTCACGCAGGATTTGAGCCCAAGGTCTTGTGCCCTGCTCTGTCTCAAGCTGCCTCTTCCCATGCGGTGCTTTGGTTACCCGCTGTGCTGTGGTGGATCCCACCTTGCTTGGCCTGTTAGAGCTGTTCATTTCCAGAGAAATAAGCTGTCATTTCAGCAGCGATTTCCTCCCTGCTCCCTCACGTCCCTCAGTGGGTGTCCTCACTACCAAGTTTCAGTCACGCACTCCCCTGGCCTGAGGAGCAGCTTGTGGAGGGCAGAAAGCTGTGCTGGGGGAGAGACAGGTTTACGCTAGATTAGCTGATCGCCTTGGAAGCAGGGCAGGAGCACACACTGGGGATTTGGGACACTGAGGATTCAGCCCTTGATCTTTGTGACATAAAGAGAGAATGTGAAATAAGGCTGTCACAGGTGATTATGCTGAGGACAGCTAGCCATTTTGGTCTTTCCTCTTCCAGCCCTTTCTCCCTGCCTCCATCTGGGTCAAAATCATTCAATAAGGAGCCTGTTTTACCCCCTGGGGAATATGAAAATCTTGGTTGAGAAAAGTTTTTACAGACCAGCTCCTAGTGTGCCAACAGGGCAGAGCACTTTCTGCTCTGCCTCGCAGGTGGGATTTGTACAATTCAGCTACGCTATGCCAACCACTGGCTCAAACACTTGTACAAATATTACAAATGCATCTAGAGTTCTGGAGTGTGTATAAGGACTATCAGAAACAAATGCTTCCTAGGGGTACCTGACAGGATCTTATTCCTGAAAAACTGTCTGCTCAAGGCCCAGTGAAGTGCATTTCTGATCCTTGAAGAATTCTCTCACCCCAAACTCTGGCTTTAATCATGCAGTGTGTTCCCTAGGTCAGTCTGGATCAGAAGACTACAGATCCATGCAGACCTGCTTGTTGGATGGAGAAGAGGCCCCTCTGCGTGGCCAGTTTATTCTGAACCCCACTCTTCTTTAGGGGGCACACAACCGTTATACAGGCTTTTTCCTTTGGGTGATAGCACTGAATACCACTTAGACCATGGCTACTGTGAAGGGAGTTTTAAGTGGGTAGCAATTATCCTAATTGAAAGCTATCTTGGGAGAATGGATTTAAACACCCTTATGCAGCTTAATTGATGGGGCTCCCTGGTAGGCAATAGGCACTTTTCTGTTCTTTTCCTTCCAGTCAATAAGAAGAAACCCATATTTGTTTCCTTTCAACCTGAGAAGAGGGAAAAAGAAAAGACAAAAGGCCTTTGCATTTATAGAAGTCTGAATTTTTGTAGTCATGGTAGTGAAGCTAAATTGTAGTAATTTGAAAAAACCTAGGAAGAAGGAAATTTAGATTTCATGCAAGAAATATTTAGTGAAAAATTATATTCAGTCTGTTCAGCTTGTTTTTGTGATGTCAGTGGAAAATCTGAATGCCAAACTACCGGACTAAGTTTCCACTGAAATACAAGCTATTCACATTTGGCAATACGCTGATCGTTCTTCACAGTGTTGCACTCATTTGAAAATACATAAACAATAACAAAAGAATAGTAAGTAAAAAGATAATTTTTTGACCTTTAAAAGTACTAAAATATGAAGCTGTTGAATTGCGTTGCCTACAGCAACAGGATACAATATGTTTGGCAGAAGTTAGTTTAGACTTTCTGACCAAAACACTCTGCCTTTCTTGTGCTCAGGGAAAAGATCAAGAAAAGCAAAATGCCACAAAACAGAGATTACCTCATTCAAGACAGCATAGGACAGAGTCAGGAGCTCCAGTCCCAGCCAGGGCACAGCAGAGATCTCCTCTGCCCTACTACAGGGCAAAAGACATTGTTAAAATATGTGTAGAAATGTGCCGAGTCTTACGTATTATTTTCACAATGCTTTGCAAACAGCTAATACATCCCTACTAATACGCAAATCCTCTGTATACTGTAATGCATGAGATGATACTTAAAGGCATAATTTCAGCAGAAGCTTTTAAAAAGTTTGAACTTAAACCTTTTTAACCCTTTTCTAAAAATAGGGTGTACACCTCCCTCCTTCACACAGGTGCATGTATGGGAGGGCTTAATCTGTTAATATGTATGGCCTTTGTAAAAAACCCCTAGAAAATTGTTTGCGTTATAACATTCTTCTCTCTGCAGACTTAGCAGAAGTGTCTCTGCAATAAGTTAGGCCCTGTTGTCCCCGGGCACTCTACGATTGTAGACCATTTCTATTATCCTCAATACCATCAGACCGATGGAGAGATTCTTTGGGGAAAAAACATTGCATGGTATAAATTTACTAAGCACTCCCCATTCACCAGGTTATGTGAGC
The DNA here is from genome assembly GCF_028500815.1 of Rissa tridactyla. NCBI lineage: Eukaryota > Metazoa > Chordata > Aves > Charadriiformes > Laridae > Rissa > Rissa tridactyla. The sequence goes on from NC_071478.1 coordinate 1,403,678, forward strand.
TAATAAAGTTTAAATTAGATTCTAAACCCTTTAGCATCAGAATGCTAAAGTACTGTCTGGATGCTTGGAGATTTGCAATAAACTCTTAAACAACCAACCAGTACTTGGCAGTTAGATTAAATGCATGAAAAGTTATAGCAAGATTGGATGTAACATCATCTTTCCTCAAAGGCCTGATTTGTCAGCAGGCTGAAATCACTTAAGGAAAGTGTTTGAAGCACTGTTTGTCTTCACATTTTCCCTGTTGTTCATAAACTCAATAATGTCACATAGGTGTTTGCTGTCTTGGTATCCCAAAACCGATCTCTTTAGTTAACGCAGATAAAATCACTTTGCCTTTCCTCAGGTGTTATCCATATATCCATATATCCATAGCAGGGACTTTTCTGACAGAGTTTAATTCAGCTTTACAATACCTTGAAAGTTACAGAGATAGCAGTAACTTTTAACTTACTCTTGTGGCAACGAAGATGTAGGTAAGACAGCCCACCCAAGATCAGATCAGAAAGCTATTGCCAAAATAACACTCAAACCAAGGTCTCCTGACTCAGAATCCCAAAGCTTACTCTCATTCCAGTCCTGGGGAATAGCAGTCTAATGTACCTGCTGTCTTTGTGGAAGAGATTTTTTGTGATTATGTTTAGGACTTCAGTACAAAGCAAAGCAGAATCAGTTTACCCAAGCTAAAATTGTAATGAGAGGTTCTGTAATTAGGATCATAAGGATTCATCTTGATTAGAAAAATGTTCTATCCAACAGTTTTCAACGTCCCAAGTATTTTAATACCTGTCATCTCTTATTTTTGCATCTGTAGGAAATGAGGTCTCGTTAATTACTCATAATGTAATGAACTAAGCTTCAGAATAGTTAAATAATCAAATTTGACACTTTTAAAATCCACTAAGTGTGAAACTCACTAAGACATACGTCCTTATTAAGACTCAGAGCATTTAAATGTACTTACTTTCAATCTGTTTATTTTTCTTCTCAGTATCAGTTTTTAGCATAGGGAGGTTGTTTTGGACCCTGAGAGAGAAACAGTAGCAATCAGTAGTTTAGATCAAATCTCCAGATACCTTCCTGTAACAGTGTTATGAAAACATCGTACAGTTTTTATAAAACACTGAGAAAAATCTCAATTTGAATTCATCTGGTTACTCAGAGTTACCTTAAAAACTGATGCTACCAATTGGTCTAATCCTTATTTTTTCACTTCAGGGCATTCTAAGACCAATCATTTTTTAACAGTACTTTGAAAAATTTACCAGAAGG